>NC_140591.1:59836638-60446638 GCF_964204655.1 Triturus cristatus | reverse complement strand
AGTGACAAACCAGGACTGGCTGAAGGTGGCCCAAGTGACCAGGGGTGGTTAAAGGCTCTATTATCTACCCCTGTGTCTTTGGCACTCAGAAGTCTGACGCGTGCCACAAAGGGCTAGAAAAGCACCCTCGAAAATCCAGTACCTCGTGGTTTAGTATTCAATGCACAGAGGCTGCTGAGCAGAGGGTCGTGTCTCTTCAGGTGAGAGATGAGCAGAACGTGCACTGCTATTCTGAAACTGGCTTCTTGAAGGAAGCACTGTGCTGCCTTGGTCTCCTTGTCAAAGGCATGCTAAAAGTACTGTGCAACATGCATTCCCTGCTTAGGAGCTAAGGATTGCCAGCTTCTGCATCCTTCGATATGCCCCTATCGCCGTGCTTCTGACATCACCGCATACTCATACCCATACCACAATCACCCCAAATATCTGCCTACAACAGCGCCTAGAGGAGTCTTGCTTGTGTCCTTCCTGGGAACAACCTCGCGACAGCTTCACAACCTTTCCAGTCCACATTATGTTGACCGTTTGGAACACCCTCTGATCCAGATGTGCTGCTTACAGCAGAGGGTTTGTTGTACCCCCAGATCCAAATGCACAGGTTACACTTGATGGTTTGCTGTGCTTCCTGATCCAGATGTACTACTTGCAGCTGAGGGTTTACTGTTGCCTGATCCAGATGTGCTGCTTACAGTTGAGGGTTTGCTGTGCCTCCAGATACAGATATGCAGCTTACACCTGAGGGGTTGCTGTGCTTCCTGACTCAGATGTGCTGCTTACAGTTAAGGGTTTGCTGCGCCTCCTGATCCAGATGTGCTGCTTACAGCTGAGGGTTTACTGCTGCCTGACATAGATGTGCAGCTTACACTTGAGGGTTTGCTGTGCCTCCAGATCAATATATGCAGCTTACACCTGAGAGTTTGGTGTGCCTCTAGATCCAGATGTCCTGCTTACATCTGAGGGTTTGCTGTGACTCCAGCTATGGAGTTTACACCTGGGGATTGCTGTGGCTCCAGATCCAGCTATGAAGATTACACCTGAGGGTTTGCTGTGCTTCCTGATCCAGATGTGCTGCTTAAACCCGAGGGTTTGCTGTGCCTCCTGATCCAGATGTGCTGCTTACAGCTGAGGGTTTGCTGTGCCTCCAGAACCATATATGCAGCTAACACCTGAGGGTTTGCTGTGCTTCCTGGTCCAGATGTGCTGCATATAGCTGAGTGTTTGCTGTGTATTTGGACCCAGGTGTTTTGCTTACAACTGAGGGTTTACTGTGCCTCTAAATCCAGATATGCTGCTTACACCTGAGGGTTTACTGTGCCTCCAGATATGCAGCTTACACTGGAGGGTTTGCTGTGCCTCCAGATCCGGATGTACTGCTTACAGCTGAGGGTTTGCTGTGCCTCCAGATCCAGATATACAGCTTACACCTGAGGGTTTGCTATGCCTCCTGATCCAGGTGTGCTGCTTACAGCTGAGGGTTTGCTGTGCCTCTAGATCCAGATATGAAGCTTACAGCTGAGGGCTTGATGTGCTTTCTGATCCAGATGTGCTGCTTACAGCTGAGGATTTGCTGTGTTTCCTGATCCAGATGTGCTGCTTAAACCTGAGGGTTTGCTGTGCCTCCTGATCCAGATGTGCTGCTTACAGCTGAGGATTTGCTGTGCCTCCAGAACCATATATGCAGTTAACACCTGAGGGTTTGCTGTGCCTCCTGGTCCAGATGTGCTGCATAAAGCTGAGTGTTTGCTGTGTCTTTGGACCCAGGTGTTCGGCTTACAACTGAGGGTTTACTGTGCCTCTAGATCCAAATATGCTGCTTACACCTGAGGGTTTACTGTGCCTCCAGATATGCAGCTTACACCTGAGGGTTTGCTGTGCCTCCAGATCCGGATGTACTGCTTACAGCTGAGGGTTTGCTGTGCCTCCAGATCCAGATATGCAGCTTACACCTGAGGGTTTGCTATGCCTCCTGATCCAGGTGTGCTGCTTACAGCTGAGAGTTTGCTGTGCCTCCAGATCCAGATATGCAGCATACAGCTGAGGGTTTGCTGTGCTTTCTGATCCAGATGTGCTGCTTACAGCTGAGGGTTTGCTGTGCCTCTAGATCCAGATATGCAGCTCACACCTGAGGGTTTGCTGTGCCTCCAGATCCAGATATGCAGCTTATACCTGAGGGTTTGCTGTGTTTCCTGATCCAGGTGTTCTGCATATAGCTGTGCTTTTGCTGTACCTTCTGACCCAGGTGTGCTGCTTACAACTGAGGGTTTGCTGTGCCTCCAGATCCAGATATGAAGCATACACCTGAGGGTTTGCTGTGCTTCCTGACCCAGATGTGCTGCTTATAGCTAAGCGTTTGCTGTGTTTCTTGAGCCACATATGCTGCTTACAGCTGCGGTTTTGCTATGTTTCTACACCCTGATGTGCTGCTTACAGCTGAGGGTTTGCTATGTTTCCCAACCCAGATGTGCCACTTACACCTTAGGTTGGTTTTGTTTCCAGAGCCTGGTGTGCAGCTTGCAGCTGAAGGTTTGCTGTGCTTCCTGACCCAGATGTGTTGCTTCAAGCTGAGGGTTTGCTGTGCTTCCTGACACAGATTTACTGCTTACAGCTGACGTTTTGTTGTATTTTCAGATCCTGATGTGCTACTTTCAGCTGAGGGTTTGATGTGTTTCCCGGCCCAGATGTGCTGCATACAGCTAAGGGTTTGATGTGTTTCCTGATCCAGATGTGCTGCTTACAGCTGAAGGTGTGCTGTGCTATCTGGCCCAGATGTATTGCTTCCAGCTGAAGGCGTGCTGTGCTACCTGGCCCAGATGTGTTGCTTCTAGCTGAGGGTTTGCTGTGCTTCATGACCCAGATGTGCAGCTTACACCTGAGGGCTTACTGTGCTTCCTGATCCAGATGTGCTGCTTATAACCAAGCTTTTGCTGTGCCTTCTGACCTAGGTGTGCTGCTTACAACTGTGGGTTTGCTGTGCCCCCACACCCAGATATGCAGCGTACACCTGAATGTTTGCTGTGCGTCCTAACCCAGATGTGCTGCTTATAGCTGAGCATCTGCTGTGTTTTCTGAGCCAGATATGCCGCTTACAGCTTCGGTTTTTCTATGTTTTTAGACCCTGATGTGCTGTTTACAGCTGAGGGTTTGCTATGTTTCCCAATCCAAATGTGCCGCTTACAGCTTAGGTTTGCTGTGTTTCCAGAGCCTGGTGTGGCGTTTGTAGCTGAAGGTTTGCTGTGCTTCCTGACCCAGATGTATTGCTTCAAGCTGAGGCTTTGCTGTGCTTCCTGACACAGATTTGCTGCTTACAGCTGACGTTTTGCTGTGTTTCCAGATCCTGATGTGCTACCTTCAGCTGAGGGTTTGATGTGTTTCCTGTCCCAGATGTGCTGCTTACAGCTGAGGGTTTGATGTGTTTCCTGGCCCAGATGTGCTGCTTACAGCTGAGGGTTTGGTGGGTTTCCTGATCCAGATGTGCTGCTTACAGCTGAAGGTGTGCTGTGCTACCTGGTCCAGATGTGTTGCATCTAGCTGAGGGGTTGATGTGCTTCATGACCCAGATTTGCTGCTTACAGCTGAGGGTTTGGTGTGTTTCCTGACCAAGATGTGCCACTTACAGCTGTGGTGTGTTTCAAGACCCATATGTGCTGGCTGCAGCCTAAGGTTTGCTTTATTCCCTAGCCCCAATTTGCCGATTCCAACTGAGGGTTTGATGGGTGTCCTGGCCCAGATGTGCTGCTTTCAGTTTAAAGGTTTATTGTGTTTCCGACCCAGATTTACTGCTTACAACTGAGGGTTTGGTGGGTTTCCTGACCCAGAGGTGCCACTTACAGCTGAGGTGTTGCTGTGTTTCAGATCCTGTTGTGCTGCTTGCAGCTGAAGGTTTGCTGTGCTTCCTGACCCAGGTGTGCTACCTACATCAGAGGGATCCATGATTTTCTCTCTGGCTCCAGCTTGGGCCTTGATAACCTTTTGCACTTTCAATGACCTGGAGGGTCTGCTCACTTCTGCATAGCCATGGACATTATCCTCCCTTGACTGAACAGATGTGCCACTGCAGCATTTTTCCACCTCAGCATCCACAATCCATTTTCGTGTGCTCGCGAACTCCTTTTCCAGAGACCGTGATGCCGACAGTTGTGCGATGTTTGTGCTCACACTGTGTCTGCAATGTCCACCTTCTGCTTTTTAGGTGACAGTGGTAAGGAAGGCTTCCACACACATAGCCTGGTGTTTACCATCTCACACGTCTCAAATGTTTACCTCGTGACTGCCTCATTTCTGGCAGATTTCCTGGCACCGGTTGGAGTGGTACTACTGGAAAACATAGACTGGGTGTGCGGTAGGGGAAGCAAGATGGCGGCCACTTGATTTAGCTGTTCACTGCACCCTCTAACCCAGAGCATTTGTGTAACTACAGCCCAACTCCCCCAAGGCAGCTGAGCCGGTGGAGGCAGGTCGGAGCCATCGCTGACGGTGTTTTCTTGTAGATTATGACACCTGGCTGGCCAGTGGGAGAAGTTTAAGCACCTCATGGAGCGTCTCTCCTCTTCTCATCGGGAGGCCCAGAGCAGGATGCGGCTCCCAGCTTGGTCTTGCTGGACCACAGCATGGAAGAAAGGATGGCGCCAAAGCAGGCACAGGCAACGCGGGTACGTGGAGCTCCTATAGGAGCAGTGATTGGAACAGCAGCGATGGTAGGAGCCTCATGGGTTGTGAATATAACTTGTGTGGCTGGAGTGATCAGACCAGCCCAGGCAGATGACCAGATGGGACCTGCGAAGGCTGAGAAGTCTACAGGGAGTAGGAGCTGCTGGTAGGAGTGGATCTCTGGCTGGTCCAGAGGTGGACCAGGAAGCATGCCCGGGCAATGGTAGAGACAGCACAAAGGCCTCTAAACAGCTGAGAAGGATGGAAACCCCTCAGCTCTTTGTCAGGGTTGTCCATTAGGGACATAGCATCCATTGTGTCCCGCTACTCTGGAGGCCTGAGTGCTGTGGCTGTTCAGCACACCATAATGGCTACGCTAAAAAAGCATCTTTTAATCATGACCGGGGCGCCGACTGGAGAATCCACAGACTATGTGCCTAATACTAACCCCAGGTCTAAGCCTTTGTCAAAGTCTCCCCAGTGTTTAGTAGGATGAGTTAATAAGCCCTCCGCAGTGCAGGAGGAGCGGGAAACAGAGGCTCTGTAGGGCACATCAGATCAGGAACTGGTTTTATTTGATCCTCTCGCTGGATCACAGGTCAGTGGACTCAGTCCACAAGCTGATGTTACAGGAGATTTGAGGACCTTCTTATGTACTGTGGCAGGGCCTGTTGTTGGGGCAGAGGGGCCCGGCATACTACGATTGTCTATAACAGGTTCCAGAATCTCTGAGAGGGAGAGCGGTTCTGGTCTGGCATCAGGCCAGTGTGTTAATTGTGACAGAAGTGCCTCAGAAGGAACTATGCATGGTCTCTTGCCTCCCTCGGAAGTTACTGCAGATGCAATGCCTATCACTGATAAAAGGCCTACTCAGGAATTTATCAAGAGCGCAAGCTGACAAGGTATACACCATGAGGGCACAGGGGTGCACAATATATGACACAACTGATTGAGAAAGGGGAAAAATCTAGCAGCACTAGAAGCTCAGCTAGGAGAGGCATGAAACAAATCCAGCAGACCCGACAACCCTTGCATCCAACAATGAAATAGAAGAATACTTTTTCTTTCTTTCTGACGAATCAGCAGAGGAGTCAGTGGGAGATAGTGAGGGCATCAAGTAGCTTTTCTGCAGATGTCAGTAACTCTGCCTCTTAGGCAGAAGACTGGGGAGGAGCATCAGGGTCTGCAGTACGTAAGGGGACTTCAAAATCAGATCAAGGTGGAAATTCAAATGCATGGGGTACTAATGAAAGACCAGGACAGAACTCACAAGAAGAAGGCAGCTCCCCTACTCTCGAGACCACAAACATAAATTGAAGTGCCCACCGGGAGGAGACTTGGGCAGACAGCAGAAGGCCCGGGCAGCCTCTAGGGAGATTCAGGGCTCAATACATAAGATATCTAAAACCTGAACGGAAATAGCAGAAAGAATATCGGGATTGGAAGATGGACCGCTGCACTGGAGACTGAGGTCTCAGTGATGAGGCAGCAGTTATTGGTTCACAAATCCCTCCTGACTGGTGGATGTCCAATGGAAGCTGGAAGACTTCGAAAACTGGCATCACTGAAACAAGCTGAGAATCCTGGGGATTAAGGAGGGGACAGAGGGCCAGTATTAGGGCTGGGCAGAATTTGCAACGCTAAACTCTGCTGAATTCCACATAGTCACGTAAAAACTCTGGGAATTCTGCGGAGTGCCACACCAGCTAAGCAGTGCAGATAATTAAATGCAGAGCCCTCTACACAACCACCACAGTGCAGACACATGTGAACAGAGACAGGAGCCCCAGCCTTACCTCCATCTTGCATCCACTGCTGGCAGATTGTGAGGTTCCTTTCTCCTCCATCCAGGTGTCCCTCCCAGCTAAGCTTCAGCAGTACCAGGCAGGTGGGGAATAGATGAATCCATCCAGACAGGGGTCCTAGAGGGCTGGAGCTGTGCAGCTGAGAGGATTGGAGCAGAGAGGAGGGGAAGAGAGTGCTGAGTCAGGGGGTACCAGGGGCTGCATGTGTAGCTCAGAATGGTAGAGGAGCCAGAGCCCTCATTCCATCTGAGGAGGGGCTACTGTGAAGCTGGTCCCACTGAAGACGAGGAGGCAGGCACCAGGCTCTGCTGGTAGTCTATGCTAAGTGCTGCCCAGTCTGCATCCACTACGCTGCTGATCTCGCTGAGGCAGGATCATTGTAGTGTGTTCCGGGAGAGTAGGGGGGGCTGTGAAACCAGCACCTGCCTTCTGCCAGCTCCTCACATGGGTTTCAAAAGTTTCAGGCTAGTAAAGGCGGGAGGCAGCTGGAGCTCCCGCCTCAGTCCCAGCACACTACCAGCGCGTGACTGCGTCCTCCCTCAAAGAACGTAGTAGGGGTGACTACAACCCCCACAATTCCCTACGTGATGAAACAACGCCATGAATACCAGAGTGAGGTTATGATCAAACCTAACTTGTTCTTGCTGAACCAAATATGTATGAACTAAAATTTCAATTCGTGTTGATTGGTTCAGCAAGTATAAGTTAGCTTTGCTGAGCCTGTCATCAAAGCTAACTTGCACTTACCTAACCAATCAGTGTGAATTGAAATTGTGGTTTGGGCATGATTGGTTCAGCAAGTACAAGTTATCTTTGAATGAGAGACTCACACTTGCATCGCTTCTAATAATGTCAGAGGACTGGGGTTACATATTCAACTGTATGTCAGAGTGGTCACCTCCTTTGTGGATGGATGGGCAATAAACTCCACCACGCGGCGGATTTAGCAGAGTTTTTGCCCAACTCTGCGCTCAAGGCAGAGCATGGAGTGGGCAAAACTCCTTGAACTCTGCCAGTGGAGCGGAGTTTACACCCCACCCCTAGCCAGAATGTGAAGGCCTTCATCATCAAGTTGTTTGCGGGTACATTCCATCGATGTGGATGTCACAGTATATCGACCTTTTAGACCCAAACATCTTTTAGCCAACACCTAACACAACCCATTGCAACTCATGTTTTATCATCCTAACAATTCCTCTTATTGGATGATGTTCACTTTCATGGAGAAGACTACCTTAATGTCAAATTTGCACAGCTTATTTCTGTCATAGCAATGCTCGATTTGCATCAGAAAATCAGTGGGCCCACCCATGTTGCTGGGCACACGTCAGATTAACTTTTTACAACCTGACATGCAAGGAAAATGATGTAGTTGAGAATTCAACTAGCGTGGGGAATGTTAATATTGGTGAATATGTTGTCAAAGTACACCATGATATATGCATGCACAACAGGTGCCATACCAATAAATGCAATGTTGATGTACGCCACAAACTGTGCGCGCATAACAAGGTCAATACCAGTAAAAGCAAATATCGATGTACGCCATGACAACTGTACACATATTATTGAAAATGTTGGTAAATATAATATCAATGACCGCCACAGTCTACGTACACGCAATAACGAACTTGTATTGTTGCTGTTGAATTCAACCAAGATGACCTCCCCATCAACCCAGAGTCAGAGATGCACGGTCAGTCAGGCCCTGCGATCCAAACACAGGCCTACCAATCGATAGGTCAATGCAACCCAAAGACAAATGCGCAACCAGGGAAAACCCTGATTGATCCCACAGACAGACAGTTACACCACAAACAGGTCCGAGGAAATTGGCCCCAATAAAACATGTTTGTCCAAAGGCACACATTCCCAAAATACCACAAAGTTAGATATCATATGTAGTTAGGAACACCCAGCCAATCAGGACACAATATGCATGCCACAGGCAGTGGTCACGCCTTCCTCATGCCGGTTCATCTGGACACATACACGCTGGCCCACACTAGCTCTCCCTGAGGCCGAGAGCCACATGTGTCCCCCTTATCAGACGGTTGTATTAATGATTTATGACTAGGCTCGGACCCACATGCTCTCTAAGAATGTGAAAACATTTTATTGTACCCCACGAACTGTATATATGAACAGCCAAAACGTCTGTAAATTGAGACTTTCTTCAGACGCAACTCTGTTGGTGCTGTACCAGCCGCTGCGTTAAATTAAACCAACTTGTTCCTGTTTTGCTAAACGCCTCTTATCGTTTCCTTTTTTCAAAATAAATTCATTTTCAAGCAACAATGTTACATAATTTTCTATCGGTCTCTTAAGCTTGTCTTTTTCTTTTAAGGCATAATGGATGTGTTGTGTATTGTGTCAGTCGATGTGCAAGGCCTAAATGATAAGGATAAACGGGCTGGAGTGGCTGAGTGGTAGAGGTTAATGAGAGCAGATATTATCACCTGCAGGAGAAGAAGAAGCCCTGTGAGGGGGTCACGTTATTAGCTAAAGCAGGTTTTTGCAGCATTAACAGGTGTGCCTGAGATAATTTGAACAGATGGGTATTAGCCAAATGTCAGGTAGGGGATTTAAATTTACAAATTGCTCAATTTACAGCCCTAGTCTTGATGAGGCGACTGTTATAGATGAGCTGGCGTTGGAATTGGCCTCTTGGCCTACACTTCTAGTACTCTGCAGGGATCTTAACTGTTATATGGGCACAGTACTACTCTCCATGCCGAGGCATAGCGGGAGGAAATCTTGGGTTTATTAGACCATAAACCAGTTTAAGGGGCTGCACGGGCTGATCAAGGGACCTAGGGAAGGGGTTTGGGTCAGCGGCCAGGGCGGCTGACTCCGGAACACAGGGCTCACGCTTCAACTGCCAGCCACAAGTTAACCCAGCACCATGTGACTCTGTGCAATAGTTTGCTTAATCTTCCTGACAGCCCCCAGTGCCTTGAGACCCTTAGGGGTGATTAGTTTGTGCTTTACAAATACCGGGCTATCAATGTTTAGGTTGCCCATAAATGACCCGGATCTAGAGTTCATCTAATATTCTTTTCCCCATAAAAAGTATGTAAGGTTGGAATATTTTCTGGTCTCATCCACTCTTATGTGTAGGGCGGCTGTGTCAAAATGTCCAATAGTATTCTCAGATCAGAATCCCTTGCGTTGGACCTGACCCTTTTTTGCAGGATTTTCCCCAAACCTATTGCCTTCTACCTCCTATTTTTTCTGACCTGTTTTTGTTGGCTTTACGACCCTCGGCACTTTACTACAGCTAACCCGTGCTATATCTGCCTATGATTGGCATATTTGATTTACTAATAAGACCCTAGTAACGTGCACCAGGTGTGCCCATGGCCTGTAAATCAAAGGCTACTAGTGGGCCTGCAGCACTGAGTGTGTCACCCACATGAGTAGCCCTTCAACCCGGTCTCAGACCTGCCACTGCAGTGATTGTGAGTGCAGTTCAAACTGCCATTTCGACCTGGCAAGTGCACCTACCTGCCAGGCCCAAACCTTCCCTTTTACTACTTGTAAGTCACCCCCAAGGTTGGCCCAAAGCAAAGGTGTATTGTATTTAAATGGTTGGGCAAGTACTGGTGTGTTTTACATGTCCTAATAACGAAATACTGCTAATTTAATTTTTTAATATTGCAAGGCCTATCTCTCCCATACAGTAACATGGGGATCGCCTTGAAATATCTTGTAAGTGCAATTTGCCATTGGGAACAGATAGAGGTTTGCAGTTTTGGGTCTCAGAACTCATAATTTAACAATACATCTTTTTATGAAGTTGTTGTTTGAATTAAAATCTTGAAAATGGCACTTTTAGAAAGTAGGCATTTTCTTGCTTAACCATTCTGTGCCTCTGCCTGTCTGTAGAATACACGTCTGGGTTGGCTGAGAGTTGGGCTCTTGTGCATTCATTCTAGACAGTCACACAAAGGAAGCTGAGGTGTGCTCTGATTATCCTGATGGCTCATCACCAGGCTGATTGGCCTTTCTGAGCTAGATTGGTGGGAGGATTTGTCACTGATGTCCGAATAGGGCTGTGCTTGTCTTCACACACAGCAGTCTCCACCACCCTGTGGTATGTCTGGAGTCAGGTCAGGAAAAGACAGGGTCTTGTGCACTGCAAAGACTTTCCTTTGAAGTTTGCCTGCTTCAAAGGCAGAAATGGGTATAGGTATTGGACTGCTGATACCCCAAAATTAGAACCCTTCTGGACTGAGGACATTCTGCCAGGAAGAAGAGCTGGATGCTGCAGGAGGGACTGCCACTCTGCCTATTGCTATGTTGTGCTGACCTGCTGCTTGCTGTTTCTGTCCTGAGGGTGAAAAGACTGAACTTTGCTTACTGATCCTGCTCCTTGTATCTCAAATGGCTTGAGTTGAACTTGCCTCCTGGTAAGAAGTCTCAGGGCCATCAAATACTTCACCTGCCAGGACCTTGGCTCATCTGCTGAGAGTCCTGACTTACCAAGTGGTGCCAAGTCCAGTTCCTGGGCCCTTGGAAGTGCAACCAGGTGATCTTAAGGAGAAAAGCCACGCATCGACTCCTAGCGCCTGTTTTATCGACGCATCCCAGTAAAAGATTGCCGCATCGCTGCATCCTAGGGTGAAGCATTGTCCCCGCTTCATGCATTGGCCACTGCTTTCACCGCAGGTCCCAGCTTGCCATCGCAGCGAGTCAGAAAAAATCCCTGCAGCATGAGTTTTGAGCACTATGTCACCGACGACCGTGGCACCCACTCTGACTTCGACGCAGCACTTGGTTCACGTCTGTGGAATCAACACAGGGCCGGCTTCGCCGCTGTCGCACCAACACAGTGCATCTGGATTTTTGACGCATTGTCCCTGGGTGCCGATTCTTCATTGACACTACAGTTAGGAACTGAGGCCACGTGTCCAGAAACTGGCACATCACCTCCTGTGCCAGTAAACAACTGACGCATCACCTCCTCTGCCAGCAAGGAACCGACGCATCTGCTCTCCTGTGTAGTAAGGAACTGACACATCGCTTTGCTTTTGTGGTGCCTCACCTCCCCTGCGCTATGCACCGTCTTTGATTTTTAACGCATCTCAATCAACTCACCCGTGAGGGTCTCAAGGTGCTGAGGGGGGGTCCGCAGATCTGTTTAGCTGAAGAGCCACGTCTTGAGGGTCTTCCTGAAGGTGTTCAGGGAGGGAGGCGTCTGATGTCTGCCGGTAGCTCGTTTGAGGTCTTGGCTGCAATGTGAGAGAAGGATCTTCCACCTGCTCTGGCTGTGTGGATGCGTGGGATTTCGGCCAGTGCGAGGTTGGAAGATCGGTGGTTTCTTTTAGGTATGTGGAAGTTGATTCTGTCGTTGAGGTATTTGGGTTTGTGTTTGTGCAGGCATTTATAGGCGTGAGTGAGGATTTTGAAAGTGACTCTTTTCTCCACGGGGAGCCAGTGGAGACTCTGTAGGTGTTGGCTGATGTGTTCGTGTCG
Organism: Triturus cristatus; assembly: GCF_964204655.1. NCBI lineage: Eukaryota > Metazoa > Chordata > Amphibia > Caudata > Salamandridae > Triturus > Triturus cristatus. The sequence goes on along the minus strand of NC_140591.1, from coordinate 60,434,708 downwards.
GGGAATGTCGAGGACGAGTCTGGCGGCGGTGTTCTGTATTATCTGGAGTTTCCGGAGTAGGGACTTGCTGATGCCGGCGTAGAGTGCGTTTCCATATCCAGTCTGCTGGTGATGAGTGCATGGGTGACTGTCTTCTTTGACTCAGGGGGGGTCCACTTGAAGGTCTTGCGGAGGATGCGGAGTGTGTTGAAGCAGCTGGAGGTGACGGTATTGACCTGTCAGTTCATGGTGAGTGATGAGTCAAGTACGATGCCGAGGTTCTTGGCGTGGCCTCAGGGGGTAGGTGGGCTTCCGAGGGCAGTCAGCCGCCAGGTGCTGTCTCATGAAGAAGGGGTGGTACCGAGGACTAGGACTTCTGTCTTCTCGGTGCTGAGCTTCAGGCAGCTGTTGGTCATCCAGACTGCGACGTCTTGCATTCCTTTCTGGAAGTTGAGTTTGGCAGTGGTGGGGTCCTTGGTGAGGGAGAGGATGAGCTGGGTGTCATCGGCGTAGGATACGATGTTAAAATCGTGTTGTCGGACGATGGCTGCAAGGCGAGAGGAACCATGTAGATGTTGAAGAGGGTGGGGCTCAGTGATGAACCCTGTGTGACTCGCAGGTGATTTTCGCGGGGTTGGAGAGGAAGGGTGGGAGTCTGATCCTTTGGCTTCTTCCGGTGAGAAATGATCAGATCAGGTCCAGGGCTGTTCCTTGTGTGCCTGCGTCGTGTAGTCTGGTGACTAGTGTGCGGTGGGAGACGGTGTCGAAGGCCACTGATAGGTCGAGTAGGATGAGGGCTGCGGAGTGGCCTTGGTCCAGGAGGGTGCGGATGTCATCTGTGGTGGCGAGTAGGGCGGTCTCTGTGCTGTGGTAGCTTCGGAATCCGGATTGCGACCGGTTGAGGACGGGGTTCTCTTCAATTAATCGTGTCAGTTTCCTGTTGACTGTTTTCTCTGCAACTTTGGCTGCGAAGGGGAGGAGCGAGATGGGCCAATAGTTCTTGAGGTCGGTGGGGTCAGCTGTGGGCTTCTTGAGCTGAGCAGGAGTCTGACATCTGCGCGCTTCCAAGAGTCTGGGAAGGTGCCTGTTTTGAAGGTGGTGTTGATGGTGCGTTGTAGCTCGGATGTGATGGTGGCCGTGGCTCTGTGGTAGATGTGAGGGAGGCAGGGGTCGACGGGGGCCCCCGAGTGGAGGCTTTTCATGGTCGAGGCAGTGTCTTCGGCCGTGATTGGTGTCCAGTTGGAGATGGTGGGCTGGCTGGTGTTTCTGGGGGGCGGGGGCCATCTGTGGCGCCTGGTGGATGGTCGATAAAGTTGTTGTAGAGGTTTTTGATCTTGAAGTGGAAATAGGTTCCAAGCTTGTCACAGAGGTCTTGGGATGGGGTGATGTCTGTGGCTTCACTGCATGGGTTGGTGAATTCTTGAATGACACTGAAAAGTTTCTTGGAGTTGGCCAGGATTTTGTTCTGGATGAAGTTCCTCTTGGTGGCTTTCATCTGGTTGTGGTAGTCCATCATGGCGTCCTTGTAGGTGGTGTGGTTTTCGGTTGTCTTGGTGTTTCTCCAGTTCTTCTCCAGGCGTCTGCAGGTTCGTCTGGCTTCTTGGAGAGAGGTGGTGAACCAGGCGGCTTTCCTGGGGTGTTGTCTGTCGGGGTTGCGTAGCGGGGCGAGCTTGTCTGTGCAGTTGGAGATCCAGGTGTGTAGTTCTCTGGCTGCGTCATTTGCGTCGGGTGCCCAGGTGTGGTTGTCTCGGGTGAGGATGGAGTTAAGTTGCTCATCGGTAACCTTGCTCCAGTTCCTTCATGGTGGGCGTGGGGCTGGTTTGAGTGCCTTGGGTTTGTTGATGGTGAAGTGTACACAGTGGTGGTCGGTCCATGGCAGCTGCGTTGTGTGGCTGAATTGGACGCTGTTTCCTGCCGCGAAGATGAGGTCGAGGGTGTGTCCTGCTCTGTGGTTAGTGTGTTGATGAGTTGTGTAAGTCCGATGCTGGCGAGGTTGTCACAAAGGATAGTGGAGTTGGGGTCGCTGGGCTTGTTGGGGTGGAGGTTCAGGTCTCCAATGAGAATGTAGTTTGTTGAGGCGATGATGTGGGGTGCGATGAAGTCGGTGATGGTTGTGGCGAAGGGTGTTCGGAGGCCGGGGGGTCTGTAGACAAAGGTTCCTCGGAGTGTGGCTTTGGGGGTGGTCTGGATCTGGAAATGCAGGTGTTTGGCAGAGGGGAAGGTTTTGCTGGAGGTGGTGAGGCACAGGGTGCTCTTGTGGGCAATAGCGAAGCCCCCTCCTGGGTGGTTGGGGCTGTCTTTCCTCTGGATCTTGTATCCGTCTGGGATGGCGGTGCTGTGGTCGGGGGACGGAGGATGCGTTGGTCCAGGTCTCTGTAAATAAGGCGATGTCGGGTGAGAGAGAGTCGAGTAGGTTCTAGATTTCCATGGCGTGTTTGTGTACGGAGCGTACGTTGAGGAGGATGCATTTTAGGGTGTCACCGGTGCTGGCGTCGGCGGTGTTGGAGGCCGGGGTGGCGGTGAAGGTCTGGCGGCAGTGGGCCATGTTCAGCGAGGCCTGTTGGCATTATCTAAGTCTTCCAGGGTTGAGTGCGAGGAGGGTGGTGGTGTCATAGCGATGGGTAGTGGGAGATCCAGGGTTTCTGGCCGCAGTAGGGTAGTGGACGGGAGCAGACGGGCTTGCCTTTGGTGCGCAGCGACCGCCATTAAGAAGGGGAGGTGGGAGGGAGGAGAGGTTGGGAGGCGGGAGCGGGGTAATTCTGGGGGGAATTCCAGGGGGGAGGGACCGCAGGGACAGCAGCGAAAGGAACAGGCAGGCATGAGAAAATAAAAACAGTGGTGGAATTATAGCAAGACACAGATGGGCACAATAACAGTGGCACAAGAGGAAATAAATAAGAAAAAAAACAGCTGAGAAAGGTTACGGTGGTTGCAGGGTTGAGCAGAGGATATCTTAGCTGTGTGCCTCCCTTACCCTGAGTAGAGTGAGGGTCCCTTCCTGGACAGTGTGCAAATCCTGCCAATTAGAGACCCCATTCCTAACACCTTGATTTTGGAATTCGCTTATTCCAGAGGGGCCAGACCTCAACGCTCATGGTCCTTATTATTAAGGGTGGGCGTAGTGGGGCTACGTGAAGCAGCACGTAGTGTGCCCAAATCTACGCACACTACGCGCTCCGCGTAGCCCCACTACGTGCCACCCGCCTCCCGCCCGCCCTCCTTTTAAATCATACCCGCATGTAAAATAAATAAAAATTAAAGAGACTTACCTGAAGCGCGGCGTCTCCGGCGCTCCCTCTTCCTCATTTCCAACTTCTTCTGACAAATGCGCATGCGCGGACGCCCGCGCATGCGCATTTCTTGCGAGAAAGAAGGAGCCCCGGAGACGCCGCGCTTCAGGTAAGTCTCTTTAATTTTTATTTATTTTACATGCGGGTATGATTTAAAAGAAGGGCGGGCGGGAGGCGGTGGCTGGCGGCAGGCAGCTACGCTTCGCCCTGGCGTGTGCGTAGCGCTGCCTGATCCGCCTACTTCGAAAACTGCTCCCAAAGCCATTGTCAGGGGTGAAACACACTGGGGCTGATTCACAAAGGGCCTCCGTACTCGTGGTGCAGGCCCCAGTTATGGTGAGGTCCCCACACTCGTGGGGGGATCTCCGCAATGGGTAACAGCAGTACGGAGTACAAGTGCAAGCCCACCTGCCACGAGAGCGGGCTCCCCAAAATGACTGCAGGGCCTCCACCACGAGTGCTGACGCCCTTTGTGAAACGGGCCCACATTTTTAGTCCCAATAATCAGAGTAAAAAATTATTGCGACAAGGAACTACATGAGGAAATCTCTAGCCTGGAGGGGAGCCATGCAAGAGTGGACATGACCGGACATACGGAGGAGTGGTCGGCGCAGGATCATCTTCTTCAGATAACAGCCGCTAAAGCAGGGATCGATAGTGTACTCGCTAGAAGGGCTGCAGAGCCATATCGATCACACGAAGCTGCGCGCTTTGAATATAGCGACAGTGTAGGGAGCTAGCCGGCCCGAGAGTTAGGAATAGAGAAACACAGGGCAGTTTTAATGTCATCAAGGACAGTCAAGCGCAGAGAACCAACAGCCCGGAGGGTATCACTGGGATATTCACGGATTCTTATAGCACCTTGTATCAGGAGGCACTTGTTCTCTCAGTGGATATTATGACAAATATATGGAAGAAGCAGGGTATATATAAATTTATATCAAATAAAATGCTTTTTGCATTTTAAGTACAACCTGCGGCAACAAGGCTTTTTAAAATACTTACAGATAAGAGATTTCTTCAAAAATCTAAACAATGACATGATATCATTAGATAAGAAAACTGTTATTGAGTCTTTGAACTCTGAGAGTGTCACAAAAGTTAAAACTATATGCAAACTGCTTGTTGATGTCAACCAAGATGACACCTTGAGAAACTGGACAGAAGGTTGGATCTGGCTCCTGATGAAATCTGCTTCCAGCAATCTGTAAGTCTTGGGCTGAAAATGGTGATAAGCGCAAGGTTGAAAAATTAATATTACAAGACGCTGTTTAATCTATATTATTCCCCCTGAAACTGCGCAGCTGGGGTAAAAGAATAGATTCAAATTGTCCGTGAGGCATATCATACATAGGTTTTATTCTTGCATGAAATTGGAAGAAAGGGCCCGATATACGACCGTTTTCAGCGGTCGCACATGGGAAATTGGTCCATTTGTAACCTCTAAAAAGGGTTGTGCATGTACAAACCCCACTCTGTGAGTCGTACCCTATTACCGACTCGCAAAATATGGTTTGCGATTCACTATTAGGACTAGGGCGTCCCTTCCTAATAGCGAGTCGCAGAGGGATGTAAGATTGTTTTGAAACCGCAAATGCGGTCGCAAAACATTCACATTTACTGCCAATTTTAAATTGGCGATAAGCCAGTCACAAATGGGAAGGGGTCCCCAGGGGACCCCATCCCCTTCGTGATCGGCAGGCTAATTTTTTTTAAGAGCAGGCAGAGGTCCCATAAACCAGTGCCTGCTCTAAAAAAATGAAACTGAAATGTCTCATTTTTATTTTAGGAAAACTGGCTGCATGAATTTTTTTTTTTTTAAACTACTGCATTGAAGCAGTCACAGGCATGAATATTCATGAGGCATGTCCTTTGCGACCCATTTGGAAATCGCAAACAGTGTCTCAGACACTGTTGTACATCAGCGTTTACTACTTGTTACGAGTCGCAAAAAAAGAAAATTGCGAGTCTCAAACACCGAGGATCGTACATCTGGCCCCAAATGTGCGAATTCTTGAGTATTTTAAAAATTCAGATACATTTCTCGCCCCAGTGTATGTAACTAGATATAGACTCGCAGTAGAATGACAACAGACGTACAGCATATCATCTAATCTTGGTCGCCATGGCAGTTGCGAGGATCTGTATTGCGGCAGTGTGGCTGAATTCGCCCCCCATCCCCCTTTCAGCAGGGGGTATCTGGATTTCTGCCAGTGTATCATCCCAAACAGAGCTTCTATCATTGTAAAGTCAGGAGGACAGGGGCTAGCGATGTCACCTGGTCGCCAGTGGCGACGTGGCTTGATATTCTGTCATGCTTCTAGGCGCTGGTGTGAAGGGCTGGGACTCTTGCATGAGGCTTTGTATCTGTTAGGCTAATCTCATAATTGTAGTGCACTTTCAATAAGCCTGAGGGGCAAGACCGGATTTGAGTGTCATAATGGATCTCCCCTCAATGGGATGATCATGGATTGAGTAACATTTGAATCATTTCAAAGAAGTAAATATGGTTTTGTTGACAGAAAATTTGGACATGATGCTTTTGTTTTTGTATTGGTCATGTTCTCTTCCTCAACAATAAAAAGGGAAAACAGAGATTGAAACATCTCTTTCACAAAGCCCCAGACTCCAGTACGTAGACACCAACATCTTGACACTGCATAAACATTTGTGTACAGGAATGCCGGCCATATATCACTTCTAAAGACAGCCACGTATTTTAGGATAAGGTTAATTTGCTATTCTCGATTCGGAACTAAAATAAGAAGAAACACATGCTTTAGAACGGCGATAGGTTCAGGTCCACATTTTATGCAAGGAGATATTTATGTGAGCTTATGTTTGGACCCAAGGTGTTTGCAAAATATATACCTTGCATTCATCATATACTATTGTTTGGGTTCCAAACTTGCGACCAATCCTTTGAAGAAACATGACCCAAAAATATGGGCTCTGGCATCCTGGCCTCATTCCTCCCTCTGTGAGTGTGCACTCACTGGTCCCCCTCTGTGAGTGTGAACTCACAGCTCCCATTCTGTGACTGCGCACTCACAGCTCCCCCTTTGTGAGTGGGCACTCACAGCTCCTGCTCTGTGAGTGGGCACTCACAGGTCCCCCCACTGTGAGTGGGCACTCACAGGTCCCCCTCTCTGAGTGTGCCCTCACTGCTCCCCCTCTGTGAGTGGATCCTCAAAGCTCCCCCCTCGGTGAGCGGGCATCCACAGCTCCCCCTCTGTGAGACGGCACTCATAGCTCCCCCTCTGTGAGTGAGCACTCACAGCTCCCCCTCTGTGAGACGCCACTCACACCTCCTCCTCTGTGAGTGGGCACTTACAGCTTCCCCTCTGTGAGAGACCACTCACAGCTCCCCCTCTGTGAGCTGGCACTCACAGCTCTCATTCTGTGAGTGTGCACTCACAGCACCCCCTCTGTGACTGCATAATCACAGCTCCCCCTCTGTGAGTGTGCAATCACAGGTCCTCCTTTGTCAGTATGCACTCACAGCTCCCCCTCTGTGAGTGGGCACTGACAACTCCCATTCTGTTAGTACACACTCACAGCTCCCATTCTGTTAGTGCATACTAACAGCTCCCTCTCTGTGAGCACGCACTCACAACTCCCCCTCTGTGAGTGTACACTCACAGGTCCCCCTCTGTGAGCAGGCACTCACAGCTCCCCCTCTGTGAGTGTGCACTCAAAGCTCCCCCTCTGTGAGTGTGCACTCACAGGTCCTCCTCTATCAGTGTTGACACACAGCTCCCCCTCTATGAGCGTACACTCACAGCTCCCCCTCTGTGACTGTATAATCACAGCTCCCCCTCTGTGAGTGTGCAATCACAGGTCCTCCTTTGTCAGTATGCACTCATAGCTCCCCCTCTATGAGTGTGCACTCACAGCTCCCCCTCTGTCAGTGTACACTCACAGCTCTCACTTTGTGACTGCGCACTCACAGCTCCCTCTCTGTGAGTGTGCAATCACAGGTCTCCCTCTGTGAGTGGGGAATTAACAGCTACACTTCAGTGAGTGGTCACTTACAGCTCCCCCTCTGTCAGTGTACACTCACACCTCCCCCTCTGTGAGCAGACGCTCACAGGCCCCCCTCTGTGAGTGTGCACTCGAAACTTCACCTCTGTGAGTGTGCACTCACAGCTCCCCCTCTGTGAGCAGGCACTCACAGCTCCCCCTCTCTGAGCGGGCACTCACAGCTCTCCCTCTGTGACTGTGCACTCACAGTTCTCCCTCTGTGACTGCTCACTCACAGCTCCCGGCACTCACAGGCCCCCCTCTATGAGTGGGCACTCACAGCTCCCCCTGTGTGAGTGGACACTCACAGCTCCCCTCTGTGAGTGGGCACTAAGAGCTCCCCCTCTGTGAGCAGGCACTCATAGCTCCCCCTCACTGAGCGGGCACTCACAGCTCTCCCTCTGTGACTGTGCACTCACAGCTCTCCCTCTGTGACTGCACACTCACAGGCCCCCCTCTATGCGTGGACACTCACAGCTCCCCCTGTGTGAGTGGGCACTCACAGCTCCCCCTCTGTGAGTGGGCACTAAGAGCTTCACTTCAGTGAGTGGTCAATCACAGCTCCCCCTTTGTCAGTGTACACTCACAGCTCCCCCTCTGTGAGCAGGCACTCACAAGTCCCTCTCTGTGAGTGTGCACCCACTGCTCCCCCTCTGTGAACGGGCACTCACAGCTCCTTTACCTTGGAAAAGAATGCACACATTTTCTCCAGGTCCTGTGGGGGATAGATAGTAGAAGTTGGTGTGAGTTTTTGGTAGTGTCATGTCTATTCCAAACCATGGACATCATGCACTGGTTGACCAGGTTAAAAGCTGCTACCACTGGCTTGCTCCTTGTGACCCCTGGCACTGCCCTTCTGACCCCTATGTCCTTAGTGGTTCCACAGGAAGTGCCAGGAACAGAATGTGAAGTTTTCTGAAGAGCTCAGTCTCCTTTCTGCAGTTCCCACTGGGCCTGGACATGACTCTTGCAATGCACACTCTCGAATAAATAGATAAATTAAGACGTGGACTGAATACTTTATTACCTGGGTACTGTTGCTGACAAGGGTAAACCAAGACCCACAGAGCTTCTGTCCCTCTCCTGTGGTAGCTGTGGTCGAGCAATCAGTGCTTATGCCCGGGAGTGATTGGGGGCGGAGGGTGCGGTTGGTTTCAAACATAGTATATCACAAAAGTTGATCCAAGTACGAAAGATGAAAGTCCACCTAGATGACAAAGGTGAGACCCCGAAGGGTCGGAGGTGTCTGACCTCAAACAAGTGGAATTCTTTCCTTCTGGGCCAAGAATGCCCCTCAGTCTGATGCTACTGGTCTGGTTTTCTGGACCTTCTCACCATACTCAGGTGTTTGTCACGCACTCAACCTTTAGTTCTCACTCAGTGGATTATTTTAGAGGCGCCAGGGATGTCTGGAATAATGCCCTGGCTCTCTCTTTGGTTCAAGGGAGCTCATACGCCTGCCCAGTTAGATCCACTACTGGGAAGTGAACAACTGGTGAGAGGCTGGGGACTTTTGTCCCACTTTTCCTAGGAAGGGTTTTTCAATGAACTATGGATGTCCATGAGAGATGCTCGGATCAATGGCAGTGGTTGGGGCTCTGGGTTTACATCAGAGAACCAAATCACAACCCCGGCTGGTCCTCAATCCCTGTTTCTGGTAACCCAGGACCTTCACAGACCTGTGTATCCAATTCACTTATTTGCAGGGTCCATAGTTCAATGGCCTGAGACCATCCTAAAATCTTTGAGCTACCAGTCAAGATCGAACGTTCATTTTGCTGGTGAGTTACGGGAGGTTTTGTTTCAGAGCAACTAAGGGGCATATTTACAAGCCCCTATCGCCACAGAAACGTCACTTTTCAGGACGTTGTGATGGTGATAGGGGCTTTGCCTTACTCACAAGGCAGCGGTAAGCCACTTAACGTGGCTTAACGCTGCCTTGTAAATAAGGCCCCCTTTCACGCTACTCTTAGCTTGGAAGGGGAGGGCAATGGGTGTTGCTGTGGGCGTTCCACCGCAACACCCATTGATTTTGATTCGGCCCCATAATTACAAGGGGTGCGTAAATATGGGGCAGAGTCAAAATTAAGACCAGGGAAAACCTCATATGGCAAAACAGGGAGAAATGTTTAATTTATCCCCGTGTTTGCTGTTTCTAGGTGTACGGCATTCTTCAGCACACATAGGAACAGCAAAACACCACAACTTATTGTTCATGTGCAGGAAGGTGTCCCTTCCTGCACATAAACAATCATTTAAAAAAATGAAGATTTGCAACTTCTGTGTGTGCTGCACAATGCAGCACATATAGGAGTTACAAATCGCCATTGTTTATCTGCAGGAAGGGACACCTTCCTGCACATAAAAAATCATTCCCCCCAAAGCAGGCATCCTTGCACTAAGGTGCAAGAGGGCCAGCGTTGCCGCTAGGCAGCTGAATATAGCGCCAGCGCAGGGAGAAACACAGGGCTGCACCGCATTATTGTAATTACAGCACATCCCTGCATTTCTAAAGTGATGGATTGCGGCACTAGCTATTTGGGAGATAGCCCGCTCTCCACCACTTTTGTTTTAACAATGCCCCTAAGATGGTAAAGCAGTCTAAGACAGTAAGTTAAAAAAACAAGGAGCCCAGAGGTGCCTCAATGTACCCCCCACAGCACCCACAAACGGATCAAACTCATGCCACTGTTGAGTAGCCTCAGAGACCGGTCGGGCTTATGGCAAAAAGCGGTACTGGTTAATGTTCTCTTTGTTGGTGTAGAGCTTCAGTAGGACCAGAAAGTAGGGTAATTTTGTTAATGATTGCTTACATACATTATCATTCTATAGGCATTAAGGGGAATATGTACAAGGAAAAGGCAGAGCGTGACGTTAAGGACAAAATGCTAATGCCATGTGCCGCCATTCCAAAAACGCAGGGATGAGCCGTATTTACAAAGATACAGCACATCCCTGCATTTTCCCTAGCGCTGGTGCTAACATAAGCTGCCTAGCGCCAATTCAGGCACCCTTGCACCATAGTTGAGGGAATGATTGTTTATGTGTAGGAAGGTGTTCCAAGCCTCTAACCTACTAGTGTTGATGCTGTGGTGTCTGTTAGTTGTCTCTAGCCTACTAGTGTTGATTGCTGTAGTTTCTGTTTCTGGTCTCCAGCCTACTAGGGTTGATGCTGTGATTTCTGTTAGTTGTCTCTAGCCTACTAGTGTTGATTGCTGTAGTTTCTGTTTCTGGTCTCCAGCCTACTAGTGTTGATGCTGTGGTTTCTGGTAGTTGTCTCTAGCCTACTAGTGTTGATTTCTGTACTTTCTGTTTCTGGTCTCCAACCTACTAGTGTTGATGCTGTGGTTTCTGTTAGTTGTCTCTAGCCTACTAGTGTTGATTGCTGTAGTTTCTGTTTCTGGTCTCCAGCCTACTAGTGTTGATGCTGTGGTTTCTGTTAGTTGTCTCTAGCCTACTAGTGTTGATTGCTGTAGTTTCTGTTTCTGGTCTCCAACCTACTAGTGTTGATGCTGTGGTTTCTGTTAGTTGTCTCTAGCCTACTAGTGTTGATTGCTGTAGTTTCTGTTTCTGGTCTCCAGCCTACTAGTGTTGATGCTGTGGTTTCTGTTAGTTGTCTCTAGCCTACTAGTGCTAATTGCTGTAGTTTCTGTTACTGGTCTCCAGCTTACTAGTGTTGACACTGTGGTTTCTGTTCTTCATCCTACCAGTGTTTATGCTGTGATTTCTGTTGGTGGTCACTGGCCCACTAGTGTTGATGCTGTGGATTCTGTTGGTGGTCTCTAGCCTACTATTGTTCAATGCAGTGGTTTCTGTTCCTGGTCTTCAAGCTACTAGTTTTGATGCTGTAGTTTCTGTTGGTGGTCTCTAGCCTGCTAGCGTTGATTGCTGCAGTTAGTTTCTGTTCCTGGTCTCGAGCCTACTAGTGTTGATGTTGGGGTTTCTGTTGCTGGTTTCTAGCCTACTAGGGTTAATGTTGTGGTTTCTGTTGCTGGTTTCTAGCCTACTAGGGTTAATGTTGGGGTTTCTGTTGGTGGTCTCCAACCTTCTATTGTTGATGCTGTGGTTTCTGTTCCTGGTCTCTAGCCTACTAGTGTGGATGCCAGAAGCGGCCAGTGCTGGTTCGGGCGGTGGGGCGGCTGGATGCTGACAGATGACGGAATAGGGCAAATTAAAGAAAAAATTAATAACTCCTATTCTGTCCTCTGTCGACCTCCCCCCTGCAGGGCCCCGCCTCACCGCGCTTACCTGCACCAGCCGCTTGTGCTGGATTCTGTGGTTTTTGTTGCTAATCTCTAGCCTACTAGTGTTGATGCTGTGGTTTCTGTCCTCGGTCTCTAGCCTACAGGTGTTGATGCTGTGGTTTCTGTTGATGGTCTCTAGCTACCAAAAGGAGAGCACAATGGAGGAAAGCCTTTATCGGCCTGTTCGCGATCTCCTCCACCAGAAAAACAGCGCATGGTTTCACAATTCACATCTCCCCCTCCTTAATCTTCAAAGCCGCAGCTACAATCACCATTTATCACAACAGAATCATCCTCATGCAAGCATCGGACTGCAGCTTAAACCTGCTGGATAACATCTTTACCCGTATCAGGGAAACAGTGGAAACCCCCCCTCCCTCTCAAGTGGCTCACGCCCCCAGCACACATCATAACTTCCCTACAGAATCCCCTCCTAGACACTCTTCTCAGTTGACACTATCAGCATATACACCCAATCCCAGCATTACTCCCAACTCCCCTCCCTACTCTCTTGCTAGAGTTTTCCCCATTAGGACACAACCAGCTAACACACCCTTCCCTGACCCACCAGCCAACCCTGGAAATGACTTACATCCCCCTAATTCGAAATCTTCCCCTTGCATCATCTACACCCCCATTATGCCAACCACACTGCACATCCCTACCACTCATGCATATATGCATCCCAACAACCCACTCCCCCGCTCCTGATAACCAGCCAGGCAGGATAAAACACTACAACCCTGACTGCGTTTTACCCCCACTCAACCCACCTGACACAAGCACACCTCCCTCACCTACAATCCAAGCAGTAAGCACGTTATCACCCACACCAGACCCTAGATTGGATGAAATTTTACTCTTTTTATGACAAGTCAAAGATGACCTCCTAGTACTATGTGAACTGATCCTTCTCCAACCCTTGACCAAAAGATCGAAACAAGAAACCAGGACAAACTTCCCCACTAACCAATCCAAACGCACCCAACAGCGGCACGCACCCCCTTCCCCGATACAGCAGCACCCAAGGTGGAGGTCAGTACCCTATAGCAATTCCTCAACCCGCCCAACCCAAAGGACAAATCCTTTATCAGATACAGACGTGTTCTTCCTACTATGCTCCTCTGATCTCCCACATCCCACTCTTAACACAGCGCTCTAAGACAACTTGCACATACATACTATCCCTTCCAATACCCACAGACCTACAAGACATAATACCAGAGGTATAGTTGAAAACAACCTTAGACAAGTCCCCTTCACACAAGAACCCAACTCAACCCTCATCAAGCCCCGTCTTAAATGCATACTTCTAAATTGTAGATCTGCCTCAAGACACGCAGCGGAGGTAGCGGACCTCATACTATCACATGAACCTGACCTACTAATTCTGACCGAAACATAAATTAATCTTCTACACCCACATTCGACATTCTGGTACCTCCAAACCATGATATCATCAGACTAGACAGAATCAATAAGCCAGGCGGTGGTATTGCCTGCATACATTGGAACAACGTCTCAGTGAACCGATCCAAATCCGCAGTATTCCCCTCCTGTGAATACCTATGCTTAGGCATCACTAGTAATAACAAACCAGTCTGTTCTTTGCACACTCTCTATCATCCACCAGGGAATAACCTCACCTTCATCGAACATTTCATGGACATTGTCTCTACTAATGACGGCCAACAAAACACCCAAATATTTCTCGGAGACCTAAAGCTCCACTGGAATGACCCTAATGACTCAGCGGTCAATAGCCTCAAAGCCTTCCTCTCGGACCTCGACCTCACCCAAATCTGTAATAGCGCCACACATGATAAAGGCTCAATCCTTGACTTTGTCACCTCTAATTGCGAATCCATTCAGCTCGATATGATCCTACCATGTGATTGGTCGGACCATCACATCATAACTTTCTTCATCAACAAAACAGTCAAACTTAACTCTGCCCAACCCAAGAGACCTAAAATATGGAAGAGAAATCTGAAAAATATTGATGTTGACCTAATCACAGCCTCCAGTTCCAACATCCTTCTTCCTCCAGTAGGACTATTTGATGTTCAAGATCTCATCAACCATTACTTCCACTCCATGAACGAGGTATTAGACAAGGTCGCCCCCCTCCAACTGAAGAGATTCTCCACTAAAGACTCAAAATCCTGGTACGATGGAAGTCTCAATGAGGACAGACGATCCCTAAGGTCAACTGAACGAAGATGGAGATCCGCACCATCAACAAACCACCTCAAGCTGCTAAGAACAAAGAGAAACTCCTATTACAGAAAGATCAGATGATCTAAAGCAGACTTTTTTAGCAACCAACTAGGCCAAGCCAAGAATCATCCCAAAAACACTATTCTATCTAATCAAAACACAATCTAATGGTGCTCCTCACCTCCACGGTGACAACTCAGGCTCACTACCCAACTGCGAAGCGTTTGCCTTCTTCTTCACTAAGAAGACCGAAACCATAAAGAAGGACCTACTCAATGATTTAATAACACATACCGATACACACATGGATACTTCCTCATCCCTTCCTGAAATCCCACCCAGAGATTCACCAAAGTTCGACCTCAAAAACAATGCCGCCTGGTCCTCCTTCAATACTTATAACGAAGATGATATAGTCAAAATACTTATGGCCTTGAATCCCGCCAATCTCTTCACTGACTCTCTTCCCGCAAAATACACAAAAGATTTCGGGGAACAACCTTTACAACGCAACTTTTACAACGCACTACCTTTACAACGCATTTTTTACAACGCATAATCCATTACAACGCATGACATTACAACGCATGACACTACAACGCATTTTTAAAAACTACCTTTACAACGCATTCCATTACAACGCATACTACCATTACAACGCATACCATTACAACGCATAATATTACACTACACTATCCAACACTTACCCTACTGTTGCACCCCCTGGAGTTAGAATAGTAATTTTTACCCCTATACTATCCAACACTTACCCTACTGTTGCACCCCCTGGAGTTAGAATAGTAATTTTTACCCCTATACTATCCAACACTTACCCTACTGTTGCACCCCCTGGAGTTAGAATAGTAATTTTTACCCCTATACTATCCAACACTTACCTTACTGTTGCACCCCCTGGAGTTAGAATAGTAATTTTTACCCCTATACTATCCAACACTTACCTTACTGTTGCACCCCCTGGAGTTAGAATAGTAATTTTTACCCCTATACTATCCAACACTTACCCTACTGTTGCACCCCCTGGAGTTAGAATAGTCATTTTTACCCCTATACTATCCAACACTTACCCTACTGTTGCACCCCCTGGAGTTAGAATAGTAATTTTTACCCCTATACTATCCAACACTTACCTTACTGTTGCACCCCCTGGAGTTAGAATAGTAATTTTTACCCCTATACTATCCAACACTTACCCTACTGTTGCACCCCCTGGAGTTAGAATAGTAATTTTTACCCCTATACTATCCAACACTTACCCTACTGTTGCACCCCCTGGAGTTAGAATAGTAATTTTTACCCCTATACTATCCAACACTTACCCTACTGTTGCACCCCCTGGAGTTAGAATAGTAATTTTTACCCCTATACTATCCAACACTTACCCCACTGTTGCACCCCCTGGAGTTAGAATAGTAATTTTTACCCCTATACTATCCAACACTTACCCTACTGTTGCACCCCCTGGAGTTAGAAAAGTAACTTTTACCCCTATACTATCTAATACTTACCTTAAATGTAATTTAATATTATGCGTTGTAATGGTATGCGTTGTAAAGGTAGTATGCGTTGTAATGGAAATGCGTTGTAAAGGTATTTTTTTAAAATGCGTTGTAGTGTCATGCGTTGTAATGTCATGCGTTGTAATGGATTATGCGTTGTAAAAAATGCGTTGTAAGTGCATGCGTTGTAAAAGTGTGCGTTGTAACGTCATACATCCAAGATTTCATTCCAGTGCTACTGCCACTATGGACCAGGATTATAAATACCTTTCTCCTTCAAGGAACCATCCATGAAAGCCTTAAATCAGGGCAGGTATCCCCCATCATAAAGAAGCCAACGGTGGACCCCGCGGACCTAAATAATTACCGTCCAATATCCAACATTCCTACCCTGGCCAAACTCTTAGAAAAATGCGTTCACATTCAGCTGGGCAAACACATAGACCATTTCAACCTTCTCAACCAATACCAATCTGGCTTCCGGTCAGGACACAGTACCGAATCAGCCATGATGCACATAATTGACGATGCACTACAAATCCTTGACCAAAACGAAGCCTGTTTGCTAATCTTGCTTGACCTCTCCTCGGCATTTGACACTGTCAAGCACGACAACCTGCTTGACCTACTGAAACACAGAATTGGATTATCTGGATCTGTTTTAAATTGCTTCACCTCGTTCCTGCAAAACAGATCGCAGCGATTCAATGTTAATCAATCCCTGTTCAAACCCATCCCAGTCACGTTAGAAGTCCCACAAGGATCACCACTCTCTCCTCCACTCTTCAATTTATTCATGGAACGACTCATCGAAATTCTCAACTCCTCTAAAGTACAGTATCATATGTACGCAGTTGACGCACAACTATATTTAAAGATCCACTCACTAGAAGACATCAAATCTCTCAACTCAACCCTAGAAAAAACTCAGACCTGGCTGGCCGAAAACCATTTAAAACTAATTAACCTCAAAACCAAATTCCTCCTAATCGCCCCTCCCCCCTAAGTAACCATAATCCAGGACTGGCTGAAACATCTAACTGCACTCAAATGCCAACCTAATATTATCAACTCAGGGAAATGGCAGGGAATAACTCTGGACAGAAACCTAAATATGCAGAAGCACATTAGCGCCGCAACAAAAGGAGCAAACTTCCAGATGAACACCTTAAGAAAACTTAAACCCTTGCTGCCCGCACAGGACTTCAAACTGGTAGTTCAAGCACTAGGTATTCCAAGAGTGGAATGTGGGAGTGTCTCTCTTTGCGGTCTTCCCAGATCCCCGACAGCCCCTCTAAGAGCTTCAATCAATGCAGCAGCAATACTTTTTACTGGCTCCAAAAGAAACTCTCACATCTCCACCTCAGATCCCTGAATTGGCTACCTTTTGAAGCCAGAATTCAACTAAAAGTCACATGTCTGACACATAAAGCAATTCATCATAACACCCCTAACTATCGGGCGCAGAAATTGTTGCCTTCATGTGGCAACAGATCCTCCAGAAAGGCCAGTAAACTTTTACTGAAACCACAAAGATTCAACAAGAAGAAAACATACAACCAAGCTTTCTCAGTGATGGCACCCAGGATTTGGAATGCACTACCCCCAGAAACTAGACGGAACCCCTCTACTGCATCTTTCAAAAAAGAAGTGAAATCTCTTCTCATGTCCAAATTCACATGAGCCATGTTTAGTAGCGGTTAGATGATTTTTGATGTGTATGGAACCCTTTGTTTATTGACTATATGCCTCTTTATCTCCTATATTTACCTTGTAAAGCGCTCTGATACCCGTAAGGGTCTTGTCCGCGCTATATAAAACCTTTAAAATAAATAAATAAAATACTAGGGTTGATGCTATGGCTCCTGTCCCCGGTCTCTAGCCTACTAGTATTAATGGTGTAGTTTATGTTACTGGTCTGTAGCCCACTAGTATTGATGTTGTGGTTTCTGGTCTCTAGCCTACTTGTGTTGATGCTGTGGTTTCTGTTGTGATCTCTAGTCTGCTGGTGTTGATGCTGTGGTTTCTGTTGGTGGTAGCTAGCCTACTAGTGTTGATGCTGTGGTTTCTGTTCTTAGCCTCAAGCCTACTAGGGATGTAGGTGTGGTTTCTAATCCTGGTCTCGTGGCTTCTAGGGTTGATGTGGTGGTTTCTGTTGGTGATCGCTAGCTTGCTGATGACGTTGCTGATGTTACAGTTGCCAGCGTCTGGGTTGCTCTTCATGGTGTCCAGCTTGCTGATGTTGTTGCAGTTATTGTTACTGGTCTCTAATCTGCAGTTTCTCTTGCTGCATATACTGTTGCTGGTCTCTTCCCTGCTGATGCTGTTACTGTGGTTACAGTTGCTGGTCTTTAGTCTGTTGATGCTGTTACTGTGTTAATGTTGCTGGGTTCTTGCCTCCTGGTGATATAGCTGCAGTTTTTGTTGCTAGTCTGTAATGCTGCTGCAGTTACTTTTGGTGGCCTCTAGCTCACTGGAGCTGCTGCTGCAATTACGGTTCCTGATTGATCTCTAGCCTGCTCATGTTGTGGCTATGGTTACTCCTGCTGGTCTGTAGCCTGCTGTTGATGTTTATGGTCTCTAGCTTGCTGATGCTGTTGCTGTGGGTTTTGTTGCTGGTCTCTTCCCTGCTGATGCTGTTACTGTGGTTACAGTTGCTGGTCTTTAGTCTGTTGATGCTGCTACTGTGGTTAATGTTGCTGGATTCCAGCCTGCTGTTGCTTTTGTAGTATGCTGTGGTTCTGAGTTTATTGTTGCTGGTTTCTAGCCTGCTGGTGCTATTGCTGCAATTATTGTTGCTAGTCTGTAATGCTGCTGCAGTTACTTTTGGTGGCCTCTAGCCCACTGGAGCTGCTGCTGCAGTTATGGTTCCTGGTTGATCTCTAGCCTGCTCATGTTGTGGCTATGGTTACTCCTGCTGGTCTGTAGCCTGCTGTTGATGTTTATGGTCTCTAGCTTGCTGATGCTGTTGCTGTGGGTTTTGTTGCTGGTCTCTTCCCTGCTGATGCTGTTACTGTGGTTACAGTTGCTGGTCTTTAGTCTGTTGATGCTGCTACTGTGGTCAATGTTGCTGGATTCCAGCCTGCTGTTGCTTTTGTAGGTCTGCAACTTGCTTATGCTGTGGTTCTGAGTTTATTGTTGCTGGTTTCTAGCCTGCTGGTGCTATTGCTGCAATTATTGTTGCTAGTCTGTAATGCTGCTGCAGTTACCTTTGGCGGCCTCTAGCCTATTGAAACTGCTTCTGCAGTTACGGTTCCTGATTGATGTCTAGCCTGCTCATGTTGCGGCTATGGCTCCTGTTGCTGGTCTGTATGCTGCTGTTGATGTTTATGGTCTCTAGCTTGCTGAGGCTGTTGTGGGTTTTGTTGCAGGCCTTTTACCTGCTAATGCTGTTTCTGTGGCTATTGCTCTGGTCTTTAGCTTGCTGTTGATGTCGCTGGTCTCTAGTTTGCTGATGCTGTTATCGTTGTTGCTGTCTTTTCTGTTGCTGGTCTCGAGCTTGCTGATGCTATTGCTCTTGATATCGTTGTTGTTTTTTAGCCTGCTGATCCTGTTGCTGTTAATACCTTTGCTGGTACCTAGGCTACTGATGCTCTTGCTGCAGCAGTTGTCAGTGTTTTCTATCCTTCTGATCCTATTGACCCAATTGTGTTTGTCTCTAGCCCAATGATGACGTTGCATCCATTATTATTGCTTGTCTTTAGCCTGCTGATGCTGTTGCTGTTCTTACTGTTTCTGGGCTCACGTTTGCTGCTGCTTTTGCTCTTGATACCTTTGCTGGTCTCTAGTCTACTAAAGCTGTTACTACAGTTACTGTTGATGGTCCCTGGCCAGATGTTGAAGGAGGTCTTTAGGTTGCTGACTCTGTGGTTATTGTTTCTGTTTTCTAACCTACAGGTGTTGGTGCTACGGTTACTGTCGGTTCTCCAAGCCTGCTGATGCTGACGCTGTTGCCGCAGTTACTGTTACAGGACTTTAGCAAACTATTACTTTTGATGGTCTCTAGCTTGCTGATGCTGTTGCTGCAGCTATTGCTTCCGGTCTCTACTCTACTGATGCTGTTGGTATTGTGATTTTTGGTGGTCTTTAGTCTACCAAAGTTATTGTGGTTACGTTTGTTGGTATCTAGTCTTCTAGTCTTCTTGCTGTGGTTACTGTTGCTTGTCTGTTGTCTGCTGATGCCGTTGCTGTGCTTACTGTTGCTGGTCTCTAGATTGCTGGTGATGGTTTTGATACTGTTGCTGTGGTTATTGTTGCTATTCTCTAATCTGCGTATACTATTGCTGTGTGTACTGTTGCTGATGTTTAGCCTGCTCCTATGTTGCCGTGGTTACATTGCTGGTCAGTAGTATACTGTTGCTTTTCATGGTCTCTAGCCTGCTGATGCTGTTGCTGCGGTCACTTTTGATGGTCTTTATCCTACTGAAGGTGCCACAGTTACTGTTGCTGGTGTCTAGCCTGCTGCGCTCTAACCTACAGATGGCGTTGCTCTTCATATCACTGCTAATATGAACCCTGCTGCTGCTGCTGCTGGCTGTGCAGAGCTCATCTCATGTCTTGATCATAGTGGGGGGAGTGCCTTCACCTATGTCAGGTTAGGAGCTCTCTCTATAACTCAAATACAAATCTGTCCCCTACACATATAGACATGTCCGCTCTGATCCCATCAGATCGGCCCAGTTGCAAACTATTGAGTTGAGTCAACCCGGACTCCCTCCTGCACCTTTGCTACCGGACACAGATCTCCTGCTGCGCATGGCAGATGGTAGAGCTTTAAGACCACGCGTTACCTCTGAGATCAGTAAGAAGGAAGGCACATCTTGCAGCCAGGGCTAATTGCAACCACTGGGGCAAGACAAGCAATGAGCAGTCACTTCTGCCTCCAATAATAAATACTAATGATTTTTCATTTGCGCGTCTCAGCGAAGGCTTGGGTCCAGATCCATCAATATTCTCTAATTAGCCCTTCTGTTGGGCCATGTTAGGCTGATTAGCTCTTTCCTGGTCGCCATTATTGAAAACGCTTCACTGGACTCGCCTGCCTGCTCTTACCTCGTCTGTGCAGTCAGCGGGGACGCGCCACCTCAAATGATGCATCCACAGCGGCGGCCCATATCTGAAGGCGGGGGCTGGTGGTCTGGTCTTCTCCTTCCTGGATAGACCTTCAGATGCAGCTGCTTGAGAAGTAAAGAGAGTTCATCCAAACCAGGGTGCAGACCTCTCTCAACTCTCCATCCTTCCCTCTGTATTTTCCCCGGAGAAACCAATCTTAGCAAAAAAATCAATATGAGATCTTCAATCCAGACTTTTGCTGACCATTCCCCTAACAAGACAGGTCTTTTTAGCAAAGCAGCAAAGCCGAACTATCAGCAGGTCAGCTGTGATTTCTAGAGGGGAAACAACCTTCACAACGCAGTCATTACATCGCACTACCTGTACAACTCAGTCATTGCAACGCAACATCCTTTACATTATATGCCATTACAACGCTAAGTAATCGGGAATAGTCATTTTTACCCCTCCCCTATCCAACACTTACCCTACTGTTGCACTCACTGGAGTGGGAATAGTCATTTTTACCCCTACACTACCCAATACTTACCCTACTGTTGCACTCACTGGAGTGGGAATAGTCAATTTTACCCCTACACTATCCAACACTGACCCTACTGTTACACTCACTGGAGTGGGAATAGTCATTTTTACCCCTACACTATCCAACACTTACCCTACTGTTGCACTCACTGGAGTGGGAATAGTCAATTTTACCCCTACACTATCCAACACTTACCCTACTGTTGCACTCACTGGAGTGGGAATAGTAAATTTTACCCCTACACTATCCAACACTTACCCTACTGTTGCACTCCCTGGAGTGGGAATAGCAAGTATTACCCCTACACTGCCCAACACTTACCCTACTGTTGCCCTAAAAATAATATACGTTGTAATGGTATGTGTTGTAATGGTATACGTTGTAATGGAATGCGTTGTAAATGTAGTTTCTAAAAATGCGTTGTGATGGCATGCAATGTAAGATCATGCATTGCGATGGATGTTACGATGTAAAAACTGCGTTGTAAAGGCAAGCATTGTAAATGTTTGCGTTGTATTGTCATACATTCTTCTAGAGGGATGGGTTGCGTATTTGATACCTTGGTGATACTAATATATCAATATCTGGCGATCATTCAGTGGGGGGAGGGTGTTCGATCACACACATCTATGTACCTTGATGACATAAATATGTAGATATTTTGTTGGTATATAGAAAAGGACTAACAGTCGTACATCTGTACTTACCTTTATCGACTAACATTCGTGATATTACGGTAGTTGATAGTCTGGACACAATAATCTTGCAGGACAATATTTTGCCACACGATATTGAGACAGATCCGGGTTGTGATCTCAAGTAAGACAGCCCATTGGTCAGTGGAGAAAGAGGTATTGTATAGAGAGAGGACAGGTCCAGAGCATCTCCCACCTGAAGACGTCATCAGAAACCGACTGCTTCTTCTGCCTTCCTTCCTCTATTGTGCCGTCCTACGTATGAGCCTGCATGTTGTCAAGTAAAAGCGCGGTTCTCTAAGTGTGAGGCCTGAGAACAGTTTAACACTTCAGGCTTGATGGGGATGTGTCTGGTCCATCCTGCTGCAGGAGTGATGCAGGCTGACTGCTGTAGAGTTCCAGTCTTGAGATATTGGCTTCTAGCCCACTGACTGTCAGCCTCCGTGTTGTTTTTAACTTCCACTGCACTCTCAGATAATCCGCACTTCCCATCAGTACCGCCGGCCTGCACAGTCCTGTGATTTGTCTAAAGTACCCCTGGGGGACATAGAGGTGTGACATGCCCCCAGGGCATGATCCAGTCTGGGCCACGTACAGCCGGTTGCGACGCGCTTTGATATGGTGGCGTCTGATTGGAAGGCCCATGTGTTTGTCATGGGTCTTCCACTCAGGGACCTGCCATCCTTCACGTGTTTATAAATGTACTGCATCTATGTAAGCCTAAAGCTCTACAGGGTGGCCAAACAGATCAACAGCAAATACAGAAAGAGAGAAACGTCATGAATAATAGAGATTTCAGACTGCAGTAGACACACACAGCATGGACAGAGCATTCAGATTTGAGGGACAGCGGAAGAGAGTTGTAAACTTGAGAGCCTTGGACTGACAGGAGACTTTTTTCTATGGTCTCACAGTAAGGGAACAAATAAATGCTGTTGTATAGCACAATCATATATAAGTCATCATTTTAAAGCACATGGTGGCTTAAGTTACATTAGTCATTTTTCGGTCTCGCCTGACCCAGCGCATGCGCTGGTCTGGCGAGACTTATTGAAAGGGCTCCAAAAAGTGCTACCAGGCCAGCCTAGAGCTACAGTGCATGTGCGCTGGCGCGCGCGCCGCGCTTTACCGCGATTACTCTCACTTTCACGGCCGCACGGCCGTTTGGACGTTTGATCGCGATCGGGATCACTTTCACTTTCACGGTCGCTTGGCATAGCCAATAAGTCTCGCTTTTGGGATCTTATAAGTACTTAGTTATGCAACTGTTGCATGTCTAAACACGTATAAGGTCCCAAAGGCGAGACCTATTGGCTATGCCAATGCTTGTTAGGTTTTGCCTGCACAGCGCTTGCACTGTGCTTGGGAAATCTATTGTATTTAATATAAATCTTAAAAGGGGCTTCCATCCCGTGCTTACTTTTCATTTGTTCATGGGCTTGTTACTAGTAGGCATGACATTTTCAGACTCAACCTGATGTAGACGACATCCAATTTATGCAGAAAAAAGTCGGCATGAGAGCTGACCCTCAAAAACATGGCTGCCTCACTCGCGCAGTGGGCGCGTTGCTGTTTACATTTTAGATTTCGGAACACAAGTATTCCCTTGCCTTAGAGCAGGATATTATTATTGATGTATGCATAAGAGTGAAGCAGGCAGACTTCCCCTGACATGTTTTGTACTGATATCCCCCTGATGTAATGGGACATATTTTGGAAAGTCTGTAGATAGTTGGAAACTGTCCTTAAAAGCAAAGGCAGACAAACACGACAACAAAATGTAACGTATTAAGTCGATCTACAGTGGTGGAGACTTTTAATTATGATGCAAATACAGCTGGTGTGCTCTTCAGCATCTTTGAGAGTAAAATCTCTGCTCCTATGAGAAATCCTGCCCGGTGCAACATACGGGCCCGTACTAGTGCTATGGGGCACTGTGTTTGTTTGCGCCACAGCACACCTTTAAACAGGTGCGCCAGGTGTAAACATGAGCAGTGCGCTTAATTTCAATGAATGCGCTGCCCTTAGGGTAGCCGCAAATTCACGCTGCCCTTCAATAAAATATGGGTGGCTGCTTCAAACCCCGTCCAGGCAGCGAGCACTCCCTCCCCGCTCCCCCCTGGTTGTTGCCATCGCTGCGCGCTTTTCCCTTAATTACCACTTGACCACTTCTTGGTGCCTGAAAAGGTCGCAGTTTTATTTTTACAACAAACATTTGTGTAACATGAAATCTTCATATTTCAATTTCAACATTCATGGTCTTACTATAGTCCTTCAGTGACCATGTTTCATTTTTATCTATTGTTCATTATTTTTTCTATTCCCATACTGGGCCCAGCCGCCCCAATTGCCTGGGAGAGGAGGGAGGGGGCCCAATCCCTGTGTTTCGATTCGCGGGTCTAGGCTTCAACTTGCTACCGATTTGGAGGGTGTCCCTTCCTGGGCATGCCCGGGCTGCAAGTGCCGTCCCGCTCGTCCTGTATCCTTTCGGGGCCCTCCCTTCTCCCAGGGGTCTCTGCCGTTTGGCATCCCAAGGACCTTACTTGAGCATCTACTCTATTTTCTTGCGGCCGGGTCCTTGTCATCTTCTCTGTCTGTACCCCTGCCGTGAGGCATCCCCGGGGTCCTGCAGGAGTGTCATCTCTGTTCTTTCTCTGGCGGCACGCCGCCCAATGGCTCCCCCAGTGCCCCTGGCGTGAGGCATCCAAGGACACTGTGTGAGCCTTTCATCTATCTCCTAGTACTTTCGTTCTCTACTAGGTTCCTCGTGTCAGCTCCGCCACCCTTCCCCCCCTGCGGCTGCGACGCCCGTATCCATAGGTGTGGGTGGGTGGGTTTTTCTTCTTCTTCTTGCGCGAGGGGGAGCCTTGGAATTGAATTCCCTGGGCCGTTGGCCCCTTTTAGCCTCCCCCTTGCCTACCTCTCTCGCCCCCTGATTGGGGGGGGGAGCTTCCTTTGTTTGTGGGCCTATCATGCCCTCCCTGGCCTAGCCGGGTTTTTCTAATTGCGGGGGCGTGGCGTGGAGGGGTCCCGCCGCCGGCCGGCGTTTTACCCTAGGCCTCTATCGGGTCCGGCTTTGCCTTCCCCGGCCTGGGTCCTAACCCCGTCCAGGCAGCGAGCACTCCCTCCCCGCTCCCCCCTGGTTGTTGCCATCGCTGCGCGCTTTTCCCTTAATTACCACTTGACCACTTCTTGGTGCCTGAAAAGGTCGCAGTTTTATTTTTACAACAACCATTTGTGTAACATGAAATCTTCATATTTCAATTTCAACATTCATGGTCTTACTATAGTCCTTCAGTGACCATGTTTCATTTTTATCTATTGTTCATTATTTTTTCTATTCCCATACTGGGCCCAGCCGCCCCAATTGCCTGGGAGAGGAGGGAGGGGGCCCAATCCCTGTGTTTCGATTCGCGGGTCTAGGCTTCAACTTGCTACCGATTTGGAGGGTGTCCCTTCCTGGGCATGCCCGGGCTGCAAGTGCCGTCCCGCTCGTCCTGTATCCTTTCGGGGCCCTCCCTTCTCCCAGGGGTCTCTGCCGTTTGGCATCCCAAGGACCTTACTTGAGCATCTACTCTATTTTCTTGAGGCTGGGTCCTTGTCATCTTCTCTGTCTGTACCCCTGCCGTGAGGCATCCCCGGGGTCCTGCAGGAGTGTCATCTCTGTTCTTTCTCTGGCGGCACGCCGCCCAATGGCTCCCCCAGTGCCCCTGGCGTGAGGCATCCAAGGACACTGTGTGAGCCTTTCATCTATCTCCTAGTACTTTCGTTCTCTACTAGGTTCCTCGTGTCAGCTCCGCCACGCTCTCTACGGTTTTTCGATCGGAGGGAGCTCCCCCCTTAGCTCGGCCTAACCTCGCTACCTACTCGCCACCTCCTAGCTCGAATATGCCCACGATGTACCGCATGAACTTGTCTCTCCCTGTCCCCGTGTGGTATGCCCTGACTACTACCAGTTTATGCACCCGCGCTGCTTGACATCCACCCCTGGGCCTTGTAAGCTTTGTCCCTGGTGGTGTTCAGCTCTCTTCAGGATTTTTTTTTTTTTTTTTTTTTTTTAAACCCTCTAGCTTCGCCTCCTCTAGCTATGCTTGCTGCGTGGCGCAGGTATGCTGGGCTAAATTTTCGTAATTGACATTGAGGAAATTGGGGGGGGGGGGCCGAAACGCTGATACCCCAGGTTCTTAACTTGACCATCGCCCTGACCACGGGTAGGTTTTGCACTGCCCTGTCCGGGTTTGCTCCTTTCGAAAATTATAATATTTAATATGACAACCACAATTGGGATGTCCTACACACCTCAGGGACACATAATTATCAGTTCGTGTATGCCCCGGTATTAATGGTGCCACCGCTATGCTTTTTCTTTTTTTTTTTTTTTTTTTTCTCAGTTTTGTCTTACCAACTCGTCTTTTAACTGCAGGGACCTGCAACTCGCAGATTTTCGTTTCGTATAGAAAGTGCAGTTGCACACTATACATCTGGTTTGTTCCAGCTAGGGAAGGTCTCTCCAGGGCTAAATCTCCCTGTGAACTCCATGTAATTGCATTTACCGCTGCTAGTTGGGCAACCTAATATGGTGGCACAGGTTGAGTCTTTTCTGAATGGTACTTTGTAAGGTACTGGGACTTGTGAGGTAATTGGGTCATTTGTCATGGCTGTGCTAACCCGGCATGGGATTTGTTGTCCCGCTTCCCATCTCAGATGCTTAAGGCTGGCCTTGCTAAGCCGGCCGCCCTTTGAACCCTGCTATTTTTTTTTTTTTTTTTACTGGAGGTAGACGGATTGGTTTGGCATTGCGCCTCTGGTGGAGCACAGCAGCGTGGGCACCTTGCGGCATAGTGCCGACATAACACAAGCCAGACACAGTTTTTGGTTTACGATCGCACTCCTGGCGCTGCCTTGCTCTCTGGGTAATTGCCCTCCCAGTGTGCTAACCCGGGGCTTTTTTTTTTTTTTTTTTATCTCTTCCCTTGCGCCCCGTGCACCCTTTGTGCGCCTGTGTACTGCTGAGGGGGCGTAGGAGACCCCCCCTCATGGTTCGACCTATATTTGGCCTCAAAGTCAATTCCCTGCCCTCGAAATCGCCATGTGCGCGTTTATCGCCTTAAGCGCGGATCTTTCTAACTGTGAGGGGGCTGCCGCTGTCTCCGTGACTCACGCGCGCCAGTGCACGGGGAGATTCGACGGCCCTACCCTGATTCCTCCGCACCAAATGTGACAGGGGGTGTGCTCCCTGTTCTTTCAAAATCCCAAAAAGAACAGCACACTCAGACCAATCCACGCCCTCTCGGGTCTTTTAACAGATCCATTTTTTCAGACCTTCTACAGACCTTTTAAAGATGACTACTCTACCAGTCGCCTATTCCAGTGCTGCGCCTTGGGAATAACATGGTGGCTCCCTAGCTCAAGGACACCTACTTCTGCCTTACTTTCTGTACAGCACATTACCAGTACCTCGAGTTTGCGGTAATTGAGCATCACTACCAGTTCGAATCACTACTAGCTCGAATTGCTACCCTTCGGGGAACAGAATAACCCCATGGATATTCACAAAATATTTTGCGGTGGTTTTACCACATTTGCATTGCAACAACAACTCCTGTCTTTCAGCAAACATTAGGTAGCTTTTCTTCTGCACTCATGTATGCTGCTTGTCCCTATTGAAGCAGCCTGTTCTTGGTTGTTGTGTGAATCATTCCATCTGACCTGGTGGAAATTATTTTATTTCGATATCAGCAGCCAGCCTGTAGGGGAAATATCCTTCCTACGAAACATTGTACTACATGGGAGGCGGCGTTGTCTTCGCTTCGTGCTCCGAACCGTGACTGGCCTTGAATGAGATAATGCAACACTTTCACCCAGTGATTTTAGTGTCGCCATGCAAACACTCTGACAATTGCAATCCTCAGAACCGGGCGACGTCCTCGGTCTTGCACCTTGATTGTAAACCCCTCATTAAGCCGCGAAATTTACATTTCAGAGGGACCGTGTTCGCGCCGTGTTTGAAGGTCTATTAAGCCTTTACCGCACCTGCTGCAGTGTTTCTTCCCGCCGGCCATTCCCCGGCCTCGCATAACTGTCCAGAAACTCGTGCGATTAATTATCTCCCTGGAGGGAGCTCGGTGTTTGTATGGTTGAGGTTCTGACTTAGTGAAGTTAGTGCAGAGGTTACTATGCCTGCTGCAACGAACGTGTACCAAGCGGAGTACAGACTGCATATGATGTAAACCGCACAGCAGACTACTACTTCCGAAAGAGGCATCCTTACGTTACTTGCAATTTATAACTTAAAATCCCACTACAGTGAGCTATCATCCCCTCCCCGAACTGCATATACACCGCTAAATATACATTATTAGAACATCCATCAATGTTGCAAAAGGGGTTAATTTGGCTATACATTAAGTCTTAATTTCAGGGAAAAACTCCCAACTAAGCTGTTTCCTTTCGACTTCGCGTGCGTGCTTCGCCACACCAAGCACTCCGTACCCTATACTGCCTACCAGTCTGAATGACCTGTGCCTTCTACACTTTCCGTCCTTTGGCTTATTATCATTTCCTATACACGGACGCTTGATTGACTCTGCGTCATGCGTGTGTGATGCCAGGTGCCCGGACCCCCACACTGATGTGACGTTGGCCCCTTTTAGCCTCCCCCTTGCCTACCTCTCTCGCCCCCTGATTGGGGGGGGGGAGCTTCCTTTGTTTGTGGGCCTATCATGCCCTCCCTGGCCTAGCCGGGTTTTTCTAATTGCGGGGGCGTGGCGTGGAGGGGTCCCGCCGCCGGCTGGCGTTTTACCCTAGGCCTCTATCGGGTCCGGCTTTGCCTTCCCCGGCCTGGGTCCTAAGCCGCTCTGTGTTTCATAGTGCAGGCTACAACCGGCCTGCACGTTGAAAAGGGGAGAGTGATCCCCCTGCAGGCGGGCCCAATGAGTGACTAAACAGACATGCAGTGGGATGTCTAGGGGGGGGGGAGTCCATGGGACCCCTCCGCACTCAGCGGGCACTCTCACAGAGCACCGGGTTTTTGTGTCAGTGTGCCTCCTAAGGGCATGTAAGACTCTGCGTCCGCGTACATCATACGGCCACGCCCCCATGCAAATGTAGGAACTGAAGGTAGCACTGGTGCTACATGCGGGCCCATGCTATCAGTACTCAGAGACGGGCCTCACAAGCAGCTGCGGCCCCTTCTGTAATGCCATAGTACCCAGGGATGCAAAAAGGAGGCACACATGCCCGTTGCTCCCCCTGGGTACTATCTGTAGTACGGTCCATGGTGCGCACTCATATTTACATCTGTTTGTGTAATAATTTCACTGCTATTTGAAGGTTCAGAAAGAACAAGAGTGACAGGTGGCAAGGCACGATGTGAGCGTGAGCAGCGACAGCTCAGCCAAATGCAGGACGGCTATAGTGCCTATCAGTCTTCTGTGTGCTATATTGTACATTTGCTGCAGGCACCTCCCATTAATAATCTCGGGCATACTCTTGCTGACTTCATGTCCAGCGTGACGTGTCCAGCCATCGTTTTGATGGTTGCAACACTGTGCTCAATACATAGACATTCTCGAAAGGTTTTGTTCTGGGGTTGCGACGCCATTTCACAGGGGCCCCTTAGTAATATTCCAGAGTTCTCTTCCTTGCACAGCCTTGATAAAGGGAAATCTGATTACTCTTACCAAACTTCCCTCTGATTTTTGAGTGTGGTTTGATTTTATATTTTTTTCCCCAGCTATTTCTCGCTATTCTGCTCCTCACAGCAGGGTAGTCTGCACCCTGGAACCCCCACTACAGAGGTACGAGTCACTATCAACAACCGCTGATCAGTGAACACAAAAGAAGACAAAAGGATGGCCTCAGCTGAAGGACCATTCTCAGCCTGCACAGTAGACTGCAGTCCAACCCCTCAGCACCAGCCTTATGCCAAGTGTCAGTGCTACAGGAAGCCTTATCAGAAGCCCCTCTCAGCACAAGGACCCAACTGAATTCCTAAGAGAGCCCGGTCTCCTCTTTCTCCACTTCACTGTCTAGGTCTCCTCCCTCCGGCTTCAGGAGTTTCAGGGAAAACCACTCCCCCATCTTGTGCACATTGTCCGGCCAGGGGCTTCCATAGGTGGACCCACAGGCCTCCATTACCTGCTTTCCTTATACGTACAATGCGTGTACCGCAATGGCAACGTACACAATCAAGCACCACATCCACTTGCCACTAAGTGCATTTTGCATCTATGGTTGCTCTACTGTGCCGCAGAAACAACCTAGATTGGGTTAGGTGACAAACAAGCCTTGACTTCAGAATTGTAAGGGAAAATCATTAAATATGACTTTTTCTTTGTTTTTGCCAAGTCGCCTGGCACAGCGTACAGACCCTGTTTAAAAGGGCTTATAATAAATTGGGCGTTTAGCTGAGGGGGGTAACTACCCACCTCACAATCCTCGATAGGGTGTGAACCACTAAAACTACTAAATAAGCCTGTACTCAACCTCCGGTTAGCTATGACACAGAGCAGACAGGCTTAGCTTAGAGGCAACGTGTAAAGTATGTATGCAGTGATACAACAGTAATAAAGTCAGAATGTTAAACAATAAAAATACTGAAACAAATTAGAAAAATAAAGTAAAATTTAGTAAACAAAATCACACCAAAATGACAAAAATCCATTAAGGGGAACTGGAGATATGTTTTTTTGAAGTTTTAAGTATAAATACTCCAAAGAAGCTCAACATGTCAATGACAGTCAATGGTTGTGGCAGAACATGACCTAGGTAAATATAAGTGTGTGTCAAATACACTGACAAGTTTCATCCTGGTCATAGATTGATCTTCTGACTTTAGTCCTTTAAGTCCCACTCCCCCCACTGGAGTACACTTCTAAAGCCCCCAAGGACCTCAGGGGAGGCACTTAGAGACTTTCAGAGCATCAGGAGGAGACCAAAAGCAGGGTCAAGTCCAGGTCCAGGTGCCACTGACCAGCTGGACAGTTGCAGGAAAGACCTCTTGTAGCTTGTTGTCACCCAGTAGCTTGAACAGGAGGTCAACCTTATGACCTTTGGAATCCAGTCTTTATCTAGGGAACAACATGGAGGTTAGGGCCAGTCTTCTAGGCTCTTCTCAGGTCTCATGTATCAGGTTCAGGCCTCTTCTGATCTTCCACAGGTCAGGAATGTTCTGCATTGGGTGTCCAGAGGTGCCTTATTTATGCCTTGCGCACACTAGTGCGGGTGTGCCCCCTGAATATCGAATCAACAGTATCAATGGGACAGAATATTGAGGACAGAATATAAAAATAAAATATAGTCTGGATTGTCTATACCAAACTCCATGTATGTGTATCAACGTAATATATATATATATATATATTACCTACTGGCGGTCGCCAGTAGGTAGTTATAGTTAGGACCACGTTTCCATAGGAAATCCGCAACATTCTATTTTGAATAACTTTGGCGCCGGTCCACGAATCCTCGCAAAATTTCAAAATAGGTGGGGCGCTACGCTCCGCTCCTACCCTGAAAGTCTCGGGGTGATTCGGCAAGCGGGTGCCGAGAAAAAAGGGGGGTCCCAAAACGCGTTTTCCCCATGCATTTTTCCATAGGACCTTTAGACACAGCTACAGCCCGAACGGCTGAACAGAATTATGTGAAATTTGGCAGAGAGGTAGCCATAAGGTCCATGAAGTGCCTTTTGCAGGTCTGGTGTAAATCTGTTCAGTATTTCCTGAGAAAATAGTATTTAAATCAATATATATATCTGTAAGCGCTCAGCGTGCGCGCTGGGTGCGCGCACCTTGCCGTGCGCGAGCGCAATTCTGATTGGTTGTTAGATCTTAGTAAACATTCGAATCGGTGGAAATCAGGAAGCGGTGGCCGCCATTTTGTCTATCGCATAAAGAGGGGGTGATAAACAAAGGGGGAGAACTTGAAAAGGGGGCAGAGTGGGGAGAAATTAACCCAGTAGGCATTGTAAGGGGGTCACAGTAGGACCTTGTAGGGCAAAAAAAAAGATTTATATTTTGTTAAAAAATATCGCCGGGTGCGCGCACCCAGCGCGCACCCGAAAAAAAACTTTATTAAAAAAATCAAAAAAAAATCGCATTTAAGTGTTTAGATATAAGGTGGCTCTAAAAAGAGCCCTTGTGTTTATTGTTTGTTTTTTGGTACCTACAAGTAAGTACCGATGCAGAGTCTAAAGTTCAAGAGGAAGACTCTGTTACCTTCATCAGTGAAGTGTACACCATCTCCTCTATAAATGTCTTGCATGTTGTACCGCAAGTTGTTGTGGTATATAGAACCCATACCATAGTCTCTGAGGAAAGCAGAAATAGATTTGTTGACGTGCTTCCTTGCTTTGTCAATCTGCGGACAAAATTGGTTGGACCAGTTCCACTTTTGCCTTTGGCATATGTTAGAATATACGAAGGCAGTTTGTGGAAAAAGCGTCATCAATTGCACAAAGGTGTCCTTAATAAGCATTTCCAGACCTACCCCAGTTAAAGTGCCTAGGTCATTTCCACCACAGTGCACAATAATAAGGTTAGGCTGTGGGAGATGTAGAAAGGTTTTCAACAAAGGCATTAATTGGTGCCACTTTAACCCTCTCTGACCAATCCATTTAATGTCTACATTTGGCAAAGCAAGGTCTCTCACCATACCTCTTTTTTCTGCAAATTTTTCACTCCAGAAGACATAGCTGTGTCCTACAATCCACACTGTGAACATCTTCAAAGGAGATCTGGATGCACTCAGGAGGTGTCTTTCAGTAGAATGGCAAAAAGAAATGAAAGACAGTTTGGAAATGGAGGCACACATACTTTTTTTATAAAAAGAACTCATTGGCTGTTTCAAACCATTCTACACTAAAAACTAGGCTGTATGTTTAAATTTTAAAAAGCATGTATTGCATTGGTTCAGAAAAAAAGTGTGAAAAAAGAACATTAGTTTGGATTTGCTGTTAGGTTTGAAAAGTCAAGCACTCTTGCTCTTTGGAAATGAAACATTGTCTGTTGAACTTCTGACCTCTCTGCTCACATCTGTGTTCTATGACCTGTTGCTATGGTAGCAGGTAGAAGTTAAGTTGGGGGAAGGGTACATTTGGAAAGGGGTTGAAGTTTTCATCCAATAGAAATGTGTGATTTCATTTGAAAAAATGTGGGAAGTACTGAGATTGAAAATTAACATGTATATGTGTGAAAAAAGAGAGGGAACCTGTGCCATTAACTGGTTCTGCTGAGAGGAGAGAGGTGTGGAGCTCAGTGATTCTGGTCTGATAAACTGCTGTGTGACTGCTACATTTCTTTCACAACTAACTAATTTTAAAGGTGAGTTATGAGTTTGAGAGGGGGTGTTTGTGGTTAATTTTGATATATAAAAAAAATTATGATTATTTGTTTACAGTTGTGATTTACATTTTCAGTTTTGCAAGATATTTAACTGTTTTGAATATGTATAATATTATGGAGTATGTTTTCAACATAAGATAATGTGTACTGGTAACAATGAGGAATACTGTTTTGTGACTACCATCAAACCATGAGTCTGTGTGCAGAGAAGAATTGTGGGCAGAGATTTAATTTGTGTTGCTGTTGAAAAGTAAGACTTGCAGTTGAAAGAAAAGGACAGCTTCTTTTTAATTGTGATGGTTAGCATTTAGCAGAAATCACTTTGAAAAAAAAGAGAGGAAAATGGCAGCACATTTGAAAAAAGCATGCACACATGCACTGTTACATACATCCCTGCAGTCTTCATGCAGTTCTGGAAGTCTCTTTGCTCATCTGTCAAGCACCAGACAATCCACAGTGTTCAGAAACACACTCTTGGCACACACGCAGCAGCTTCTCCAACACTCTCATGTGTAGTACACAGCTCTGTGTGCTGTTTCAGATAGCACTGTGTAATGCAAACACATTCAACGTCACCAAGGCCTCATTTAAATTGATCTTGTTTAATCACTCACTCTGTAACATATGGACATGGTCTTAAGGAGCTGTTAGGAAATGTGCTGTTTTCTGCTTCTGTAAATAATAAGGGAAATGTATCAGGCTGTAACAGTAATTTGGTACTATTCAGAGACACTGTTTTGTTCCAAAAAACATAGCATGAGTCTGTGTGCGTACAGAAATTGTGGGCAGAGATTTAATTTGTGAAGATGTTGTTCAGTAAGAAATGCAGTCCCATGAAAGGGGCAGCCTGTGTTATGTGCCTAAAATGATGGCATGACTCTGTGTGCACACAGGAATTGTGGGCAGAGATTTAATTTGTGAAGATGTTGTTCAGTAAGAAATGCAGTCCCATGGAAGGGGCAGCCTGTTGTGTTTACACAAATTATCCCTTAGCACACATGCACTGTTACATACATCCCTGCAGTCTTCATGCAGTTCTGGAAGTCTCTTTGCTCATCTGTCAAGCACCAGACAATCCACAGTGTTCAGAAACACACTCTTGGCACACACGCAGCAGCTTCTCCAACACTCTCATGTGTAGTACACAGCTCTGTGTGCTGTTTCAGATAGCACTGTGTAATGCAAACACATTCAACGTCACCAAGGCCTCATTTAAATTGATCTTGTTTATTCACTCACTCTGTAACATATGGACATGGTCTTAAGGAGCTGTTAGGAAATGTGCTGTTTTCTGCTTCTGTAAATAATAAGGGAAATGTATCAGGCTGTAACAGTAATTTGGTACTATTCAGGGACACTGTTTTGTTCAAAAAAACATAGCATGAGTCTGTGTGCGCACAGGAATTGTGGGCAGAGATTTAATTTGTGAAGTTGTTGTTCTGAAAGAAATGCAGCCCATGAAAGGGGCAGCCTGTGTTATGTGCTCAAAATGATGGCATGACTCTGTGTGCTTCCATTTCTTCACCTCTTTTTGTCTATTAATTTAAAAAAAAAAAAAAAAAAAAAAATTTAAAAAACCTTGGGTGCGCGCAGGGTGCGCGCACCTCAAAAAAATTTCAAAAAAAAATATCTCAAAAATTTTTTTGGGGGGTTTAGTTTATAAGTGGCTCTTAAAAGAGCCCTTGAGTTAATGGAGGGAAACAGGAAGAGAAAAACGCAAAAAAAGAAAAAACATCTATGGCCTAGTGCACGGATGCGCATCAAATTTTCTCTGAAGGAGATCAAGACTGGTCTCCCCCACAGAAATAAGAGAACCGCAATCAGTGCACCGTGTAGACAACCTCGCCAAACAAGGTGGACCAACAAGAGGTGTAGAAACAGGTGAAGGCACCATCGCAGCTGAAGTGCTCCCCTGAGCTGCCGAAGATGTGCTCGGCTGAGCTGCTGCTGATGTCGTCGGCTGAGCAGGTGGAGGGTTTTCTCCAGAAGCTCGACGAAAAGTTACTGGATGCATTTTGTCTCAACATAGTGTGAATGCTAAAAGAATATTTCTTGTTAGGATTCCCACCTGATAAGACTTTATTACAAAGTACACATGTAACTTTCGGTGCATTTACCTTTTTCAGACCTTCTGGAAAAGTGAAAAACTGCCATATAAAGCTGTCTTTCTGCTTCCTGTTCCTCTGCCTCTCAAGAGTGTCCTGGTCACTGTCTGAAGTTGGTTGCTGTTCAGCCATTGTCTCTCAACAACAGAATAGCTCCTTCTCCAAAGGAATCAGAACTAATAATGAGGGGAGTAGGTGTGGTTTGGGAAGAATCTGGAACTGAAAGTACTTCAAACCAATCAAAAGTGATGATTCTTGATCACATGACTTGCCATGAGGGGATTGGGTGTGATGTTGAAACAATTAGAAACTGAAAGTAATGATAACCAATAAGAAATATTGTTTTATTATGCATAAACCCGAGGTGCGCGCACTGCGCAAGCTCCGAGCGCGCACCTCGTGATTACGTATTCGCGAACGCGTAAGAGCGCATGTGCATACGTCATATGCGCGTACCTAGCGCGCATACGTTGAAGACGCGTATACGCGACCGTTATTGCACGTAATTTTAGCGTATGCGGAAGTAAACCGCGTAGAGCGCGTAGGACGCATGCACGCATGCGTACGTACGTACGCACACATACGTACTGGGTGCGCGCTCCCAGCGCGAACTATGGCGTATATTTGTGTACGTAAATAACGTACGACGGAATTCATAAAAAACTTACGAAATAGTACTAGGAGCGCGCTCAGAGCGCGCACCCCAAGAATTTATATAAAAAAAAAAAAGTGGACAAAAAATAATTAAAAAAATTTATAATAAAAAAAAAATTATCCTAATTGAAATTTAAAAAAGAAAAAAAAAAAGATACAGATAATATATAAATGAATATATAGGAATTTTATTTTTATTAAAAAATAAATATCATTACTTAAATAATACAAAAATAAATATCATTAATTAAATAATACAAAAATTAGCATATAAAAAACCGTAAAATTCACTGAAAAAACCAAAGGTTTCAAAAACGTTATAGTTAGGAATTAGCATTTAAAAAACCTTGCAAATTCACTGAAAAAACCAAAGGTTTCAAAAACGTTATAGTTAGGAATTAGCATTTAAAAAACCTTGCAAATTCAATGAAAAAACCATAGGTTTCACACATGTTATAGTTAGCTGGACATTTCACTCGTGAAAAACCAATGAAATTCCCCCGTTATAGTTAGTTCAGCTAACTATAACTCGCGCACCCGCAATCCACTGCTGATGACGTCACATATTACATCACTCATGACATGGTCAGTGACATCACTCATGACATCACTGATGACATCTCAAATGACATCACTGATGACATCACTGATGACATCATCTAGTGTATGTGTGTTTTTCTTCAAATTAAATATGTTTTATATATGTATATCTCAAGGTCGATGGAAGAATAAATGGGTATATAAATGTCTAAATGGATGATTTTTTTATGAAAAAATAATTATGTGACTGATTCAGTGTATCATAGTGAATACATGGCTTTGTGAGTAATGTTTAAGTCTGTAAATATCTGTATCAGTCTCTCACTTTGTGTATAGGTGGCTGCATGAGTTGGTGAGTAGCTACATGGGTGTCTATATAGGTTATTAGTTGGTTTTTTGAGTATCAGTCTGAGTGTCTGCATGGTTCGGTGGGGGGTATTACGTAGTGCATAGGTGCATGAATGAGTGACTCACTGTTTGTATGTGTTGAAGACAGCATGTGTGCAGGACTGTATGGGTGGATGAGTGTGTGTATGGGTGTGTTAGTAAGTGAATGACTGTGTCAATAGTGTCTCTATGAGTAACTTCATATGTTTTATAGTAGTATATGTGATTATTGGTGTTTTTAATTGAGTATATGTGAGAGTAAGAGATTGAAAGAGTTCCTGTATGAATAAGTATGTTTTTCTATAAGTGACTTTTTAAAAGACTAAGTATGTGTAAGTTTCCGTATAAGTAAGTGTGGTGGTGTGTGTATAACTGTATATGCATATAATTGTATGTTTTAATCTTTATTAGCATGAGTGACTATGTGTGTGAGTAACTCTATGGATGAGTGACATTATGTAACAGGCTGTATAGGTGTATGAGTACATATGATGAGTGAGTACATGTATGAGTGACTGTATAGGACTGTTGGTGAATGAGTGGATTTGTATGTGGATCTTTGAATTATTGAATTGGTTGTTGTAACTGGTATTGGTATGTCCATTATTTTGAACATTGTAGTTTCTAATTTTGAATGTGTGTATCAAAGGTTATATTAGGGTGAGAGGAGGTCTGCTACTCAATCACAAGGATGATGTCATCAGTGATGTCATCAGTGATGTCATTTGAGATGTCATCAGTGATGTCATGAGTGATGTCACTGACCATGTCATGAGTGATGTAATATGTGACGTCATCAGCAGTGGATTGCGGGTGCGCGAGTTATAGTTAGCTGAACTAACTATAACGGGGGAATTTCATTGGTTTTTCACGAGTGAAATGTCCAGCTAACTATAACATGTGTGAAACCTATGGTTTTTTCATTGAATATATATATATATATATATATATGTGCTATCAGCGATAGTCCATGAATTCGTGCAGCGCCATCGCTACTTCATTGATGTCCCGGACCTGCAACCAATGGGACTGCGAGGCTGGAAGTGAGGGTTTAAGAAACTTATTTTTGCCCAGTAATACGCCGCAATCCTTAACCTGACTACGTTCTCAGCCAGCCTTCAATTGTATGTACTGCAAGAATCTGGCTATCAGGATCACTCACGGCGACATCGCGACACGAACAAACTGCATGCTGGGAGTTGCAGTCTTTTTACATCAAATCACCAAAGTGATCCTTGCTGAACGAAGCTCAAGTGTGCAACATCCTACTTTAGATGGGCCAGTATATAAAACACACTTAGGATTCCAGCGTCAGTGGCATTTGGAAAGGAACTGCATCTGATGAAGGCGAAAGCTGAAACGCGTTGTTGGAAAGGCGTTCGCCGGAGGGGGGTTCGATACACGTCTTGCCCACCCCTTTGACCCACCTCTCCCAAGTAGGCCGAACCAGGCGCGCACACCCTGAGCTTACACTATGAACAGAGTGACACCACACGTATTCTTTGTAGGACGATAGGTTCTTTTATCGAAGGTTTCAAGGGATCTTTATGATCCAAGGTGCAAGTAGTACATCAGCGGCACAAGATACTACAAATCGGTGGTAAGGGAATGGGGGTAGCGGGACAGTCTTTGAAGGTAGTGTCTCTGCAAAGTACCCTGCGGATAGCTCACAATCCTCGAGCTGGAGGGTGTCGTTTCTCTGGGCGATCTCTTGCCAATTCGTCCTCGAGGGGAGCGCCGCGAGTCACTCAGCAGGCACAGGTAGTCGGAGTTCGGGAGCCGCGATCTCGTCAGCAGGGCTCAGATGGTTCAATGGCTGGGGGCCGCGAGTCACTGAGCAGGCCCAGGTGGTTCAGAGTTCGGGAGCCGCGATCTCGTCAGCAGGGCTCAGATGGTTCAATGGCTGGGGGCCGCGAGTCACTCAGCAGGCCCAGGTGGTTCGGTAGTCGGGAGCCGCGACAGCGTCAGCAGGCTTCGATGGTTCCAGGTTTTCTCTCCATTCGCTCCTCCGGCACCCCCTATTATACTCCCCCTGCCCTTTGAAGTCCGGAGTCCTCGCAGAGAGGGGTCTTTGGTGACTAAGGGGGTTCGGCGGGATTTCCTGCCGCTCATTTCTTTGGTCTTTTCAGGTGGGTCTGGGAGGGTCCCCAGACGCTCGGCAGGCGAGGCGCCTGCTCCCCAGGGGCCTGGTGGCCGATCGAGTCCTCCCGGGGGAAGGCGATCCGAGGTGTGACTGGGCTGGCGCCTCTTGGTCTGGCTCGGGGGTTCCCGCTCCCTCGGTCGGACATGCGTGGTAGGGTGTCGAGTCTGTCGGGGACTCTGGCCGGCCCTCGGGTCTGTGTGGCTGGGGCGGACGGAGTCGGAGATGCCGTGTCTTGGGGGTGGTTGCAGGTTGGCTGGATGATCGGGAGGGCATACGCCGTGAGGCCAGTCTCACACGCGTTATGCCATTCCTTTTAATAAATGAAATTTTAAACCCCGCCGTGCCCCCTTGTCTACTTGGATAGAGGGAGACTGTTTTTTGCATTTTAGCACGTAGCCATGACGCGCAAGGGAGGCCCTTCCTTTAGTGTCTTGGGTTCAATGGCACTTACCCAGACCGCCCTGCATCCCATGGAACAGAGACTCGGCTATCAGGGATACTCCATGAATTCATGGAGCAACATCGCTACTTCATTGATGTCCCGGACCTGCAACCAATGGGATTGCGAGGCTGTAAGTGAGGGTTTAAGAGACTTGTTTTTTGCCCAGTAATACGCCGCAATCCTTAACCTGACTATGTTCTCAGCCAGCCTTCAATTGGATGTACTGCAAGAATCTGGCTATCAGGATCACTCACCTCGACATCGCGACACGAACAAACTGCATGCTGGGAGTTGCAGTCTTTTTACACCAAATCACCAAAATGATCCCTGCTGAACGAAGCTCAAGTGTGCAACATCCTACTTTAGATGGGCCAGTATATAAAACACACTTAGGATTCCAGCATCAGTGGCATTTGGAAAGGAACTGCATCTGATGAAGGCGAAAGCTGAAACGCGTTATGCCATTCTTTTTAATAAATGAAATTTTAAACTCCGCCGTGCCCCCTTGTCTACTTGGATGGAGGGAGACTGTTTTTTGCATGTATATATATATATATGTATACATATATATATATATAATTCACTGAAAAAACCATAGGTTTCACACATGTTATAGTTAGCTGTACATTTCACTCGTAAAAAACCAATGAAATTCCCCCGTTATAGTTAGTGCAGGCAACTATAACTCACGTGACCGCAATCCTCTGCTGATGCTAATACTGTATTTAGACACTTATTTGCCCATGTCTTCTTCCATTAAATTTTAGCTATACATATATTACAAATATTTTTTTTTCATAAAGACACATATGTCATCAGCAGAAGATTGCGGTCGCGTGAGTTATAGTTGCCTGCACTAACTATAACGGGGGAATTTCATTGTTTTTTTACGAGTGAAATGTACAGCTAACTAAAACATGTGTGAAACCTATGGTTTTTTCAGTGAATTTGCAAGGTTTTTTAAATGCTAATTCCTAACTATAACGTGTGTGAAACCTATGGTTTTTCAGTGAATTTGTACGGTTTTTTAAATGCTAAGTTACTTTCCGCCATTCGTGGCGTGCGCGCCCACTTTACGCAGTTAGTGCCGTGCACGCACGGTGGTCACGCGGTGC
This sequence comes from Triturus cristatus, assembly GCF_964204655.1. Lineage (NCBI taxonomy): Eukaryota > Metazoa > Chordata > Amphibia > Caudata > Salamandridae > Triturus > Triturus cristatus. The sequence goes on along the minus strand of NC_140591.1, from coordinate 60,394,416 downwards.
GCTGCACGCACCGCGTGCCCACGTTATGCGGGATGGGCCATGTACGCACGATGCGCTTCGCGCACCGTGCGCACATGGGGGAAATATTATGCGCATCGTTGTGAAATGTATTCTTTATTATTTTCATAAGTGTGGTATGCCATGCACAAATGGTGCCCTTCAGGCACCATTTGCACACGGGGTGGGGAGAGTGTGGATAATGTATTTTTTTAAAAAAAAATTTACCGTACGCGTACGGTAAGCGTAATCGGCGATTTTTCGAAAAAAAAAAAATTCTTTTTTTTTTGGCCTTGGGGGTAGTTTGGGGACCCGTATTTCACTGCTGGGTGGTTATGATCTAAATATACTGCCCCTTTAGACATTTTTTGGCTTCATTTTTGCTGCCCCACTCAGAGTGCGAGAGAGAAAATGGCTTCCTGGTTTCGGCCGATTCGAATGTTTACTAAGATCTAAGAGCCAATCAGAATCGCGCTCGCGTACGGTAAGCGCACCGTAAGCGCACCGTAAGCTGGCTCAGATATATATATTGATTTAAAGGCTATTTTCTCAGAATCTACTGAACAGATTTACACCAAACCTACAAAAGGCACTTCCTTGACCTGAGGACTACCTCTCTGCCAAATTTCATTTAATTCTGTTCAGCCGTTCGGGCTGTAGCTCTGTCTAAATGGAAAAATGCATGGGAAAAACGCGTTTTGGGACCCCCCTTTTATCTCAGCCCCCGCTTGACGAATCCCCCCGAGACTTTCAGGGTAGGAGCGGAGCTCAACGCCCCACCTATATTGAAAATTTCGCGAGGATTCGTCGACCGGCGCCAAAGTTATTCAAAATAGAATGTTGCGGATTTCCTATGGTAAGAGGGTCCTAACTATAACTACCTACTGGCGACCGCCAGTAGGTAATATATATATTTTATTTACTGCTGCCAGGTACAAAAAGCACAGCACTCGCGGGAACCTGCTAACCCCAAGTCTATTTAGGGTTTCAAAGCACCAATATATATATAATAGGTATGTAGATGCACAGTTAGGAATACTAAATCTTTACTTCCTCTATAGCAGCAAACAGCCTTGCTGCATTTGATTCGTTCCCTGGGTGCCTCAACCGGGTCTTCCAGCAAATCACCATCTCCCTTGCCTGTGTAGAGTTTAGCCCTGATCCCGTTGGGCTCTACCAGCCTTTTTCACTTTCTAGAATGCTTCAGTGACTTACTTCCTTGACTCCTACTTGACAGGAGGTCTTACATCCTCCTTAGCATGCCTGGACTGTCTTCCACTTTTCCGCCTCTACTGAACAGGACGCTTGACCGTTATTAAAGTGCTCACCCCTTACTCTCTTCTCCTGATGATGACCTCCTATTGCCTAGAGGTTGAAACTCCGTCGGCTACAGATGTTATATAGACTCCCTATTATGACCCCAAGTTTGCACATCACTTAAGGAGTCAAGAATCATACGTCTTTTATTCTGTTTGTATTGTAATTTGTTGTTGTTGGGTCATGAAATCTTCAGCCAGGTCAATACATTTTTTAATTATATACCACTTTTGATGTATGTATCCTCTGTGGATAGCGGGTGCCGCCACCAAACTATTGAGTATTGATATTTTGAATTAATCTACTGTGAAACATTGGTTTGTTTTATTTTTTACTGACCCAGGTTCCTGGTCTTGCATTTTGGGCATACACTTGTTTTTTTACATGAAAAAACTGATAGAAGGCATGGTTTCAGGACTCACCCGACAGTAAGCCCTGAAGGTAGCACTTTGGACTCCACCGGTTTGCAGATGTGTGCGTGAATTAGCGGCACATTGTGGAAAGGAAATGTAACTTGCCATCTATGGCTACCTGGTATATGGACTTTGGGGAAACCATGCTAGCAATAATGGACGTCTTGACCACTTCAAGATGGTGGGGTTCACTGTGTAGGGAATAGTGGCCAAAGATGGCACCTGGGTTGCTCTTCCAGATCACGGTAAGCAGAGCGGTATAAGATCTGCACTTGCTGATGGACTTCTCTGAAAAGTGTACATGTTGGGGGGACTCACTCGCTCTTCGTTCTAGTTCACACCCAGCTTTTAATTTTACCTTTGTTGTTTTCTGACATTCCTGCAAGTAGTTTCCCTTAGGCAGACATTTTTTATGCTTTGCTTAACCTCACAGCTTTCTTCCTTGAGCTCCATTAATCCTGGAATCCTTGGATTCAGCCTGTTGGCGAAGCGGACTTGTAGCCTCTTGTCGCGAGTTGCAATATTAATGCTGAATTTCTAACATTGCAAACAGAGCTAAATTACGCATACCTGTAGAGCCTATTCAGAAATTATTGTGTAATGCCCTTTGATTGAAGGTGGTAAATGGGAGCATCATGAATTCTAGAGCTTCTCCTTCCTGTTTCCTTGTCCTGTTTTCTCAGGGCTTGATTTCAAGTGCTTCTGTGGCCAGTATCGCCTTGTGCTGCCTGTCACCCCCGGAGGGGTAGACGCCTGGGATTGTTGCCGCTCCACTGCCCTGTGCCTGAGGAAGAACTGCGCACGGGACTCCATTGCCCAGGAGTCCGTGCGTCAGCACACCTGCGTGGAAGCCCGCCTCCCTGCCCACAAGCCCTTTAAAACTGCTCGCGGAACCCGCTGGCGCGGGTCCCGCTTCGCTTCTGTGGCCAGTATCGCCTTGTGCTGCCTGTCACCCCCGGAGGGGTAGACGCCTGGGATTGTTGCCGCTCCACTGCCCTGTGCCTGAGGAAGAACTGCGCACGGGACTCCATTGCCCAGGAGTCCGTGCGTCAGCACACCTGCGTGGAAGCCCGCCTCCCTGCTTACAACCTTTGTCTATTGGCTCCCGCTCATATAAGATCATCCATCCATCGCAGAGCGGGACGCGCCGCGGGACGCCCAGGACGAAGCCCGGACAAAGGGCGGACAGTCTGAGACAGTCCGGGACAGGAGGGGGCCGGAGGGGGCCCTATACAGGTTTGCCCGTTCGCTGTTACTCTGCCCAACCTGTTGGGTGATTTGTTGTAACGTTATAGTCATAAGGATAGGGCAGCGAACTGTACTGTGGTATTACGGGAAGTTGTCACTTATGTTAGACTGTCCTATCTAGTACAGGCTTGCAGGGTGCCACTTTGTGGTGCTAATTTATTTTAGTATCTGGGTACTGGTCTAGTCTGACTCATTATGCCTAAAGCTAAGTCAGCGGTTGTAAAGACCACTGTGGATAACTATCTAGTCAAGATGGTGGATAAAATTAACAAAGAACGGAGGAAGTCCCTTGGACGACCGGGATCTCAAAGTTCGAGCCCCACCTCTCCCGACCGATCAGTCATCCAGGCATCCATCAATCCTGATGTTAGTGTTTTTATAGACCCAATGGATAGTCCTATTGTGGTTGACGCAAATGATACTACTATTGAGGCTATGGTTATCCCTGGGCCTCCTAACGGGGAACAACCTTTACAACGCAACTTTTACAACGCACTACCATTACAACGCATTTTTTACAACGCATAATCCATTACAACGCATGACATTACAACGCATGACACTACAACGCATTTTTAAAAACTACCTTTACAACGCATTCCATTACAACGCATACTACCATTACAACGCATACCATTACAACGCATAATATTACACTATACTATCCAACACTTACCCTACTGATGCACCCCCTGGAGTTAGAATAGTAATTTTTACCCCTATACTATCCAACACTTACCCTACTGATGCACCCCCTGGAGGTAGAATAGTAATTTTTACCCCTATACTATCCAACACTTACCCTACTGATGCACCCCCTGGAGTTAGAATAGTAATTTTTACCCCTATACTATCCAACACTTACCCTACTGATGCACCCCCTGGAGTTAGAATAGTAATTTTTACCCCTATACTATCCAACACTTACCCTACTGATGCACCCCCTGGAGTTAGAATAGTAATTTTTACCCCTATACTATCCAACACTTACCCTACTGATGCACCCCCTGGAGTTAGAATAGTAATTTTTACCCCTATACTATCCAACACTTACCCTACTGATGCACCCCCTGGAGTTAGAATAGTAATTTTTACCCCTATACTATCCAACACTTACCCTACTGTTGCACCCCCTGGAGTTAGAATAGTAATTTTTACCCCTATACTATCCAACACTTACCCTACTGATGCACCCCCTGGAGTTAGAATAGTAATTTTTACCCCTATACTATCCAACACTTACCCTACTGTTGCACCCCCTGGAGTTAGAATAGTAATTTTTACCCCTATACTATCCAACACTTACCCTACTGATGCACCCCCTGGAGTTAGAATAGTAATTTTTACCCCTATACTATCGAACACTTACCCTACTGATGCACCCCCTGGAGTTAGAATAGTAATTTTTACCCCTATACTATCCAACACTTACCCTACTGATGCACCCCCTGGAGTTAGAATAGTAATTTTTACCCCTATACTATCTAATACTTACCTTAAATGTAATTTAATATTATGCGTTGTAATGGTATGCGTTGTAAAGGTAGTATGCGTTGTAATGGTAATGCGTTGTAAAGGTATTTTTTAAAAATGCGTTGTAGTGTCATGCGTTGTAATGTCATGCGTTGTAATGGATTATGCGTTGTAAAAAATGCGTTGTAAGTGCATGCGTTGTAAAAGTGTGCGTTGTAACGTCATACATCCCTCCTAACGATGTGGAACCTGGTCCAGAAACTATTATTGATTCGACCGTTCCAAAAGTGCAGGCACCGAGGCCACAAAGATTAATACGATCATGTAGGAACATTAGCAAGATTAATCAGCCTAAACGAGGGGGGAATCGCCCCGTAAAAAGAACTGATCCCTCATTATCTAATGCCCAATGTGACCAAAAAAAGAAACAGGATGGTACTGTGATCAGTTTAGATAAGGAGCAATTAGATTATTTAATCAATGCTATTGATGTTAAGTTTGACATACTTGTTAAACCCCTATTGATTAAACTGGCTACAATATCAGACGATGTAGTCAGATTGGGAGGTTTAGTGGATACATTTATTAAGGCCGCCAAGGGAGCAAAAGATAATGATAATGATCCTAGCCCTGTGGAGGTACCAAGTAACTCCCGTAATTTGGTTGTAACGCCGGCCGTGAGCAGCACACTTGGTCTTGGGAATGTTTGTGTAGCTCCCTCAGCTGTTCCCAATTTCCCCCCGCAGTTGCCGGCCCAAGCTAAACCATCCTTTAGCTCAGTCCTAAGGAAGCCGGTGGGTCCCAACGCTAATTTTAATATATCTAGTAGACATCAGCCAGACTTACCTCCGACTTGTGCACCTTTTGTGGCAGTTTTAACCAATGTTCCTCCTTTAAGTGCGACCGGAAGCAACCACGGTCCTGATGAATCCCATTAATCATTAAAGAATAAAACCGTGGATTGGCTCCACCGGCAGTGTGGTTTCCCCGTAGCTTTGTCAGGGGATATCTTAAGCACCAGAAGAGCTAACTGGGTGGGGAAATCCCGTAAGACTTGTGAAGGGGATTGTATTGTTATTAATTTTCGAAATCCTCAAATTACCTCCACGGTCCTGATCAAAGCTGCTTCTCTTCCATCTCGAGAACAGGGGATTTCTCTACGCCCCCTAGGGTTCTTTTATAGAGATCATGATATTCAATTGGATGCTAGGTATCACCAAGGGAGGACAAGAGATATGAACACGTGTGTTGACCCCATTATCCCCACGTATAATAGATTCCAACCCTTGAGTGGGCTTGACTGTAACGACTGACTGGTATCCCCTATGGTGGACCCAGGCACCGTGGATATGACCCTGGGTGAGGGGAGATGTAGAGCGGCCCCAGTGGCTTCAGATTCAGTGGAGGCCATAGTTACAAGTGGTTCCAGTGTTTATAACACCGATGTAACAGTCGATTGTGGAAACGTAAGATTGATCCCTGGGGCCTCAGAATCAGGGGAGGCCATTGGTATAAGTGGATCCAGGGTGAACTCTTTGGATGCACCAATCGCCAATGGAATTGTATGTCCGACCACTGGCGATGGGGATGGGGTAGTATCTTTTAAACATATCAAAAGAGGGGGGGCCAAGGAGCTAATAAAGGTCCAGTGTCCATGCTCCAAATGCTTAAGTTTCGTTAACACAAGGGGCACTGTTTCTGTATGCGGGGTGCAAAAGTCACTCACGCATGAGGGTGCAATTAGTCACCCGTGCAATGAAAACAAGCATTTGCAATGCAATAGGTCTCGCATTTACGCGAGTTTAAGCTCTTGGCATTCTAAATGACAATGCCCTTTATTTATCTGTTTTTAAAAACCAAAACATAAATAAAAGGCATTGTCATTTACAATGCCAATAGCTCAAACTCCAGTAAAAGCGAGACCTATTGCATTGCAAAGGCTTGTTATTAGTGCAATTCATATATGCATCCACACACATAACTGTAGACTTGTAGAGGGATGCCCACCTTTCATTACCAAGTGTCAGGCCTTTTAACAATGTCACATGAGTAATCTTTGTGCCACCCTATATGTTACATTACTTAGTCCTGGATTCTTAGCAATGGGTTAGCGTTCTGAGAGATTTGTAAATAAATACAGCTTGGCCAATGCTGAAAATAAGGGCCATAATGCAGGAAGTCTCAAGAGCATAGCATTAGCTTTTTATAGTGTTTTATTGAATAGAAGCAAAAGAGGATGATTCCTAAATATAATAAAATCCTAACCTAGTCTTTGCGTTAATGAAATCTATGCATGCATGTTTGTGAAGCGATCTATATTGTCCATGTTGGTATAGACCGCCAAAACCAACACGTTTGAGTTTTGTATAGGGCATGCAAGTGACATATCTCCAAATATACACCAATAGCACATGCACACCGCTGGCCACCCTTTTTTTTAAAAATCACTTATTCAGAGGCCCGTGGAATCAGAGCATCATACAAACAAGAATTAATGCACACACAGAGTCCCACACACTGAATTCAGGGTGAAGAGCAACAGCAGAGCAAATGCTTAAGTGCATAAGCTCAGTGTTGGACACAAGGTGACGAACATCATGAGAGCACCTAGTGATGCACATCACAAGACCACTCTGTCGTACAGTTTGGGGACACAACTATGGGCATTACAGAGTCATACAGTGATGTTCTTAACTTTATTTGGGGTTTCATGTGTACTCTGCTATTCAGAGCTTTTAATTTTGCCTTCAATGAGCGTCTGTAACATGTTATTTTAACCAGAGCTTACTCTTCAACGTGGGCACAAAGGGTTCGATGCAATTAATGGCAGTAGGAAGAGCAAAAATAAAGTGGCTTGATGAACCCCGATATAGTCAAGAATTGCACTACCCCACTGAAACTTTCTGAAGACCCGATTTTCTTCTGAACAGTTCCCAAATAAAAAAACTCCAGCTTCGAAGAATGACACATGCATGACCCGCTCAACCAACTGCAAAGCCATTCATTCCAAGTGTCCTTTATTTTTCTTATAAAGCCAAAATAATTTGGCATAGAATGCCACAGGAACAATAACGAACCCAACCCAAACAAGCACCCAACCCAAACAAGCATTGGCATAGCCATTAGCTTTAAGCTTTGGACCTCTTAAGTGTTTAGCCAGGCAGCACATTATTCTGGGTGCTCTGCCGCCAGGGATTGGAGAGCTATACAATTACTACACACTGCTTGCGAAGGAAAGAGTGAATAGTTTTCTGGCCAATCGCAACTATTTTTCAATTTTGCTAAATGGCAGGACTACCTTATATCCTGTTCAATGTAGGCAAGTCCCGAGGTACACCAAGTGCCAGAAAGGGCGAATTTGGCTGGGATCACACATGCACATTACACCCAGCTAATTGCTGTAACTGGGGTTTGAGCGGGCACAGTTCAACATTCTGAAGCAATAGAGAACTGGAATTGGTCACTTCCCATAGGCTACTAACTGTCTTGGCAGTGAATATTGAGTTTCTGTTCTGATGACCAGACAGCCATTAGCTATTGCATTGCCACTTGAGCTGAGCAACAGCTTCTTGCACATGAACAGGAGCAGCACCAACGCTGCATCCTTCTCGAAGGACTATTTTTTCGAATGGCATGTTTTGGGAAACTTGAAAGCTAAGGTTTCTTGTATGGCCCTTAGAAACACTTCACCTCGGTAAAGTGAATTTTGTCAGAGGAGTCTGTGGAAATGATTGCCCCCAAAGATGCATAACTGTTTTTGTACTGTCTGCAGCGGCGACTCTGTATATTAATTTTCCTGCCGGTCACTGCAGACGCGCATGCCACACAAAACTGCACCAGTGATCTGAGAAAAGGATCTGCGCAGCCCGGAAGCAATTTGTCTTCTAAATCATGCAGTCCAGTCAGCCAACTGAGGACGACCCGCGATGCTGGCAGGGGCATGTTGAAACTCAAGGGGGACCCTAAGAAGTACACTGAGTCCCCCCCTCCCCACACACACACAAGCAGTCTTTAATAAATAAATGGGTCGAGAGCCGTGCAACATTTTAAAAGTAAATGCAGCTGACAGGGGGCAGGGAGGGCTAGTCTGGAATAGAAGCCTGCGCCCCTCCCCCTGCACCGTGGAGTAAGTGGAGCCCAGTGCTACACCCTGGATGTTTGCTTCCCACAACAACGGATCCAGGTTCACTATCATACTTACCGCAGTATTAACTATTTTGATTACAGTATTCAGATGCACCACTCCTCTGGCGGTTATCAGCAACTGGTGCACTGTGCCAAAGTTAAATATATGTTCTTTACAGTTTTCAATAGCGCGAACTCGGAAGCAGTGATAAACCAGGATCAGCAGTGACGAATTCCATAATAGAGTGCAGTCCAGGTGGTTCAAGCCAGTTCTAAGCATCAATCACTGTAAAATTGCGTGGGCGGCTCGCCACACTCCTTGCGTGGTAGTTGTGACAACACTTTAAATTTCATTAAGTGACACCTTGCTTGAAAAAAAAAAAGAAAGCACTATGACTAGGCCAGCGTTGACCGCTTCAAAGCTTTTTTTTCTTCCTTCAGGCGTGTAGTGCTGCTGTGCAATGTTAAAAGAAGCAACAAGCAAAGACGAGGGGTGGTGGGCTAATGACATAGGAAGAAACAATAACAAGTCGGGGGCAAATGACGTGGGAAATGGGTAAAAAAAACACAAGACAAGCCCGCCGCTGGAAAAAAACATGAAGCTGACGAGGAGGGAGTGGGAGGGGCTTTCACTGAAAGTGACACGGCAGTGAAAGGAAAACAAACAAGCCCGGCGGAGCGTGAGGGAGGGGGGAATGCCAGCAACAGAGGAGCCCGCGAAAGTGAAAGTGATCACGATCGCTACGAAGGAAAGACACATGGCGCTGCGCGCGTGCACGTTCACGTGCACTGTAGCTTTAGGCCACGGCAGCACTTTGAAAAAGCCCAGATATAAAATGTCTCTTAGAGCCTTTGGCTCACGAGACCTAAAAAGGGGTGGGGGGATAGAAGAAAGAAATTAAGATATCCTAGGTAAAAATGGGGGCCCATTCATGAAGTGGAACAACCACTTGTACTCTGTTGCCCTCACACACCCCAAGGGGTGTCATGCTTCATCATCGGGCTGTTGCTCCTCGTGGGGCCGGCGCTGCAATTCCCCACGGGTCCCCCGAAGGGTCTCTTTGTCGGAGATCTTTTTAGGCCTACCGGATGGTGCATGTGGGTGTGTGGGGTATTGGTCCAATTGAGGGTGAAAGTGGTGCGTGCAAAGTGGTGAGATATTTAATAAAGGGTAAACATGCAGCAAATGTATGGATAGTAAACCCTTGGCAGATTGCCTGCTGATTAAAAACTTGCCCCGGAAACACACTATGTCCGGGTGTCAAAAGGTCATAGGTCGACATGTTTCGCGCCTGTGTCGCCTTAAGGGTCGTTGGCGCTTCTTCAGGACCAGAGCAATGATATATAAAGTGCACGTGATAAAAATTCCAAAACCCTCTAAATCAAAAAAAGGGGCGGGGCAGTAACCTGATTACCATTAGTACGGTTATAGCTGCATGGTGAAAGAACGCTCCTGATAAAAACCTAGGAGAAGGAACAGAAAAAGCAGATAAGAGCATCAGTAACAACTTGATGTCTCATAATGTGACACATCTGTATTCATCAATAAAAGCAATAAGCAAAGAAACAGGCACAGGGGGCATATAAGTACGTTCAATGGGGCAGTGGCCCAGTGTGGTATTATTGAAACATCATGCCATATGATAATGTCAATATCGGTACCACTCGTAACCCTCCCAAGTGGGGATTATGCCTTACAGTAACAGCAGCTGATAAAACGAATGTTGCTTCGCCTATTGGCGGTGCCGTGAGGTCATTGGTTATAAAAGGGGCTTACCTCATAATGTTATGAGGGTACCTCCGCCGGCAAGAGCAGGGAATGCCCGCAACATTACTGGGCTGTAAAAAAATGGAGATGGACACATAGATGCAGGAACAGAAACCCAGCACAGACTTTCCTGAGCCAAACGCTCACCATGTCTGAATTTTATGCCACGGGAATCTACTTACTGTTTCTCCGGGGGGGCTGCCTCCTCTACACCTACCCCTTCCAAGTCACTGCCGGGAGTGAAACAGTGGCCGCGGAACTTGGTGCTAATAAAGAAGTGAGGTCAGGTGTGGGCGTATAAAATTTCCGGGCGTCCTCTAGTACAACCCGGAAATTGTATACGCCCACACCTGACCTCACTTCTCGATTCCTCTGTGAAAATTATGAGCAGGGTGCTTCTGGTTAGACTAGAAGAATGGGCCAATTCAAATAATATATTAGCTAATTCTCAATATGGTTTTAGGAAGGGTCGAGGGACAGTAGAACAGTGCCTCAACCTTGATCTTCTCATAGGGAAGTACACGAAGGCCAAGAATGGTTCTCTTTTCCTCTGCTTTGCAGATTTGAGCAGTGCCTTCGATATGGTGAACCATAAGATCCTATGGGAGAAATTATTGGAAATGGGGGCACCAGAGGGCATTGTTTATTTCTTGGCCCGGTTATACGCTAATCTTAGAACTAGTGTTCGCTTTGGCCCGGAAGGGGAGCTTACCTCTAAGTTCCCTATTAGACGTGGAATTAGACAAGGTTGTGTGCTTGCCCCTCTACTTTTTACACTTTTTATTAACGAGATTGACTCTGTTTTAAAGGCCGTTGCGGCTGACGCCCCCAAAACCCTTGATTTCAACGTCCCAGTTTTACTTTATGCGGACGATGCCGTTATTTTATCTAGGACCCCCATTGGCCTTCAACGCCTAATGGACAGGTTTTCCCAGTTCATTAAGGAAAGGAAGCTGAAGATCAATAAAACTAAAACATTTGTTATGGAATGTGGTAAGAGTTGTAAAAAACCGCATTCGTTTTTTATTGATGGGGTTACAGTCCAAACGGTGGACTCTTTTAACTACCTAGGTATAACATTTTCTAAGTCAGGTAGTTGGACCAGTGAGATCAACCATGTCAGAGGGAGGATGGCGAAATGCGCACATGGGGTGTTCCAGTTCGCATCTAAAATTGGGGATAAACGGATAAAAGACATGTTGAAAATTCATCAAATGAGGTGTCTTTCTATAGCTCTCTATGGTGCTGGTATTTGGGGGCATTCTTCTAGTGGTAGTCTACAAGTGGAGGAAAACCTCTTCCTAAAAAGACTCCTGTGTCTTCCCACGTCGGTTTCTACCGATCTGGTGCACAGGGAGTTTGGTATCCAACATCTTAAAGATTCTGTAGCCCTTAGACCACTTTTGTTGTGGCGAGCTATTTGGGCAAAGGAAGAGACCTCCTTAAATAGAGCTATCATCAAAGACTGTTTCTCTATTGATAATCATCAAAAGATTCCATGGGTCAAATTTGTTACGGGTTGTTTCCTGGAGATCTATGGTCTTAATGTAATAGAGGATCATTATGCAGTCACGGGTCTGACCAAAAATGAAATGAAATCTGTTTTCATGAGCTATAAGACAGAGGTGCGTGGGAGGGACAACGGTAATTTATCTACCTGTTTGTTCTATGATAGTTTCTGCGAGTCGATAGGTTTTCAACCATATCTGAGCTTTGTCACCAGACCCTCCCATCGGTTCGTATTGACAAGATTTCGTTTTGGGATTGTCCACCATTTGGTGGCTTTTCCAAGTATCAAAAAACGCCCGAATGGACCTTGCCCCTGTGATAATACTACTGCTCAAAGCACCTCGCATTTTTTATTATTCTGTCCGATTTATGGCAATTTTCGCTCAGCTTTTTTAAAACCTGTTTTTAAGAAATATGGAGTTAGGACAGTAAATGATACTATGAAATTGTTATTTAACCCGACACCTGATGTCTGCTTTTTTACTGCCACTTTTCTTCTTCGAGCCATTAAAGCAAGGCCTAGTATGATATTTTAAACTGTTTTTCTAATGTGTTTTAAAAGTATTTTAACAGCTTGATTATTTTGTTAATATGATGTTTCATTTATTGTTATGTATGTGCTTTTATGGACTTTGTGTTTAAGCTCCGAATAAAGCCTTATGAAATGAATGAATGATAACATGAGTGCCAAGAATCCTGGGCTTCAGGAAAGCTTGAGCCTAGCTGCTTGGATTCCAATCCTATCTAAGGCGATGACACCAGGTGTGATATTTCAATCAATAAGCTTCTTCCGAAGGCATTCTCAATCAACCAGGCTAAAAGCTGAGCTGAAGTCCAAAACACATCAAAAACAAAAGAACAAGAACTAAACAACATCTTCACCCCCTACTTCTGCGCTATTGCCCAAAGAGCAAAGCAATGGTCGATGGTCGCGTGGTCCTCCCTCTAACCAACTTGTTCAGGGGATATTACATTTCTGTCAGTGATCCAGGTGTGTAGATGTTGAGTAATCATCTTCAAGATTTTGGTGCAGTCATCTCCTTTTTAGGTCTCGGCTAGCGAAGGCACCCGCCCCTCTTCTCTCCTGTTCTCCATTGGCTGGCCTCTTAAATGCTGGCCAGCCACTGGAGAAGAGGTCAGTCACTCCGATTATGCCCCGTCCTTTTCGGATCGGGGGGCGTGTTTTTACCAAGAAGTCTCAATCGTGCCGGCCGTCCCCTTTTTCAGATGCTGGGCGTGTTTTTTTTTTTTTTTTTTTTCCCTGTTTGGAAGGTCATTTTGTGTTGGTTGCTGTGAGGCGAAGGATTCCTGGAGCTGTGTGGTAAGTGATCTTTTTTTGTATGTGTTGTACGTTGCTGTGTTTTTTTCATGTTTCCTTACAGGTCTCCAGCATTGTGGGTCGTTCCGGTGCAGCGGCTGCAGGGAGCGCTATCCTCGGTAAGTATGGTGGTGTTTGCGGGGCTTCGGGAATGTATATTGGATGTGTTCTAAGTAATTGTGTTTTTTTTCATGTTTCCTTACAGGTCTTCAGCAGTGTGGGTCGTTCCGGTGACGCGGCTGCAGGGAGCGCTTTCCTCGGTAAGTATGGTGGGGTTTGCGGGGCTTCGGTAATGTATATTGTATGTGTTGTCATTAACGGTGTTTTTTTCATGTTTCCTTACAGGTCTCCAGCAGTGTGGGTCGTTCCGGTGCAGCGGCTGCAGGGAGCGCTTTCCTCGGTAAGTATGGTGGTGTTTGCTGGGCTTCGGTAATGTATATTGTATGTGTTGTAATTAACGGTGTTTTTTTCATGTTTCCTTACAGGTCTCCAGCAGTGTGGGTCGTTCCGGTGACGCGGCTGCAGGGAGCGCTTTCCTCGGTAAGTATGGTGGGGTTTCCGGGGCTTCGGTAATGTATATTGTATGTGTTGTACGTTGCTGTGTTTTTTTCATGTTTCCTTACAGGTCTCCAGCAGTGTGGGTCGTTCCGGTGCAGCGGCTGCAGGGAGCGCTTTCCTCGGTAAGTATGGTGGTGTTTGCGGGGCTTCGGGAATGTATATTGTATGTGTTCTAAGTAATTGTGTTTTTTTTCATGTTTCCTTACAGGTCTTCAGCAGTGTGGGTCGTTCCGGTGACGCGGCTGCAGGGAGCGCTTTCCTCGGTAAGTATGGTGGGGTTTGCGGGGCTTCGGTAATGTATATTGTATGTGTTGTCATTAACGGTGTTTTTTTCATGTTTCCTTACAGGTCTCCAGCAGTGTGGGTCGTTCCGGTGCAGCGGATGCAGGGAGCGCTTTCCTCGGTAAGTATGGTGGAGTTTGCGGGGCTTCGGTAATGTATATTGTATGTGTTGTAAGTTACTGTGTTTTTTGCATGTTTCCTTACAGGTCTCCAGCAGTGTGGGTCGTTCCGGTGCAGCGGCTGCAGGGAGCGCTTTCCTCGGTAAGTATGGTGGGGTTTGCGGGGCTTCGGTAATGTATATTGTATGTGTTGTAAGTAACTGTGTTTTTTTCATGTTTCCTTACAGGTCTCCAGCAGTGTGGGTCGTTCCGGTGCAGCGGCTGCAGGGAGCGCTTTCCTCGGTAAGTATGGTGGGGTTTGCGGGGCTTCGGTAATGTATATTGTATGTGTTGTAAGTAACTGTGTTTTTTTCATGTTTCCTTACAGGTCTACAGCAGTGTGGGTCGTTCCGGTGCAGCGGCTGCAGGGAGCGCTTTCCTCGGTAAGTATGGTGGGGTTTGCGGGGCTTCGGTAATGTATATTGTATGTGTTGTAAGTAACTGTGTTTTTTTCATGTTTCCTTACAGGTCTACAGCAGTGTGGGTCGTTCCGGTGCAGCGGCTGCAGGGAGCGCTTTCCTCGGTAAGTATGGTGGGGTTTGCGGGACTTAGGTAATGTATATTGTAGCTTTTGGAAGTAACTGTGTTTTTTTTCTGTTTCCTTACAGGTCTTCAGCAGTGTGGGGCGTACCGGTGCAGCGGCTGCAGGGAGCGCTTTAGTCGGTAAGTATGGTGGGGGTTGCGGGAGTTAGGTAAGGCATATTGTATGTATTTTAAGAAATTAGATTATTTTTTCTGTTTATTTACAGGGCTTCAGCGGTCTGGGTCGTGGCGTTGCAGTGGTGTATCTTGGGCGATTAGGTAAGAGTACGCCATTTTTTATTTCATTTCTAGATTTTTTGGGGGTACTGTTAGACGTTTTAACTTTAGGTAGTTTTGTTTGGTATGGATTTGTTGTATAGCAATAGGGTTTTATGTCGTCGGAAGTGTTGTGTATTTTGACTGGGGTTGGGCCAGGGTTTGTTGTGAATCTGCGGATGTTGAATGTTCATTGTTTTCGCAGCGCGACGGCCGGTGGAAGGAAGCGACAAACAGGTAAGTGTATATATTTTATACGTTTAAAGTTGCAGTTGGAGAGTAATTAGGAGGGAAATGCAATATGTTTGTGATTTTTTTTAAGTGTTTGTTATGTCTCAGTTTTAGGAGGTTCGTACCGGTGCAGCGGCTGCAGGGAGCGCTTTAGTCGGTAAGTATGGTGGGGGTTGCGGGAGTTTGGTAAGGCATATTGTATGTTTCTGAAGTAATTAGGTTTTTTTTTCTGTTTATTTACAGGGCTTCAGCGGTCTGGGTCGTGGCGTTGCAGCGGTGTATCTTCGGCGATTAGGTAAGAGTACGCCATTTTTTTTCATTGCATTTTGAGAGTTTTTGGGGGTACTGTTAGACGTTTTAACTTTAGGTAGTTTGGTTTGGTATGGATTTGTTGTATAGCAATAGGGTTTTTTGGCGTCGGAAGTGTTGTGTATTTTGACTGGGGTTGGGCCAGGGTTTGTTGTGAATCTGCGGATGTGGAATGTTGATTGTTTTCACGATGCAACGGTCGACGGAAGAGAGCTAGAAACAGGTAAGTGCATTTGTATTTTACGTTGAAAGTTAGACTTTGATAGTTAGTGGGAGGTACATAGAATATGTTATGTCTGATATCTAATTCTTGGTTATGTGTCTGTTTTGGTAGGGTCTTCCCGGTGCAGCGGCGTAACTTTGGCTATTAGGTAAGAGTACGCAATTTTACATCGTTTTATTAAATTAGTTTTTGGGGTACTGTTAGCTGTTTTTATCTTTATGTCGTTTTCTTTGGTATGGATTTCGTAGTATAGCAATAGGGGTTTTTGGCGTCGCAAGTGTGGGGTCGTTTTCGTGGGGTTGGGCCAGGGTTTGTTGTGAATCTGCGGATGTTGACTGTTCATTGTTTTCCCGATGCTACGGTAGGCGGAAGACAGCTAGAAACAGGTAAGTGCATTTTTCTTATACGTTTAAAGTTAGACTTGGCGAGTTGTTGGTAGGTAAATATGATATGTCTATGCGTGATATCTCATTCTTTGTTATGTGTCCAGTTTTGAAAGGTCGGGCCGGTGCAGCGGCGTCACTTCGGCTATTAGGTAAGAGTACACCATTTTACATCATTTTATTCAATTATTTTTCATTGTACTGTTAGACGTTTTATTTTTAGGTTGCTTGGTTTGTTATGGGGTTTGTAGTAGAACAAAAGGCTTTTGGGTGCTCGAAAGTGTGTGTTTTTAGTGGGGTTGGGGCAGGCTTTGTTGCGAATCTGCAGATGTTGACTGTTCATTGTTTTCACAGCGCGACGGCCGGTGGAAGGAAGCGACAAACAGGTAAGTGTATATATTTTATACGTTTAAAGTTGCAGTTGGAGAGTAATTAGGAGGGAAATAAAATATGTTTGTGATTTTTTTAAAGTGTTTGTTATGTCTCAGTTTTAGGAGGTTCGTACCGGTGCAGCGGCTGCAGGGAGCGCTTTAGTCGGTAAGTATGGTGGGGGTTGCGGGAGTTTGGTAAGGCATATTGTATGTTTTTGAAGTAATTAGGTTTTGTTTTCTGTTTATTTACAGGGATTCAGCGGTCTGGGTCGTGGCCTTGCAGCGGTGTATCTTCGGCGATTAGGTAAGAGTACGCCATTTTTTTTCATTGCATTTTGAGAGTTTTTGGGGGTACTGTTAGACGTTTTAACTTTAGGTAGTTTGGTTTGGTATGGATTTGTTGTATAGCAATAGGGTTTTTTGGCGTCGGAAGTGTTGTATATTTTGACTGGGGTTGGGCCAGGGTTTGTTGTGAATCTGCGGATGTGGAATGTTCATTGTGTTCACGATGCAACGGTCGACGGAAGAGAGCTAGAAACAGGTAAGTGCATTTGTATTTTACGTTGAAAGTAAGAGTTTGAGAGTTAGTGGGAGGTACATAGAATATGTTATGTCTGATATCTAATTCTTGGTTATGTGTCTGTTTTGGTAGGGTCTTCCCGGTGCAGCGGCGTAACTTCGGCTATTAGGTAAGAGTACGCAATTTTACATCGTTTTATTAAATTAGTTTTTGGGGTACTGTTAGCTGTTTTATCTTTATGTCGTTTTCTTTGTTACGGATTTCGTAGTATAGCAATAGGGGTTTTTGGCGTCGCAAGTGTGGGGTCGTTTTCGTGGGGTTGGGCCAGGGTTTGTTGTGAATCTGCGGATGTTGGCTGTTCATTGTTTTCCCGATGCTACGGTAGGCGGAGGAGAGCTAGAAACAGGTAAGTGCATTTTTCATCTACGTTTAAAGTTGGACTTTCAGAGTTGTTTTTAGGTAAATATAATATGTCTATGCGTAATATCTAATTCTTTGTTATGTGTCCATTTTTGTACGGTCGGTCCAGTGCAGCGGCGTCACTTCGGCTATTAGGTAAAAGTACGCAAATTTACATCTTTTCATTTAATTGCTTTTGGGTGTAGTGTTAGACGATTTGTTTGTAAGTAGTTTTGTTTGTTATGGATTGTTGTAGTATAGCAATAGGGTTTTTGGGTGTCAAAAGGGTTGTGTATTTTTAGGGACGTTGGGCCCGGGTTTGTTGTGAATCTGCAGATGTTGACTGTTCATTGTTTTCACGGCGCGACGGCAGGTGTAAGAAAGCGACAAACAGGTAAGTGTATATATTTTATACGTTTAAAGTAGAACTTGGCGAGTAATTTGGAGATAAAAATAATATGCTGAGGATTGTTTTCTACTTGGCTGTTATGTCTCTTTTCGTCACACGGTTTCTTGCTAATCTGCGATTGTTGACTGTAATTTGAGTTTTAGATGCTACATTGGGCAGAAGAGAGCTACAAACAGGTAAGTGAATGGTTTGTATACGTTTACTGTTTTTTAGTCTCGTATCAAGGTAAGTTACAGGTTTTATTAGCAAGGATTAATATTTAGTCTGTTTATTTTATAGTAATACTGGGGTTTTGTGACGACAGTACTGTCACGTGTGTTGTGTGTTATTCAATATGTGAGTACGTCAGGGTGGGGCACGTTTTTGTGATGAATCTGCTGTTTGGGAGTGTCTCATCCTTTTCCAGATCGGACGGTAGGCGTGACGCAGCTACAGACAGGTAGGTGCGAATCTTTTATACCTGTTATGTTCTATTTTGAATTATTTATAATGTGATTATAGTGTTTGTGTGATTGATTATGTATTTTGGTTCAAAGGTTTTTCGTATTTATTGCGGAATGTTACACTGTTTATTTAATTGGCATACAGGTTTAGTGATGAAAGTACTGTCACGTGTATTGTGTGTTATTCTATATGTGATTACGTCAGGATGGGGCACGTTTTTGTGATGAATCTGCTGTTTTGGGAGTGTCTCATCCTTTTCCAGATCGGACGGTAGGCGTGACGCAGCTATAGACAGGTAAGTGTGAATCTTTGATACCTCTTATGTTTTATTTCAAAGTATTTTTAATGTGATTATAATGTTTGAGCTATTGATGATGTATTTGTAATACAAGGTCATCCTATTTATTGCTGAATGTTAGAACGTTTATTTGATTGTGATACAGGTTTTGTGATGAAAGTACTGTCACGTGTATTGTGTGTTATTCAATATGTGAGTACGTCAGGGTGGGGCACTTTTTGTGATGAATCTGCTGTTTGGGAGTGTCTCATCCTTTTCTAGATCGGACGGTAGGCGTGACGTAGCTACAGACAGGTAAGTGCGAAACTGTTATACCTGTTATGTTTTATTTGAAAGTATTTTGAATGTGATTATAATGTTTGAGTTATTGGTGATGTATTTGTAATACAAGGTTATCTTAATTATTGCTGGGTGTTAGACTGCAAAGTTGATTGTGAGACAGGTTTTGTGCCGAAAGGACTGTCACGTGTATTGTGTGTTATTCAATATGTGAGTACGTCAGGGTGGGGCACGCTTTTGTGATGAATCTGCTGTTTTGGGAGTGTGTCATCCTTTTCCCGATCGGACGGTAGGAGTGACGCAGCTACAGACAGGTAAGTGCGAATCTATTATACCTGTTATGTTCTATTTTGAATTATTTATAATGTGATTATAGTGTTTGTGTGATTATGTATTTTGGTTCAAAGGTTTTTCGTATTTATTGCTGAATGTTACACTGCTTATTTAATTGTCATACAGGTTTAGTGACGAAAGTACTGTCACGTGTATTGTGTGTTATTCAATATGTGAGTACGTCAGGGCGGGGCACGTTTTTGTGATGAATCTGCTGTTTTGGGAGTGTGTCATCCTTTTCTAGATCGGACGGTAGGCGTGACGCAGCTAGAGACAGGTAAGTGCGAATCTTCGATACCTCTTATGTTTTATTTCAAAGTATTTTTAATGTGATTATAATGTTTGAGTTATTGGTGATGTATTTGTAATACAAGGTCATCTTATTTATTGCTGGGTGTTAGATTGTTTAGTTGATTGTGAAACAGGATTTGTGACGAAAGTACTGTCACGTGTATTGTGTGTTATTCAATATGTGAGTACGTCAGGGTGGGGCACGTTTTTGTGATGAATCTGCTATTTTGGGGGTGTGTCTTCCTTTTCACGATCGGACGGTAGGAGTGACGCAGCTACAGACAGGTAAGTGCGAATCTTTTATACCTGTTATGTTCTCTTGGGAATTAATTTTACTGTGATTAGAATGTTTGTGAGTTAGTGCTGATGTATTTTTATTCTAAGTTTATTCTTATTTATGGCTGAATGTTAGAACGTTTATTGGATTGTGATACAGGTTTTGTGCAGAAAGTACTGTCACGTGTATTGTGTGTTATTCAATATGTGAGTACGTCAAGGTGGGGCACGTTTTTGTGATGAATCTGCTGTTTTGGGAGTGTGTCATCCTTTTCTAGATCGGACGGTAGGAGTGACGCAGCTACAGACAGGTAAGTGCGAATCTTTTATACCTGTTATGTTCTCTTGGGAATTAATTTTACTGTGATTAGAATGTTTGTGAGTTAGTGCTGATGTATTTTTATTCTAAGCTTATTCTTATTTATTGCTGGATGTAAGAACGTTTATTTGATTGTGATACAGGTTTTGTGACGAAAGTACTGTCACGTGTATTGTGTGTTATTCAATATGTGATTACGTCAGGGTGGGGCACTTTTTTGTGATGAATCTGCTGTTTTGGGAGTGTGTCATCCTTTTCTAGATCAGACGGTAGGCGTGACGCAGCTACAGACAGGTAAGTGCGAAACTTTTATACCTATTATGTTTGATTTGAAAGTATTTTTAATGTGATTATAATGTTTGCGTTATTGGTGATGTATTTGAAATACAAGGTTATCTTATTTATTGCTGGGTGTTAGACTGCAAAGTTGATTGTGAGACAGGTTTTGTGACGAAAGTACTGTCACGTGTGTTGTGTGTTATTCAATATGTGATTACGTCAGGGTGGGGCACGTTTTTGTGATGAATCTGCTGTTTTGGGGGTGTGTCATCCTTTTCCCGATCGGACGGTAGGAGTGACGCAGCTACAGACAGGTAAGTGCGAATCTTTTATGCCTGTTATGTTCTTTTGGAAATTACTTTTACTGTGATTAGAATGTTTGTGAGTTATTGCTGATGTATTTATATTCTAATTTTATTCTTATTTATTGCTGAATGTTAGAACGTTTATTTGATTGTGATACAGGTTTTGTGCCGAAAGTACTGTCACGTGTATTGTGTGTTATTCAATATATGATTACGTCAGGGTGGGGCACGTTTTTGTGATCAATCTGCTGTTTTGGGAGTGTGTCATCCTTTTCACGATCGGACAGTAGGCGTGACGCAGCTACAGACAGGTAAGTGCGAAACTTTTGTACCTATTATGTTTGATTTGGAAGTATTGTTAATGTGATTATAATGTTTGCGTTATTGGTGATGTATTTGTAATACAAGGTTATCTTATTTATTGCTGGGTGTTAGACTGCAAAGTTGATTGTGTCACAGGTTTTGTGACGAAAGTACTGTCACGTGTGTTGTGTGTTATTCAATATGTGAGTACGTCAGGGTGGGGCACGTTTTTGTGATGAATCTGCTGTTTTGGGAGTGTGTCATCCTTTTCTAGATCGGACGGTAGGCGTGACGCAGCTAGAGACAGGTACGTGCAAATCTTTTATACCTGTTATGTTCTATTTTGAATTATTTATAATGTGATTATAGTGTTTGTGTGATTGATTATGTATTTTGGTTCAAAGGTTTTTCGTATTTATTGCTGGATGTTACACTGTTTATTTAATTGTCATACAGGTTTAGTGACGAAAGTACTGTCACGTGTATTGTGTTTGATTCAATATGTGAGTACGTCAGGGTGGGGCACGTTTTTGTGATGAATCTGCTGTTTTGGGAGTGTGTCATCCTTTTCTAGATCGGACGGTAGGAGTGACGCAGCTACAGACAGGTAAGTGCGAATCTTTTATACCTGTTATGTTCTCTTGGGAATTAATTTTACCGTGCTTAGAATGTTTGTGAGTTAGTGCTGATGTATTTTTATTCGAAGTTTCAGCTTAATTATTGCTGGATGTTTGAACGTTTATTTGATTGTGATACAGGTTTTGTGACGAAAGTACTGTCACGTGTATTGTGTTATTCAATATGTGATTACGTCAGGGTGGGGCACGTTTTTATGATGAATCTGCTGTATTGGGAGTGTGTTATCCTTTTCCAGATCGAACGGTAGGAGTAACGCAGCTACAGACAGGTAAGTGCGAATCTTTTATCCCTTTTTAGGTTCATTCTAAAATTACTTTGACGGTAATTAGAATGTTGGAGAGTTATCGATGCTGTAATTTTTGGGGATGTGTTCACTTTTTTATCGTTGTATGTTAGACGGTTTATTTCTTTGGAATACAGAATTTGTAACGGAAGTACAGTCACGTGTATTGTGTGCAATTCAATATTTGCGTACGTGAGGGTGGGGCACGTTTTTGGGTTGAATCTGCTGTGGTGGGAGTGGCACCCTTTTCTAGATCTCACGGTAGGCGGACGCAGCTACAGACAGCTAAGTTGAATTATTTGAAACGTAATATGTTCGATGTAAAATTGCGTTTCCCTTTATTGTAATGCTTGGGAGTTATCGTAAGGGCACGTTTTTTAACAGAATCTGCTATTGGGGGAGAGTGACAGTCTTTTGCAGATCGCATGGTAAGTGCTATGCAGTTATAAACAGGTCACTTGAAGTTTGTTCACCTATTGTAGGCATTACCTCATGTTGTTATTGGAATAAATTACTTTCGGTTTTTTATGCAGGTATGCCCCTCTCTGGCCCATTCCCGGAAACCAACGTGCTTGCACTGCTTTCCATGGGTATGTATAATTCGTTTGCCGCCTCTGTAGTAAAAGCATCTTGTCTGTCCCTTATCTAATGCTTGTATTTTTACTTTTTTTTACACAGGGATTCCCCGGTCCTATCCGTCCTTGGGAAGCGTCATGCAAAGATTACTTCAACCGGTATGTATGCTGGTGTTTGCGGCTCTTTAATAAGACATCTTGTCTGATTCGTATTTCACTTAGACATTTTTTGGGGGGGTTTTACAGGGACTTCCGCGGGCCTGACTATCCCGGGCAGCATCGTGCTTTAGGAGCGTTACTCTGTAGGTATTAATCTTTTGGCGGGTCTAAGGTAAGGCATCTAAAGGTAAGTCTGTTTACTTATTTTCGTAATTTGCCTGTATTTAGAATGTTTTGTATTCGTAAAGGAGGTTTTAGCTTTACAGCGCATTTGCGGTGAATTCTCTTTGATAAAAACTTTGAACGCGGTCAGACAGGTTGGAGCCGCGTTTCCTTTTGCTGCATCGCTATCTGTCTCATGCATGCTTTCACATTCAATTCGCCAGGAATTCACACCTCCTTGCTAACGATAGCACACACTCTCAGGCAGACATTCCTTTCATCCAAGGAAGACCACCACCCAAACATTAGCATACGGCTAGACAACAAGGTTTCACACGCGTGCTGTTCGTAAACAAGTGTTACTTCTCTATTGTTATTCATTTAAAGTAACTCCCCTTTCCTCTGGTTTGACTGTACTTAAACTCGAAGAGCAGCCATTCGAAAACATTGCTTGGTTACAGGTCATCCAGTACGAGCTAAACTATCTCTATTGCGAAAAGGTAAGCCACTTTATTTGTATTGCCGTTTTGTAAATAAACGCATGGAACGTTTTCTATCGTGTTTTGCTAATGTAAAGTGCAGGTGTTTTACAATGTTAACCTTAGCAAACATGTTAGGCGCTTTTATTGTTAGCAAAGTCCGCTCAGTATCTTGATGCCTTTACATTTTCAAAACCGCGCTTTTATTTACTATCTGCAACGGGGAAATTGACTAACTTATATTGGGCAGGACTTAGAAGGGGCACGCACCCCATATAACCATAATGTTTATTCTTTTGCCGGGATTACTATATACATTACGGGACCGCTTTGCCATCGTTTGGTATCTTGCTCCCTTTAATTGTCAATGCCGCGATTACTTACATTTTAAAAAGAAAAACACTTGCAAATAAATATTTGTCGGAATTTGTGAGGACCACGCACACACACCACATTACCTTGCATGCTTTTTGTGTTCGCCGCTATTAATAAATACATTACGGTACCGATTTGCTATCGTTTCCCGTGTATTGCATACTTAGTGAAGCGCTCTCTGCATAATAGACTTTCCCATGCTTTACATTTCAGACTTGCTATTGTTGTCAGGGATCGTACATTTATTAGTTAAAATACAACTTAGAATGCCTTTTGCTTTCGAATCGATGGTTACATTTTTGAGATCATTTATATTAAATACACTTCATTTCTCTTTTCCTCGACCTGAACTGGAACAGCAGCCATTCTAGACATTTCGTGGGTCATCCGGTACGAAGTATACTATCTCTATTGCAAAAAGGTAAGCAACTTCAATTGTATTGCCCTTTTTAAAATAAACTCAACGAACGTTTTCTATCGTGGTTTGCTAATGACAAGTACAGTAAATTTCCAATGTTAACCTTTGCAAACATGTTATGCGCTTTATTTGTTAGCAAATTCCGCTGAGTGTCTTTATGGCTTTAAATTTTCAAAGCCGCACTTTTATTTAAAAGCTGCAACGAAAAGATTTACTAGCATATGTTAGGCAGAATTTAGAAGGGACACGCACACACACCACATTACATTAATGTTTTACCTTTCGCCGCGATTTATATATACATTACGGTACCGGCTCGCCATCGTTTGGTATCTTGCTGACTTTAAGTTTCGAAGCCGCGATTACAATCTTTTAAAAAGAAATCACTTGCTAGGAAAGATTTAACACGATTTATAAGGAGCACGCACGCACACCACATTATTTTGCAGTTTTTGGGTGTTTGCCACTCTTACTATACACATTACGGTACGCGTGTATTGCATACTTAGTGAGGCGCACACTGCATTACAAACTTTTCCCTGGATTGCATTGCAGACTTGCTCTGTTGTCCGAAATCGTACAATTATGACTTAAAATACAACTTACAATGCATTTGCCTTTCGAATAGATGGTTACATTTCAGAAGACATTTGAATTAACTCCCTTTTATTTCTCTTTTCCTTGACCTAAACTGGAAGAGCAGACATTCAAGACATTTCGTGGGTCATCCGGTACGACCAAAACGATCTCTATTGCTATAAGGTAAGCAGCTTCTATTGTATTTCCGTTTACACAATGAACTCACTGAACGTTTTCTGTCGTGTTTGGCTAATGACAAGTGCAGTGGTTTTGCGATCTCAACCTTTGGAAACACAAAGGTGCGCTTCGTATCTGAATGCATTTAAACTTCCGAGCCGCGCTTTTTTGTCAAGTTTGCAATAAAATATTTGGCGAGCGTAGATTGGGCAGAATTTAGAAGGGACACACATAGACAGCACATAACCTGGATGTTTTTGGCTTTCGCCAGTATTTCGGTATACATTACGGTACCGCTTCGCCATCGTTGGGTATCTTGCTGCCTTTGATTTGCAAGCGTTACGTTTAGATGCCATAATTTTTTTTTATCTTAAAACCGAACAGCTTTCAAAACATATTAGTCCTACTTTAACGAATGCACACGCAGTACATTGACTTGCTCTTTTTGCTTGCACCACTAATGCTAGCCTTATTACGGTAACGTTTTGCTTTAGTTTGCCGTTTATTTCATCCTCACTGAAACACTCTATACATAAGATACTTTAACATCGATTGCATTGCAAATTTGCGACTGTTGCCAGTCATCTACAATTATATGCTAGTATACAAATTTCGCACCCGTGGAATATTAATGCGCTTGATACTGTTCGTTACATGTCTTACGACTGTTTTACTTTTGTTGGCAAAATGTGTTTTGTGATGCGAAACATTTATGTGAAATGTTTTCGTGTGCATGCCTCCTTTTGGATCTGACTTTTGGCCTATGATTGCAGTTATGGTGCGCGCATTCAATAGATTTGGCTTTATTTCTATTCGTTTTGCTTGACATTTGAATACATTTACCATCTTCCGGTTGGGATTCTTTGCATATGCTTTCAAGGTGCATTGTTTACGTATAGGTACCGTCTAAAACGCGTCTTTACCTTACTTAAATCTCTAAGGCTTCTATGCTAATTTAACCAACTGAAACAAGTGTGTGATGAGGGGGGCAAAAAGGGGGGGGGGGGTTAACCTTATACTAGCATTGACATTTTGTCATGTGATGTTTGTTAGACTTTTGGAGGGGGTGGGAGGAGTTTCACAAAGTACGCTAGCGGGACGAGGTATCCTTTTCTAAATTATTTCATCGCTCCTCGAAGGTTACTTAATTTTAGTGTTTGCTGTACAAACATTGGCCTTCATGTATGTATTACCCGCAGTAATGCAGATACTACTGTGCAATTGTTTTTGGGGAATCACGCGTTGGAAAAAAATGCATTTTTTCATTCAGAACATATGGTTCATAGCTTAAAAATGTCATGCACTGTTTGGCAATTAAGTCCTGCATTGGCAGTTTTTGGTATACTGCATATATATGCTCCTACTGCGCAACACTTTTTATTAACGGCTTAACTATAGACTTTCACACGCACTCCTCATCCAGTTTACACCATGCGTTCTCTGTTACACATTTTATAACATGCACTCTTATGCCTACTTTCTCCTTAATGCCCCTTTCCATTCACTCTCTACATACACACTGCTTGTGTGACTTCGCGCGTGTGCCTTGGCGCGTATAACTTAGCACGTGTCGAGATTATGTTGCATGCCCTCTGTTGCACGTGCTCTGTCACACGTTCTCTCATGCACTGATTTTACATACTCTTTACCATACTACCTGTTGCACACATTTTTATGTACATCTCCTCAACATGAACCACAGCTAATGCTTACATCTCTACTGCCTTTATCTTCAATACTAACCTTTAATATTTGTATACTACATAAATTACTCCTCTCGCTACTCCTTTATGTATATTACACACTGTATCTTCTTTAATCTTCTCTTTGTTTTCCATGCTTTTTCATAATTTACAACTAAAAGTTGACAATAGCTAATGATGAGAAAGTGAGCATGCAGGTGAGAACCAATCTGCTAACTCAAATGGTGTTACTGACGTGAGGCTCTGCAAACTTTTTGTACAAGTTTTACCTTTTGCTATTCCTATTTTCAGCAGTAATAGCGCACACTCGCCACCATGCATTTCACATCATGCATTCTCCAAAACACACGCAACACCACACACTCTTTAGCGCACATTCAAATTCACTCTCTTCTATCCACTCTCTACAGCACACTCATTGTGTGACTTAGTGCGTGTAACTTAGTGCGTGTAACTTAGCGCGGGTAACTTAGCGCGTGTAACTTAGCGCGTGTAACTTAGCGCGTGTAACTTAGCGCGTGTAACTTAGCGCGTGTGACGCTCTGTTGCACGCGCTCTGTTGCATGCGCTCTGTTGCATGCGCTCTGTTGCACGCGCTCTGTTGCACGCGCTCTGTTGCACGCGGTCTGTTGCGTGCGCTTTGTTGCACGCACTGTGTCACACGCTCTCATGCACTATCATTTCACATACTCTTTAGCATACTACTTTTTGTACACATTTTTATATACATCCCCTCAACATGCACCACAGCAAATTTACATCTCTAATGCCTTTATCTTCACTACTATCCTTTATTATTTGTACACTGCATACATTACTCTTGCTCCTGTCGCTACTCCTTTATGTATACTACACTCTGCCTCTTCTTTATACTCCTCTTTGTTTCCCTTGCTTTTCTCATACGTTCGACCTATAAGTTGACAATAGCTTATGATGAGAAAGTGAGCATGCAGGTGAGAACCAATCTGCAAACTCCAATGGTGTTACTTACGTGAGGCTCTGTCAACTTTTTCTGTTATTTTTTCCTTTTCCTATCCATGTTTTCAACAGTAATAGCGGACACTCTCCACCATGCATTTTACACCATGCATTCTCCAAAACACTCCACACCACACACGCTTTAGCACACATTCTCATTCACACACTCTTTTATCCACTCTCTACAGTACACTCATTGTAAAGCACTCTCTGCATAATATACTTTAGCATCGCTTGCATTACAAACGTGCTACGGTTGCCAGCCATCTACAATTATATGCTAATATACAAATTTTCGCACTTGCATTTTCAGGCACTTGCGGCTCGTTACATATGTTACAACTGTTTTACTTTGGTTGACAAAATGTGTTTCAGGAAGCAAAACGTTTTTAATAAATGTTTTGTTATGCATGTCTACTTTTGTATCTCACTTTTTGCCTAAAAGTGTCATTATGGTGCGCGCATTCAATAGATTTGCCTTTATTTCTATTCGCCATGCTTTGCCTTTCAATACATTTACCATCTGCCTTTTGGCCTTCATTGCATATGCTTTCAAGGCACATTGTTTACGTATTGGTTACATCTAAAACGCGTATTTACCTTAGTTAGCTCTGTGAGGCTGCTATGCTACTTTAACAAACTGAAACAAGTGTGTGATGAGGGGGGCAAAAGGGGGGGGGGGGTTAACCTTATACTAGCAGTGGCATTTGGTTATGTGGTGTTTGTTGCCCTTTTGGAGGGGGTGGGAGGGGTTTCACAGCTTACGCTTGCAGGATTAGGTACCCTTTTCTAAATATTTTCATTGCTCCTCAATGTTGACTTAATTTCAGTGTTTGCTGTACAAACATTGCTCTTGATGTATGTATTAACCGCAGTAATGCAGATATTACTGTGCAATTGATTTTGGGAAATCACGCTTTGCAATAAAATGGATTTTATCATTCAGAACATATAGTTTAGAGTTTAGAAATGTCATGCACTGGTTGCAATTAAGTGCTGCATTGTCAGTTATTTGCATAGTGCATATATATGCTCCTTCTGCGCAACACTCTTCATTACTGGCTTAACTATAGTCTTTCACACACACTCCTCCTCCTCCTCATCCACTTTACACCATGCGTTCTCTGTTACACATTCTATTACATGCACTCTTTTGACCACTTTCTCCTTGATGCTCCCTTCCATTCAATCTCTACATACACTCTGCTTGTGTTAATTAGCACGTGTAACTTAGCGCGTGTGAGATTGTGTTGCATGTGCTCTGTTGCACACACTGTTGCGCATGCTCTGTTGTGCGCACTCTGTTACATGCTCTCACGCACTATCATTTTACTTAGTCTTTACCATACTACTTGTACACATTTTTATGTACATCCCCTCAACATGCACCACAGCTAATGTTTACATCTCTACTGGCTTTATCTTCGCTACTATCCTTTATTATTTGTATACTACATACATTACTCCTCTCGCAACTCCTTTATATATACTACACACTGCCTCTTTTTAAATCTCCTCTTTGTTTCCCTTGCTTTTTCATACTTTCAAACTATAAGTTGACAATAGCTGATGATGAGAAAGTGAGCATGCAGGTGAGAACCAATCTGCAAACTCCAATGGTGTTACTTACGTGAGGCTCTGTCAACTTTTTCTGAAATTTTTTCATTTTCCTATCCCTGTTTTCAACAGTAATTGCTCACACTCCACACCATGCATTTTGCACCATGCATTCTCAAAAACACACTTCACACCACACACTCTTTAGCACACATTCTCATTCACACTCTTTTATCCACTCTCTACAGTACTCTCATTGTGTAACTTACCACATGTGGCTTAGCGCAGGTAACTTAGCGCATGTAACTTAGCGCATATGACAGCATGGTGCATATACTCTGTAGCACGCAGTTTAGTTACAGCCTCTATGGCACTCTCTGTACTACCAGCTCTTTACCACAGGCTCTCTGCCACACACTGTATGCCACACACTTTTCTACATGCTATCTTTTGGCATGCGCTTTCACATACTACCTACTGTACACATTGTAATACACATCTCCTCTACATGCAGCATAGCTAATGCTTCCAACTACTACCTTTATTATCCTCCTATCCTTTACTATCAGTCAAATACTACACACACTACTTTTACTGCTCAAAACTACTTCTTCATGTATACTACATACTGTCTCTTCTTTATTCTCACTTTTTTTTCCCCTTCTTTTTTGACACTTTCAGCCTATTTGTTAAAAATAACTAATAAACAGAAAGTGAGCATGCACGTGACAACCAATCTGCACAATGCAATGGTGTTACTTATGTAACGCACTGTCAACTTTGTGGGCAACTATTTTCTTTAGCTAGCTCAGTGTTTTCACCATTAATAGACTATTTATTTATGCGCACTCTTTCCCGCGCCCTTTTTCCCGCGCCCTCTTTCCCGCGCCCTCTTTCCCGCGCCCTCTTTCCCGCGCCCTCTTTCCCGCGCCCTCTTTCCCGCGCCCTCTTTCCCGCGCCCTCTTCCCTGCGCCCTCTTCCCCGCGCCCTCCTCCCCGCGCCCTCTTCCCCGCGCCCTCTTCCCCGCGCCCTCTTCCCCGCGCCCTCTTTCACACGTACTCTCAATACACGTACTGCACACCATTTTTAGCACACCTCTTAAACATCGTAGCTAATGCTAGCTTTTTTTACTAGATGCATAGCCCAAACAGCACCATACATTTGGGGAAAGCGCTCCATGTAGGCATCTCCACCGTAGCACCCCAGAACGATGAAGCCCTGTAAACAAACAAAGATACACAGTTAGTTACAAAACATACAATATGCCTTACCTAAGTCCCGCAAACAACACCATACTTACCAAGGAAAAGCCTCCCTGCATGCCGCCGCACTGGAACGACCCTCACTGCTGAAGACCTGTAACGAAACAGAAAAAAGAAATGAGTTACTTACAATATGCCTTACCTAAGTCCCACAACCAGCACCATACTTACAGAGGAAAGCACTCCCTGCACGCCGCTGCACCGGAATGACCCACACCGCTTAAGCTCGAGAAACAAAAAGTTAGATAAAAAGCAAGCAAACAACAAAACAGCAAAAAAACATAGAACATTGCTTGCCATACTGCTTCAGGAAGATTTTGCCTCACAGCCATAAACATAAGCCGGAAAAGGGCAAAGATAAAATAGAAGAAACATGCCCACCAGCAAATATGGGTCCGGCTGCCCAAAAGAGAAAAGTTGCAAAAAAAGACACCCATGATTCTCAAGAGCGTGGGGCAGGTTGAGGGAAACTTCCTCAACAAAAGCTTGCTATGGAAAAGGGGAGAGAAAAGAGTTGGGCCAAAAAAAGCAATACATAGATGGCTGTGCACAATCAAATAATGTATTATTGCTTGTAAAGAACTGAGCAAAATGGAAAGTTTGCATGGAGTACTCAAATTCACGATTGGATGAAGCAGTGTGTATGTGTAGGTTTGTGTAAATGCCTGTGTGACATCGTGAAAATGTGAATATAAACCACATTTGGCATTAGCTGTTGATGGGGAATTAAGCATGCACGTGCAAAACAATCTGAAAACTCGAATGGTGTTAATAACATGAGGCGCTGGCAACTTTTACGTTAGAGCAGTTGAATTTATTAGATAGCAATATAGTTTAGTTTTCTACAAACACTCTTGCATTTGCACTGTTTACCATACAATCTTTAACATGCACTCTTTAACATGCTATATTTTACAGAATACAATTTAAAGCGCACTTTTTTAGAGACACCTCCTCTACATATATCATACTTAATGCCTACATTTAGACTACTGTTGGTCGTTAGACGCGCCTCTTTTTAATCCTTTTTATGGGGAACTTTCAAGCTATATGCTGCCGAATTTTAAGAATGAAGAAGTGAACATACAAGTAAAGTATTTGGCAAACCTCAATAGTGTTACTTACATTAAACACTCAACACTACCAGGGGATTTGGACTTTGCCTATATCAATTTTTCCAGCAATAATATACTTTACTCCTCTACAAACACTCTTTTGCACGCACACTGTTGCACGCACTCTGTTGCACGCACTTTGTTGCATGCACTCTGTTGCATGCACTTCTTAAATGCTCTCTGCCACACGCTCTATCATGCACTATGCTTTTACATACTCTTTACCATACTACCTGTTGCACACATTTTTAAGTACATCTCCTCAACATACACCACAGCTAATGCTTACATCACTACTGACCTTTATCCTCAACACTATCCTTTACAATTGTACACTACATACATTACTCTTACTCCTCTCGCTACTCCTTAACGTAAAAGACACACTGCCTCTTCTTTATTCTCCTCTTTGTTTTTGTTTCTTTTTCATACTTTAAACCTAAACGTTGACAATAGCTGATGATGAGAAAGTGAGCATGCAGGTGAGAACCAATGTGCAAACTCCAATGGTGTTACTTACTCGAGGCTCTGTCAACTTTTTATGCAATTATTTCCTTTTCCTAACCCTGTTTTCAACAGAAATTGCGCACACACCCCACCATGCATTTTACACCATGCATTCTCCAAAACACACTCCACAACATACACTCTTTAGCACACATTCTCATTCACACTCTTTTAGCCACTCTCTACAGTACTCTCATTGTGTAACTTGACACATGTGGCTTAGCAACTGTGACTTAGCGCAGGTAACTTAGCTCGTGTAACTTAGCGCATATGACAACATGGTGCATATACTCTGTAGCACGCACTATATTTACAGCCTCTATGGCACTCTCTGTACTACCAGCTCTTTACCACAGCCTCTCTGCCACACGCTCTATGCAACACACTTTCCTACACTCTGTCTTTTGGCATGCACTTTAACATACTACCTACTGTGCAAATTGTAATACACATCTCCTCTACATGCACCCTAGCTAATGCTTACAACTCTACTACCTTTATTATCCTCCTATCCTTTACTATCAGGCAAACACTACACACACTACTCTTACTGCTCTTTCTACTCCATGTATACTACATACTGTCTCTTCTTTATTCTCACTTTATTTTCCCCTACATTTTTGACACTTTTAGCCTATTTGTTGGCAATAACTAATGATGAGAAAGTGAGCATGCACATGACAACCAATCTGCACAATGCAATGATGTTACTTATGTAAGGCACTGTCAACTTTTTGGGAAAGTTTTTCCTTTAGATAGCTCAGTGTTTTCACCATTAATAGACTATTTCTTTATGCACCCTCTTCCCCGCCCCCTCTTCCCCGCGCCCTCTTTCCCCGCGCCCTCTTTCCCCGCGCCCTCTTTCCCCACGCCCTCTTTCCCCGCGCCCTCTTTCCCCGCGCCCTCTTTCCCCGCGCCCTCTTTCCCCGCGCCCTCTTTCCCCGCGCCCTCTTTCCCCGCGCCCTCTTTCCCCGCGCCCTCTTTCTCCGCGCCCTCTTTCCCCGCGCCCTCTTTCCACGCGCCCTCTTTCCACGCGCCCTCTTTCCACGCGCCCTCTTTCCACGCGCTCTCTTTCCTTTGCCATGCGCTCTGTTGCATGCATGCTGTTGCATGCACTCTATTGCACGTGCTCTGTTGCACACACTCTGTTGCATGCACTTCTTAAATGCTCTCTGCCACACACACTCTCATGCACTATGATTATACATAATCTTTACCATACTACCTGTTGCACACATTTTTATGTACATCTTCTCAACATGCACCAGAGCTAATGCTTACATCTCTACTGTCTTTATCCTCACTACTATCCTTTAAAATTGTACTGTACATACATTACTCTTACTCCTCTCGCTACTCCTTGACGTATGACACACTGCCTCTTCTTTACTCTCCTCTTTGTTTTCCTGGCTTTTTCAAACTTTAAACCTTTAAGTTGACAATAGCTGATGATGAGAAAGTGAGCATGCAGGTGAGAACCAATCTGCAAACTCCAATGGGGTTACTTACGTGAGGCTCTGTCAACTTTTTCTCAAAGTTTTTCAGTTTCCTATCCCTGTTTTCAACTGTAATAGCACACACTGCCCACAATGCTTTTTACACCATGCATTCTCTATTACACATTCTGTACCACACACTCTTTAGCACACATTCTCATTCACACTCTTTTAGCCACTCTCTACAGTACTCTCATTGTGTAACTTGACACATGTGGCTTAGCAACTGTGACTTAGCGCAGGTAACTTAGCGCGTGTAACTTAGCGCATATGACAACATGGTGCATATACTCTGTAGCACGCACTATATTTACAGCCTCTATGGCACTCTCTGTACTACCAGCTCTTTACCACAGCCTCTCTGCCACACCCTCTATGCAACACACTTTCCTACACGCTGTCTTTTGGCATGCACTTTAACATACTACCTACTGTGCAAATTGTAATACACATCTCCTCTACATGCACCCTAGCTAATGCTTACAACTCTACTACCTTTATTATTCTCCTATCCTTTACTATCAGGCAAACACTACACACACTACTCTTACTGCTCTTTCTACTCCATGTATACTACATACTGTCTCTTCTTTATTCTCACTTTATTTTCCTCTACATGTTTGACACTTTCAGCCTATTTGTTGGCAATAACTAATGATGAGAAAGTGAGCATGCACATGACAACCAATCTGCACAATGCAATGATGTTACTTATGTAAGGCACTGTCAACTTTTTGGGAAAGTTTTTCCTTTAGATAGCTCAGTGTTTTCACCATTAATAGACTATTTCTTTATGCACCCTCTTCCCCGCCCCCTCTTCCCCGCGCCCTCTTTCCCCGTGCCCTCTTTCCCCGCGCCCTCTTTCCCCACGCCCTCTTTCCCCGCGCCCTCTTTCCACGGTCCCTTTTTCCACGCGCCCTCTTTCCACGCGCCCTCTTTCCACGCGCCCTCTTTCCACGCGCCCTCTTTCCACGCGCCCTCTTTCCTTTGCCATGCGCTCTGTTGCATGCATGCTGTTGCATGCGCTCTATTGCACGCGCTCTGTTGCACACACTCTGTTGCATGCACATCTTAAATGCTCTCTGCCACACACACTCTCATGCACTATGATTATACATAATCTTTACCATACTACCTGTTGCACACATTTTTATGTACATCTTCACAACATGCACCAGAGCTAATGCTTACATCTCTACTGTCTTTATCCTCACTACTATCCTTTAAAATTGTACTGTACATACATTACTCTTACTCCTCTCGCTACTCCTTGACGTATGACACACTGCCTCTTCTTTACTCTCCTCTTTGTTTTCCTGGCTTTTTCAAACTTTAAACCTTTAAGTTGACAATAGCTGATGATGAGAAAGTGAGCATGCAGGTGAGAACCAATCTGCAAACTCCAATGGGGTTACTTACGTGAGGCTCTGTCAACTTTTTCTCAAAGTTTTTCAGTTTCCTATCCCTGTTTTCAACTGTAATAGCACACACTGCCCACAATGCTTTTTACACCATGCATTCTCTATTACACATTCTGTACCACACACTCTTTAGCACACATTCTCATTCACAATCTCTTCCATCTACTCTTTACAGCACACACATTCTGTGACTTCACACATGTGGCATGACACGTGTTACTTTGCGCCTCTGCCTTAGCCCCTGTACCTTATCGCATGCGCCAATATGTTGCATAATTCCGTGCTGCAGACTACCATGGGATGAATTACGTGAAGCACTGACAACTTTTCTTGCCTTAGTTTTTGTACTGTTTGTCTTTTTTAATGAAACTATTTAAATATTTTACTCTAAGAAAAACACTCTACTACTCTTTTCTTCACATTCTGCTACACATTCTCGATGTACACTTTTTTGGCTACATATTGTCTACACTATACTACATTTCACAACACTTTTTCTACCGTACTCGACAGAAACCTTACACTACAAACCATCTCCGTATTATTACATCTGTATTGCTCTTTGGGATACAATTTCTACTTGTGTTTTCCCTCTATTACATCTACCAACTTTATGAGCCATGCAAAAATTTCTTAATTTCGTTACTATTGACAACTTACTGTATATTACTATGCTAAATCAACATTAATACTTGTTTTTATTCTTCCATAGATAACTGTGAGAAGTTACGCATTCTTTTTCAAGGCATCAAGGTGAAAGTATCTTAATTTATTGTTGATACACCAGCCTATGGTGAAAACAAATTAGTTGGGATCATTAGAATATATATATATTTTTTTAGAAACATACTCATTGTTTTCAGCATGCATAACCTCTGTTAGCGATAGCTATAGGCTGTTGAGAAAGTCTAGTGCTTACAAATCCGTAAATATCATTCACAGGCTATTTAAGAAACAATGAGCTTTGCTTAAAGCACAACATTCATGGAAACACTACAAGCGTATAGAAACACACACCAAATGCATGCTTAGAAAACACTTCTATTCATTTTAGAATCCTATGCATATAGCATAAATGTAATACAGTATACATCTAACTTATCTCACACAAATTAGTTTGCTGAACAGCATCTATTTATTACTTACTGTTATTAGCAGCACAAGGGAAGTTGCATGAACCTTGTATAGCTATACAAATAAATAGTAACTACTCAGAAAAGTTAGAAGGTGTATATAAATTTTAATATATGCTAGTTAGCATTATACTTGTATAGAAGCATACAGATATATAGTCCATACAAGAAACTTACAACACTAAAATACAGCATCAAAAGAACGCTACAATACAAACCTATAATAGGTAGTTTAATACCGGCAGTTTATTTGAACAATATTTTTGTGTCGCTATTAATATCATGGAAATACTGCAGGCAGCTTATCATGAAGGGCATAACAAATTTTCTCCTACTTCGCGGGGCAAACAATGTTTGCCAAACAGCACATTCGCAATCATACACAATAGCTACAAACCTGCTAATACATGGACTGTAGAAGATTTACATGCCATTATGGACTTAGGGGATGCTTTATATATAGATATGCATTCCATAAATCAAGAACAGCTTATGCATCCTGATGATTTACCAAATTATATCCAACACAATGACACTATCTATTCGCTTAAGCTTAAACAACCTTCTTATGGGGATATACTGAAACAGTTTGACCCATCTTCGCCAAATATGCAAACAGTATTGAGAGCTACACTCAATTTGCATTGCGGTGTTTTACTTTGCATGGATATGTATGTTATAGCTATTATGCACAGTGAAAATTCATACTTTGTATTTGACTCGCATAGCCGCGACACCACAGGAATGCCTCACCCAAATGGGACATGTATTACCATACAAATATCATTTGAAGGGCTTATACAGTACATAACAAATCTGGCATATAGTCTAAAGCGACCCAATAGTAATTACTTACCATATGAATTAACTCCAATAGATATAATTACAATTAAAAAAGATTCACTACATAAGGCAATGCTCATAGCAGAAAAAAATGCAAGTGCCATATTAAACAAGCATATTTATGTGCATTCTACTAAAGCATGTACAGATTTATTCACACACACATTAAAAACTCGCATAGAAAATGAAAGAGATTGCCTCCAAAGATCAAAGGCAGGTACTCTTCAGCCATCAGCATCATTAGCTACTGATCAGCATATTCCCCCCTCAAAAAATTGCATTGTGCCTATAACAACTGCACAACTGACGCTACCTACCTGCACTAGCATAGATACAACAGAATATGCAAGTAACTCACATAATACTCCGACATACGCAAATATACTTAGAAATACACTTAGACACAACACAAGAGTCACGAGTTGTGATACAAAAAACATACATACACAAAACATCACAGGCTCAACAAGTGATTTGCATAATAACGCATATATACAAAGCTCCCATCCTACAAACAAACCTAACACTCAGGGTAACAAAATACTTAGCCCAAAAAGTAACACCAATACTATATTGTCCAAAATGCATATTAACATCAAGAACAACATAGAACAAACATTTTGGCCACAAACACAACAACATATAAATGTCGTAAATAGTACAGACAAACAGCAAACACAAACAAATCTTACACTACCATCAAGGTGTACACAATCTATACAAAATAGCCTATTTGCTATTCTACATAACTACTGTAAACCCGCACATAGTTGGGATAGTCAAGACTTACAATCTATTATGGGACTTGGAAATGCACCATATATTGAAATGCAGTCTCTTAATAAAGAAAATTGTATGCAGCCACAATATTTACCCAATTACATAGAGCACAATAGCATTATAGATGCAATTAAGCAAAAAAAGAGCATAACGATGGAGGAGAAGCAAACAGAAATGCAAAATGCAAGGCTTTTGAGAACCCTTACTTCAATGCATTTTAACAATGGTATATTGATTTGTTTTAATGCATACACTATTTCAATATTCAAAACGATTCATGCATACTTTGTATTTAATTCAAATAGCCAAAATGAGGAATTAATACCTCCTGCTAAGGGGACCTCTATTGCTTTACAAATCAAATCACCTGAGCAGGTTATTGATTACATCAGAACGTTGGCTCTCCAGAACAAAGTACCAAATTCATTAAGTTTTACTTTATACTTCACTCCAGTTACAGTACGCAAAATTAGCAAATTGTCACTTAAGGCAACACAAAGAAAACATAGAGAGAAAAAAGTTACACCTATAAGAGACATGTATATCCATACTACTAAGGTAACTCTACATGCCTCTATACATATCACACCTATAGAGTTACAACTAGAAAATACACTTACAGAAACACTCAACAGCGATAGGCAAATGCATACAGAGAATTCCACAACCACAAGTCATATTGAATCTATCATAGCTATTAACAATCCCAATGCAATAACAAGCACATTTACACATAATGCTGGGATTCACAATGAACCAAATGCAATAGAAATACAACCAAATAACTGTAACAGAAAAAGATTGCATGCACAAGAAACAGAAAATACACTTAATGCCACAAATATAACATCTTTGACAAATGCCACAATTAGTACTTTCCATGCACAAATTAAATATGGCCCAGAGTATGCTTGCACTATTTGCAATCAGTTATGGCATAAACAAAGTTTGCAAACAACGCACAAGTTAAAAAAAAGGGATAAATTCATAGAATGTAACATTAGTCAATATCAAACAGAAGATATATGCCGGACATGTTACAAATATATTGCCAAGGACAAAATACCACCATGTTCTTTCTATAATGGGATGACATTTCCTGATATCCCACCTGAATTACACTTGCATAATTTAGAAGAGAGATTAGTATCGCCAAGAATACCTTTTTTACAAATCAGAACGCTGCCGCGAGGCTTCCAAAAATCTCTCTCAGGTGCAGTAGTTAACGTCCCTGCCGATGTTATGACAACTGTTACTGTTTTACCAAGACAAATTAATGATAACATGACGATTCCAATAAAATTAAAACGCAAATTTAGCTATAAATCCTATACCCATTTCGAAAATGTAAGGCCAAACAAAGTAAAGCGTGCAGCTCTATATTTAGCAATTACTAGCAGTATGTTCCAAGAATATGGAGTCACTGTTAATAAAGATTGGGAATATACACCAGAGAATATGCCACCTTGTAATGACACTTCTGATGCAAACAATACATCAGATTCATCAGACAACATTGCAGCTGGGAATTTAGATACTATGCTAACTAATGAAACTATAACTACAGAAAGCATTAACATTATTAACTTAGCACCTGCAGAATATAACACACCAAGGGGTCTATATGAAGACAAAGATTCTGAATATTTAGCTTTCCCCACTATTTTTTGTGGAAAGCGAAGGCCAACAAACAAAGAAAGGCATGTACCAATACATTACAGTACAATATGTCAATGGGAATTAAGAAGTTATGATTTAAGAGTAGCAAAGTCCATGACAAATGTTTTCTTCAAATTGAAAAAGTTGCATATTAAGCAAATACAGAGCAAAATATACATCTCACTTAGAAAATATTTTAACAATGGTAACATTATTACAGCAAAAGACATCAAACAAAAATTAGATAGCATTTTCCAATTTAATGAGGGATATAAAATACTAAAAACAATACGTGGCTCACCACCATATTGGGAGCAATGCAAAAAAGACTTATTTGCTATGATAAGACAATTAGGGATACCAACATTTTTTTTAACATTATCAGCAACAGAAACTAAATGGTATCATTTAATCAACATACTATTACGCACTGAGAAAAAAAAAGAATGTACAGAAGAAGAATTCAAAAATATGTCATGGGAGGAAAAATGCAAATTAATACAGAGAAATCCCATTACTTGTGCCCGACATTTTGACTTTCAAGTTAGAAAATTCTTTAATTGTATATTACTGCATAAAAGTAAGCCAATTGGCAAGGTGATAGATTACTTTTATAGAGTAGAATTTCAACAAAGCGGATCACCACATATACATGCAATAATATGGATTGAAAGAGCTCCACAGTATGAAACTTCAGAAGTTACTACTGTTACAGCTTTTATAGATAAATATATAACCTGTGCAAAACAACAAGATACAAATATCGAGCCTTTATTGCCACTACAAAAGCATGGACATACCAAAAATTGTCGTATTAAACATAAAAGAACATGCAAATACCAGTACCCAAAATATCCAATGCCAGAAACTTTTATACTGGAACCATTACCACTAGACAAAACTGATCAAGAGCTCTTACAGAAAATCGAACTAATCCACCTAACTATGAACACGCAAGAGTTCTCACATTATTCCTTTGAACAGTTTTTAGATACGATGCAACTAGATCTAAGTCAATATGTTATATGTATACGCTGCATTATACAAAAAAATACAATTTTCCTAAAAAGAACACCAGCTGAATGCTTTATTAATAACTACAATACGACAATTTTACAAGCATGGCAAGCAAACATTGATATACAATACATCTTAGACGCATATGCATGTGCCGTATATATAGTATCATATATTAGTAAATCACAGCGTGGCATGAGCAAGTTGATTGCACAAGCAGCAAAAGAAGTTTATCACAATCCAAGCATAAAAGAGCAGCTTAAGCATATAGGTAACAAATTCCTAAACTGTACAGAAATAAGCGCGCAAGAAGCAGCCTATCTTATACTTCAAATTCCTTTACGCAAAAGTTCTAGATCGTATGTTTTCATTAATACAAGCCCTCCAGAAAAGCGTACCTACTTATTAAAAGACATTGAGACTATAAATTTGTTACCTGATACATCCAATCAAATACAATATGATAATGTACATATCACACCTATAGAGTTACAACTAGAAAATACACTTACAGAAACACTCAACAGCGATAGGCAAATGCATACAGAGAATTCCACAACCACAAGTCATATTGAATCTATCATAGCTATTAACAATCCCAATGCAATAATAAGCACATTTACACATAATGCTGGGATTCACAATGAACCAAATGCAATAGAAGTACAACCAAATAACTGTAACAGAAAAAGATTGCATGCACAAGAAACAGAAAATACACTTAATGCCACAAATATAACATCTTTGACAAATGCCACAATTAGTACTTTCCATGCACAAATTAAATATGGCCCAGAGTATGCTTGCACTATTTGCAATCAGTTATGGCATAAACAAAGTTTGCAAACAACGCACAAGTTAAAAAAAAGGGATAAATTCATAGAATGTAACATTAGTCAATATCAAACAGAAGATATATGCCGGACATGTTACAAATATATTGCCAAGGACAAAATACCACCATGTTCTTTCTATAATGGGATGACATTTCCTGATATCCCACCTGAATTACACTTGCATAATTTAGAAGAGAGATTAGTATCGCCAAGAATACCTTTTTTACAAATCAGAACGCTGCCGCGAGGCTTCCAAAAATCTCTCTCAGGTGCAGTAGTTAACGTCCCTGCCGATGTTATGACAACTGTTACTGTTTTACCAAGACAAATTAATGATAACATGACGATTCCAATAAAATTAAAACGCAAATTTAGCTATAAATCCTATACCCATTTCGAAAATGTAAGGCCAAACAAAGTAAAGCGTGCAGCTCTATATTTAGCAATTACTAGCAGTATGTTCCAAGAATATGGAGTCACTGTTAATAAAGATTGGGAATATACACCAGAGAATATGCCACCTTGTAATGACACTTCTGATGCAAACAATACATCAGATTCATCAGACAACATTGCAGCTGGGAATTTAGATACTATGCTAACTAATGAAACTATAACTACAGAAAGCATTAACATTATTAACTTAGCACCTGCAGAATATAACACACCAAGGGGTCTATATGAAGACAAAGATTCTGAATATTTAGCTTTCCCCACTATTTTTTGTGGAAAGCGAAGGCCAACAAACAAAGAAAGGCATGTACCAATACATTACAGTACAATATGTCAATGGGAATTAAGAAGTTATGATTTAAGAGTAGCAAAGTCCATGACAAATGTTTTCTTCAAATTGAAAAAGTTGCATATTAAGCAAATACAGAGCAAAATATACATCTCACTTAGAAAATATTTTAACAATGGTAACATTATTACAGCAAAAGACATCAAACAAAAATTAGATAGCATTTTCCAATTTAATGAGGGATATAAAATACTAAAAACAATACGTGGCTCACCACCATATTGGGAGCAATACAAAAAAGACTTATTTGCTATGATAAGACAATTAGGGATACCAACATTTTTTTTAACATTATCAGCAACAGAAACTAAATGGTATCATTTAATCAACATACTATTACGCACTGAGAAAAAAAAAGAATGTACAGAAGAAGAATTCAAAAATATGTCATGGGAGGAAAAATGCAAATTAATACAGAGAAATCCCATTACTTGTGCCCGACATTTTGACTTTCAAGTTAGAAAATTCTTTAATTGTATATTACTGCATAAAAGTAAGCCAATTGGCAAGGTGATAGATTACTTTTATAGAGTAGAATTTCAACAAAGCGGATCACCACATATACATGCAATAATATGGATTGAAAGAGCTCCACAGTATGAAACTTCAGAAGTTACTACTGTTACAGCTTTTATAGATAAATATATAACCTGTGCAAAACAACAAGATACAAATATCGAGCCTTTATTGCCACTACAAAAGCATGGACATACCAAAAATTGTCGTATTAAACATAAAAGAACATGCAAATACCAGTACCCAAAATATCCAATGCCAGAAACTTTTATACTGGAACCATTACCACTAGACAAAACTGATCAAGAGCTCTTACAGAAAATCGAACTAATCCACCTAACTATGAACACGCAAGAGTTCTCACATTATTCCTTTGAACAGTTTTTAGATACGATGCAACTAGATCTAAGTCAATATGTTATATGTATACGCTGCATTATACAAAAAAATACAATTTTCCTAAAAAGAACACCAGCTGAATGCTTTATTAATAACTACAATACGACAATTTTACAAGCATGGCAAGCAAACATTGATATACAATACATCTTAGACGCATATGCATGTGCCGTATATATAGTATCATATATTAGTAAATCACAGCGTGGCATGAGCAAGTTGATTGCACAAGCAGCAAAAGAAGTTTATCACAATCCAAGCATAAAAGAGCAGCTTAAGCATATAGGTAACAAATTCCTAAACTGTACAGAAATAAGCGCGCAAGAAGCAGCCTATCTTATACTTCAAATTCCTTTACGCAAAAGTTCTAGATCGTATGTTTTCATTAATACAAGCCCTCCAGAAAAGCGTACCTACTTATTAAAAGACATTGAGACTATAAATTTGTTACCTGATACATCCAATCAAATACAATATGATAATGTAATAGTAAAGTACAGCAAACGTCCTACAGATTTGGAAACGTGTACATTAGCTGACTATGCATCTATGTATCATGGAAATCATAAAAATAGAAAGCAGAAAAATTCAACAGACCATGATAATTTCCTCACCGAAAACAACTTTTATAGCTCGGATGAGGAAGAACTTGAAATTAATATACCAAATGAAACTGCAGAAACAGATTATACAAAGCGGCAAAAACAAAAAATAATTCGATATTGCAGGTTTAATAAAAAAAATTACCCTGAAAATTATTACAGAGAATTGCTAATGCTTTATTATCCCTGGAGAGTAGAAAATCAAATTATTGGTAATAAGGAAACATATTATGAAAAATACCTAGAACTTCAAAATATAGTTGACGCTAATCATACTAAGTATAATAGGCATAATACCCCTTTAACACCTAATGCCAATGGAGACTGTACATTGGACGCATTACTTATACCTCCAATGGATATAGAAACTGACGAAAACATTTGTCCTGAAGTTCAAACAAATGAACCACTATTATATGACTTGTCATTTGATTTAGGCATTAGAAGTACAAGTAATGATGAACTTTTAACCAATAATATAATGCCAGATGACCAA
Source organism: Triturus cristatus (assembly GCF_964204655.1). Taxonomy (NCBI): domain Eukaryota; kingdom Metazoa; phylum Chordata; class Amphibia; order Caudata; family Salamandridae; genus Triturus; species Triturus cristatus. The sequence goes on along the minus strand of NC_140591.1, from coordinate 60,350,512 downwards.
TATCACAGTTTGATGCAAAATCTTACAAATGAGCAACTTAACTTTATATACCATCACTTGCATTGGATAAAAACCAAAGAAACACCTTGCTATACGTTTTGCACAGGTGGTGCAGGAGTAGGGAAAAGCTTCCTTATAACAGCCCTTTACCAAACATTACTACGCTATTACAATACCAAAGCAGGGGAAAATCCTGATAACATTTATGTATTGCTTACAGCTCCAACAGGCAAAGCAGCACATAACATACATGGTAAAACGCTACATAGTACATTCAAAATACCAGTTTCGCAATCGCTATCTCATAAACCACTCACTCATGAGAACAGGAGTGCACTTCAAAATGAATTATTGCATCTTAAATTGCTAATAATTGATGAAATATCAATGGTAGGGGCAAATCTTTTCAATTTTATACATAACAGGTTACAAGAAATTAAAATGTCCAAACTCCCTTTTGGTGGAATATCCATATTAGCTATTGGAGATTTTTATCAGTTAAAACCAGTATTTGACACATACATATTTGAAAATTCTAGACATTCATACAGACCAGTAAGTACAAATTTATGGCAAACACACTTTAAGTTGTTTGAATTAACAAAAATTATGAGGCAGCTAAACGACTTACCATTTGCTCAATTACTAAATAGATTAAGAGAAGGAAAACAAACTAATGACGATATTATACAAATACAAACACGCGAGCAAGACCCACCCCAAAACATTACCAAAACCATCCCTTATATAATGGCAACAAACAAAGAGGTTAATAATATTAATAATGAAGTTTTGTTACAACATATAACAAAATACCCTGTATACACATCAACCGCAATAGATACAGTTGCATCTGACCTAAGCGAAATTGTAAAAAAAAAAATACTAATGCAATTACCTGCAGATGCAACTAAGACCATGGGCCTGCCATTTATATTGCATATTGCATTAAAATTACGATACGATCTACCATGCAATATCAATGTTAACGATGGCTTAACAAATGGTGCAACAGGTATAGTTGAATTAGTAGAAACTATCAATAGCATTCCAAATGTGATATGGATTCTTTTTGATAAAGAACAGGTTGGCAAATTAACAAGACAGGAAAATAGGCACATATATCACAATAACATTTCACCTCATTGGACACCAATTCATGTTATCTCTAGACATTTTCAATTTACACAAAAATGTATAACAATAATACGCAAGCAATTCCCACTACGCCAATCATCTGCACGTACTATACATAGAACACAAGGAGAAACTATTGAACCACTTTACATCCATTTTAACAATAGTAAAATACATCATTTGCATTATGTTGCTTTAAGCAGAGCAAAATCATTAGAAAACATATATTAAAAACTTTCAGCAGGACAAAATAGTTGTCCACCCAAAGGTTCATGAAGAAATGGCCCGCTTAAGGACAGATATGCTATTAGAAATATCAGTACCACAATTATGTAATTATCTGCTAAACTTTAATATTATTGTACACAACATACGTTCACTACAAAAAAATCACAAAGCTATACAAGCCGACACAAATATCATGAAGGCAGATATTATATGTCTCAATGAAATAAACACAACTAGGGAAGGGAACAGTAATTCATTATATATTGACCACTATCATCTGATGCTATTTGATAAATTCCATAATCAAAATACCAAGCATGGAATTGCTATTTATTACAAAAAAAATATTTGCCTTTTGCCAATTTATGAAACACAGCACGAAATTGACATTTTACATTTTACTTTAATTATAAAGAATTGTGATTACTTATTTGTGATAATATACAAACCACCACATGTACAACTACAAAAACTTTTTCAAGTATTAACTAGCGTATTGAGCTTTTACCCAAACTACAAATATATAATAATGGGCGACTTCAACATAGATTTAGCACAAGTATCACAGAATGCAACACTACTTTTAGAATACATGCAAAGCCAATTTCAATGTCAGCAAAAAATACAAAACTACACAACAGACTACAATTCAACCTTAGACCATATATATGTTAATGAAGAGGTAACTCACTTTGGTATACTAGAGTCCTACTATAGCGATCACAAAGCATTATGGGTAGCTATTTAATAAGCTGAAATTATCAATTGGTATGTTATTTTGCTTTAGGAATTTGCTTTCTTTACATGCTAGATTCAGAAGGTCTACTTACATTATTTGTCTCGTTGCAGATGATTTCTATACAAGAAATTAAGGAAACCAAACACGAGGAAAGCAAACCGTATCAGAAAGCAATACGAGCAAACATAGTCAAATGCTCTGCAAAATCACATTACAAAAACGCTAAGCAAGAAAATAAGATTTTATTCCACATTGCTCTTGCTGATGAAAGTGGGTCAATTAAAGGAACTTGCTACAATGATGATTTTTTCAAGCTCACAAAAGAAGGGAATGGAATTATAATTCGGAATTTTATAAACAAGAACAATGTCATCATCTTAACGAAACAAACAAAGATTTCAAGAATGCCACCATTAACAATCCCGGAAACAATAACCCAAGAAGCAGTATATTTGCTACAGCCGCCTGCACCCCCAGTTTCTCCAATAAAAACAATAAGGAAAGCTAATTTACGGACATTGATGAGCATATTAGGGACAATATCTGAGGTACGTATCATTAAAAAAAAAGGTGCTTATTAACTATTGCATGTAGTAGTCAGTAAACTTACATACTGTCAGCAACACTATCTGCCACACACACTTTGTAATAGCACTCTTCAAACCACTATGACATACATTCTATAACACATTTAGTAACTCCAACTCTTTAAAACACACACTATTAGCAGCACACTTTACTATAAACTATATGCAACACTCACTACAACACACATGCTATCTACAAACATTTCAAGTAATAGCTGTTACTTACTCCTTTTACACACACCACAAGGTTACATGTTAACAACTAACACTCTCTATCTCATTCATTGCTACATAAACTTTGCCAATACTCTCTAGTACAATCTACTACAAGCATACAACAATTTTTTATAGAAAAATAGCATCTAAAGGCTATATTTAGGACTAATCGATGTAGAAAATCAAATAGAATACACAACGTTGCTGCTAATAGCACTATACTTACTGCACAACACATACAATATCCTAGCAACTCAACTCGCTCATTTTACAATATAAATTATATTTAACTAATATAATTTACGAAAAAAACATTAAAATCTGTAAAAATACACGTCGGACACTAAATGCACTGTAAAGTGTTGATTACATGGAACAGTCCCACCAGTTTCAAACATATGTAAAGTATTTTTACTATTTATTTGAAACACTTGTAAAATTGATAGCTATACAGAATATCATCATCTACTCTTTTATGTGCACTCTCCTACAAATTATATCATATATATACTTCCATACAAAAGTCTCTAACACACACTCTCTAACATACACACTGTAGCAAACACTATTACACAACAAATACACCACACCAATCAACAAACTTTTCATTCGCATGTTCTCTCCAATAAACAAAGATACAGCACAAGTGTATACTATCTATGCAAGAACCAATAACAATGATTGTTTATCAAATTTAACAGGAGGCAGAAACCAAAACTGTATTCATTGGAGGACAAGAAACAAAACTAAAATCAATAACAGTCAACGATGCAACAGACTCAGTGAAAATAACACTGTGGAGAGACGCAGCGGACTTTCCCATCGAACTTGGGAGCTACATCAAAATAACCCATCTGACAGTGCATGAATTTAACAACGAAAAAATATTGAATTCTACTCGGAATACACAATTGCAAGTAAGTACAAAGTTAAAAAAAATTGCGAAAAATAAAAAAGGTATTCTTTACAAAGAACTTACTTACACATCTAGAACAGAACACTAATTAAATTCACCATTTTTATATCACACGTAGTAACATCAGTTGCTCTTTTTTCAACATACAATTTGTGATTATACACATAACTCTCATACACATAGATGAAACACCAAAATACTATATCACCTTTAAATACATGCATATACATTCATACAAAACACTCTCTCTAAATATCTCAAACAACTTTTCTGTTTACCTTTCCTACAGCGCAACACCTAACGACAAACTGCAAAACATGTAGGTAAATACATTGCAAATCATACTACACCTTTTGGTCTAATAATTTTGCACACATTTTAAAATGCTAGTCCATAACCATGCCATAGTAACTTTTTTAGTCCGTATCTATACCTTACCTACTAACACATGGAAACATAAAATAGCTTACTTTATATATAGCACTAACTTTCTATCGGAATAGCACCAGAATCATACATTACTACATCTCAAGCAAAGCAACATCCAACTCTCTATCTATGTCTATATTTACCTTTTTGGAATACATACTAATAAAAAACTGCCTTAAATGCACTTTTCAATTTTACATTACCTATTACTTAACTTCTAGTTTAGTTGCACTCTCTCACTACTTTCCTGTGCATATTCGAATTCTATTGCAAAGTTTTCACATAATGTGCTATATAAACATACATTTCTATAAATATCTGTCACCTTTAGATCGTCTTGCATTACATTTAGAAACACTCTGCATCAAAAATACAACACCTCCTTCATAAATTCCATAAGTACTAACACATAAGTACGCACTTTGGGTCTTTGCCTTTAACTAAATATACACACATTCTCCAAACCACGCAGAACAAATGCAATTAACAGAAAAATCTTGAATAAATTCCTTCAGCATCTATAGAAATTTTTTATTTCTCTCAAAAGCACGTTAAAATATAGCAAAAAAAAAACATACAGTAAAAAATGTGTTTCGTAACAGATGTCTTTTTCTTTTTGCAGAAAATTGAGCCACCCCAAGAACAACTGCAAATAACTATATATGGACTCGAAAATACCACTCAGGAAAAAAGCACCATCACCATACAAATTAAAGATAATGAACATTTAAAATCTGTACAAATAAGCAATACGCTTTTAATGGACCACCTACAAATTCCAGCAGATATTGAGGACTTTGCAGAGGCTCTTATGCCACACCTACCGAAAACACTAAATATAATATTTCAAAATGAACACATTGTCGAAATTCTCGACGAAGATTAAATTATGCAATATGCAAAAAGATAACTATTTTTGTAACTTTGAATAAAATGAATACATACAAAATAAATATTTTAGTTAATAAAAATCTCAAATCACATTTGGCTTACTGTTTATTTTTTCAAAGAAATAATAATGTTTGATATGTACTTGCATGTATTTATGGGCACCATTTGGGTAAATAATTACACAATGACTTATGTATACATTTTGCAAGAATTGGGTACTAGTATTACAAAAAAAAAAAAAATCTAAAATTTCTCAATATTACTTAATGCACTCTGCTAAGAATACTTACTCCTCCATTTAGAATATAGAACTTCCTATTCAAACCTTTCTCTTTCTCTTCACAACTATTACTCATGTAATAGTACACTATCTAAACACTAGCTCACCCAACAATACTACTATTGTTAAAGTTACAGCTATTCGCATTGCTCATGACATTTTGGTTTGCTTTTCTTTATAAAACAGTACAAAAAAAACATTAGTATTTACTGTATCAATAGCTTACTCAATATGTGTGTAGGTAACTCTGTCTGTAGGTACAAAGGCAATAAATGTTGCATTTAAGACTTATTAAGGTATTAACATTGGAAATAACAATACCTTTTGTTTAAATGTTTTAAAAACAAAAACTTAACCAAAAAAAATGTCATAAACAATGCCAATAGCTGTAAATGCTTGTTACAGATAGATTTCACAGTCACACCCTTCCAGAGCTGGGAAATTGCCTTTTTCGGCCAACCAATGGTAGAAAGGTAACAATTGTTACGCTCTCCAGTCCATATTATCCTTAGGACAACTGCTGGTAGATTGTCAGAGCTTTCCTTAAAATCATTGAAACAATTGCATCTTTTATGGTTTTAAAAGAACATAGGTGAATTATTTCAGTATCCACTTCATAAGGAACGTCTCTTGGGAGTTCACCTATGAAGCCGTATAGATTCATCAGATAAGCAAACAAACGTTTCCTGGAACAGCGCCTATCAAAGATCTAGGGAGTTCCCAGCAATCTTGACTTAATAATTGGCCGAATCTTTATTCTCTTACTAGTTTTGATGGTTTCAATCATTAAGGTTCATTTCTTACCATACAGATGTAGCCTTTTCTCCCGCAATGAAGCTGCTTCATGTCCATCCGTCCATATCTAGACCTCTTATCTCCAAAGACAGACATGGAGAGTCTGTATCCAATGCGAGACCTATTGCTTTACAAAGATTGTTTTTTTGGATTGTTTCCAAGTGCCCTATGCCGCACTTGCAATTAACAGAGGCCACGCCCCTAGGCTCAGATTGGTCATAGTGTGTCAAGATGATTAAGCACAAAAATTATATTTTCTGTAGAGCGAGGAATCAACTGCGACCACAGAGGGGCGACTGCACATCTAAGAATCAAAATAACAATAAAAATAATAGCAATAACAATAATAACAGTAATAAAAATGACATCATCATCAACTACAACAATAATAATAATATAATCTTCATCAACAACAAAAATATTATTAATAATAACAACAACAGTAATTGTAATAATATTATAATAATCATCATAATGATAACAACAACATCATTATCAACCACAGCAACAACAATAATAATAATATCATCATCAACAACAACAATTATAATAATGCTAATAACAACATTGTTGGAGCCGGCCTCGTGGCGTGGTCCTGTTCCCCCTCGCACAGCTGCACGAGGTCCCATGCACCTCGGGGCTCCTCCATCTTGGACTACACGTCACTCCACGTGACCACCTCCGTGACCCCGCTCTACCCGGCCTCGGTCCCAGCGAGGCCCGACATCGAGGCGCCAACCCCTGGCCCGGGGGAAACCACGTGAGCCCTTTCCACTCCCGGCGGAGGGCAGTATCGATGGGACCCCCAACCGTCCTTCCACACCTAGGTGCGACCGCCCCACAGCTCTCTGGGGCCTGGCGCCTCTCCTGCTGGGCGTCTGGCCGCGCCCTACCCGGCCTCTCCGCCCTCCTGAGCGCAAGGGTCCGGACATCAAAGGGCTCACGACCTATATCTGGGGCGACTCGACAACAAGATGACAGTTGTATCCTGGAGTCAAGAGCCCTGCTGATCGGATCGCGGCTGACCCTACGGAGAAAGACTCTTCCTGAAACTACCTGCTGAGCCCTGCTGACGACGTCGCGGCTCCCTCGTGCTTACAAGACCTTCACGAACCTTTGGGGCCCTGCTGACGCTGTCGCGGCCCGACCTTGTTGCAACAGACCATCAGGGCCCAGCTGACCTCGTCGCGGCTCGACCGAAGCGGACCTACCACCGGAGCCCTGCTGACTGTGTCGCGGCTCGACCCAAGCGGAACTACCACCCGAGCCCTGCTGACGCCGTCGCGGCTCTCCACGTCCGAGCCGCTCTGAGACAGCATCCAAGGTCTGGCGCAGAGCCCTCCCGTAACCTGGTTGGTACTAAGACTATTCCTTTCAAGACATTGAGACTCTTACTGGATCTCTCGATCCCACTGTACAGATTGACCGTGCTCCTTGTTTATATAAAAGAACCAAGATAAGCAACTGATACAGAGTCCTGTGTGGTGGTGTTACTGAGCCTAGTACGATTATAGGAGAAGGACCTCTCCTAGGAGGCTTCTCAGCGGCGCTCGGCTATAACTTGGCGGTAGGAAGGTGCCGGAGTAGTCCCTCCGACTCCCCGGTGGTCCTCCCTCCAACATTTGGTGGCCAGCGACGGGATCCGAGCCAGACGCAATCGTACAAGCAAGTAACGCACCCACTACCTAACCATGGACGGACAAGAAGCAACCGTGGCCGCAACCTTCCAGCTGGAAAAACTGGAGGAATACACCCACAAAGAACTAAAACAATTCTGCAAAGACAAAGGGATCCCAACCACAGGATTGGGCACCAAGGAAGAAATGCAGAAAGCCCTGAAAGCCTGGGCCGAAGCCGAGGCCACTCCACCCCGCAACGAAGGGACCTCGCCCGGGACGAAAACCTGCCGACCACAACCCCGACAGATGGGGGGCAAGGCATCCCCGAAGCCCGCCTATCCCACGAAGAAATACGAGAACGGGAGAGGGTCCGGGCACACGAAATGGACCTCGCACGACTTCGGCTGGACGGCGAGCTCCAGCTAGCGGAGAAGAAAATAGCCCTGGAGCAACTACGGCTGCAAGAGGAAATCGAGGAGAAGAAACGGCATTGGGAGCTCGAAGAGAGACGACTAACCCTCGAGCACGAGAGGAGCCTCAAAGAACTCGAACTGAAATCCAAAACGGGGGAGACCAGCACCCCCGGGGCCCGGGACGCCCTGCCACCGACCGAGCCAAAGGTTCATATCCCCAAGGATGCCGTCAAAGAGTACTACAAGAATGACGACATCCAGCAGTGGTTCCGAGCCTACGAGGTAGCCATGACCTCCCATCGGGTACCCCGGAAGGATTGGGGTGCCGGCCTATGGGGGAGGTTCCTCAGCGAGGGCCGTGATACCCTGCTGCAACTCCCCGACGCAGTGATGACCTCCTACGATCACATGAAGGAAGCCCTACTCACCCGCTACGGACTATCAGCCGAGATGTACCGGCAGCGCTTCCGGGACTGCAAGAAGCTCCCCGGTACCACCTGGGTCGAGTACGTGGACTTCTTCAGCCGGGCTTTTGAAGGGTGGATAAAAGGGAGCAAGGTCACCTCGTACAATGAACTGTTTGACCTCATTGTCTGGGAGCACCTCGCCAACAACTGCTTTGTAGAACTAAGGCAACACCTCCTGGACAGTAAGTTGACCGAGCCCCGGAAGCTCGCCGCCGAAGCAGACCGATGGGTCAACACAAGGGTCCCCTGGAACCCCGTGGGGGACTACCAACGGAGTACCACAGGACCCCCTCGCCAGCAGGGCGGAGGAGGGGGGTCCCACCGCAGCCGAGACTTCCCGGCCGGACCGCCCAGAAGCCCGCCACGAGGCCAAGCCGCCAACCACGCGTCCCCGACCCTGGGCCAAAGGGGGACCCCCATCGCCCGACCAGGACCCCGACCACCAGTGACCTGCTTCGGCTGCCAGCAGACCGGCCACTATGCGAGCGACCCGGCCTGCCCCGTGAACCGACTAAACGGGGCCGCTGGGCCCCCTCCCCGACAAATAGCCGCCGCTGCCCTGGGGGAAGGAGAAGAAGAGGAGGAAAACCGCGAGGACGGGTCCCCCGAGTGGGAACCAGCTGCCATGTCGCTCGTCTGCCTGGGCTCCCGAGAAATGGTGCCCCGAGCGGCCATCCCGAGCAACACCCAGAAGTACCAGCAGTGGGTCACCATCAACGGACAACGGGCCGAAGCCCTCCGGGACACTGGGGCTAGCGTGACCGCTGTCCGCTGCCACCTAGTGACCCCCGAACAAATCCTGCCACATGTCCTATGCCCGGTCCGGACCGCGGACAACACCGAAAGTATGTGCCGGATGGCCAGGATCCCCTTCGAGTGGGGAGGAGTGTCCGGCACCCTAAAAGTGACTGTCCGCGACGACGCCCCCGTGGACTGCCTCCTGGGGAATGACCTAGAGAGCTCCCCCTGGGCCCAGGTGGAATGCCGAGAGCATCTGGGGATGCTAGGGCTGCCTGAGTGGGCCTGCGCCACCACCCGGTCCATGACCGCCCAACCCGCCGCTGCCGCGGCCACCGACCAGCCTACGGGCCCAGAACTATCACCCCCCTCCGGCACGGAGGAACCCGACGATGAGGCCGGGCCGTCCGAACTGTCTCCCGACGATGCCGCCTCCCTCAGCGAGATCCCCGAGCTGGCTCAGTGGCGCCACAATGGGGGCCCCACCCGCGAACAGTTCCAGCAGGAACAGAAGGCCTGCCCGTCCCTCGAGGGGGCCCGACAGCAAGCGGCCGCCCAGGCCTCGGGGGACCCCACGGGAACCCACTGGGTCTATTGGGACAATGACTTACTATACAGCGAGCAGAAAGTCGCCGAGCTGGGAGCCGGCCGGGTGTTGGTGGTTCCCCTCCGGTTCCGGGAGTTCCTCCTGAACCTGGCGCACGACGTGCCCCTCGCCGGACACCTCGGGAGGGACAAGACTTACAGCCGTCTAGTGACCCATTTCTATTGGCCCCGAATGCGGAGAGACGTGGACCACCACTGCCGGTCCTGCCAGACCTGCCAGGCTAGCGGGAAAACTGGGGGTCGAGTTAAAGCCCCCCTCCAACCATTTCCAGCCATCCACACCCCGTTCAAACGAGTGGGGATCGACATCGTGGGGCCCCTCGACCCTCGAACCGCCCTAGGACACCGCTTAATCCTGGTACTGGTCGACCACGCCACCCGATACCCGGAGGCCATCCCACTCCGCACTGTGACAGCTCCAGTGGTGGGCCGGACCCTGATGGGCATCTTCTCCAGGGTGGGGTTCCCCCGAGAAGTGGTGAGCGACAGGGGTACGAACTTTATTTCAAAGTACATGAAATCCCTCTGGCAACAATGTGGGGTCACCTACAGATTCACTACCCCTTACCACCCCCAGGGGAACGGACTGGTCGAGCGGTTCAACAGGACCCTAAAAGGGATGATCCAAGGTCTGGAAGAGCCCCTGCGGAGGAGGTGGGATGTCCTGCTGCCCTGCCTCCTGTTCGCCTATCGAGAGGTACCGCAGAAATCCCTGGGCTTCAGCCCCTTCGAACTGTTGTATGGGCACCCCGTCCGAGGGCCCCTCAGCCTGGTCAAGGAGGGCTGGGAGGCGAACGTCCCAGATGCCCCCCCCGACGTCTACCGGTACCGCCTGACCCTGCGGAACCAGACTCGGAAGTTCCGGGCCCTGGCAGAAGCCAACCTCGAAGCCAGCCAAGAAGACATGAAGCGCTGGTATGACGCAAACGCCTCGACCATCGAGTTCGAGCCAGGCCAGCAAGTCTGGGTCATGTCACCCGTGGACCCCTGCGCCCTGCAGGACAAGTGGACCGGGCCCTTCAAGGTGGTTGAGAGGAAGAGCCCCGTCACCTACCTAGTCGACATGGAGTCCCCGAGGAACCCCCTCCGGGTCCTGCACGCCAACCGGCTCAAGCCCCACTTTGCCCGAACTGAACTAAGCCTGCTGCTGGCTACTGATGATGGGGGCGAAAGCGACTCCGAGCCCCTGCCCGACCTCCTGGGGTCCTCGAGCCAAGACGGTTCCTTAGAGGGAGTCCACCTCTCCGACACGCTGACCCCGGAACAGCGCCATGACTGCCGGAGGCTGCTGCAACCCTACGCTGCCCTCTTCTCTCTCACGCCCGGGGTGACCCCCTGGTGCATACACGACGTGGATACCGGGGACAGCCCCCCTGTGCGACATCACGCCTACAGGGTACCCGACCAAGTCTGGGCCTGCATACAGACCGAGGTCGCCAAGATGCTCGCCCTCGGAGTCATTGAGCCCTCCGACAGCCCGTGGGCCAGCCCGGTGGTCTTGGTGCCGAAGGCCGCCGCCCCCGGTACTTCTCCGGAACTCCGATTTTGTGTAGACTACCGGGGCCTGAACGCAGTCACCAAGACTGACGCCCACCCCGTGCCCCGGGCAGACGAGCTGATCGATCGCTTAGGGGCCGCCCGCTACCTAAGCACCTTTGATCTCACCGCTGGGTACTGGCAGATCAAGCTCACTCCCGGCGCCCAGGAACGATCCGCCTTTTCCACCCCCGATGGGCACTACCACTTTCGGGTAATGCCCTTCGGTATGAAGAACGCCCCAGCGACCTTTCAGAGGCTGGTAAACAAGGTCCTGGCCGGGCTAGAAACCTTCAGCGCGGCCTACCTCGACGACATTGCAGTCTTCAGCGACCATTGGGCCGCGCACTTGGGACACCTCGGCAAAGTCCTGGCCGCTCTCCAAAGGGCCGGGCTCACAATTAAGGCCAGCAAATGCCAGATCGGTCAAGGATCTGTGACCTATCTGGGCCACCAGGTGGGGAGTGGCCAGGTAGCGCCCCTCCAGTTGAAGGTCGATGCCATCCGGGCGTGGGAGCCCCCCGCAACACAGACCGCTGTCCGGGCCTTCTTAGGCCTCACAGGCTACTACCGGCGATTCATTAAGGATTATGGCAGCATTGTGGGCCCCCTTACGGAGCTCACTTCCAAGAAACAGCCCACGGTGGTGCACTGGACGCCCCGCTGCCAGACCGCTTTTGAAGCCCTCAAGGCGGCCATGTGTGCTGCCCCGGTGCTACAGGCTCCTGACTACAGCAAGGAATTTGTGGTGCAGACCGACGCATCCGAGTACGGGGTCGGGGCGGTCCTCTCCCAGATGGACGCCGAGGGCCTCGACCGACCTGTGGCCTTTATCAGCCACCGACTGCTGCCACGAGAACAGAGGTGGAGCACCATCGAGCGGGAGGCCTTCGCTGTGGTATGGGCTCTCAAGAAGCTCCGGCCCTACCTTTTCGGCACCCACTTCAGGGTCCAGACTGACCACCGGCCCTTGCGGTGGCTCATGCAAATGCGGGGCGAGAACCCCAAACTGTTGCGATGGTCCATCTCGTTGCAAGGGATGGACTTCACCGTGGAGCACCGGCCCGGCAACGACCACGCCAATGCTGACGGCCTGTCCCGATTCTTCCGCCTCGGCGAGGAGAACCCCCAAGGAGATGGGTGACTCTCCCTGCCTTCAGCTGGGGGGGACGCGTGTTGGAGCCGGCCTCGTGGCGTGGTCCTGTTCCCCCTCGCACAGCTGCACGAGGTCCCATGCACCTCGGGGCTCCTCCATCTTGGACTACACGTCACTCCACGTGACCACCTCCGTGACCCCGCTCTATCCGGCCTCGGTCCCAGCGAGGCCCGACATCGAGGCGCCCACCCCTGGCCTGGGGGAAACCACGTGAGCCCTTTCCACTCCCGGCGGAGGGCAGTATCGATGGGACCCCCAACCGTCCTTCCACACCTAGGTGCGACCGCCCCACAGCTCTCTGGGGCCTGGCGCCTCTCCTGCTGGGCGTCTGGCCGCGCCCTACCCGGCCTCTCCGCCCTCCTGGGCGCAAGGGTCCGGACATCAAAGGGCTCACGACCTATATCTGGGGCGACTCGACAACAAGATGACAGTTGTATCCTGGAGTCAAGAGCCCTGCTGATCGGATCGCGGCTGACCCTACGGAGAAAGACTCTTCCTGAAACTACCTGCTGAGCCCTGCTGACGACGTCGCGGCTCCCTCGTGCTTACAAGACCTTCACGAACCTTTGGGGCCCTGCTGACGCCGTCGCGGCCCGACCTTGTTGCAACAGACCATCAGGGCCCAGCTGACCTCGTCGCGGCTCGACCGAAGCGGACCTACCACCGGAGCCCTGCTGACTGTGTCGCGGCTCGACCCAAGCGGAACTACCACCCGAGCCCTGCTGACACCGTCGCGGCTCTCCACGTCCGAGCCGCTCTGAGACAGCATCCAAGGTCTGGCGCAGAGCCTTCCCGTACCTGGTTGGTACTAAGACTGTCCCGCTACCCTATTCCTTTCAAGACATTGAGACTCTTACTGGATCTCTCGATCCCACTGTACAGATTGACCGTGCTCCTTGTTTATATAAAAGAACCAAGATAAGCAACTGATACAGAGTCCTGTGTGGTGGTGTTACTGAGCCTAGTACGATTATAGGAGAAGGACCTCTCCTAGGAGGCTTCTCAGCAGCGCTCGGCTATAACTTGGCGGTAGGAAGGTGCGGAGTAGTCCCTCCGACTCCCCGGTGGTCCTCCCTCCAACAAACATCATCAACTAAAGCAACAACAATAATAATATCATCATCAACATTAACCTTATCGATACTCAGGATGGCTCCCGGCCGTCATGAGTCATGGCAGTCGTGTGCTCATGACGGCCGGGAGCCGTCCGACCGTTGCCGCTCCACCCACGCGCGGCTAATTCCCCATCTGTGCGGACGAATTAGTAGGTGGGCGGAGTTCGGACGGCTCCCGGCCGTCATGAGCACACGCCCACCGTGATTTATGACGGCTGGGAGCCGTCCTGGGTACCTGAGCGCCCCCCCCAGCCCCGCCCCCCTTCGCATCGCAGCAGAATTTGCCGCGCGTGGAAGGGGATAATAATAATAATGATAACAACATCATCAACTAAAGCAACAACAACAATAATAATATCATCATCAACAACAATAATAATAATAATAATGATAATGACATCATCAACTAAAGCAACAACAACAATAATAATATCATCATCAACAACAAAAACAGTAATAACAACAGCAACATTAACCCCTTGGTTGCGGCAGGAATTCCGCCGCAGCGCTGGGGGGGGTTTGGGGGCAGTGCGGTGGCGCTGTGCTCATGACGGAGCCACTCCGTCATGAGTCACAGTTGAGCTGTGCTCATGACGGAGTGGTTCCATCACGACTCCGCCCACTGCGCTAATCGCCCGCACAGGCGAGGAATTAGCGCCGCGTGGGCGGAGCGGCCGCCAACGGCCGCAGCATGACGGAACCACTCCGTCATGAGCACACGACGCCCGTGGCTCATGACGGCGTGGTTCCGTCATGAGCACGGAACGGGTTAACAGATTCATTATCGACAACAATAAAAATATTAATAAAAGTAATAACAATGACAGCTCCTTATTGTAGCCCGGTACATACCTGCAGAATATGAGATGGTGCTTTTTAGCACTGTTTTCGATCCATTGGTGCCCAGGGAGTTTCATAGTGGTGGTGGGGAGTAACAGGTCAGAGCTACACTGCCTTTCAGCAAAATTCATCCTATCCAAATAAAGCATACATGGATACCCACAGGCGCACGTCATGGGATATGTTGTCTGTTCACATCCCAAGGTGCATCTGCTCTGCTTAGCCAGTTAAATTATTTGAGGCTGAGCCTGCTTCCAGATGTGTGACACACCGGTGTTGGGTTTTCGCAGAGACTTGACTTTCTCCGGAGCACCTGGAGGATCACCGCTTGCTCAATTGGGATCATCAGGTACAGGATGTCTCGTATGAGAGCCATTCCTCTAATTTAGAATAGTTTAATATCTGGGTTATTCCTCCAACTTTTCAGCAGTGTTAGGCACAAGTGCACCAGCATCTATCACTGTTGTGTGCTGATATTTCTTCACCTGGGTGGGTCAAATGCCATCGATAAGAGTTTTAAACGACTCCAATACCACCTTGTCTGATTATTGATGAAGGGTGTGAGCCATCAGTTAGCTCTTCCAGCATCCCTTCATTTCAGATATTAAGTCATTCTGTGCAATTTTATGTCTCAGAAACTTTCAGACGTTGAATTTTCTAGTTAGCTGGAAATCTTCTGGTTTTAGTTGCCCAGTCCCCTCGTCCACTGGCCACCTCAATTTCTCTTCTTTTTTTCCCTCTTTAAAGCCGCTATTTCGAGGAAGCACCCGTTGCGAAGAAAATGGAGCCCACACATTGGTCTTAAACATACAACAACAGTGTTGATTCATTTTTACTTACGCTATCTATGGACTAACTAAGAGTCCGAGCTCTAATTGAACTAACCGGTGGTGTACACAGGATCTTAACTGTATATACACCTTTCAGCTACCTGGAGAGGTCACATGACATTTCTTATGAACAAGCATACAAATTGGAAGTTGACCATCTTTTGAAATTCCTGGAGGTCGTTTCCAAAATACAATTTATGCCCTGACGAAGTTCGTAAAGAACGAAACGCGTTGGCTGAGTCTGATATCTCTAAAAAGTTGACTAAGAATAAAAGAACAACAATTGGAGTACTTGAAAAGACTTTTCTTTGGTGCACCGTCCTTTTGCAAAAAAAACTACTGTACAGTATGTATTGCTTACCTGTGCCAGGCTTGCTTGGTTCTAGAAAATAAAATAACTAAAAGAATATTTTTATACAAAAATAATTGGTCTGAAGTTCAGTCTTTGAGTGTGTGAATTAAATTGCTGACTGAGTGTGTACAACAAATGCTTAACACTGTCCTCTGATACTGCCTTACTGCCCGACCACACTACCACAAATAGAGAGTGAGGTGCTATCTAACTTTACATCTGCCTACCTTTGGGGTTCCACTGGACTCTGTGTACATTACACCTCACTTTGGTATAGTATATACGAGCCAGCATTCTACACAGGGTAACTGTAGTTTTGCAGCCGGAATGTGAAAATGTGCATCATCTTTGCAGTTCTCGAAGGATATGCACAGTGGCGGCTGGTGACATTTCAAAGTGGTGAAGCGAGCAAACAGGCTGTACAGACACACCCAGGCTTGTGTTGAGGTGTTTTTACTAACGAACACAGCCAGGCAGGTGCCTACAAACAGCTAATGCACAAGTTGAAAGAATGAGCTTCCCTCAGAGATGATGGCCTGAGGTATGAGACTGAGGAGAAAGCACCCCAAGAACTTGGCCAGGGAAATCACACAGTAAGCAAACCACCAGCCGCCCGTCCATGCTCGCCGGATTCTTGCGCCTCGAGCATGCAGAGCTGTGCCACTAGAGGCTGCGATCACTTACTGTCAGGTGCAGGCTATGGACTCGGTGAGTGCTTAGACGCCACCTGCATGTTTAGTGCCTCCTCCAGTTTCCTTGCTCGTCAGTCAAGGTACTCAACACAGCAGTTGTCGTGCGTGCTCTCAGATCACGAGTCTGCCCTGGTTCCCTAGCGCTGCTGCTGCTCCTCGCCAGTTCCCAAGTACCCTTTCCTCCCATGTCACACTTTAATTTTCAGAGCATCCTTACAACCCGCATTTGCTGTGTAGAGGGCTCCGAGTATGTCCTGGTGACGTGAGACCCAACTACCTGAACTAATCCCGATGCTGCTATCATGCTGTTACCCAGCTTGAAGCTGCACTGGGATTGGTTGGCCCTAGGGGACTATGTTGTGTATCCACCCAGCTGTATGACAGCTCGGGCTGGAGAAATTGAAACTGCTTACGTCAGGCTGGCCGTCACAAGAAAGTGACATATGCAGTTTAAACTGGCATAGCCAGCCACCACCCTCCATGCTCCCAGTCTGCACTGCAGCGTTGGCCCCGCCCCGCAATTCCCTAACATTGAGCACCGGCGGCTGGCGGGGCAGAGAATAAAAGGTTCATAAAGTCACTTTAATGCCATTTTATTTTTCACTTTTGCTGAGCCGGGGGGTGACAATGCTCGGCCCAAATGGAGCAGCCGCCGCAGGATATGCACGTCAATGAATTTATGATTCTCTCAAATGGCCCTGCTCATTGTGGTGGAAGTCTTCCTTTCTCCTCCACAAGCCTCTAAATTCTTTGAATCTAAATTATTCAGATTCTTTCAGCCTAAACCCCTCCTTCTAGCGAAAGATGCTGATCCTCACGCAACCTCTATTCTCTCAGTTTTCTAGGTCGAGCCTACCAGACTGCGCAAGCTGTCTGTATGTATACGGTGTTTCTATAGCACAAACCTCGTCAAAAGGCAGCGGAGCACTGTAGATGGTCAAAGAGAAGCATAAAGTCAATGTGTTGATGGGAGAGGCCGGTGGGTGGTGGACGGTTAATGCGTTGTGATGTAGTGTCTTTAGAGAGGTGAGTCTTCAACTCTTTCCTACATTGGAGCAGCGTTTGGACGGTCCTGATGGCTACAGGGATGTTTTTCCAGATCCAGTGGGCTTACCAAGAACATCCAGGAGATTGGAGCATGCCCACTGCTTTCCGAGGGTTAGTTTTCCAGTCACTCACTTGGCTGCGTCTTATTTGATGGATTTGTTTGTCAGTTTGTGTTTGTCCCTCCCCCGGAGCGTAGGCTCTACAAGGAAGGCTTGCACAGGCCAGTTTCTTCCAAACAGCTTCGGTGCAGGTGATCGTTGGATAAACCTAGACCCATCCAGGCCTTTGGCTGCATGGATGCTCCAAACCTTGGTGGATTGGCTTCCCGGCATTCATCATTTCAGCACGCTATTGTCTGTGCCAAGGTGTTTTGTCTGCCCTCCAGTAGTGACCCTCGTATAGAGCCATCAATCTGGCCAATCGCCAGTAGGATGTTGTTCTTCGCTTGCTGGTGTTTGTTCCACCAGGCCTCAATGGATCCCTCCAACTTGTGAGATAACCAATACTATTGGTGTGACACCACCAGTGCACAGTAGTACATGTCAAAATGACACCAGATAGCTACCGTACGCCTTATAAAAGGGGTGAAGAGACTCTCTAGTCTAGGGCCTTTTCATTGTTTGCTCACCTTTTGAAATTCTGGGAATGTTTAACGGCGGGAGGAGGGGGTACGATGCTAGTGAGTGCTGTGTCAAATCTCTTATTAGTATTTTAATCAGGTTAAACAAAACCAATAGTTTTAAGAAAACCTGAAAACCACAACAGTCACTGAGGGGTAGAAACAGGCGTGTGCATGCAACACTTTATTCCTTTATGTGTTACAGTACACAGTATGACATACCTGACAACACCTGTAAACCTAGGCGGGGTCCTATTTCTGGCAGTATAAAAAGAAGCACCCCTTTTAATGGTCTGGCCTGACTGTGCAGCTGTCGCCAGACAATTATGTGAGCATCACTAGAGGGGAATGGGAAATATTGCTGCAGGTTTTTCCATACAAAAGTATGCAATATGGTGGGTTATTTTACGGGCGATCCAAGGGCAGGCAGCTGTACCAACCTATGCTGCCCCACCCGCCTGATGAGCCAGCACTGTGGGACACCCAATCAGTGCTACACCTTTTGGTGATCCTCCTCCGGATCACGTGACTCGTTGGTCTCTTATTACTCACGCCCTTTTCAGGGCGGAGCGTAGCAGGGCAATACCCCGGTTGGTCAAGCCCCCAACCGCCCAAAGGACTAACAGGGCGCCGTTGCGGTTTTCCCGGAACCTGCTCTGAGGCTCCTGGTCTTTGGCCCTGGCACCCCTACTGTGCCACGCAGAGGTACCCTTACTGTACCCGTCTGCCGCAGAGGTACCCTTACTGTACCCATCTGCTTCCAGATCGCCCTGTAACTTCGCCTACAACAAAAAAAGAAAACATTACAACATTCTACGTACATTGCCTGCCAACCCCACGCCGGGTAAGCGGTAGGTTGGGAGACAGCGTGTCTGGCGCAAAGAGGACGACAGAGAGGTGGGGGTGGTATAATTACCCTCCCCCGACCTCTGTGCGCCAGAAGTGATGCGCCTGGCGTGCCAAGGCGAAGGACGCCTTCCTTGAGTCCAACCCTTATACCAGTAGGGGTGGCGTTTGTGCCCAAATGGCACTAAAAGGCTGCCCATTTGGAATGGCCCACTGTGGGGGCCGTGGACAGCCGTATAGTGCCATTATCGGCAACTTCCCCCACCCACAGTCTGAGCATGCATGAATAAATAAATACACAAGACTACTATTGTTATGGGAAATATTGCTGCAGGTTTATTCCATACAAAATTATGCAATATGGTGGGTTATTTTACGGGCGATCCAAGGGCAGGCAGCTGTACCAACCTATGCTGCCCCGCCCGCCTTCTGAGCCAGCACTGTGGGACACCCAATCAGTGCTACACCTTATGGTTATCCTCCTATAGATCACGTGACACGTTGAGCTCTTATTACTCACGCCCTTTTCAGGGCAGAGAGTAACAGGGTAAACCCCCGGTTGGTCAGGCCCCCAACCGCCCGAAGGACTAACGGGGTGCCGTCGCGGTTTTCCCGGAACCTGCCCTGAGGCTCCTGGTCTTTGGCTCTGGCACCCTTACTGTGCCACGCAGAGGTACCCTTACTGTACCCGTCTGCCACAGAGGTACCCTTACTGTACCCGTCTGCTTCCAGATCACCCTGTAACGTCACCACAGCTCTGGAGGCGGCCCCTGTCGCCGCCAGAGCCCCCCTAACAAAACAGATAATTTCTGACCTGCAACCTGCTTTCTATGGCCTCCTGCATGTCGAGTGGAACGTGTCCCTGCCCACCCTTGATAAATGCACCCCATGTTTGTCAACCTAACCTTAGGCGTACGCCTTGCTGGCAATGGTGACAATGGACCCCATCTTTATCAAAGTAGCCTTTAACATTAGCTTGAATCAGCTCATGTCTGATGAAACCCAGACCTCTCTGGTCTGCAAACTTACGCCATGAACTGTTCGCTCATTCAGGGATGTTCAACGGCCTCCTCTGACTCATCCCCGTGCCACACTCTGCGGGGAATAATCTCAGACTACCAGAGCTCACATTGACCCATGTATTTTCTGATCTCCCCTAAATCAGCTTTCATGGCTTGTAAGAATGACCTCCTCCCCATGGCAATGAGGTCGTTGCCCCCTAGGTCTATCACTAAGAAATTGGGGGAAACCCCCCCTTTGGCCAATCTCTGAGCAAGGGTGTCCCCCTGCACTTACCATGCATCCCTTATACCTTATGGGAATTGCGCCTGCCCATGCTGCCCATCCTAAGCAGCCCCAGCGGTGGAAAATTCCCTGCTCCATTCAATTTTAATTTTTGTTGAACACTGGACATGTCAAATGTTCTTTTACATAGTAGCCTTTTGTGCTTCTGCACCTTGTTTCCCCATTTCTTGGGATAGCAGCACACGATGTTGGCTGACAGCGTCCCCACTGAGCGAGGCTAATATAGCTAACCGGGCGGGGCATTTGAGCTTAACTGCAGGAACATGTCACCTACCCTTGGTTCTGGGTGCACTTACTTCGCCCCGTCGACCAGATGATTGCATAAATCCCTTTGATTTCTAAACCCTGGTGAACACCTTAATGGTGTCAAGTCTGGTTTGAAACAATATATGTCTTGTGCCCACTATGGAGACACGTCACCCTTTCGTGCAGTGACAACTTACGCAGCGCACACCGTTTGCTTAACTGCCGTCGGATCACAGCTGCACAATACCTGCTGTCCATATCTGACCCTGGATGCTTTAAACCCGCAAAAGTGTCGGAATCCCAGATTCCCAGTTTCCTGTTTAGCTGCGGTACACTTTCAGTGGATCCGCTAGGAGATACCACAAACCGCATTGGTCATGCAAACCTTAAGAAGTACACAATTTTAACCGGGGCGTACCTCTAAATGAGACCGGCTCCACACAGCTTGTAAGGCCAGAGACACGCATATATTAAACCTATTTACTGGTTTTTGCCACTTGGCACCCTACTGGTTGGTGATGCAGAACCTCCTACCCAGCATAAGCTGGCCTTCTAGCGCAGGCGCCACACCACCCATGTCCCTTGAATCACCCTCCATCCCCCAGTGCAATAGCCATATTGCTAAGTGGGCAATCAATACAACATCTCTTTTCCTGCTGGACTGTTGTCTGATCAGTTAGATCTCTGTTGACTGCACCCAGGTGATGTAGCCTGCATATCCTATCTGCTCTGTAACCTCCTGGCTGCTTGTCAGGCCTTCCTATGCCCAGGGATACCTAAGGCAATGCCTCAATTCCGAACTGGTGTGACTGTGCAAGAAGTGTAGTGAGTCTTCGCCTGCACAAGTCGCCCAACTGACAAGTCGGCCCTGACTAACCTAGAGGCATATCAGCAACAACCGGCGATAATTATTGCTAAGCGCACTTAGCGCTAGGATAATTATCGCCGGCTAGTGTGGATTTTTATCGCTGAGTTAGCGTGCTATTAGCAACGCTTATCTCAAAAATTCTAGCGCTAACTGCCTAACGTGAGATTATCGCTGGAAACCCAGCAATAATCTCACGAAATGTGGCGTTAGCTTGTTGATAGGGACTCACAAACTTAGCCATGATATCCACACGCAACATGCCCTTAGAGGGAAGAGGTGTGGCGCCGCGGCCAGGGTGACTGCCTTCGGAATCTGGGGGTCACAGTTCGCTCCCCGGCGCCAGATTAGCCCAGCATCATGTGACCCTGGGCAATAGCTTGCTTAATCTTCCCGACGGCCCCCAGCGCCTAGAGACCCTTACGGGTAATTGTTCGCACTTTACAAATGTGGATTAATATTATTATTAATAATGGTACGTGACATTCTGCAAGCACTGCGCAGAAATCCCCCTGCTCGAGCCTGTGGCCAATCTGCTGAAAGCCCTGTGGGCCTGGGGGAGGGGAGTGCTACTAAACCTCAAGTCCTAGGCACACAGGTAGCATCCCTCACTGCTGCGGGTGCTATTATAAAACATTTAATGGGTAACAACCCGGTTTGCGGCCACCTTAATGTGCCATGCTGTGAGCAATTAGATACCCCACATATCTCTTCCCTATGAAAAGATTAAACAAACCGCCTAAAGCACAATGCACAGGCAGTGAGTGTGCCCAATGAGACACCCCAGTCCTGTGTGGCACAAACCCTAACGCACCGTGTGCCAGTTTATCGTTCTGGGGTGACTAAGCCCTAATGTGCCCCCTTCCCTGGATGATCCCCAGTACAAGGGTACCGACTGATGACCAAGTGCTGCGCCAGCCAATAAACATGTAGACGTGTGTAAAACCCAGCCGTAGCCAAATGAAACCATTAGAAGCAGTCTATCAGGGAAATGTAGAGACCACCGGAGTCCCTCCGCACTTCCGCAACAGCCAGACAGGTCACCTGCGCGCATGCCAGGTGCCGAAACCAAAAAGCGGCAGCCCTTTTGAAAACGGAATGGCAGCTCACAATCCCCGCGTTGGAGACAAAAGTGCCTTATCCATGGTTAATAGCTGCATAATTTGACTAAGCAGCAACTCTGGCTTCCTTGAAGAATGTTGAAAATTCTTATGTTCTGCGATGAAGGGACTGCAAGATCTACAAGGTGTTTTGTCTGCCCTCCAGTAGTGACCCTCGTATAGAGCCATCAATCTGGCCAATCGCCAGTAGGATGTTGTTCTTCGCTTGCTGGTGTTTGTTCCACCAGGCCTCAATGGATCCCTCCAACTTGTGAGATAACCAATACTATTGGTGTGACACCACCAGTGCACAGTAGTACATGTCAAAATGACACCAGATAGCTACCGTACGCCTTATAAAAGGGGTGAAGAGACTCTCTAGTCTAGGGCCTTTTCATTGTTTGCTCACCTTTTGAAATTCTGGGAATGTTTAACGGCGGGAGGAGGGGGTACGATGCTAGTGAGTGCTGTGTCAAATCTCTTATTAGTATTTTAATCAGGTTAAACAAAACCAATAGTTTTAAGAAAACCTGAAAACCACAACAGTCACTGAGGGGTAGAAACAGGCGTGTGCATGCAACACTTTATTCCTTTATGTGTTACAGTACACAGTATGACATACCTGACAACACCTGTAAACCTAGGCGGGGTCCTATTTCTGGCAGTATAAAAAGAAGCACCCCTTTTAATGGTCTGGCCTGACTGTGCAGCTGTCGCCAGACAATTATGTGAGCATCACTAGAGGGGAATGGGAAATATTGCTGCAGGTTTTTCCATACAAAAGTATGCGATATGGTTGATTATCTTACGGGCGAGCCAAGGGCAGGCAGCTGTACCAACCTATGCTGCCCCACCCGCCTGATGAGCCAGCACTGTGGGACACCCAATCAGTGCTACACCTTTTGGTGATCCTCCTCCGGATCACGTGACTCATTGGTCTCTTATTACTCACGCCCTTTTCAGGGCGGAGCGTAGCAGGGCAATACCCCGGTTGGTCAAGCCCCCAACCGCCCAAAGGACTAACAGGGCGCCGTTGCGGTTTTCCCGGAACCTGCTCTGAGGCTCCTGGTCTTTGGCCCTGGCACCCCTACTGTGCCACGCAGAGGTACCCTTACTGTACCCGTCTGCCGCAGAGGTACCCTTACTGTACCCATCTGCTTCCAGATCGCCCTGTAACTTCGCCTACAACAAAAAAAGAAAACATTACAACATTCTACGTACATTGCCTGCCAACCCCACGCCGGGTAAGCGGTAGGTTGGGAGACAGCGTGTCTGGCGCAAAGAGGACGACAGAGAGGTGGGGGTGGTATAATTACCCTCCCCCGACCTCTGTGCGCCAGAAGTGATGCGCCTGGCGTGCCAAGGCGAAGGACGCCTTCCTTGAGTCCAACCCTTATACCAGTAGGGGTGGCGTTTGTGCCCAAATGGCACTAAAAGGCTGCCCATTTGGAATGGCCCACTGTGGGGGCCGTGGACAGCCGTATAGTGCCATTATCGGCAACTTCCCCCACCCACAGTCTGAGCATGCATGAATAAATAAATACACAAGACTACTATTGTTATGGGAAATATTGCTGCAGGTTTATTCCATACAAAATTATGCAATATGGTGGGTTATTTTACGGGCGATCCAAGGGCAGGCAGCTGTACCAACCTATGCTGCCCCGCCCGCCTTATGAGCCAGCACTGTGGGACACCCAATCAGTGCTACACCTTATGGTTATCCTCCTATAGATCACGTGACACGTTGAGCTCTTATTACTCACGCCCTTTTCAGGGCAGAGAGTAGCAGGGTAAACCCCCGGTTGGTCAGGCCCCCAACCACCCGAAGGACTAACGGGGTGCCGTCGCGGTTTTCCCGGAACCTGCCCTGAGGCTCCTGGTCTTTGGCTCTGGCACCCTTACTGTGCCACGCAGAGGTACCCTTACTGTACCCGTCTGCCACAGAGGTACCCTTACTGTACCCGTCTGCTTCCAGATCACCCTGTAACGTCGCCACAGCACTGGAGGCGGCCCCTGTCGCCGCCAGAGCCCCCCTAACAAAACAGATAATTTCTGACCTGCAACCTGCTTTCTATGGCCTCCTGCATGTCGAGTGGAACGTGTCCCTGCCCACCCTTGATAAATGCACCCCATGTTTGTCAACCTAACCTTAGGCGTACGCCTTGCTGGCAATGGTGACAATGGACCCCATCTTTATCAAAGTAGCCTTTAACATTAGCTTGAATCAGCTCATGTCTGATGAAACCCAGACCCCTCTGGTCTGCAAACTTACGCCATGAACTGTTCGCTCATTCAGGGATGTTCAACGGCCTCCTCTGACTCATCCCCGTGCCACACTCTGCGGGGAATAATCTCAGACTACCAGAGCTCACATTGACCCATGTATTTTCTGATCTCCCCTAAATCAGCTTTCATGGCTTGTAAGAATGACCTCCTCCCCATGGCAATGAGGTCGTTGCCCCCTAGGTCTATCACTAAGAAATTGGGGGAAACCCCCCCTTTGGCCAATCTCTGAGCAAGGGTGTCCCCCTGCACTTACCATGCATCCCTTATACCTTATGGGAATTGCGCCTGCCCATACTGCCCATCCTAAGCAGCCCCAGCGGTGGAAAATTCCCTGCTCCATTCAATTTTAATTTTTGTTGAACACTGGACATGTCAAATGTTCTTTTACATAGTAGCCTTTTGTGCTTCTGCACCTTGTTTCCCCATTTCTTGGGATAGCAGCACACGATGTTGGCTGACAGCGTCCCCACTGAGCGAGGCTAATATAGCTAACCGGGCGGGGCATTTGAGCTTAACTGCAGGAACATGTCACCTACCCTTGGTTCTGGGTGCACTTACTTCGCCCCGTTGACCAGATGATTGCATAAATCCCTTTGATTTCTAAACCCTGGTGAACACCTTAATGGTGTCAAGTCTGGTTTGAAACAATATATGTCTTGTGCCCACTATGGAGACACGTCACCCTTTCGTGCAGTGACAACTTACGCAGCGCACACCGTTTGCTTAACTGCCGTCGGATCACAGCTGCACAATACCTGCTGTCCATATCTGACCCTGGATGCTTTAAACCCGCAATAGTGTCGGAATCCCAGATTCCCAGTTTCCTGTTTAGCTGCGGTACACTTTCAGTGGATCCGCTAGGAGATACCACAAACCGCATTGGTCATGCAAACCTTAAGAAGTACACAATTTTAACCGGGGCGTACCTCTAAATGAGACCGGCTCCACACAGCTTGTAAGGCCAGAGACACGCATATATTAAACCTATTTACTGGTTTTTGCCACTTGGCACCCTACTGGTTGGTGATGCAGAACCTCCTACCCAGCATAAGCTGGCCTTCTAGCGCAGGCGCCACACCACCCATGTCCCTTGAATCACCCTCCATCCCCCAGTGCAATAGCCATATTGCTAAGTGGGCAATCAATACAACATCTCTTTTCCTGCTGGACTGTTGTCTGATCAGTTAGATCTCTGTTGACTGCACCCAGGTGATGTAGCCTGCATATCCTATCTGCTCTGTAACCTCCTGGCTGCTTGTCAGGCCTTCCTATGCCCAGGGATACCTAAGGCAATGCCTCAATTCCGAACTGGTGTGACTGTGCAAGAAGTGTAGTGAGTCTTCGCCTGCACAAGTCGCCCAACTGACAAGTCGGCCCTGACTAACCTAGAGGCATATCAGCAACAACCGGCGATAATTATTGCTAAGCGCACTTAGCGCTAGGATAATTATCGCCGGCTAGTGTGGATTTTTATCGCTGAGTTAGCGTGCTATTAGCAACGCTTATCTCAAAAATCCTAGCGCTAACTGCCTAACGTGAGATTATCGCTGGAAACCCAGCAATAATCTCACGAAATGTGGCGTTAGCTTGTTGATAGGGACTCACAAACTTAGCCATGATATCCACACGCAACATGCCCTTAGAGGGAAGAGGTGTGGCGCCGCGGCCAGGGTGACTGCCTTCGGAATCTGGGGGTCACAGTTCGCTCCCCGGCGCCAGATTAGCCCAGCATCATGTGACCCTGGGCAATAGCTTGCTTAATCTTCCCGACGGCCCCCAGCGCCTAGAGACCCTTACGGGTAATTGTTCGCACTTTACAAATGTGGATTAATATTATTATTAATAATGGTACGTGACATTCTGCAAGCACTGCGCAGAAATCCCCCTGCTCGAGCCTGTGGCCAATCTGCTGAAAGCCCTGTGGGCCTGGGGGAGGGGAGTGCTACTAAACCTCAAGTCCTAGGCACACAGGTAGCATCCCTCACTGCTGCGGGTGCTATTATAAAACATTTAATGGGTAACAACCCGGTTTGCGGCCACCTTAATGTGCCATGCTGTGAGCAATTAGATACCCCACATATCTCTTCCCTATGAAAAGATTAAACAAACCGCCTAAAGCACAATGCACAGGCAGTGAGTGTGCCCAATGAGACACCCCAGTCCTGTGTGGCACAAACCCTAACGCACCGTGTGCCAGTTTATCGTTCTGGGGTGACTAAACCCTAATGTGCCCCCTTCCCTGGATGATCCCCAGTACAAGGGTACCGACTGATGACCAAGTGCTGCGCCAGCCAATAAACATGTAGACATGTGTGTAAAACCCAGCCGTAGCCAAATGAAACCATTAGAAGCAGTCTATCAGGGAAATGTAGAGACCACCGGAGTCCCTCCGCACTTCCGCAACAGCCAGACAGGTCACCTGCGCGCATGCCAGGTGCCGAAACCAAAAAGCGGCAGCCCTTTTGAAAACGGAATGGCAGCTCACAATCCCCGCGTTAGAGACAAAAGTGCCTTATCCATGGTTAATAGCTGCATAATTTGACTGAGCAACAACTCTGGCTTCCTTGAAGAATGTTGAAAATTCTTATGTTCTGCGATGAAGGGACTGCAAGATCTACGATGAGTTTCTTGTAAGTTGCAACCTAGTTCAACACTCCACAAAATTACAACTTTATCGCAGTGTTGCATGAATATGGGCAACCTGTCAAAGTACTCAAACTCAACTAAGAATTCGAACCTTAACCCTGAAAAGTAACAAACACTGGCCCCGGAACGAGGCAAACCATGCTAGAGCAACTCCGCAGCCTCACCTCAAAATTTTGTGCTGGTTATTTGCTCACAAGACTGGGCCGCTAATAGCTAGTTCCCCCGTGTAACCCCTGCTGGCCATCCTGGCAAGAGGTCGGCCTTAAGGACTACTTAGCATGCACCATTTTTCACCAGTGCCTTTAAAAGACCTTTGCCGTGCTGCAGTCGCCTAAGGATTCTGGCCCTGCACTAGAAGCTCTCACTTCGGCATTGGATTAAAACAATTCAGCAGGAACGTAGCTTAGCATAGTGTGCTGCATGGTTCTGCCGCCTCAGTCATCGCATCCAATTATACAATCAACAGGTATCATTCCACCTACAGCAAGCAGGACTATTGACTCAAACGTCACTTCAGGAGTCACAGCCCCTAGGACGGAAACGGCTGGGCTCACCCCAAACCTTCTGATGCTCAATGCTAATCAACGGCAGGATACACACGTCTCTTCTTATCTCTCATCCTAGGCTGCTCACCCTTGCCCTCAGCATCGGGTGACCAGGATGTTAAAGCCAAAACCGGGAAAAAACGTCAACACTACACTTTACTTCCACCTCTAACAGAAAGAGCACTACACCAACAACAAGCCCATCTGTTGGCTTTGTCAATGCTTATGAGTTGCATAAGCCACTATTATAGCTTTGTTGCATAGCATATTGAAAATGCATCCTTTGGGTCCATTGACTCTGGTCTCGGCCCCCAGGCCGTGCACCTATGCATGGTGTAGGGGAGATACTCTGATGCTGTGGAAGGTGTAGATGGGGCAAGCATGAGAATTGCGACTGATAATACCTTACAGAGGCAACACATTGAAAACCGTTTGTGCTGTTATGCTAGGGGAAACTGTCGCATTACCGGGCCCTTGTTGCACGTATCTGATTGACAACCCCAAGTCCAGAAGGCTATATTCATACCCCCGGGAGGATGAAAGGCTCAGTGAACAGCCCCCTCTCTGATGGGTTGGCCTTAATAATAGCTGCCCCTATGAGGTTCCCATATGCCCAATCTTCCTCACAGGGATGACCAGTGTGCTTGTCACTTTGCAGTGCTCTGCCCACACTCTTACCAGGCTGCTTAATTGTTAACAGTTTGAGTTGCTAATAACACGGATGCTTGACTTCTAATCGTCAAAGAATCCCCCTCGCACCACACCTTTTTGAGTCTACTTGGCTTAGTGTGCCACCAACCGGTGATTTTGCGGCTTCTGTCATCGGCTCGTGATACATACTAACCAAAGTAACACTACACCTATAAGACAGACTTATTGGGCGGTGCACCCTCAATGCGAGCCGTCGGCACACATAGCTCCCAGCCACCACGCCTTCTGTTGCTACTCTCCCAACACTCCTCCCTGGAGGAGCTGCACGTGAGTAACCCGTCCAGCGAGCAATTATACACAGGGCATAGTGAGTTGAAAACCAAGCAACATCAGCCCGGTGTAGAAAAGAGTTTAGCAGTCCCACCTTGTGGCCTGACCTTTAGGCCATCGAGGGGGATACAATAACTTCCTCTACAACTAAAGATGCAGGATAAACAGAACTGGACCTACAACCTACCCCTGAAATCTATGGTGCACAGATGCCTGCTGACCGGCCATAGCATTGTGCCTCTGAAGAAGTCGCCCTGGGTAATCATTTCAGGCCGTACCAATGCCGCTGTTAAAGCTACTTCATAACACTGACCAGCTGCAGCGACGTGGCACATGCGGAGGTCCAGTTCATACTGCCCGGCAATGTAGCCATATAATCACCCCTAATGCGATTCTGCCCTCTACCTCAGACTTGCTGGCAGAATTCAACCTAGGAGCCACGAGAAAAACATGCAGCTTCGAGCCAACCGGAATATTCCCACTTATAAAAGTGTCAGTCTTTCCTGCTCAACTATCCCCTTTCTTCCCACAGCTTGAGCATGACTGGACAATCAGCATGCAAGCATTCTCTCCATCGTCGCGCTCCCTCGCCTGCCCAGATTAATTTGAAAACTCGAGTGCTCGCTCCCCTATGGGCTCAGCACCTTTAAAGGGAAAGGAGGGATGAGGTGATAGCTGAGAAGCCTCACGGACCTGAGGATGCAGTGGAGTCAAATACCCACCTGTGTCCCTGCTAGCTGCGCCAAATCGTCATCGGTGGGTAGGATGCGCTGGCTTACCCGTCGCAAAAGCTTACAAATATAACTTCTTTACAGTTATACACATTATCCCCACTCCCCTGATAGGGAAGACCAGTAACCCATCACCAGTTTCCCCTTCTCTGTAGCGCCACAACGCACCCGCGTTTCCCCAGGCACCCACATGAGTGCAGGCACGCCTCCCTGGGCAAGCCCATTCCAAAGTCCACCCAAACCCAAAATTTCACCACGACCATTAAAGGAATATACACCAAGCAATGGCCCCCAGAGAGGGGTCGTCCCTCTCAGGGTATCCACGGTGAATCAAAGGTGGAAAACCCAACTCTGCATCCGTCCCCGCCTCATATGCACCCAAAAGACACTCGCATTCAGCCCTATATAGCACCAACTTGGAGGGAATCCCACAGTACACAAACACGCCCGCATCCTCCCCCCACACAAAATACAATAGCTCTGCCCCCAAACTGCAGGGAAGCTACATGCTGGACTCCATCCAGACCAGAGGACACACGAAACCAGAAAAGGTGCACCATTGAATGCTGGTTTCGCCCTTAGTCCCATTATGGCACCACACCCCACCCTTACCACAACAGAGTATGCATGCATAAATAAATACACAACACAACTTTTGTTTGGGAAAAATATTGCTGCAGGTTTATTCCATACAAAAGTATGCAATTTGGTGGGTTATCTTACGGGCGATCCAAGGGCAGGCAGCTGTACCAACCTATGCTGCCCTGCCCGCCTGATGAGCCAGGCACTGTGGAGAAACCAATCAGCGCTACCCTTATGGGGGGTGATCCCCTTACTGGATCACGTGACACATTCGTCCCTTATTACTCAGGCCCCTTTCAGGGCGGAGCGTAGCAAGGCAACCCCCCAGTTGTTCAGGCCCACAACTGCACGAAGGACTAACGGGGCGCCGATGTAGTTGTTCCAGGACCCTCCACACGAGGTTCCTGTGATTTGGCTCTGGCACCCCTATTGTGCTCTTGCAGAGGTAACCTTTCTGTACCCATATGCTTCCAGATCGCCCTGTAACTCTGCCATAGCTCTGGAGGCGGCCACCATCGCCTAAAGAGCCCCCCCACCAAAACAGTTCCTTTCTCACTGCAACCTGCAACTTCACGGGCCATCTTCATGTCCAGTAGGAACAGATCCAAGCCCACCTGTGCCAAGTGCACCCCAACTTTGTCAAAATAACCTTTGGTGTTCGCCCGGCATGGCTCATGCCTGATGAAGCCAAAGCCCCTTGCTCTGTGAACTTGCGCATGGAGCGGTTTATGCTTCTCTGGGAATGGACCAGTGCCTCGCATGCCCTGCAAGGATGTGATGGCCTCCCAGGAGGGGGCTCTACTCTTAAACATCGCTATCTTCCTTCAAGCTGAAGTGGCTCCCACCTCCTGAACCCTGTAGTTGCAGCTCTTCTAGCCTTTTGTGCACCCTATCACCTGGTTTAATGGAACCGCAGCACACTTGTTTATTTATTTATTGGGCTTTTAAAGCGCGACAGCTACCCAAAAAGGGTTTCCCGGCGCTAAGAGATATTTAACCACATGAGCAGAACGAAAGACTCTGGGGAGAGGCGGGAGCAAGTTACTGGCTAAAAAGCCAGGTCTTAATGGCTTTGCGGAAGTGGATATAGCGGGTTTCCAGGCGTAGGTGCTGAGGGAGGGAGTTCCAGAGCTTGGGGCCCAGTAGGGAGAAAGATCTACCCCCCTCACTAGGCGTACTTTGGGTACACAGAAAAGGCCTTGAGATGAGGATCTCAGGCAGTGAGCCGACGTGTAGGTTCGCACGAGGGCTTGTAGGTATCTGGGGGCATTGCCCCATTTGATTCTGTGCATAAGGCTAAGTGTTTTGAATTTGACCCTGTTTTCAATTCGTAGCCAGTGGAGTGCCTTAAGGTGACTGGACATGTGTTCCCTTCTGTGGCAATTGCAGAGCAGTCTTGCTGCGGCGTTCTGCACCAGTTGAAGGCGACGCATGACTGCCTGTGGAGACCCTAGGTAGAGGACATTTCCGTAGTCCAAATGGGAGGTGATTAATGCGTTGACCACAGACTTTTGAGTGTCGTCAGGTAGCATCCAAATGATTTTCCTGAGCCACCTCAGGATGGTGAAACAGGTGGATGTCAGGTTAGTGACTTGGGGCTCCATAGTTAGGCCGTTGTCAATGATAATGCCTAAGTTGCGTACTTTTTGTGACGGGATGGGTAGGGAGCCCATTTCAGATGGCCAGTGTCTTGGGTTCCAGAGATTTTGGTTTGGGCCCAGTATTAAAACCTCCGTTTTGCTACCGTTTAGTTTGAGCATGTTTTTACTCATCCAGGTGGCGATGTTCCTAAGGCCAGACTGCAGGGGGGAGGAGGAGTCGTGATCTACATTGGAGAGTGAAAATACGATCTGTGAATCGTCGGCGTAGGTAAACATGTTTAAACCTGCTGCTACGGCGATCTGGGCGAGCGGGGTTACGTATAGGTTAAAAAGCAGGGGGCTCAGCACCGAGCCCTGAGGGACACCATAGGGGGATAGATGGACATTTGAGGCCGCGGTACTGGAGGTGATTTGAAACGTCCTGAGAGTCAGGAAAGATGATATCCAGTCCAATCCTATGCCCCTGATGCCCATGGTGGAGAGCGAATTTAACAGAATGTTATGGGAGATGGTGTCGAACGCTGCGCTGAGGTCAAGTAAAATCAGCGCAGCGGAGTCACCTTTGTCGACTAGGAGGCGAAGATTTTCCATCACTCCAAGCAGTGTCGTCTCAGTCGAAAAGCCAGGGCGGAAACCCGATTGGGAGGGGTGAAGTATGTTGTTTACCTCCGTGAAACTGGCGAGGTGTCCATGGACATGTTTCTCCAGAACTTTGGAGAAAGTGGATAGGAGGGATATTGGGCGGAAGTTGGCCAGGATTTTCGGATCTGCCGATGGTTTCTTAAGTAGGGGTGACACCATGGCATGTTTCCATATGGCTGGGACCTTTGCTGTGGAGAGGTATAGATTCAAAGTTTGGCAGATGACGGAGAGTTGTGGGGTGTCCAGGAGTCTGAGTACGGAGATTGGGAGGGGGTCGATGGGAGAGCTAGATTTTACTTTCCCTAAGATGTCTCGAAGACCCTGAACATTTATCTCGGGCCAGGATGTTAGTGGCTCGTAGGACAGGTTTGGTGCAGGGGAGATGGCCTCCACCTTCGGATCAAGATCCGGATCTGTCACTGCTTGTGTCTGGTGCTGTTTTACAATGTCCTGGTAGATGGTCTCAATCTTCTTTGTGAAGAACTGCGCCAATTCTTCACATTGAACATTATTCAATGGAAGGGGTTTGGCTGATGTGTTTGAGCCCGCTAACTCTTTTACGAGATTGAACAGAGTTTTAGATTTGTTAGTGCCTTCTGAGATAGATTTCGCCACGTAGTTGGCTCTGGCCGTAGAGCAGGCTTTATGGTAAAGCTTGAGTTCGTTTCGGTAGGTCAGGCAGGCTGCAGGGGAGTAGTCTGTCCTCCAAAGGCGTTCCAAGCGTTTACACTTGGATTTCGCTGCCTTCAGTTCCTCGTTGTACCATAACGCAGGAGAGTTGTGGGTTGTGAATTTTTTGCGAGCCAAGGGAAGGCAGGTGTCTAAGGCTCCTAGTAGCCATTTGTTTATATTAGTGGCTACAATCTCTATGTCCTCAGTATCAAATATTCATCCAGAGGTGCAGAGTCTAGGACGGACATGAAGTGATTTATGTCCAGTTTCTTCCAATTCCTTTTACCGGACTGTCCTATCCTGCCGGAGGGACTAGAAGTCATATGGTCAGACACGCTCAAATTAATAAGGAAGTGATCTGACCAGTGTAGGGGCAAGGCTGGATGGCAGAGTGACAGGGGAAAGCTGGAAAAAATTGGGTCCAAAAGGTGACCTCCTTTATGTGTAGCTCCCGAGTTCCACAAAGTGAGATTCATGGCAGCAAGATCGTGAATTAAGTTTATGCCAGGTTTATTCAGATGGTCGTCAAAGTGTATATTTAGGTCTCCTATAATGGACAAATTGCTGTAGTTTACCTGGACCGAGGCGACCCAATCCACAAGTTGAGTGGCCCAGGGTTGAATAGGGCCGGGTGGTCGATAGATCAGGAGACCCGTGGAGGTGAAGTTCGGGTGGAGTTGAAGTTTAAAAAGGGCCATCTCACAGGCGTTTAGGGAAACCGGTTCCAAGGTGCATTGCAACGATTTTTTAAAGATGACTGCTATGCCACCCCCTACTCCAGTGGTTCGGTCTTTTCTGACAATGGCATAGTTAGACGGTAGGGCTTCAGCTATGTCTGGGCCTGAGCTGGCGTGTAGCCACGTCTCTGTGAGGAATAGGGCATCCAGTGAGTTGTCGGACAAAAGGTCATATATGTTTCTTTTGTGTTTGCCAAGGGATCTGCAGTTCAAGCTTCCGAGAAGCCACGTGTGTACCGGCTTACGGCCTGAGGAAATGGGCCGACAGAGCTGGGGGACATCGAGTTGGAAGTTGCAGGAAGGACACGAGATGGAATTGTGCCTGTCGTTTGATAGGATCTTACAGTTTTGCTTGACGGGGAGTCGCATGGAGAGTAGTAGTTCAGGCGTGTAGACCCTTGATATTGGAGCGTGGCCTCCAGGGGTTTCCCTTTGGCGCGCCTTCGGTGCGCTGACGGCGCGCCCAGTGCGCTTGCCCGCTGCGCGACCAGGGAATGCACATTGATATAGGGAGGTGGGAGGCGTGGCCTCAGGAAGTAGCGTGGCCCGGGGGTTTGGCGCGCGATGGCGGCGATGTTGATCCCTACCCGCAACAGCGCTAAGATCCGCTGTGCGAAGGAGATTACAGCAGCTTTCAGGGGGAAAGTGCTCAAGGGTGAGTGTTCAGTGGATTTAAAAGCAGTACAATGCAAAGATAATTTAAAAACAAAATGCGAACAAGCTCTCCCGGCTTCCGCCTCAGGAGTGATTAGGTATTTATAGGACCGCTTCCACAACCAGCCTATATACTTGGCTATGTGGACGGGACATTTCGTGCTTCACTGAAGCGACCCGTAACCTAGGAGCAGAGTGCACCTACTTAGTTGAGGTTGACCCGACATGTGCACAGACCTTCTCTATTAATAATCCATGGCGAACAAGACTGTTTTCCGCCTAGCGCACACTATTGCAGTCACAACAACAATTTACTAGACTTGCTTAACTAACGCTCTATCACAGATGCCAACGTACCTGCTAACCAGCTGAGATCCCTGATGCTCTATAGGTCTTGCCCCCACTCTATTTATGCAGTTTCCTGCAATGTACCCTTCTGCCCTTGTATTGGCGGGAAAATACCTACGACATTGCAAAACCCACTGAACTCGCATTCGCAGGCAGTTCGGTGGGGGAGAGGGGTCCTTAGGATTGGCTCTGCTACATTGCCTGGCCTCCCAGCCTGCAAGCACCCTCGTCTGGCAGCAACCTATCTGCTGTGTTGCCCATGCAATATCCGCACCCTGGCGCAAGCCGTCCCGTTCTATACCTCTGCTAACAGACTACCTTCAGTGAGGCAAGGGTGAACGGTTGTATGTTGTGCGTCTGGCCATAAGAACCTTGGTTTGCTTTGGCAGGGATCAAATTGCTGCATCGGTGCAATCTACAAACCACACTGGCCTAATACTGGGCTGTGTAAATGCGGCCCAGGGTGATCTTAAATAATCTGCTTGGTGTGGATGGGTGCCAACTTTACCCGGCTGAAGTGCAATCCCTTTGACAATTACTCCTGACAAGATGTGCCAATGCAGGTAGAAGAAAGTTATCGAGCCCTCCTTACTTCCTGTCCCAGTTATCTGAGTAAATTAGCGACAGATGCATGCTTGGACTGGTAGTTGATACGGTTACTTACGCCTGCAAAACGCTCAGCTCAGCCCGCTAGACAATTGTTTCCATTGCAAGGCGGTGCCCAACAGACCTCCAAGCACTTAAGGCGGTACCTCAGAGTAGGGCTCTAATCCACCAGATGCCCTTTGGATAGGGTACCACATCTGTCTGTAAGCTGCTCAGTGCTACTGATGCCTGGCGCTTCCTGACCCACACCCAGCTCTCCCTGATACAATCCGCTCATGGCTGGGACTCAACAGTGCGGCGAAAGACCGAGACATACTAGCCTGACCTTAGCTCTTCACCAGGCTCCCAAACCAGAGCCTTCCACAAACCTAGTGGCCTAAAACATTCTCCCTGTGGGGCAGCTGTGAATGGACTGCAAACAACTCCTATGCATTCTCTACCAAAGATGTAAATGGAGTTTCTGGTTGGTTAGGGTATGCACCTAAGCCTGGTGGAACCCACCTCTCTAGTCAGGATAAGGGAGTACACACATAAGCCGACTCCTGCCCACCCCCTAGGTGGTTCGGCAGAGATTTCAGCTTATCCTAAAGGCAGTGCAAATGTAATGTGCCAACTGCACTCCCACAGTGACACACTATGCAGCTCTCTTACTCGCACTGTAAAACCATCTTACACACGCTGCTTTAGCGTGACGATTTCTGCTTTCATCCAGCGCCGCCATCTTGGGTGTGGTATCCTGCTAGTGTGCCACTACCTGCCGCCATTTTTGCGAGGCGCTCTAGCGGTTGGGAGGCCTGTTGTGTATCTATTTAAGACCACCTGATGCAAGCGCGCAGCCTAATTGACTGAGGCCATCAGCAAGTGGCAGAACGAGTGTTTGTGTGCTTTTTAACCTGTTTAGTCAGAGCGCCGTGAGGCGCGTTTTTACTCCTTGTTCTGAAATTTGTTTCACTTGCAAAACCTGAAAACGTACCTTGTAGTCTGTGTGTTCGAAAGCAGCTCTCTTACTCGCACTGTAAAACCATCTTACACACGCTGCTTTAGCGTGACGATTTCTGCTTTCATCCAGCGCCGCCATCTTGGGTGTGGTATCCTGCTAGTGTGCCACTACCTGCCGCCATTTTTGCGAGGCGCTCTAGCGGTTGGGAGGCCTGTTGTGTATCTATTTAAGACCACCTGATGCAAGCGCGCAGCGGGCGCGCCGATGGCGCGCCGGAGGCGCGCCAGAGGCAAGCCCGTCTGCGCCCGTCCGCGTCCCGGACGCTCCCAGCGCCAGTAATGCTATCCGACAGTTAGAAAGAGTGACATACAGCCGTACACAACTATTACAGATTAATCCTCTTAAAGGTCCTGAGACAGCTGGGGTCGATCTTGTCTGTGGCCTAATCAACAGTCGGTCGCTGGTCAAGCACTCTACCGATGTGTTTAGTCTACTGGAAGACCTGAAACTGGATGCACTCTTTGTAACAGAAACCTGGGCCACCACGGAATCTGCCGTTGGCCTGAGCGGGGCATGTCCTAGCGGCTATAAAATTCTCCACAAGCCCCGCAGTACGGGCAGAGGAGGAGGAGTGGGTTTAATCTTTAAGGATGCTCTGGACTTCAGACCTTGCCAGATCGACGAGGTCGGGGGTATAGAAATCCTGGGCTTTTCACTTCAGGCCCCTAGTGGAAACCTGCTCTCGGGGATGCTCTGTTACAGACCACCGGGCGCGATCACACAATTCCACCTCCTCGCTGAAATTATCACCAACCTAAAGCTTACTCACACTAATATGGTCATTCTCGGTGACTTCAACCTTAGCGAGGATGGAGGCCTTTGTGGCCAACTGAGAAACCTCCTATACACGTGTTCCACCTTGATTCTCCATCAATTGGTGTCCAGCCCCACCCATCAGAAGGGACGTATTCTAGATCTGGTCTTCGCCAACCCAGCTATAATTGAAGTCTCCAATATAGTGCCATTGAATTGGACCGATCACTTTCTTGTCCTTCTAAATATGGCAATGCCCTGCCAAAAGAACCTACCTAGCCAGCGGCACCTTCACAGGATGGACAGAGAATGGGCCAAACTGGCCAAGATGGACTCCATAACTACATCCTTTGATGTCAATCTTTTCTCCTCCAACAGGTCTGTGGAGGATAATTATAGGTCTTTCACGGAATACATTACCGAACTGCTAGACCAGCATATCCCCATAAAATCCTTAAAGAGGGTAAGGAAAAGATCAGCGCCCTGGTACAATGAGAAATTACATCATCTCAGACTCTCTCGCAGACAAGCAGAGAGGAAGTGGAGAAGAAACTACTTCGAAGGAGACAAAAAGGAGCTAAGACTAGTTCAATTGCAATATAAGTCTCTCATCCTAAAATCCAAGGCAGATTTTTACGCTAATTCCATCACCCAGGCTTCTAACGGGTCCAAAGCCCTCTTTAAGATCGTCCGCGACCTTTCCAATCCAGACTGCATGAATAACCGAGTCGCCCCCTCGCAAACTCTGTGCAACGAAATTGCCTCCTTTTTTCAGGAGAAGATCTCCAATATTGTGAACAAAATGCAGGACAATCTCCAGGTCAGTCCTGAGGAAACAATCAGCCCAGCTGACGGAGATCATAAACCAACTGCTAGCCTGGGCAGTTTTCAACCTCTCTCTCACGAAGCCTTTGACACTCTGATCGAAAGTGTGTCGTCTGGCTCGCCCTTAGATCCTCTTCCCCATAAGATGTGGAAGCTCTATGGACGCAACACCTTTCCCTGGTTAAGGTCAATCTGTAATCAATCCCTGACGGCCGGATCTGTTCCTGGATGCTGGAAATTAGCAGTGGTAACCCCACTGATAAAAAAACCGAACCTGGACCCTCTGGAGCCAGCTAATTTCAGGCCCATCTCTCTTTTGCCCTTTCCGGTAAAGATACTGGAAAAGTCTGTAAGTAAGACTCTGTCTCAGTTTCTGGAGGAGAACTCTCTGCTCGACAGGGACCAGTTCGGCTTCCGTCCTGGTCACGGTACCGAAACAGCGTTAACCACCATGCTGGACCACCTTCGAATGCGTGCCGGCAACGGAAATGCTATGATTCTGGTGCTTCTTGACATGTCGGCAGCATTCGATACGGTGAGCCACCCAATCCTGTTAGAGAGGCTGAGGCAGTTAGGCGTGAAGGGCAGAGCGCTGCAATGGTTCTGTTCTTACCTAGAAGACAGACAGCAGGTCGTCACCATGTCACCGTTCTCCTCTGGCAGAGCGCCAGTTGCATACGGGGTGCCGCAGGGGTCCGCTATCAGTCCCATCCTTTTTAACATCTACCTGCGGCCCCTGTTCCCGCTGATTAAATCTTTCGGAGTTAGCTTGGTGAATTACGCCGACGACACGCAACTGGCCTTCTCTCTAGAGGGCGATGTCGCGCTTTCTATGGACCGCTTCCATCAGTGCATGAATCAGACCACAAACTGGCTCAGAAGGAATTCTCTTCAGTTTAATAGCGGCAAAACTGAGGTGGTCTTCTGTTCGCCTTTCAGGATCCCGAAATATCTCCCTCCCGATTTTCGCCTTACACCGGAGGAAGGTCCCCTTACACCTGTCAAGAAGGTTCGTAACCTTGGGGTGATCATCGATGACGACCTCCAAATGGTGTCTCAGGCAAGTAAAACTGCCAACGTCTGCTTTGCCCTGCTGCGGCTACTTCGGAGCATACTCCCCCTGCTTCCTAGGGAGTCGCGAGCTACTGTGGTGCGCAGCACGGTATTAAGCAGACTTGATTACTGTAACTCCCTTTTCCTGGGAGCTCCACAGTATATCCTCCAAGGATTGTTGAGGATTCAGTCAACTGCTGCCAAGCTAGTGCTAGGCAGGCGACGCTGTTCCTCGTCGGCCAGAGCATTAAGGGACCTACATTGGCTTCCCGTGGGGGAAAGGATTGTTTTTTTTTTTTGTTTTTTTTTTAAAACCTTTATTCGTGCATCTTAAAAGAACAAATACGGGCCTACAACCGTCAGGCCGGCCACGATACAGTGAAGCACTGATACCCACATTATATCCCCCGTGCGTCAACGGTCAAGATTAACAACGAGTTATGAGTTACATACTGGAGATATCTTTGACACCCGGGGAAGGAGAGGTGAAGGTTAATTTTAAGTTTTTAAAATAATTTTATCAGGGAAAAAAAAAGGTCAGTGAAGGATAAGAACAAAGGAGATTCGAGTCCGCAAGATAGCTTCACCACACGGGAGAGCAGCAACATCAGTAAGAACAACAATGGAAGTAAAATCTCAATCAGTGAGGCGGTGCAGAGATATAACAGGATAGTCACATGAGCAAGTACGCACCCCTCCAGAGCCGCCCCCACTCGATCCACCCCACACCCGGACCCCGAATCGAAGCAAGTAGAGCGTAGAGACATAAAAGAAAAAAGGCCCATAGAACTAATTAAGAACAGAGTATTACCCCCCCACCCTACACCAATGCGGAGGCTACGGCCTGCCCCCCCCCCAGCATAGTGCCTGTCGCCCAATGAACCCGAAATATAGACAAGAGAGAAAGTAGGAATAGAGTAAAGAAATTAAGAAAACAGAAAAGAAGGTGGGGAGGAGCCCACGGGACACCAGAGCGCCCCAAACCATCAGCCAGTTACGGCCTCCACACACTGAGAGCCCACTACTCCAAAAAACTGCATGCGAAGAGACCATGTCACCACAATTTAAGCGAAGGAATACAAGTCGCGACGAGTGCGCACAAAACATACATACAGTTCCAGTCCCAGGCCAGCCCGTCCATGAACCATGGCGATAGAAGTCAGTCTAGCCCTGGCCCGAACGCGGGCTTGGGATTGAACCAGCCCCTACATGAAGGCCCCGTGTCCCGAGCAGACAAAGACAAGATGGCCGCTTGTGAGAAGATGGTGAAGTAGGATCACGAAATGGCCGCCGACCATCTATTGAGGTCCCTCTTTGCACCACATACAATCCAAACCTGGCAAGTAAAGTACAGGAGTTCCACAAAAAAGAAGCAGTAGGCCACCGCGGACGGTTCCTCGAAGCCGTTAGGTATCGCTCAGCAGGATACTCTTGCGGACGCGGTGAGGCAGGCAACAATGAAGCAGGCAGCCATGACCAGGGGGACAAAGTATCCGCAGTTGAGGCGGAGAGCGGTGGACCCTGGGTGCCGGGAACGCCGGATGAAGGCACCAGTGTAGCACAATCATACACCGCCGTTGCGTCCCCGCAAGAGGACAGAAGCACCGGGAGACCCACGTCCTGCGGATGACAAACAGAGCGCTCACGACCCGCAGCCGACAGTATGGGGTCAAACCGCTCACTCAGCGCCTGCAGGCCAGCGCACATCTGTAGTTGAAAGTCCCGCAGGACAGCCAGAACGGAGCCGCATGTCAGCGGAAGCTGGGCCCCCACATCGGCAGCAATCCGGGACGGCACTGTGGAGCTGGTGTCCGGAAGAGGGAGGGCGAAGTGGGCAGCGGGCGAGACCGGAGTATCACCCCCCAGCCGCGAGCAGGCACTCAACGCCATGTTTTGCCGCTGTACGTTGCAATGGCCAGGGGGGGGGATCGTGGCAAGGAGTCAATTCCCTCCAGGTCTACGCCGCAACAGGGAAGGCCGACAGTCGCTTCTCTTCTCGCCGGTTCTCTTTGCCGCCGGCTAGGCAATAGGTGAAGGGGGTCAGCAGCCTCCCACAGCGCGGTCCTCAGAGCGGGGCAGAAGACCCGCCGCACCGAGGCCCACCCCACAGCTCCAGCCCGTCAGGCCCAGGGTGCAGAAGGTGTCCGGCCGTCCCTCCCCGGGCTCATCCGGCAACGATCCGTGGTGCGAGGTGAGATCGGGACCGCGGGGCTCAGGTTAGCGCTAGCTGGTCCGGTAACTGCGAAGCTTCCAGGGGGCCGGCAAAGGCCATAATGGCGCAGAGGTTCAGTGCAGAGGACAAAGGCACCCAGAACTCGGGCATCCGGGCGGGCTGAGACTCCGGGAAAGCGGCAGCGCGGTCAGCGCGTCTTCGCACACGTTGCACCTCGAGAATCGGCGAGGATGGGCATCAGGATAGTAGTCCGAGGCCACGGGCCGACGGAGCCGGGCGCTCAAGCGTCTGCTCCGGTTGCCATCTTGGCTCCTCCCCCCAAAGGATTGTTTTTAAGTCCTTATGCCTTACCTTTAGAGCAATACATGGACTGGGCCCAGCCCCTCTACAGGATAAGTTTGCCCGCTACTTACCAAGCAGGCATCTTCGCTCATCTACAGCCGATCTTTTGACAATTCCGAGATTCAAGCGCACTAGGGTAGGCGGAAGATCCTTCAGCACTGTAGCATCTGGCCTGTGGAACAAGCTCCCTGCGAACCTGCGACAGTGTACCTCCCTACTTGAATTTCGCAAGGGACTCAAGACCTGGCTATATCCCAAAGTCTAATTAAGATGGGTCTTTCTTCTGACCTCCTTCTGTCACCTCTCGATGTAGTTCTTAGTCAAAAGCGCCAAGATGCCCGTAGGGCGATAGATGCGCTATACAAGTTCCACATCAATCAATCAATCAATCACAGAAGAGACTCCATACCAGGTTATTTCAATTACCCATCGTATCGTCCATCCAAGAGAAACTAAGGTCCATCTGCCCCTATTACCCTGTTCTACCAACCTCATCATGACATCACAGGGACCACCTAACTTACTGGGTCAATCGGGCCACCGTCCTACAGCTCAGTTAACACAACCTGTATTTGCTGGTAGGAGCTGTACTTAGCATAACACCTTATGCATCCACTCAATCAGCAGTGTACCCTACTAACACTTGTAGCAGGGGGCATATCATAAGTACCTCATGCCCAACTGAGGCAACACATATCACATAACGCCCGGACACACAGACCCTTCTGCGATTAAAATTACCACCTTGTGTGCCTAGCAGCGGCCGGACGCATCATGCAGACCATCCAGTAGAAATGCCGGTGGTGACTGGGGAAAAGCCCAAAACAAACAAGCGTCACTGACACTAAGGCCGTCACTAATGCAGTAGCTAAGCAATGTGCCAGTGGAAAAAGACTAAGAATTACCTCCTCTGTCCCGAAGAACCAGCAAAAGTAGATTTATTGGACAGTTTCCAATAGTCTATAAGCCCTCGGTTGGCGTTCTGATCATCGAACACATCCTCCCACCCCATGTATAGCAGCCTGCAGCACAGGACAAGCCTCACGGCCAGGCATAAAAGCAGCATCAAAACGCCCCGCGCTGCTGCTCCCGTCCATTCACACCACAGAGACCGGACCAAACTCTGCCCGGGCTGAGCCGAGAGCCAAGTTATGATGCCCCCTGGACATCTCAGATAAGACCCTCAAATTGTCTAGCGGCGCTAGAATGCCAGCAGCTGAACAGCAGGGGCTGCACTAAAAGACTGCCTCCTCTAAAACCTGAGGCATAAGTGCATACAGCCTGGCCAAAGGCTGTATAATCCCACAGAGTGTGGCAAGACCTTCCCAAACAGAGAACCAAACAATGCCAGACTTGTGTTACAGACAGGTGAGCGTTCTAGATGTCCGTTCTTGAAATACAGGCTATGACAACTCCTGGGTGCCCTCACGCCGCGTTAAGATACGTGGTAACCCATTCAACAGACTGCTCTTTAACCCCTTCAGTGCCCATGACGAGCTGGACTCGTCATGGGCCGCGGTGGCGCTGTGCCCATGACGAGTCCAGCTCGTCATAGACCCCGCCCGCTAATGCAACGGCCGGCACTGGGCGGGGAAAGGGGCGGGCACTGAAGGGGTTAAGAGTCATAAATGATTTCCTTGTCACTGTTGGCATGATCATTTTCGCTACTGAGGCATATGAATAAGAATGCAGTGGAAAACAAGTGTGCCACTCTTTTCTGCTCCCCCGCTGCATCGCACTCAGTCATGCATGCCTCAAGCACACAGAGGCAGGGCAGCCCGCCCCAAAGGCACTGCCAGGGGCCTCTACAAAAGCCGAACTCAATAACATTCCGGGGGGTACGATCTCTGCTATAGGGAGACAAATTGACTCACGTTGGCATCCGTCCCCCCCTGTGCTTAGTCTGCACTGTGCACTAACCTTTCTCCATTACCATTTATGAGACAGCCGGCTTGATTCTAGAAAGCCGTTTACCCTGAGGGCAACGATCAAAACCTTACCTGATTGTGACTAGCTGGCACAGTAGACCATAATGCTGTGAAATTATGTAACAGCCCCAGCTGACAAATACCACGCTACAGGAATACCACTCCCTGCCACAGACCAGCACATAGGCGGCAAGCATGTCAGGAACCAGGGCATCATACCTGTTCTGCACTCAGCGACAATCTAACCAAAATATATTTATACCAAGCACAAGGCAGCAGGCGCACCAAGCCCACCACTCGGAACGTTGCCCCTTCAGGGCAGACAAGCAGGCCCACCAGGCGAGGGCATAGCCAGCATCACCAATGACCTCAGAACCAGAGTGGCGCCCTTATAGACGTGCAAGCATGGTACTAAAAGCGAAGCCCAAGGTGCGCCGTTCAAAGCACTACAGGACAAACCCATTGAATGGGGAACACCGGAGGGTACTTATATGGTGCAGGGTAGCAATGTCC
Source organism: Triturus cristatus (assembly GCF_964204655.1). Taxonomy (NCBI): domain Eukaryota; kingdom Metazoa; phylum Chordata; class Amphibia; order Caudata; family Salamandridae; genus Triturus; species Triturus cristatus. The sequence goes on along the minus strand of NC_140591.1, from coordinate 60,306,281 downwards.
TCTAGTGACCTAAAGGCATACAGCTGGCCCGTGGTGGGCTCCGTGTTTTCTGCGACAACATGCTAAATCGATTTAAAAAAAGGCTTCAACATGAGGCGCATTTGCAATTGAAACTTTCACTTGAAGTGCGCGACACCAGACAATATTGCTGCTCCTGGGTTACAAAAGGGAAGGGAAATCCACAGAGAACCTGACTCTCTTATAGGATTTTCCTTCCTTTACAGCTCACCTGGCACCGGTGCTACAGGGCCACCGCCGGGCTAGGCGCGGCACGACCTCAACAGGGGGGGGGGGGACCCTGTGCGATTAGCGCAAGTTGAACAATGGACCCCGAAGCCATAGGTTTTCGCTTGAGTTGCTGCCAAGCACCGCGTTAGCTTCACCCCAACTGCACATCACGTGCGAGGCGGCCGCATTACTGCGAACGGGCACACCCCGTGGAGGATAAAAGTTAACATGTGGAAATCTTAATCCTGCTTCTGCAGCTTTAAATACCGGACTTATAGGGCACAAATCAGCGCTTGCAATACAAATCTGCCCCAGGAGGCAAAGCACCGCATAATAGCCATTTGCTTGCCTTTGACCATTTCAACCAAGCGCCGCCATACTACCTGTAAGTAGACATATGACAACATGTGAGAGGCGGCAATGACGACGGGGCGCCATGCCGCTGTCTCTGTAAGCTTATCATGTTAGGATTCATAAACAGAAACAAATGCACACCACCGTTGAAAAGGCGCGGCGTTAAGAAACAGGAGCCGCCTTGCTGCCCAGGCTAATTTGATGTCCACAATACAACGTGACTGAGCGGAAAGGTATGCGATCAGCACTACAACCTGTGATCTGAAATGTGGCTGTCTCTGACCACAAGCATACAACCTTACTAACACCAACGCTGACAACAGCCAGCATACCACCAGACTACCACTGACGCTGCCATCGACACTGTCGCCACGGTCGGCGCCGTGGCGGCTGGCCGCCTCTGCCCGTGTTAACTGAGCGGGATACCCTTCCTTGTGCATGCACTCTCCCTGACAACCTTGACAAAAACCAATCATACTTAGCACACTGTGAAATTCATTGCCCGCCATCGATGTAGCCCCATTAATTACTTCATGCGGGCAGGCCCGATGTAGCACCAAATCCATACGCGTGGTGCCGTGCCTAGCCTAGAGAGACGCGCTGCACCTTTGAAATGGTAATACCGTTTCCACTAGGTTGATATAGGTCTTTTTGAAAGGGCCAGGTTTGCTTTAATATAAAACGGTCTTTGTTCTACAAAACACTGCAAAACAACTCCCAGCTCACATATAGGCTGATGCCCCTCACGCCGAACAGCCAGTCAGCCCAAAACGAGCCATCCCGGGCCTCAGAGGCACAGTATGCCTAACCCAGACACCGGCAACGTAGCATTATCCTTCCGTGCCATACCCAGGAAGTCCCCAGCAACGGAGAAGCCACAAACAGGGCTGGGCCAACGACCTTCCCGCTGGCCGCTGACGGGGCGAAATGAGGATAATTCAGCACCACAGCAAACATGTTGAAACATAAGTTCAGGAGGTGGGAGCAAGGGACCTCACTAGGCCGCCGGGGGCATGTCTTGCCCCAATGCCGCGCGTATGCAGAAGCAGCGGAAACCGGCACAACGGCCAGCCTTGATTGATTATAATTGTAATATATCGGAGTGAGCATGAATGCGTGTGAACTAATGCAAAAGAATCTGCACAGTGTTCCACTCGAGTATAGTTTGTTCAACCCACCTTGCACCCACCCATCACCAGCAACAGGGCAGTTACAAGTACCATGGCTATGATTTCAATCAGACAACGCGCAAGCCCTATAAACTGTGCCGACATGAGAGAGGACTCCCAAAGCGGGGGGCGGGGGGGGGCGGAAGGGGTCATCCAGAGCACAGCCCTAACTGTTTCTGCTGGGACTGGCCCAGCGACAACCTGTTTGGGGCCAAGAGTTGTGGTGTTATATTTTCCTTTATCTAACACCCTAAGGAGCATGGCGCTGGAGACATGCAGCGCAGTTCCGCAAGCCCCCGTTCCGAGGGCCTTTGAACCTGTCACCCACGTGACCTTGTTAGTGCTCAAAACCCCTTGACACCCCCCCAAAATCCTCCGCCAACCTCCACGGCACAACCCGAGCAATCGACTTTCCCGGCACACCGCGCACCAGCAGCATCACACAATGCGACAACGCCCCCCAAGCCCAACATCGCACAGCGGGAAGCCTCAACACGCCAAAAAGGTACACAATTCGGAGACGCGAAAGTGAGCCTTGAAACCAACAACCAATAAGAAAAGAGAAGAAACTATAGCTGTCCGAGCCATCGACGCGACAAGCTCGTAACATATTAGGCTTGGAAAAGGGGGGCAGTCAACAGTGTTGAAATGTTACTAGGGGAACAAGGACTAGGTCTGTGACAACACGAGGATAACTGCCCTTTTTCACGGCTTCACACAACGGTTAAACCAGTCGCCTGCCTCAAGCAACCCCAGAGGAGTCAGAATATGCTAATTTACCCTGCCGGGTGGCGCCCGTGGGAGCAGCCTGATTGCGCACGGTGCTATGACGCCGCAATAAGAAAACGAGAACCAAACCAAACCCGTGAGGTACGATGGACCCACACAACCCGTAACTTGGTACCCACACGCTGCTGGAATTACCTCGTACTCGACTGCAGTGCTCGCGCCATCTAAATGTGCAAATTTAAACAGGTGATAGATACGGCGTTGGCAGGCTGCGGACTAACCCCCCACCGATGTGGGCCTTATGCGCGCTCCGCCATACTACATGCCGCACCAAGCCCGCTAATAGTGCCTCGCGGACGGGAGGTTTGGTGCTCGGGGCGCCCTATACTGCCCCCTTCACTAAAGCACCAATGCGTTTAGTGTGCCTTTGCACCCCTAAGCCGTCGTGCTAACACCCTCCCCCCCCTTCCCCGGGGCAGGATAAAGGATCTGGGATCCCGGCCGTCGGGAAACCCGGTCTGGCTGAAGGGGAAAACGAGGAGGGAAAACTCCGGGGGCTGACTTGCCCGAGTGTCACGGGGTATAACGGCCTAGCCTCGTCAACGTGCCTGAAGGGATCCACCATAACGCGCTACCTGTGCAGGCGACCCCAGCCTATTCCCCGCGAGGCTCATCATGTGTTTCTGCCTCGGGATGGCCAGCGCGAAAGAATTACCGATTAGGGAGTGAAATCTGCCCCAGCATCCTGCCACTATTACCCCTGTTCACGCTAGCCGCCCGTGCCCGGGCCTATTACCCACACGCCGAAGCGGGCATGGGTGCCGAAAGTGCCTCGCCAGCCCTAGGCCTAGGCTGCTCGGGTTTAGGACATTCCTGGCCTTCCCCCCTCAAACCGCCAGCCCACTCGGGCCACGCTGCCCGGGACAGTAGCTCCCCCATGGAGGCACTCCGCCAACTGGGCCTCTGGGTGACTGCCCTGCTCGGAGCGAAGCGGGGGGGGTTTCCAGTGCTCACCACGCAACACCCACAATGATGGCAAACGATGCCAACGAATACTCGACGACGTCCAAGTGCAGCAAAGCTCATGCGTGCACCAACGACGGATCGACCCCTTCGACAGCGTGTCCGGCGCAAAGAGGACGCCAAGATGGCCGGGGGAGGCATAAATACCTCCCCCTCCTCTACGTGCCGGAAGTGACGCATCTGGAAAGGGGACTCCTCCTAGAGTCCCCCATTAATAGTGGGGGTGGGGAAATGCCCAAATGGGACTAAGGGGGGCCGCCCGTCTAGGGTGACCCCCTGCGGGGGCCGCGGGCAGCCGCAGTTCAGCCCCAAAGTGCATGACATTAAATGTGCGTGAAGTAAGTTAATTCCACCGAAGGATGGGGTCTAACCACGAGTTGGCTCATCAGAGTGTGCCAGTTACAGGAGCACTCGCGCCCCATCGGCACAGTAAGGCTCAAAGCCCCGGTAGGCTTCAAAGCACGCGCCCATTCCAGAACCCCTCACTTTCTAGTAAAGCTGCGGCCGCGGCGTTAGCTCTCCTAATGCCAGCATCCGAGAATCAAAACGCCTTGAAACAAATTGATGTACATTATAATATAGTCATCGCATCATCACAGGCCCGTGCACCCTGCTCACACATGGTTACAGGAGGGGAGGGGGATACGAGACACACAGCCCTTCGCGCAATAATCAGTCCACGCCAGGTAAGTTAGCGTAAAAGGCCATTTTATTAGGACAGGGTTGGACAATCATAACCAAACATAACACAAACTCCCCAACAATCCCCAACAACATAACTTCTCACTTTCCATACTCTCCCAGACTCCAATTACTCCATCCCCACTTCACACAGCACCTCCTCACCTATCCCATTCACTTCCTCACTTCTCTTCCAAACTTCTCCATCATCTCCATTCATCGTACACTGATCTGACGCACCCCCACCTTTCACCAGTATCCCCCTCCCCGGAAGGGTGAGTATGCCCGTCTTGGACTCCTCCCCCCTCCCCAATTCGCTCCGCACTCTCCCAAACCCGTCCTAAACTGGCACGCTGAGAAAACTCAACAACCCGAAATCGAGTCCCACCACTGTAGGGTGGGCGGGTGGCCAAAGCTCGCCTAACTGCTCCCTGAGGCGCTGGGGAAGGAAGAGGAAGGACTTCCTCTCCCAGCCGTTTTAACCTCTCCCCGCTGACCCCACCCCTAATCCCACCCCTTCCTCCCCTGTCCTTTCCTTGCGCGAAATCCCCGGGGGAAGACTAGTCCGTTGACCTTTCTTCCCCCGGGGGCCGCATCGCGCAATAATCAGTCCACGCCAGGTAAGTTAGCGTAAAAGGCCATTTTATTAGGACAGGGTTGGACAATCATAACCAAACATAACACAAACTCCCCAACAATCCCCAACAACATAACTTCTCACTTTCCATACTCTCCCAGACTCCAATTACTCCATCCCCACTTCACACAGCACCTCCTCACCTATCCCATTCGCTTCCTCACTTCTCTTCCAAACTTCTCCATCATCTCCATTCATCGTACACTGATCTGACGCACCCCCACCTATCACTAGTATCCCCCTCCCCGGAAGGGTGAGTATGCCCGTCATGGACTCCTCCCCCCTCCCCAATTCGCCAACCAGGGAACCCCCGGAGGGCGGTTACCTGCCCCACCCCTCACAAGTGCACCTTTCGCCCTCACTCTCTCCGACATCAAATCGACTCATTCCACAAACCACTGATGAAATCCCTCAACTCCATCATATAGTACGCGTTGCCTATGTGCGAAAGGTGCACTCCATCGTCCCTAAAAAGCAAGGGCTCTTCGAGCCGCAGTCCGGTGTGCGCCAGCACTTTGACCCCAGTGTTCTCACAAAAAACCCGCATGGCCCTATTCAGCTTCCTCCGGGCTCGTTCCACCGCTGCGGGCTTCAATGCCCCCCTCCAGATTCGTCGAGGAATGAACTCAGTCCACACAATACAGGCGCCAGCCAGATTGCGTTTCATCGCCTCCAAGTCCCGTTGCATCAAATAGAGCAGTGACATCCCCAATTGCTTCACTAGGTCGTTCTCCCCCAAATGGATGACGAGCAAGTCCGGACAGCCTCTCTGTGAAACTTTCTTGGTCAGCCAGGGCAACAACTCTCCCCAGCGCATCCCACTCCTGCCCCACCAAAATACCTCGTGACTGCTGCTTCTCAGGCCCAGGTTACGACCGTACACCTGCCTGTCGGAATAAATGGATGCCCAATGCACAAACGAATGACCAACGATCCAGGTAACCGTCTTGGCTCCCGGACCCCCAACACAACCTACAAAGAAAAAAGGAAATTAGAACACGAAATACAACAGACACGCACCAACAGCCAACGCGCCCCCTCTGCCCTACTTCCGGACGTACCGCTCGCAACAGCGCGACCTCCATCTACCAATCCGCCGGATCTTGTCCCAGGACCACCCCAACCGTGCCGCCGCCATCGCCGCGCCGATCCGGAAGGAGTGCGTCCCATACCCAGCCGGGTCCTTACCGAGGCGCCTCAATGCCATGCGCAAAACCGCCAGCAACTGGAAGGCCGGGACCCTCTTCCCGGAGGCATGACAGAAAATCTCGCCCACACTCTGGCCGACCTGCCCACAAAAACTGCCCCATTCACGCACCGGGCAAACTCCCTCCCCCCCCCGGCTCACACAACCACACCCATGCTCCCCTTCCAGCCTGGTCCGTTTTTGACCGTCCCAGCCAGATTCCCAAACGCGTCCCATCCAAACGAACATCCTCAAACCTCAGCCCCGTCGCACCCCTACCGCCCAACAACTCCGAAACCCGGAAAGCCCCAAAGAACATCCAAGTCATGCACAACCGGAACAACGCTACCTCAGCCATGTCATAACAACAAACACTCAATTCCGCCAAGACATCCACCAGCAACTCGAAGGTGGTCGCCTCACGCACAGGCCCACTCCCCCGCCCCCCCCGCTCCCTGCCCCAACCCTTCAGCATCCGACTCAGCAACTCACTCCTGGCTGGATCAAAACCCAAATAAACCATACCATAGAAAGAAATCCCCGCCAATCTCCCCGCAATCGTCACCTGCGACAAACCCTTGTCCATGCAATGCAACACATACCGCATCACCCCCTCCTCACACTCCCTCTGAGACATATGCCCAGCATCCCGCGACCATCCCAGAAACGCACCCAGTTCCACCCAAGCCAACCGATACGCCCGCCTCGTGGACTCAGCAGCAGACTTCTCCACCAAATTCACCACTCTCACTCCCCCCAGCTCCAGATACCCTCCGGCACCTTGGTCTTGACAACCTCTGCTCCGGGCGCCAACCTTCGGAAACGCTGCCACTGCGAACGAGACAATGCATCCGCAATGTCATTGCTAGCGCCCGGCACATGCTTCGCGCGAAACAGCACATTAAAACGCAAGCACAGCAGCATGAAACTTCGCAGCAAGCGCAGCACACGCAGGTCCCTCGCCCTCTGATGATTCACCAGGTCGACCACCGTTCGGTTATTCACATGGAACAGCACAGATCTGTTCTGGAATTCCTGTCCCCACACCTGCAGCGCCACCACCAGCGGAAAGAACTCCAAAAACGCAATACTCCTGCCCTGCGACAACCAGTGTGCCGGCCACTGCTCCGCACACCACCGTCCGTCCCAGAAAACGCCAAAGCCGCGAGCCCCAGCCGCATCCGAAAAGATCTGCACCTGCCACACCATGTTGTCATCCGCAAAATCCAAAGAGACCCCATTGAAGTCGCTCAAGAACCCCTGCCAAACCCGCAGATCCGCCCGGACACCCATGGAAATCCGCACCCTGTGGTGGGGCAGCACCGCCCCGACATGGCCAACCCCAGTCGCCTGCAAAAAGTCCTGCCAGCCCGCACCACTCGGCACGCAAAATTCAGCAAACCCAACAACCGCTGGACGGACCTCAAATCAATCTTGCGCTGCAACACCACCTGGCCCAAAAATTCCTGCATCTCCTCCACCTTCTGCTGGGGCAGGCGCGCCACCCACGCGACGGAATCCAATTCGATCCCCAAGAAAGCTAGACAACTGCTCAGCCCAGCCGTCTTCTCCGGTGCCAACGGAACTCCAAACTCCCCCGCCATCCTCTCAAACTGCCGCAACGCCTCCCCGCACTCCCCCGACTGGTCGCGCCCGACGAACAAGAAATCATCCAGATAGTGGGACACCAGCCGGTGCCGCGCCCTGTCGGTGAAGGCCCATTGCAGGAAAGAACTGAAAGTCTCGAACAAGGCACAGATACCGCACAACCCATGGGCAAAACCTTATCCACAAAGATCGCCCCCCCAAACTGCTTCCCCAGCAAAGGAAAGTCCGCCGGGTGAATGGGCAGAAGGCAAAACGCCGACTTGTTGTCACACTTAGCCAGTTCCGCCCCCCGCCCACACACCCTCACCAGCGCAATCGCATCATCCACCGACGCATACAGCACCCGGGAATCCTCCTCCGCGATGAAATCATTCACCGACAACCCCTCGGGCCACGAAAAGTGGTGGATCAAGCAAAATTTCCCTGGTTCCTTTTTTGGCACCACCCCCAAAGGGGATATGATGAGCTCCGGCAACGGCCACGTGTCAAACGGGCCGGCCATCCTGCCTTCCAGAACCTCCTTCCGCAATTTCGCCTCAACCACCCCCGGCAAATCCTTCGCCGACCTCAAATTCTCCGCCCATCTGCACTCCCGCGGTCCCTGGTACCCCACTCGAAACCCTTCCGTGAACCCCCAAAACAGCTTCAAAGCCGCCTCCCGATCAGGATAGCGGGAGAGCCAAGGACCCATGGCCTCCACACTAACCGGTGTAGGAGCCCTTTGGCCCAGCCTGCCCTCTGCCCTTGGTAACCCGCCACTGCTCGGAGGGAGTGGCCAGTGTAAAACAGGTCGTGACCGGGTGCCGCCCACCACACTTAGAACACTCGTGCTTGAACTTGCACGGGTGGCGGGTGCAGAAACCCTTGTTAAAATTCCAACAGGCCCCCGTGGTGGCTCCCCCGCTCTTGGCCGGCTGTCCTGGTGCGCCTGCAGCGGCAGCCTGCCCGCCCGCTCCCCCGGCTCCACTAGATCCACCTCCCGCCCCTGTCGAGGCGGGACGGGACTGAAAAGGCCGATACGACACCGGGAGCCCGCTAGCCGTATGCGTGGACGCGGAGGACTGCGTCGAAGACATCCACTGGACCCACAACTCCTGGTCTACCTCACCCCAGGGCTTGTCAGGGTTAACGCTGATCCGCGCCCGAAACTCCTCATCGTAACTGAGCCACGCGAAACCCCCAAAGTGCATCTGCGGATGATATCCATATATTTGAACAACGCAATCGCCCTATCCTGATGTTTCTCACAGTAGATGCTCGCGTAAATCAAAAAGGCCGACGTCCAATTCTCCATATTCACCGGCACCCGCGGCCGCCTCGTCAACTCCCACTCCTCTTCCTTAGACCCTTCCTTAGCCTGTATCTCCCGGTGCAACAGCTTGAACACATCCACATACTCATGCTTCCAAATCCTCGCCCTCGTTTTTTCCGACTAGTGCGACCACAAAGGCATCGCCAGGCCCATATAGGGCAACTTCTTCTTATGCTTCTCCCCCCCCTCATCTTTCCCCTCTTTCTCCCCCTCCTTGTCCGTCTGCACCCTGGCCCCCACGAGCCGCTTCCCTTCCCCCTCCAGGGCCGCCGTCTTAGCCGGAACCGTTTGCTTCGCAGCCGCTCCCTCCTCCCTCACCGACCCATCCCCAACCCTGACAGACCTGCAGGACCTCCTACGCCCCCCCTTGTCCCCCGTCCCACACCCCCCACCACGCTCCCTCACCTGTTAGAGTGCGTGGCACCGCCTGGGCCCGTCCGCCGGGAGTCGGGGCTTTCGCCTTCACCGCTGGCGTCGTGCTGCAGCTGGCTTTTTGCGCCTGTAACACACCAAACCTCCTCGTTGCCTCCAGCCCCCGCTCATCTCGCACTTCACCTTCTTCCAGCTCCTCACTTTCCGACTCGTAATCCAGCTCTTCATCCAAGTCAACCGCACCAGACTCCATCCGTACCTCCCGCATCACTCTTTTCACACCTTTGCCTTCCTCGCCCTGCACAAACTCATACTCCGGCGCCGACGAAGCCCGCTCCCGCGATGGAGGGCAGGCCGCCGCGGACCCCCCTGCTGCTTCGCCCCGGCGTCTGGAGGCCGTTGTGCGCCCCGCCGGCCCACCCTGGCCTCTGCCAGCAAACCGCGCTGGCTGGGATCCCCCCCCCCCCCCCCCAGGACCGGCATAGTCCAAGGGGGCCCCAGCGCCACCAGGTCTCTGAGACGTCAAGTCAGTCCCTGCCTCACTCACCCAGATCCACCGCCCACGTCCCGCCGCTGGCCCAGCACCCCTACCGCGCGCCGCTCCCCGGTCAACCGCCCGCGCCCCCCCTGGGTGCCCCCCATCCCTGGCTGCGCACATCTCCTCCCACCGACGCTCCGTCTCCTCAATCAGTCTGCCCTGTTCCCGTATGCGCTCCTCCAGCGACATCCCATCCCAACGGTCCTCCCACCGGACCTCGCCCTTGCCCGCCACCGTCGCCCTGCGACCGCGCCCCACACCCCCAGTGTCGCCTGACGCCTCCCGACCCCCCCAGGCCCTCCCACCGCCTTCGCAGGGCCTTTGCCCTTGCCCCCCCGCGCCCCAACCTTCCCCTTACCCCCACCCGAGCCACCCGGGGGCTGTTCCCCCTCCCCCCCTCCCTCCCCCCCAGCCGACTCGCTGCCAGATAAGTACAGGGAAAAATCCTCCCCCACCGGCTCTTCAAAATCCTCCTCCAGCTCACTGTCGTCGCTATAGACCACCAGGGCCGCCCCACTCCCCTGCCCAGTCGCCACTGTCCCCCCCGGGCCCTCCGTCCCCCCGCCAGGGCCGCCCCCGAGGACCCCCCCGCCACATCCGCTTCCGCGACAGCACCCCCCACCACCCCCCACTGACCCCAGCGCAGGGAGGCTCAGACGCCTATCCCCCAGCTTGCCCCCCGGGCCCACCCTCCTGGCCCCCCCCCGGGCCGACGCCGCAAGTCTCTTATGAGGGGGTTCCTCCTGACATGCTGCCACTGCCGCCGCCACCCCCGCCGATGCCGCTCGCGGTGTCCTGGCCATGCCCACCCACGCCTGCTCCAACACCCCCGGCCTCAGCAAATCAGCCCTCCCCGCGCGCCCAAGGAGCTGCAGCGCTGCGCGCACCGCAGCGTCATCAGGCACCTGACCCCCTCCTACCTCCATAGCCAACGGACCGCCTACGCCGACGCCCGCTCCTCCTCCGCCGATACCGCACCGCACCTGGGCCGTCACACGTCGCTTGACGAGGCCGCCCACCGTCCGCTGCTCCGCTCCCGCAGACCCGCTGCCAACCGCCGCTCCAATGCCGCTAAACGAGCCCCCGACTCACGGGACAACCAGGCTCAACAAACTACCCGCACCGCCGTCGCGTACCCCCGGAGAGGCCCGTCACGAATTACCCACGCACCCAAAGCTCGCCTGGGTGCGTGGGGAAGGAAGAGGAAGGACTTCCTCTCCCAGCCCCTTTAACCTCTCCCCGCTGACCCCACCCCTAATCCCACCCCTTCCTCCCCTGTCCTTTCCTTGCGCGAAATCCCCGGGGGAAGACTAGTCCGTTGACCTTTCTTCCCCCGGGGGCCGCATTATCGCTCGCTTCAATGAGTCGTGGAGAGGAGTGGGGCAAAAGCTCAATTGAAATATTGGCAGTCTGATTGACAAGAGCTAATCAGCTTACCTCCGCACTAATAAAGATGATGCATTTGCTATTTTCATTCGCATCATTCACCATTCAATACGTGCACAGAAAACTCAACCACTGTAAAACAAGAAAACCAAAAAGCCGGAAACTTCCTCACATTGAAAGACCCCGGTAACCCCTGCGGTCCCCGCCCCAGGGCAGTCCAAGGTGCCCGTGCAGCTGCGGCAGATGGGTGCAGACTCCAGAGACGGCCCGCTGGCCACCGCATCCACCCCACCCTGCCTTGGGCTGGCCCCAAACATACGGACCATATCTAGACTGGCCCCAATTGAGGTAGGTGAGCGCTTATAACAACCGCAGGACACCCCATGTGCTGATCCGAAAATACCCACTCCATCCCGGGACAAAAGGACAGAAACCACGCAGCAATGCCCCGGTAAGAAGCTGAAGACCGCATCCAGGCCCGGAAACAAACGCCCAGTCTACCCAGCCTTGCACACAACGGGACGACAGAAGGCCCAAGCCCCCATGTGGCCCGTCGGTTAAACTGCCGAATTTGGTGCTGGAAATCAGGGTTCGAGCCTCGGGGTCGCGTCCACATCTTGTGATTCTGGCCGAATCACTTAATCTCCCCGTGCCTGAATGTGTAATGTAAATACGGTGCCCATGTAAAGCGCTCCAATACCTTCGGGTCGAGTTTGCGCTATATAAAAGATGCAACAAAAAACAGAAGGACAATGGCCAGTCGCAACGAAAGGCCCAAGGGGCCCTCCCATCCCCAAAAATTTACCGCGACGGACACCTCTTGATCCCGAATTTGAAAGGTCACCTTCAATACCCCGCTCCATTCCTCCCACCAGACATCAGACAGGAGGCCCGACAACTTGCCCCAGAGTTGCAGAAACGCAACCATCAAGTACAAACTCACCGCAACGGCGAAGCGCCATCCAGACCCGGACCCGACGTGCCTGCCAACGTGTCTGGTGGGGGACAAAGAGACAGCAAGGGGATCCCGGCACAACTAGACGGCGTGTCTGGCGCAAAGAGGACGCCAGAGAGATGGGGGGAATTATAAGTACCCTCCCCCAACCTCTGTTCGCCGTAAGTGATACGCCTGGTGCGCCAAGGCGAAGGACTCCTTCCTTGAGTCCAACTCTTAGACCAGTAGGGGTGGCGTTTGTGCCCAAATAGAACTAAAGGGCCGCCCATTTGGAATGGCCCCCTGTGGGGGTTGCGGACAGCCCCATTCTCTTAGTACATTGGACCCCTCAAGCGGTAAGAAGAACCGCCATCTTAGTGAGATTGAGATAGAGGAGGCAGCTGGCCATCCCCCAGTGGGTCATCCACACGCCGCTCGGTGTGGAGTGCTCTGGGCTTATAATGGCTGGTATAAGCCCGGGGCACCAACATTCCAATGTGTCTTTGTTCACAGCTCTGGCTGTGAACAAAGACTTCAGGGAGCCTGAGGGGATTTCAATCCCCTCGCGCTCCCTGAAGGCTTTGTTTTGTTAGAACATTCTGCCCTCTAGTGGCAGAATGTTCTAATTGCCTTATAGCCTTTCGCAGCAGGGCTATACCGGCTTTTAAAGTCCCTCTGCTTTGTTAAAGTCCCTCGCCTTCGGCTCGGGCCTTTAACACTGCAGCGGGCCTTTAACAGCCGGTATAGCCCGCTACGGCGGGCTATAAGGCTATATTAGAACATTGGACTGTTGGCAACTCCATTGAAAACAATGGAGTGCTCCGGGCTTCTAATGGCTGGTATAAGCCCGGAGCTCCAACATTCCAATGCTTCTTTGTTCACAGCTCTGGCTGTGAACAAAGGCTTCAGGGAGCCTGAGGGGATTTCAATCCCCTCGCGCTCCCTGAAGCTTTTCTTTTATTTGTTAGAACATTCTGCCCTCTAGTGGCAGAATGTTCTAATAGCCTTGTAGCCCTTCGTAGCTGGGCTATACTGGCTATTAAAGTCCCGCTGCATTGTTAAAGTCCCTCGCCTTGGCTCGGGTCTTTAACGATGCAGCGGGCCTTTAATAGCCGGTATAGCCCAGTACGGCAGGCTATAAGGCTGTAGTATAACATTATACTCAATTGTTAAACAAACCGATAATTTTGCTAAGACAGACGATTGTCTCCAGATATGTACAAAAACGTAACTTTATACTTTTAAATGGCACATATCTTTGGTACAAAAATATTTGTGGGGTTTGTGGGTACACAGGATCACATTACATAACTACGAGAGTTTGCAAGGGCAGACTGTGGCAGCATTTACTGTATTAGAAAATGGTTTGGTTGTTCCATTTACCCAAGTTTTTTAAAGTATTTTCCATTACTGCTCCTTGATATTTAGGAACTGTAAGAAGGGCATATTTTGTGGCCCTGATTCAAGAGTTGGGTAGTGTTTTTCTACCCCTGCACAAAGATGTGTTTAAGCAGTAGTGACATTTGGAGTGGGTGGTATTTAACTAACCCAGTTATTACTGAGTGCATTAAATACCTCGCCCTTCCTAAAAATTCTGCTAGTCAAACCCGCCTTAGTATCGGATTTTACCAGATGCAAAATAGCACCTATTCCTCTGGCATGCGTAGGATTAGGCCCCCTTTCTCATGAAATTTGTTTACAATTTCATGAAAAAACTTTTCATTATTTTTCTCATCTCAGGATTGAAACCTCACCTGTCTGGGGTCTCCACTCAGCCTATTTGCAGTTGTTGGGTTACCCTTTCTTTCAGTTTTCTTGCACATAGGCTGACTCAGCAGACTTGGTTATGGCTGTACTCAAATCTTTAGTAGTCACAAATCCTGCAATTCATTGTGGCCTAGATGTTGTGTTAAGTTAATAATATATACAATAGCGCTTGATTGCCCAAAGGCGTCTTGGCACTAGCTTTGATGCTATCAAGAAGAAACGGAGAAACAAGAGGTTTGAAGCCCATTCTGCGTTAAACTCCCAGGTTTTCAAAGCCTCCTAACCCTCAGTAGAGTGGGCGCGGCTCTAACGTGCAGGGCCAGGGGTTCCAAGCCTCCTAACCATCAGTAGAGTGGGCATGGCTCTAACGTGCAGGGCCAGGGGTTCCAAGCCTTGGCTGCTCTGATCACAACATTTCTTCCACCCCAGGAAGATCTTTGAAGCCTGGGGACCACCACACAATTGGCTGCTGTGGAGGGTAGTGTTCTACCTGGAAGGTACCAGCGGAAACTGTATTTAAGGAACAGTGGACCCTGGCTATGCAATGCCTCATAAGCGGTGCACAGAGCTTTGTCACTGTCTTACTCGCAGCCAGGGTAACTTCCCGATAGATTTAGACACTGGCTGATAATTTAGAATCTTCAATAATAGTCCTGCTGCGGCATTTTGAGGAATTTGCAGCCTGTTCAATAAGTCCCGAGGCAGGTTTAGAACTGTCCATTGCAGACGTCGATTTTAGTAAGTACCAGCGAGCGGACTCCCACGTTTGGCGGATCCGAGAGGAGAAAAGGTAGGATCTTTTTAATGAACCCTAATGTATGAAATGAAGAGGCTGTCACAGCATTGACTTGATCAGCAAAAGTGAGTTTGATTTTGTTATCAATTGCTAGCCATAAATTCCAGGCCTTAGTAACTGGTAACGGGAGTGCACCTAAATCCTGCGGCCACCAACTAGGGGTCCAAAAGGACGAATGAGAGCCAAAGAGAAAGATAGATAGACAGACAGACAGACAGACAGAGAGACAGATAGACAGAAAGCAAGATAGATAGATAGATAGATAGTTAGATAGATAGATAGATAGATAGATAGATAGATAGATAGATAGATAGATAGATAGATAGATAGATAGATAGATAGATAGATAGATAGATAGATAGATAGATAGATAGATAGATAGATAGATAGATAGATAGATAGATAGATAGATAGATAGATAGATAGATAGATAGATAGATAGATAGATAGATAGATAGATAGATAGATAGATAGATAGATAGATAGATAGATAGATAGATAGATAGATAGATAGATAGATAGATTGGTTAAGCTCATTGAAAGCAGCTAGGAGACAGAGGGCTGGGCTTGTCTGAACTCTCCAGGCCTCCTTATCTGACTTCTAAACTTGTCCACGTCGGAAGAGGAGATGGGGAGCTCGGCCAGGGCTCCCCATTAACAGATCCATCAGGTAAGCAAGCACGAGCACCTGAAGACATATAAGGCAGTCCACAGGTCCTGCAACTTCCTCTGAAGCCCAAAGGATAAGGAAACGGTGAAAGAGTCTGGAAAAGAGTTCTGGCTGCAAAGATAACACAGATTCACCAAACTGCCCAAGAAAGAGCCTGCGGGGTCGATGCATAACATGCGACAGATGCCCCAGAGGGAGAGGCGGTCCCTGCCGTGGAGGCAGCTTCAGGTTTAATAATTAAAGACCCAGAGCGGATGGACCGGGAAGAGCCCAAGAGCCGGATCCATGGGCAGGATGCAGAGAGGAGCTCGAGTGATTGGGGCACACCTCATGGAAGCAGGGAGTCGATGCGCGTGCCAGGCCAGCCATGCTTCTGCAGTGATGTTACACTGATGTCCTGAGCTAAGACCAGACTGCTGGACAATAACCATTGATTAGGTGACAGCAAAGCTTGCATCTTGTGGCACGCCTGCACAGGTGGCACTGTGGGCACCAGAATATTGATTAGCAAAGGAACTCCGGTCTTGCAACGTGAACGAGACCTCCTCGATCGAAAAGTGCCCCGTGTGTGCACTTATATCGGAAAAAGAGTTTATGCAACACAAAAATCACTAAAGAATAATGAATTATGCCTACAACACGTGTCCTCTTTTGGTCTAATTTCATTTCTAATCATTCTCTCTACAATGCCAACTGGTTCTTTTCCCCGTTTTCCTCTTAATTTCCTTCACAATTGTTGGTTCTGTCACTGCTGCCTATAAGGAGCCAGCTTGTACTGACTTTACCAGGTTCATGGCGCTGTGTGCCAAGTACATACACTGCATATCTCGCATCCAGTGAAGGGGCAGAGGAGTGCACAGGCGCCACTGCCTACTGCATGGTCCTACACTCTGCACAGCGTCGAGGACGCCATTTTGTGGGAGGGGCCTGACTATGCAACGTGACGTATATTGGTAGTGAGCTCAACAAGACTATACTCCATTCTTTCAGTACTCCCCTTCTCACTTCTGGGCAGGTTACCAGCCGAATTTTCTAAACATGCTTGATTATATGTTTTAATGGGGAAACAATGAAATGTATTTTCTTATGTTATTGTGTCTTGTGTAATGTCAGTGTTCTCTTATATAATATTGCAGCGCAGGTCTTTGGGTGGTGAAGGGTGAAAGCCGACCTAGAGGGTTGGGGCAAAAAGGCGAACTGGAGAGATGCCCTAGGAACAGAGGGAGGGTGATAGAGATGGAAACGGGAGGTCTTCATTGGGTCTGGCATGCGAGCTGTAACATTTTCACAAGGCGTGGCTTGAAAAGGTGTGGTTTCAGCTCCTTATTCAGGTGGGACAGGGTAGACACAGATGGTTTCCAGACCCCAGGCACACAGGAGAGAAGGCCTGGCATCTTATCTTCTCCTTCCTGCATCTCCTGTTGCCAGCCTGGTGATGCTGCAGCTCTGGTCTCTGTGAGCTTCACCACAAGTCTGGCATGTCACTATCTTGGTTGTGAGGTGTGATGGGTACCAGACTTGAATGCCTGTTAGAAGGTTCATGGGATGATTTTTATGGAGGTTGGTGTGCCTCTACCACCCTTGATGGCACATCCTGCATGATGGAAGCCATCCAATGGATGCAGCTTGATGTCAGGGAGGCTGGCCAACACAGTGTTGCATCAATCAAGGTGGCATCGGAAAAGAACCTGGGTGGCAGTTCTGAAGTCTGCTTCTGGCATTAAAGGGCTTTACTCTGCGTTGCTGGACCACATGATGTGATGCCAGGCAGTCTTTCTCTTGTGTTCCATGTCAGAGAGGAAGTTAAGGTTGGCGTCAGTGCACAAGGCCAGAGGTTTGATGCTGTGATGACTGAAGGGGGGAAGCCGTGAATGTCGATGCTGGCAAAGGCAGTGGAGAGGATGAGCAGGACGAGAAGGCAGAGACCACCGCTACCGCAGGTCTGTACGGTGGCGTGGATCACCTGGATGTTGGCCGTCTGTGCATGAATCTTAAGTTTTAATTCAACCTGATAGTTCTGAACATTCCCGTTGATCTTGATGCTTGGGTAGAGTTGGTGGATGTAGGAGAGTAGGGTCTGCTATCCTATGGTCACCCCAAATTTTTGCTTTTTGCTTCACTGGTTTTTGACATATTGAGGCTGTGGGCCTGCCAATCAGACCCCCAGCCTGCTGTTCTCTCTACTAAATTAAAACTATGCACCCTAGGTGCATAACCAATTGGAAGTGGATCACCCTGTCAGCCCCTGTACCAGTGTACACTAGGTACCCAGGGCATTGGTGTACCCAAGGCCTGCCAGGGGCTGAAGCATGTATCATGCCACCCCAGGCTTGGCCTAACAATTTGACACAACTGGCTGATCACTCAGCTGGGGTAAGTTGGTGTAATCACCTCTTACTTAGGTGTAGTATATCTATACCTAACCTTAAATGGGACACCTGGTAACCTATAAGTCACTCCTATGGCAGGCCTTAACAATCCTGAAGGCAGAGTGCTTGGTTCCATGTGAGATGGTGCTCTGGCATGAGCTGAGCCTGTCTGCAATGGTCGGAACAACTTCCTTCTACTGTTTCCAGATATCGTCATACCATATACTCTTAAGTGCATTATGAACCTCGCGGTTAAATGCTATCTTTGGTTTGGCCTTATCAAAACATGTCGAGTAAGGTGTCATACGAATTGGAATACTAACCCCTCGCCAATTCTGGCGACGGGGTTAGCATTCCACCCTTCTAGAGGGACACGACATGTACAGTACCTGAAACCCGGGTAAAATCAGACATAGCCTCAGCTCCACAAAATGGATGCTGCCACCACAGACACAAGTCTGCCCTCCTGCTGCTGGGAGTCCTTCCAGCTTGGGAGGTGTGGACAAAGGGTTTCCTGCCAGGGGAGGTGCGTGCACCACCCCAGACAGGATTTTGTGTATTGGTCAGGTAGGGCTTGAAAGAAACCAGACATGCCTGTGGCTCACAAGGAGCCTCGGTGCATATGCCAGTTCAAACCGGTCCTGGGGCACACCAGTCCCGGGCCTGGGGCGAGCTGGACAAAGGATTGGGGGTGTAACCACCCCCCTTCCTGGTCCCACCCATAGGGAGGGACCTAGCAGGTAGTCCGGCCCCTAGAATCCGCTTAAAGGTAGGAGCTGTGTCCTAAGACTTCAGACATCCTGGAATCAACTTAACACTAAGAAGAAGACGGGAACTTCGACGCTCTGCTGCACAGAGGACTGAAGCCAATCTCCCCTGTGGTCAGGGAGTGACCACCTTGCTAACGCAAGCACCATCCAGCGAATCAACGTCTGCTTTGCCGCCGCCTCCCGCCGGAGCCCGAGCCCAGAGACTGACAAGACCTGGACCTCCAGACCTCTCACCGCCCGATCCACAGTCCCTGAAAAGAGGAGACCCGTGGAGGCACCGAAACACGTGGAGCCGGCCATCTTGGAACGACTACGACAAGCTGACAAGTGCAACAACCGAGGCTTCCTCCAAGTTGTGCTTTGGGATCTGAGAAGCCCAACACCCGAGCAGCATCTGCACCAAAGGTGAGCCCTCCAGCATCTCCACGATCTGCGTGGGGCCCTTCTGCATTTTGCCACTCGACGCGCCTAACCGGTTGCTGGCCCGCTGGCTAGTAGCCATCTTGGCGACGAACTTCAAGAAATACACCGCTGGTCTGGTTGCTCCAGACTGGCCCTTGCTCCCCTCCAAAGGAGCAGTCCTTCTGACCTTGCTGGTCAGAACCATCAGCTTATTTCCTTTTCCTACAACAATTGCTTTTGCCAAGGCTTGTTTGCTTCGATCAAGTCGTCGACACCGCCGACAGCGAGAGCCTGCGTGGGACAGCTCGTGACTCGACTCCTGGACGTCGTCGACCTCCAGGGACCACGTGGCTGCAGAGACAAGCTACACCTTTCTCCCTGTTTGCACCCGACATTGCCTGGTACCCACCTGGTGCCACGCCGGTCACTGGCTGGTGACTGTGAACACTGTCCCCTCTGCTTACAGGTCTTCAACATCTCCGATCCACTCTTGGATCCACTGCATCTCTCCCGGACCGACCGCCTGCAGCATCTTTGTCTTCAGGCTCCACGGAACAGCTAGAAGAAACCCGACGCACTTCGAGGCCTATGCACCCGCTTCCTGTGGGTGAGGTAAAGCTGGCACACCTGTGCCCAAGTGTAGTATTACATCTCTAGTGCCTGTGTTCCAAATCTTGAGTTCCTAGTCCATCCGGAAGATCCTCTTTGCAGTAACTTTGTACTTTTTACGCACCCATTGAAACCTATGGGAGCACGCGTGTGACTATTTGCTCTGCACACGCCACCCGTGGACCTCCTGGTCACTAACTGACGTTAGCTCCTTGTAGGCCCAGCGATTCTAGAGGCCCTAGGCCTTTTCCCTTTTCTGTTCGTGGTACTTATACCACTATTTTAGTATATGGTTTGAGTGGCCACCAGGGCCTATCCATATAAAGTGCAACTTCTGTGTATTCTACTGTAATCTTGTTTGACGATTTGTGCTCCTGTGCTCATAAAGAGACTAGGGGTTACTTTGAGAAATAAATACATATATATTTTGAATATATATCTGTGTGGTGTCCTTTCATTGGTATAAAAGGGGGTTACATTTGGTAAAACAGCTGGCTTAACACGCTTCACGAGTTTAGCCTCAAAGACTGCTTAGCCTACGCTACCACTAGGGCAGCTAGTCCGAAAAGGTTGACTTACAACCACACCATAAGGGTTGCTTGGCATGGTACAAGGTGAACACTTTAACTAGTGAGCATCATATACCAGGCCAACTTCTCACATTGGTGAGCAGCGGTTGGATTTGAGCTTGCTGTGTTTTACCATTGTAATCTCTTGGTTACCAATTGAAAGATCACATAGGTACCTGTAGGTACATATTAAACAAGATTAGATATACATAAGTTCTACTGAACTTAGTTGTTGTAGAGCAAAGGGAGTAGCACACCCTGACTACAACTACTAGATAGGTTTAGTAGGCAAACCCAAGTGTAGGTAGATTGCAACACATCCACCCACACTTAAGAGCAATGGCCGGGGCAGAGGGGTCCACTGTACCCATCTCTGTTGAGAGTGACCCCCAGAGGGCACCATCCAGCTTTGCTACCCTTAATCAGAATGAGCTCAGGCATTTGGCAACTCTTAGAGGCCTTAAACAGCCCAAGAACCCTACCTCTGCTGAGCTCAGAGAACTCTTACAGAATGATGAGAATCAGAGAGAACTCAAGAAAGCTTCCCAGTTAGCCCCCTTAGGGTCAGGAACAGGAGGCCCCCCTTCTGAAGATGCTACAGAGGTACCCAGTTCCAATAGCCATCCCTTAGATGAGAATCATACTACAGGGGAGGAAAGTGGTGAGGATACAGAAAGTAGTGATGATGAAGGGAGAACTAGCCCAGTGCCAAGTGTTATACTTGGCCCAGCTAAACTAAGGCTATTGGGGATTGACAGTGGGTTTACCCCATTGGATCTCCCCAGTGGACTTAACACAGGGCTTGGGAGGCAAAGGAATCGCTCAGGTGACTCCAATGCTTCTCATGGCTCTAGAGGCTCTCAAGGTCACTCCAGGAAAAGGATGACCACCCCTCAGAGGAGGGAACATGAGGCCAGAATGCAGGAAGCCCAGCTGAGGATCAGGAAGCAGGAGCTAGAAGTAGCCCTGATGGAAGAAAAACTGAACAAGGCTAGGCAACCTAGAGAGAGTGGGTCTATACCCACTGGTCGCAGCATTGTCCCTAAGGACAAAGATAGGGTCTTTGATAATAGGAACCTGTCTAAGGTTGTGCCCCCCTACAAAAGTGGGGATGACATCCACAAATGGATAACTGCTCTTGAGAGAGCCTGCAAAGTACAGCAGGTTCCTGAAGACCAGTGGGCAGCAATCCACTGGCTCTCCTTTGAAGGAAGAGGCAGAGACAGACTCCTCACTGTTAGAGAAGAGGATGTCAGAAACTACAGAGTCCTGAAGAGTGTTCTGGTAGATGGGTTAGGCTTAACCACTGAACAGTACAGGTTAATGTTCAGAGACACCCAAAAGACACAGACTCAGGACTGGTCTGAATATGTTGAATGTGCCACTAAGGCTTTGGAGGGTTGGTTGCTGGGAAGTAAGGTATCTGATTTTACAGGATTGTATAATTTGATGATGAGAGAACAGATTTTAAATAACTGTCAAAACCAGCAACTGCATCAACACTTGGTTGACTCTGATCTGACCTCTCCCCAAGAATTGGGAAAGAAGGCAGACAAATGGGTCAGAACCAGGGTTAAGCAAAAGAACCAGAACCAGGGCCAAGGGGGTGATCAGAAGAAAACAGACCAAAAGAGTGGAGATCAGAAATCTAAAGACCAGAAGTCTTCAACAGGGCCCCAAACTACTGCTAAGGAGGGTGGGTCCCAACAACAGTCCAAAAAGAAGAAAGAAGGTCAAAAGAAACCCTGGTGCAATCATTGCAAAAATACAACTCACTGGACTAGTGATTGCAAAAAGGGTGGAGCCCCCAACACTGTTGCCCCTAAGGCACCTGCTCCCAGTACTACTGTTAGCAGTGTTGGTCCCCAGACAAAGGGTGTAGTGGGAATCACTATGGGAACTGAAGGAGATTCTGACTTAGACAGAACCCTGACACAGGCAGTCTTGATCTGTGATGGGGACATTGATTTGTCCCTGACTGTGAGCCCCAGTAACCTGGGCAAGTACAGACAGACTCCTTTAATCAATGACAAAGTGGCTCAAGCCTACAGGGACACATGTGCCAGTGTCACTATGGTGACACCAGGCTTTGTGGACCCTGGACAGTACATACCAGGTGAGAACTACCTGGTGACCAATGCCAGCAATGCCACTACTTCACACAGTGTGGCAGTTGTTAACTTCTCATGGGGAGGGGTAACTGGCCTCAAAAGGGTTGTGGTTAGTGCAGACCTCCCAGTAGAATGTTTGTTGGGCAATGACCTAGAGAGTTCTCTATGGTCAGAAGTGGAGTACAGGACTCATGCAGAGATGTTAGGTATATCATCACATGTCCTTGCTGTGACCAGGTCACAGGCCAAAAAGTGCCTCACTGAACCTCAGGTCTTGGATCCTGGAACAATGGACCAAGCACCTACCAAGAAGAAGAACAGGAGGGTCAAGGCTGTGCCTTCCCCCCTGCCTCAGAGTGATGATCAGCCTTCCCAGGAAGCTGATCTAGAGGACCCTGAAGGAACTGTCCCTGAAGAGCTTGAACCTGATCAGGTTGAGTTTCTGGGGACAGGGGGACCTTCAAGGGCTGACTTGAGGCAGGCTCAGTTATCCTGTCCCTCTCTTGAACCCCTCAGACAGCTGGCTGCTGCTGAGGCTGCTGGGAATGCTCAAGGTACCCATAAAGTGTATTGGGATGAAGGGCTCCTTTATTCAGAGGCTAGAGACCCCAAGCCTGGTGCTACCAGGAGGTTGGTTATACCTCTGCAATTTAGGGGCTTCCTTCTTACCTTGGCCCATGACATTCCTTTAGCAGGACACTTAGGCCAGAACAAGACTTGGGACAGACTTGTCCCTCACTTTCACTGGCCTCATATGAATGAAGATACAAAGGAGTTTTGTCGCTCCTGTGTGACCTGCCAAGCCAGTAGCAAATCAGGTGGCACAACAAAGGCCCCCCTAATACCACTACCTGTGGTGGGGGTCCCCTTTGAAAGAGTGGGAATAGACATAGTGGGTCCCATGGATCCTCCCACTGCATCTGGGCACAGATTTATACTGGTGGTAGTGGATCATGCCACCAGGTATCCAGAGGCAATTCCCCTTAGGACCACTACAGCTCCTGTTGTGGCCAGGGCCCTGCTAGGAGTATTCTCCAGAGTGGGGTTTCCTAAGGAGGTAGTATCTGACAGAGGTACCAACTTTATGTCAGGATACTTGACAGCTATGTGGAAGGAATGTGGTGTCAACTACAAGTTCACCACCCCTTATCACCCACAATGCAATGGGCTTGTTGAGAGATTCAACAAGACCCTAAAGGGTATGATCAAAGGATTACCTGAAAAGCTCAGGCGAAGATGGGACATCCTTCTACCCTGCCTTCTGTTTGCTTACAGAGAGGTCCCACAAAAAGGAGTTGGCTACAGCCCCTTTGAATTGTTGTTTGGGCACCCTGTGAGAGGCCCACTGTGTTTGGTGAAGGAAGGATGGGAGTTACCTCTCAAAAAGCCTAAGCTAGACATAGTGGACTATGTACTTGGTCTCCGCTCCAGGATGGCTGAGTATATGGAGAAGGCATCCAAAAACCTTGAGGCAAGCCAGGCCTTACAGAAAGCTTGGCATGACCAAAAGGCTGTCTTGGTTGAGTTTCAGCCAGGACAGAAGGTATGGGTGTTGGAGCCAGTGGCCCCAGCAGCACTCCAAGACAAATGGTCTGGACCCCATACAATCCTGGAAAAGAAGGGAGAAGTCACCTACTTGGTCGACCTAGGAACTCCCAGGAGTCCCCACAGGGTACTCCATGTTAACAGGCTTAAAGCATATGTTGACAGGGCAGACATGGGCTTGCTCATGGCTACAGATGAGGGACAGGAGGAAGAGAGTGACCCTCTCCCAGACCTGTTGTCTCAGAACCCTGAAGATGGCTCAGTTGAAGGAGTGACCCTTGGAGGCAACCTCACTGCCCATCAGCAGACTGAATGTAGACAGGTTCTACAATCATTTTCACATATGTTTTCCTTGATACCTAGTCAAACTGACTGGTGTACCCATGTGGTGGACACTGGTGACAGTCTGCCTGTAAAGAACAAGCTTTACAGACAACCTGACCACGTCAGGGACTGTATAAAGGCTGAGGTACATAAAATGCTGGAATTAGGTGTCATTGAACCCTCAGAGAGCCCCTGGGCTAGCCCAGTGGTTCTGGTCCCCAAACCTCACACCAAGGATGGCAAGAGAGAGATGAGGTTCTGTGTGGATTACAGAGGACTCAATGCTGTCACCAGGACAGATGCACACCCTATTCCAAGGGCAGATGAGCTCATAGACAAACTAGCTTCTGCAAAGTTTTTGAGCACATTTGACTTAACAGCTGGCTATTGGCAGATCAGATTAGCTGAGGAGTCTAAGGCCAAAACAGCATTCTCAACCCCAGGTGGGCACTACCAGTTTGTGGTGATGCCCTTTGGTCTGAAGAATGCACCTGCCACCTTCCAAAGGCTGGTGAACCAAGTCCTTACTGGGTTGGATGACTTTTGCGCAGCATATCTGGATGACATTGCTGTCTTTAGCTCCACCTGGGAGGATCACCTGATCCACCTGAAGAAGGCTCTTGAGGCTCTGCAAAGGGCAGGCCTCACTATCAAGGCTACAAAGTGCCAGATAGGGCAGAGTAAGGTTGTATATTTGGGCCACCTTGTAGGTGGAGGCCAAGTTCAACCACTGGAGAGTAAGATACAATCCATCAAGGACTGGTCCCCTCCAACCACCCAGACTCAAGTTCGAGCTTTCTTGGGCTTGACTGGGTACTACAGGAAGTTTGTTAAGAACTATGGGTCCCTTGTGACTCCTCTTAATGATCTGACATCCAAGAAGATGCCCAAAAAGGTTCAGTGGACAGTAAGCTGTCAAAAGGCATTTGATGACCTGAAGGAGGCCATGTGCTCTGCACCTATCCTGAAAAGTCCTGACTACTCCAAAGAGTTTATTGTCCAAACAGATGCTTCTGAGTTGGGTGTGGGAGCTGTGCTGTCACAACTTAATGTAGATGGTCAAGACCAACCCATTGCTTTTATTAGCAGAAGGTTGACCCCCAGAGAGAAGAATTGGTCAGCTATTGAGAGGGAGGCCTTTGCTGTGGTGTGGGCCCTGAAGAAGCTGAGGCCATACTTGTTTGGCACTCACTTCAAGATTCAGACCGACCATAAGCCCCTCTTGTGGCTAAATCAGATGAAGGGTGAAAACCCCAAACTGCTTAGGTGGTCCATTTCCCTACAGGGGATGGACTTTACAGTGGAGCACCGGCCAGGTACTGACCATGGGAATGCAGATGGTCTCTCCAGGTACTTCCACTTAGGACATGAAGACGAGACTGGTCAAGGCTAGTTTAATGTCCCAGCGTTTGGGGGGGGGTTGTGTAGGAGAGTAGGGTCTGCTATCCTATGGTCACCCCAAATTTTTGCTTTTTGTTTCACTGGTTTTTGACATATTGAGGCTGTGGGCCTGCCAATCAGACCCCCAGCCTGCTGTTCTCTCTACTAAATTAAAACTATGCACCCTAGGTGCATAACCAATTGGAAGTGGATCACCCTGTCAGCCCCTGTACCAGTGTACACTAGGTACCCAGGGCATTGGTGTACCCAAGGCCTGCCAGGGGCTGAAGCATGTATCATGCCACCCCAGGCTTGGCCTAACAATTTGACACAACTGGCTGATCACTCAGCTGGGGTAAGTTGGTGTAATCACCTCTTACTTAGGTGTAGTATATCTATACCTAACCTTAAATGGGACACCTGGTAACCTATAAGTCACTCCTATGGCAGGCCTTAACAATCCTGAAGGCAGAGTGCTTGGTTCCATGTGAGATGGTGCTCTGGCATGAGCTGAGCCTGTCTGCAATGGTCGGAACAACTTCCTTCTACTGTTTCCAGATATCGTCATACCATATACTCTTAAGTGCATTATGAACCTCGCGGTTAAATGCTATCTTTGGTTTGGCCTTATCAAAACATGTCGAGTAAGGTGTCATACGAATTGGAATACTAACCCCTCGCCAATTCTGGCGACGGGGTTAGCATTCCACCCTTCTAGAGGGACACGACATGTACAGTACCTGAAACCCGGGTAAAATCAGACATAGCCTCAGCTCCACAAAATGGATGCTGCCACCACAGACACAAGTCTGCCCTCCTGCTGCTGGGAGTCCTTCCAGCTTGGGAGGTGTGGACAAAGGGTTTCCTGCCAGGGGAGGTGCGTGCACCACCCCAGACAGGATTTTGTGTATTGGTCAGGTAGGGCTTGAAAGAAACCAGACATGCCTGTGGCTCACAAGGAGCCTCGGTGCATATGCCAGTTCAAACCGGTCCTGGGGCACACCAGTCCCGGGCCTGGGGCGAGCTGGACAAAGGATTGGGGGTGTAACCACCCCCCTTCCTGGTCCCACCCATAGGGAGGGACCTAGCAGGTAGTCCGGCCCCTAGAATCCGCTTAAAGGTAGGAGCTGTGTCCTAAGACTTCAGACATCCTGGAATCAACTTAACACTAAGAAGAATACGGGAACTTCGACGCTCTGCTGCACAGAGGACTGAAGCCAATCTCCCCTGTGGTCAGGGAGTGACCACCTTGCTAACGCAAGCACCATCCAGCGAATCAACGTCTGCTTTGCCGCCGCCTCCCGCCGGAGCCCGAGCCCAGAGACTGACAAGACCTGGACCTCCAGACCTCTCACCGCCCGATCCACAGTCCCTGAAAAGAGGAGACCCGTGGAGGCACCGAGACACGTGGAGCCGGCCATCTTGGAACGACTACGACAAGCTGACAAGTGCAACAACCGAGGCTTCCTCCAAGTTGTGCTTTGGGATCTGAGAAGCCCAACACCCGAGCAGCATCTGCACCAAAGGTGAGCCCTCCAGCATCTCCACGATCTGCGTGGGGCCCTTCTGCATTTTGCCACTCGACGCGCCTAACCGGTTGCTGGCCCGCTGGCTAGTAGCCATCTTGGCGACGAACTTCAAGAAATACACCGCTGGTCTGGTTGCTCCAGACTGGCCCTTGCTCCCCTCCAAAGGAGCAGTCCTTCTGACCTTGCTGGTCAGAACCATCAGCTTATTTCCTTTTCCTACAACAATTGCTTTGCCAAGGCTTGTTTGCTTCGATCAAGTCGCCGACACCGCCGACAGCGAGAGCCTGCGTGGGACAGCTCGTGACTCGACTCCTGGACGTCGTCGACCTCCAGGGACCACGTGGCTGCAGAGACAAGCTACACCTTTCTCCCTGTTTGCACCCGACATTGCCTGGTACCCACCTGGTGCCACGCCGGTCACTGGCTGGTGACTGTGAACACTGTCCCCTCTGCTTACAGGTCTTCAACATCTCCGATCCACTCTTGGATCCACTGCATCTCTCCCGGACCGACCACCTGCAGCATCTTTGTCTTCAGGCTCCACGGAACAGCTAGAAGAAACCCGACGCACTTCGAGGCCTATGCACCCGCTTCCTGTGGGTGAGGTAAAGCTGGCACACCTGTGCCCAAGTGTAGCATTACATCTCTAGTGCCTGTGTTCCAAATCTTGAGTTCCTAGTCCATCCGGAAGATCCTCTTTGCAGTAACTTTGTACTTTTTACGCACCCATTGAAACCTATGGGAGCACGCGTGTGACTATTTGCTCTGCACACGCCACCCGTGGACCTCCTGGTCACTAACTGACGTTAGCTCCTTGTAGGCCCAGCGATTCTAGAGGCCCTAGGCCTTTTCCCTTTTCTGTTCGTGGTACTTATACCACTATTTTAGTATATGGTTTGAGTGGCCACCAGGGCCTATCCATATAAAGTGCAACTTCTGTGTATTCTACTGTAATCTTGTTTGACGATTTGTGCTCCTGTGCTCATAAAGAGACTAGGGGTTACTTTGAGAAATAAATACATATATATTTTGAATATATATCTGTGTGGTGTCCTTTCATTGGTATAAAAGGGGGTTACATTTGGTAAAACAGCTGGCTTAACACGCTTCACGAGTTTAGCCTCAAAGACTGCTTAGCCTACGCTACCACTAGGGCAGCTAGTCCGAAAAGGTTGACTTACAACCACACCATAAGGGTTGCTTGGCATGGTACAAGGTGAACACTTTAACTAGTGAGCATCATATACCAGGCCAACTTCTCACAGTGGACAACTGTCTTCTCAATGGTCTTCCCCAGGAATAGCCGATGGGTGACCGAGCGGTAATTCGTGAAGCTCTCTGGGTCCATCTTGTGCTTCTTTAAGAGGACAAGGGTCTTTCCAACGCTTCTGAGATGGAACCTTGCTTGAAGGATGCGTTAATGATATTAGGCAAAGGTCCAAAGGCTTCGGCAAGGATCTCCTTCACTTTAAAAGATTGGATGATACAGGGATCCTCCATTGTAGCCTTCAGGAACAGGAGATTGCAAACTTCGATGTCCTTGAGGATGGTAAGTGTTGCAATCACCCAGTTCAATGGCATTCAACTCAGTGGCTATTGAAAGGCTGACCCTTGAGTTGGCTCTGCCAGGGTTCACATTTGTGACTTGCAGGTCACCCTGATGTCTACGACGAGTGTTAACTCGCTGAAAGGGTTTCTTACCCACTAAAGGAATGTGTTACAATGACTATGTTGATGACGTTGGAACCTGTGGACTTGTGATCTAATTTTGGCTTCAAACATTAACAACGCAAGGCATTAGTGATTCTACGCAAACCACTTAGGTGGTCAGTTAGACTCTGACAGGGTGGCCTGCTCGGTCAGTGCGGCGCGGAGCTGGCCTCAGCTTCTTTTGCACAGGACGTCCCGCCATATTACGCGATCCCTACCAGCCTTGAGTGGATCTAAAAGCGGTAATATGTTTCACCAAAATACAAAAACCAATGGCCCTGAGTCTCAGGGAGTTTTCTCCCTGTGCATGGGGCAATTGAGAGTTTTCCCTGCCCAGGTCTACCATGCCTCTTAAGGCAGCAAAAGGAGTATCCATTCCCCACTGTAAGCAGGGTAAGGGCCACCGTCACTGTGGCCTGGCAGCCCAGTGGCAGATGAGATTTTAAGTCCCATAAGTGGTGGAAGCAAAGTTCCCCTATCGGAAGCCCTACACATCCGGACTTAAATCCACCAATAGCATTTCAATGATCACCATTGGCCTCTCCTCTGGATTTAGCACTATTCCAGAAATGCAGGGATTTTCCATTACCAGCTAACTCTACACCAGATCCTGTGTTTAAAGATGATCTAGGCCTACTCAAGTCTTCTGATGGACTGAGAGAACGCTGAGAAGGTGCATTGTGCTGACTGACTTAGAGAATGCTGAGGAGGTGGATTGTGCTGACAGACTGAGAGAACGCTGAGAAGGTGCATTGTGCTGACAGACTGAGAGAACGCTGAGGAGGTGCATTGTGCTGAAAGACTGACAGAACGCTAAGGAGGTGCATTGTGCTGACAGACTGAGAGAACACTGAGGAGGTGCAGTGTGCTGACAGACTGAGAGAACGCTGAGGAGGTGCATTGTGCTGACAGACTGAGAGAACACTAGGGAGGTGCAGCGTGCTGACAGACTGAGAGAACACTGAGGAGGTGCATTGTACTGACAGACTGAGAGAACGCTGAGGAGGTACATTGTGCTGACAGACTGAGAGAACGCTGAGGAGGTGCATTGTGCTGACAGACTGAGAGAACGCTAGGGAGGTGCAGCGTGCTGACAGACTGAGAGAACGCCAAGGAGGTGCATTGTGCTGACAGACTGAGAGAAAGCAAGGGAGGTGCATTTTGCTGACAGACTGAGAGAAGGCTAGGGAAATGCATTGTGCTGACAGACTGAGACAACGCTAAGGAGGTGCATTGTGCTGACAGACTGAGAGAACGCTAGGGAGGTGCATTGTGCTGACCGACTTAGAGAATGCTGAGGAGGTGCATTGTGCTGACAGACTGAGAGAACGCTAGGGAGGTGCACTGTGCTGACACCAGTAGCATTTCCATGACCCCTATTGGCCTCTCCTCTGGATTTAGCACTCAGTCCAGAAATGCAGGGATTTTCTATTACCAGCCAACTCTAACCCAGATCCTGTGTTTAAAGTTGATCTGGGCCTACTCAAGTGGGCTGACTGACTGAGAAAATGCTCAGGAGGTGCATTGTGCTGACAGACTGAGAGAACGCCAGGAAGGTGCACCGTGCTGACAGACTAAGAGAAGGCTAGGGAAGTCCATTGTGCTGACAGACTGAGAGAACGCTAAGGAGGTGCATTGAGCTGACAGACTGAGAGAACGCTAGGGAGGTGCATTGTGCTGACAGACTGAGAGAACGCTAGGGAGGTGCATTGTGCTGTTGGACTGAGAGAATGCTAGGGAGGTGCATTGTGCTGACAAACTGAGAGAACGCTGAGGAGGTGCATTGTGCTGACTGACTTAGAGAACGCTGAGGAGATGCATTGTGCTGACAGACTGAGAGAACGCTGAGGAGGTGCATTGTGCTGACAGACTGAGAGAACGCTAGGGAGGTGCAGCGTGCTGACAGACTGAGAGAACACAAGGGAGGTGCATTGTGCTGACAGACTGAGAGAAGGCTAGGGAAATGCATTGTGCTGACAGACTTAGGGAACGCTGAGGATGTGCATTGTGCTGACAGGTTGAGAGAATGCTAGGGAGGTGCATTGTGCTGACAGACTGGGAGAATGCTAGGGAAGTGCATTGTGCTGATGGACTGAGAGAACGCTAAGGAGGTGCATTGTGCCTACAGACTGAGAGAACGCTGAGGAGGTGTGTTGGACAGGCCACATGAAGGGCTTGCTCCCTCCCCGCATGACAGGGCCCGAGCCCCGGCCCTCCAGGTGTTACCCACCGAAACAACCCGCACCCCGTCTCCAGACGGGACTCCTGCCCCCGGACATCTCTGTATCATGGGGCCGAACCACTACCGGCTCTCTCGCCCGGCCCGGCCGCCATCTTGGACACTGCACCACGAGGCCGCGTGGCCTCAGCTCGACCCTAACCCTGGGCCTGGCCAGGCCCCGACATCCCGGCACCACCATCCACCCAGGAGGTGAACGGACCACTTGGCAGGTCGATGGGAGAAAGAAGTGTCGATGGCTCTCCCCCGCCAGGTGCCGATCGCCCCCCAGCTCCCCCGGGCGCTGGCTCCACCCCCCTGCTGGGTGTCTGGACTCCCTCACCCCGGACCTCCCGACCTCCAAGTGCGAGGGTCCGGACATCAAAGGGCGCCAGACCTATAACTGGGGCAGCTCCAGAGCAGGAAGGGAAGAACTCATCCTTGACGGACTACCGGCGCTGCCGTAGTTCTGCCTTGTGAACTATCACTCTGCCTGCTGGCGCTGCCGCGGCCTTCTGCATCCTCCATCCTCGTCGGGACCTGCTGGCGCTGCCGCGGACCGTTGTAACCACCACCTTCATCGGGACCTGCTGGCGCTGCCGCGGACCGTGTAACGACCACCTTCACCGGGACCTGCTGGCGCCGCCGCGGCCCGTCCAACTAGAACACCGAGCTCGAGGATTGTGAGCTATCCATCATTTCATCGCATCTACCAGATTGGTAACAAGACTGTCCCGCTACCCCCTTTCCCAACCAAGAGACTAGAATCGAGGGGACCCCGGAGTCCTGACCTCCTTGTACCATTCTATCGTACCTAAAGATTGCTTATAAATAACGCTAAAACCTATCTTTGTGTGGTGTACATCTGTGGGGGGGAAGTTACTCATCTGTACGATCGCTGGAGACGGCTCTCCCCGGAGACCTCTCCCCTTGTCCTCGGCCGACCCTCCCGGTCCGTCTAACATTGGTGGCCAGCGGCGCGATCCGAATCAACGCGTAATCGTACAGAGAGTAGCTCACCCCACGACAAAACCACAATGTCAACCAAAGAGAGCGGATCCACCGAGAAATTCCAGATGGAGAAATTGGAAGAGTACAGCCATCGTGAATTGAAACAATTCTGCATTGAACTAGGCATTGCTACCACCGGCCTGAGTACCAAAGACGATTTCAAGCACGCCATTGAGTCGTGGGTAGAAACCGGGGCCGCCAGATCCCCGGACCAAAACATTGCAGCATCAGAGAGGAACACCACGGCTCCCGAAGAGCGAAGAACGGGCCTCTCGCAGGAAGAGATCCAAGAGAGAGAAAAAAACAGACTACATGAGTTAGAAATGGCACGGCTCAAAATGGACGGTGAACTAAAATTAGCCGAACAAAAACTGAACCTAGAGCATCTGCGGCTCCGAGAAGAAGGGGAAGAAAAACAGAGGCAGAGAGAGCTCGAAGAAAAGAGATTAGCATACGAACACGAGCGCAAACTGGCAGAGATAGACCTACGGAAGCAGAACAAAGAACTGGAGGTGCCCGAGCGACCGCGCACCCCGGGAGCGACAGAAAAGAAAGTCCACATCCCCAAGGATGTCGTTCGAGAGTATGTCCGAGAAGACGACATACAACAGTGGTTCAAGGCCTACGAGATCGCCATGACCTCCCACCGGATCGATCGAAGTGACTGGGTTGCCGGTCTATGGGGGAGGTTCGTCAATGAAGGCCGCGATGCCCTGTTACAGCTCCCAGACCACCTGATGTCATCCTATGACCACATGAAGGCTGCCCTCCTCACCCGATATGGGCTCACACCCGAAATGTACCGCCAGAGGTTCCGAGACTGCACCTGGATCCCGGGTACAACTTGGGTGGAATATGTCAACTATTTCAGCCGAGCCTTCGAGGGTTGGATCAAGGGAAGCCACGTAACGACCTACGAGCAACTTTTTAATCTCATGGTGTGGGAGCACCTCTCTAACAACTGCTTCGTCGAGCTCAGGCAGCACCTCCTCGACAGTAAATTGACTGACCCACGGCAACTCGCCGCTGAAGCTGACCGGTGGGAAAGCACCCGAGTGGGCCGGAGAGGGCCGCACGAACAGAACCGGAACAACCAAGGTCAGCACCGTCCCTGAGGAGGAGGAGGAGGCCAGGGACGAGGAAGAGACACCGTCCCGGCCGCTCCCGCTGCCAGCACCCCGCCCCCGGCCAGCCGGGGCAACCCCCCGATGCGCGCGGGGCTTCGAGCCAATGTCACGTGTCACCGATGCCAGCGAGTCGGCCACTACGCCAATGACCCGAACTGTCCACAGAACCAAACTCCGAGACCCCGCCAGGTAGCTGCCGCCGCCCTGGGGGGAGAACAAATCTCCGTGGAACAGGAAGAATACGAGCAGGGACAACAAGAGTGGGAACCGGCCGCCATGGTTCTAGCGTGCCTAGGGGGAAGAGACCTGGTCCCGCGGGCTCCCCTACCCGCCAACACCAGAAAATATAGTCAGTGGGTGAACATTAATGGACGCCGGGCCGAAGCACTACATGACACCGGGGCCAGCGTGACGGCCGTCCGCTGTCACCTGGTAAAACCAGAGCAGATCCTGCCGAACATTCTCTGCCCCGTCCGTTCAGCCGACAACTCGGAGAGTCTATGTCGGATGGCCTGCGTCCCCTTCGAATGGGGAGGAGTCTCCGGCATGTTGAAGGTGACGGTCCGAGATGATGCCCCCGTGGACTGTCTCCTGGGGAATGATCTTGAGAGTTCCCCGTGGGCCGCCGTAGAAAGAAGAGAGCACCTGGGGATGTTGGGCCTCCCGGACTGGGCGTGCGTAACCACCCGGTCCATGGCCGCCCGTGCCATCCCCCGACAAGAAGAACCAGAATGGCCAGCACCTCCTCCCCCGATCGCTCCAGTAGAGGACACCGACCATACCGACCCCCCAGAGCAAACCCCCGAAGGGCTCACTCAGCCCCAGGACCTTCCCAACCTGGCTCAGTGGCGTCAAGAAGGGGGGCCCACCCAGGAACAGTTCCGTCAAGAACAGAAGACCTGTCCCTCCCTCGAGGGACTCCGCCAGCAAGCCCTCGCCCAGAGCGCAGGGGACACCACCGGAGCCCATTGGATCTATTGGGACAACGAACTATTGTACAGTGAACAGAGAATCGCGGAGTTAGGGGCCAGTCGAGTGCTGGTGGTGCCCCTCCGTTTTAGAGACTTCCTGTTAAATTTGGCCCACGATGTTCCTCTGGCTGGACACCTGGGCCAGGACAAAACCTACAGTCGCCTGGTGACCCACTTTTTCTGGCCAAAGATGAGAAACGACGTCCTCAACCACTGCCGGTCCTGCCCCACGTGCCAGGCCAGCGGGAAGAGCGGCCGCAAACTCAAAGCACCTCTGCAACCCTTCCCAGTTGTCACCACCCCGTTCGAGAGGGTGGGAATAGACATTGTGGGGCCCCTGGACCCCCGTACAGCACAAGGACATCGGTTCATCCTGGTACTGGTGGACCACGCCACCCGCTACCCCGAGGCTGTGCCCCTGCGAACTGTAACAGCCCCGGTGGTCGGCCGGGCCTTAATGGGGATCTTCTCCCGGGTGGGCTTCCCCCGAGAAGTCGTCAGCGACAGAGGCACAAACTTTATTTCGAAGTATATGAAGTCCCTCTGGCAACAGTGCGGGGTCACCTACCGATTCACGACCCCCTATCACCCTCAAGGAAACAGACTAGTCGAGCGGTTCAACCGCACGCTCAAGGGAATGATTGGGGGGTTGGAAGAACCCCTCCGTCGCCAGTGGGATGTACTACTTCCGTGCCTCCTCTTCGCCTATCGAGAAGTTTCCCAGAAGTCCCTCGGCTTTAGCCCTTTCGAACTCTTGTACGGGCACCCTGTGCGAGGGCCCCTCAGCCTAGTCAAAGAAGGTTGGGAGATGGCCCCCCTAAAGACCCCTCCAGACGTCTTCAAGTACCTCCTGACCCTACGCAATCAGACCAGGCGATTCAGAGAAATGGCGAAAGCGAACCTTGAGGCCAGTCAGGAGGACATGAAAAAATGGTACGATCAAAATGCCTCCTCCATCGAATTCGAGCCTGGCCAACAAGTATGGGTGATGTCCCCCACCGAACCATGTGCCTTGCAGGACAAGTGGACGGGCCCTTCAAAGTGGTCGAACGCAAGAGCCCCGTCACCTATCTCATCGATATGGAATCCCCACGGAACCCCCTCCGGGTCCTCCACACCAACAGACTCAAACCCCACTTTGTGCGCTCGGAGCTCAGCCTCCTGATGGCTACAGACAGTGGAGCGGAAGAAGACTCCGAGCCTCTCCCTGATCTCCTGAAGACTCGGGAGAAAGATGGTTCCGTGGACGGGGTCCGGCTCTCCGATGCCCTCACCCCGGAACAGCGCCAAGGCTGCCGGGACCTCCTGCTGCAGTTTGCTACCTTGTTTTCCCTCACCCCAGGGGTCACCCCCTGGTGCTTGCATGACGTGGACACTGGGGACAGTCCCCCTATCAGACACCGGGTGTACCGCGTACCAGATCGGGTACGGGCCTGCATCCAAGAGGAGGTATCAAAGATGCTCACGCTCGGGGTCATCGAGCCCTCGGACAGCCCCTGGGCCAGCCCGGTCGTGCTGGTCCCCAAAGCTGCTGCCCCCGGCACCACTCCTGAGCTCCGATTCTGCGTCGACTATCGGGGCTTGAATGCTGTTACCAGAACCGACGCTCATCCCATCCCCCGAGCGGATGAACTGATCGACCGCATGGGGGCTGCCCGCTACCTCAGCATCTTCGACCTGACAGCGGGCTACTGGCAGATCGGTCTCACACCCCGGGCCCAAGAACGATGCGCCTTTTCTACCCCCGATGGCCACTACCACTTCAAAGTCATGCCCTTCGGCATGAAGAATGCCCCAGCTACTTTTCAGCGACTGGTGAACCAGGTCTTGGCGGGGCTCGAGGAGTTCAGCGCCGCCTACCTGGACGATATCGCTGTGTACAGCCGCCACTGGTCCGACCACCTCCACCACCTCCGAGAGGTCCTGCAGGCCCTCCAACGGGCCGGCCTCACAATCAAGGCCAGCAAGTGCCAAATTGGTCAAGGGTCCGTGACCTATCTCGGACACCAGGTGGGAAGCGGTCTGGTGGCCCCTCTGCAACTCAAAATCGCTGCCATCCAGTCCTGGCAGCCCCCAGTCACGCAGACCGAGGTCCGAGCCTTCTTGGGGCTCACCGGCTACTACCGGCGATTCGTGAGGGACTATGGCAGCATTGTGGGGCCCCTCACGGGACTCACATCCAAAAACCACCCGAAGAAGATCAACTGGACCCCAGACTGTCAAGCGGCCTTCGAGAAGCTGAAAGCCGCCATGTGCACCGCCCCTGTGCTCCAGGCCCCCGACTACAGTCGGGAATTCATCGTACAAACAGATGCCTCCGACCATGGCATCGGGGCGGTCCTCTCCCAGCTGAACTCCGAGGGACTTGACCAACCGGTGGCCTTCATCAGCAGACGCCTCCTGGCCCGAGAACAGCGATGGAGCACCATCGAGAGGGAGGCCTTCGCAGTGGTGTGGGCCCTCAAAAACCTCCGGCCCTATCTCTTCGGTACCCACTTCCGGGTGCAAACAGATCATCGACCCCTGCAGTGGCTAATGCAGATGCGGGGGGGAAAACCCCAAACTATTGCGTTGGTCCATCTCCCTGCAGGGGATGGACTTCACTGTGGAACATCGACCGGGCCAAGACCACGCCAACGCAGATGGCCTGTCACGCTTTTTCCGCCTCGACGAGGAGAGTCCCCAAGAGGATGGGTGACTCTCCCCGCCTTCAGCTGGGGGGGACGCATGTTGGACAGGCCACATGAAGGGCTTGCTCCCTCCCCGCATGACAGGGCCCGAGCCCCGGCCCTCTAGGTGTTACTCACCGAAACAACCCGCACCCCGTCTCCAGACGGGACTCCTGCCCCCGGACATCTCTGTATCATGGGGCCGAACCACTACCGGCTCCCTCGCCCGGCCGCCATCTTGGACACTGCACCACGAGGCTGCGTGGCCTCAGCTCGACCCTAACCCTGGGCCTGGCCAGGCCCCGACATCCCGGCACCACCATCCACCCAGGAGGTGAACGGACCACTTGGCAGGTGTCGATCGCCCCCCAGCTCCCCCGGGCGCTGGCTCCACCCCCCTGCTGGGTGTCTGGACTCCCTCACCCCGGACCTCCCGACCTCCAAGTGCGAGGGTCCGGACATCAAAGGGCGCCAGACCTATAACTGGGGCAGCTCCAGAGCAGGAAGGGAGTTGTAGCCTGGAGTCGAGAGACACCGAGAAGAACTCATCCTTGACGGACTACCGGCGCTGCCGTAGCCCTGCCTTGTGAACTATCACTCTGCCTGCTGGCGCTGCCACGGCCTTCTGCATCCTCCATCCTCGTCGGGACCTGCTGGCGCTGCCGCGGACCGTTGTAACCACCACCTTCATCGGGACCTGCTGGCGCTGCCGCGGACCGTGTAACGACCACCTTCACCGGGACCTGCTGGCGCTGCCGCGGCCCGTCCAACTAGAACACCGAGCTCGAGGATTGTGAGCTATCCATCATTTCATCGCATCTACCAGATTGGTAACAAGACTGTCCCGCTACCCCCTTTCCCAACCAAGAGACTAGAATCGAGGGGACCCCGGAGTCCTGACCTCCTTGTACCATTCTATCGTACCTAAAGATTGCTTATAAATAACGCTAAAACCTATCTTTGTGTGGTGTACATCTGTGGGGGGGAAGTTACTCGTCTGTACGATCGCTGGAGACGGCTCTCCCCGGAGACCTCTCCCCTTGTCCTCGGCCGACCCTCCCGGTCCGTCTAACAAGGTGCATTGTGCTGACAGACTGAGAGAACACTGAGGAGGTGCATTGTGCTGACAGACTGAGAGAACGCTGAGGAGGTGCATTGTGCTGACAGACTGAGAGAACGCTAGGGAGGTGCAGCGTGCTGACAGACTGAGAGAACGCCAAGGAGGTGCATTGTGCTGACAGACCGAGAGAACGCAAGCGAGGTGCATTGTGCTGACAGACTGAGAGAAGGCTAGGGAAATGCATTGTGCTGACAGACTGAGACAACGCTAAGGAGGTGCATTGTGCTGACAGACTGAGAGAACGCTAGGGAGGTGCATTGTGCTGACCGACTTAGAGAATGCTGAGGAGGTGCATTGTGCTGACAGACTGAGAGAACGCTAGGGAGGTGCACCGTGCTGACACCAGTAGCATTTCCATGACCCCTATTGGCCTCTCCTCTGGATGTAGCACTCATTCCAGAAATGCGGGGATTTTCTATTACCAGCCAACTCTAACCCAGATCCTGTGTTTAAAGTTGATCTAGGCCTATTCAAGCGGGCTGACTGACTGAGAAAATGCTCAGGAGGTGCATTGTGCTGACAGATTGAGAGAATGCTAGGAAGGTGCACCGTGCTGACAGACTAAGAGAAGGCTAGGGAAATCCATTGTGCTGACAGACTGAGAGAACGCTAAGGAGGTGCATTGAGCTGACAGACTGAGAGAACGCTAGGGAGGTGCATTGTGCTGACAGACTGAGAGAACGCTAGGGAGGTGCATTGTGCTGTTGGACTGAGAGAATGCTAGGGAGGTGCATTGTGCTGACAGACTGAGAGAATGCTGAGGAGGTGCATTGTGCTGACTGACTTAGAGAACGCTGAGGAGATGCATTGTGCTGACAGACTGAGAGAACGCTGAGGAGGTGCATTGTGCTGACAGACTGAGAGAACGCTAGGGAGGTGCAGCGTGCTGACAGACTGAGAGAACACAAGGGAGGTGCATTGTGCTGGCAGACTGAGAGAAGGCTAGGGAAATGCATTGTGCTGACAGACTGAGGGAACGCTGAGGATGTGCATTGTGCTGACAGGTTGAGAGAATGCTAGGGAGGTGCATTGTGCTGACAGACTGGGAGAATGCTAGGGAAGTGCATTGTGCTGATGGACTGAGAGAACGCTAAGGAGGTGCATCGTGCCTACAGACTGAGAGAACGCTGAGGAGGTGCATTGTGCTGACAGACTGAGTGAACGCTAGGGAGGTGCATTGTGCTGATGGACTGAGAGAACGCTGAGGAGGTGCATTGTGTTGACAGACTAAGAGAATGCTAGGGAGGTGCATTGTGCTGATGGACTGAGAGAACGCTAGGGAGGTGCATTGTGCTGACAGTCTTAGAGAACGCTGAGGAGGTGTATTGCGCTGAGAGTGTTAGAGAACGCTAGGGAGGTGCATTGTGCTTCCCGACTAGCCCTACAATCTCACCTGGATGGAGGGTCCAAGTCCCCCCACCACCGTAACATGGCCCATTGTTCCCAAAGCTTGTCATGAGACCATCAGAGCCACCAGTCACCAGGGCAGGCTCTGGCCCCTCCAGGATAAACCCAGTTAGATTCCGTAGCCCTTAACAACGCAGGCAGGCCCCAGGTCCCTAGCCACCATAACCGAAGATGGGTTGGTAGATCTCTGCTCTTCTCAGCTGTGACCTGGATTATGGGTCAAACCACTGGAGCAAGCACTAGTGTGTTTCAGTCATGGATGAATGCAGGTTTACATCCTCACTACAATCTATTCTTCCTTAAGTGCCAGAAACACTACTCCTACAGGCTGCAGCACCTACAGTACACTCCATCCAGGGACAAGCGTGCCAAAGGAACCCCTGTATTAGGATATTTTTCCCAAAACTGCACTTTCATTCTACCAGGCTGACGTTTTTTAATCTGGTGATGTACAGGCGTGTGCGCACATCCATACGCTCACACACATACAAAGAAATATAGAATAAAGCACACACAGATATGCATGTATATGGTCTGAAGTAGACTCTGCCATAAGCTAGAAGAATATTTAAAATCGCCAAAGAGGTCCATGGCTATATAGAGGAAGGAGGCCAAAGGCCAAGTTCTTTTAAAAGGTTATGGACATCCAATGTGGCTTGTAACATTTTTTTACCTCTACAGCAGAAGGTACTTTATTCCTTATAATACATGATCAGACCATAAGCGTTCCCCAAAAAG
The DNA here is from genome assembly GCF_964204655.1 of Triturus cristatus. Taxonomy (NCBI): domain Eukaryota; kingdom Metazoa; phylum Chordata; class Amphibia; order Caudata; family Salamandridae; genus Triturus; species Triturus cristatus. The sequence continues at coordinate 60,266,312 of NC_140591.1, read as the reverse complement.
ATTACATCCTTGGTTTCTTGCATCTTCATAGGAGAAAGTGTAATTGCAAATATGCATAATAAATATAGACTCTGTAGTGTGAAAGAAACGCATCAATATATCGCAAGTAATTTGTTGGTAAAACGTATTATATGCAGTATAATGTGTCTATGATGTATAACTATAATTCATAATGTGTGGAAACATGGAGAGAAATGCCTGCATTTGTTTAATGAACTATAGCCTTGTGAAAAATGAATGTGCTACCATGACTGGCTTCTTTCTGTTAATGAGTATTCATTTCCAGAGAACAGTTCAGAAGAGGGTAGTGCTATCTCTTGCTTTCTCAGTTTAAACAGCTGTTGTAATTCTGCTCTGTGACTTGCCTTTCACATTGTCTGCTGGCTCTGACAGCAGGCTTTAGCGTCACAACTCAGTTGTAATAACTTATTACAGTTGAGCAGCTACATCCTGCTCTTGTGACAGGTCTCTATCGATGTCACAACTCGACTTTGATAGGAAAGGTTGAACCTGGTTTCAGTACATGGATGACAGGCTCCCGCTTATTGTATATAGGATTATAGATGGGTAACTGTGAATACCAGTGATCTTTTCAACAAGGGGATCTGGGTTCTGAGACATCAAAAAGACAACGAGAGCAGAGTTAGAGTTGTCTGTGGTGCCACACAGAAGCCCCCTCTATAAGATTATTCTCAAAATCATATGCCTTTGACTTCCAGCATATGCACAGGAGTAGAGGAGCGTCATGCATAAAATGTAAACAAAATATTTAAAAAGTCTTGGCCTCCTGCCACGCACCCCACCAACCTTGAGCTACCCTCCCCCTCCTGCGAATTTAAAAATAAATGTTAAAAAAGAATCGGAGTTTTATATAGCACAAACTTGACCCAAAGGTATCAGAGCGCTTCACATGAGCACCAATTACGTTAAATAAGGACACATTCATTTTTATTAGGCACAAGGGGATTAAGTGATTTGCCCAGAATCACAGGATGTTGAGCATCGGTGCTGAGACTTGAACCTGCTTCCCCAGATTTGAGGTCAACCACCCTAGCCTTTAGGCCACAACCTCTCCGATTGCCCCCCACCCACATCATCCTTATGAAAAACCCTCCCCTTCCCAAATACAAATATATAAACAAAAACCTAGTCTTGTACTGTCCACCACACCACCCTCTGCATATCCCCCGAACTTCTCCCTAGAGGGGAAAAAAATATCTGACCTCCCACCACCCTCTGCAACCCCTTAGCCCACACTAGAAGAAACTTACCTATTCTCATGTCACCTACCCCATCACTCTCTGCGCCCCGTCACCACCTTGCAGCCGAAAAACACACTCCCAGCTCTCACATTGTCAGTGCTGCATCGTTTCTCCTCTTAGCATGGGTCTGTGGAGACCAAACAGAGGTGGAAGAAGGCAGGTAAGACCACCAACCGCACTCTCCGCTCTCACATTGTCAGTGCCGCATCGCTTCTCCTCTCAGCATGGGTCTGTGGAGACCAAACAGAGGTGGAAGACGGCAGGTAAGACCACCAACCGCACTCTCCGCTCTCACATTATTAGTGCCGCATCGCTTCTCCTCTCAGCATGAGTCTGTGGAGACCAAGGAGAGATGGAAGAAGGCAGGTAAGACCACCAACCGCACTTTCCGCTCTCACATTGTCAGTGCCGCATCGCTTCTCCTCTCAGCATGGGTCTGTGGAGACCAAACAGAGGTGGAAGAAGGCAGGCAAGACCACCAACCGCACTCTCCGCTCTCACATTGTCAGTGCCGCATCGTTTCTCATCTCAGCGTGGGTCTGTAGAGACCAAGGAAAGGCAGAAGAAGGCAGGTAAGACCACCAACCGCACTCTCCGCTCTCACATTGCCAGTGCCGCATCGTTTCTCATCTCAGCGTGGGTCTGTAGAGACCAAGGAAAGGCAGAAGAAGGCAGGTAAGACCACCAACCGCACTCTCCGCTCCCACATTGTCAGTGCCGCATCGTTTCTCATTCTCATCTCAGCATGGGTCTTTAGAGACCAGGAAAGGCAGAAGAAGGCAGGTAAGACCACCAACCGCACTCTCCGCTCTCACATTGCCAGTGCTGCATCGTTTCTCCTCTTAGCATGGGTCTGTGGAAACCAAACAGAGATGGAAGAAGGCAGGTAAAACCACCAACCGCACTCTCCGCTCTTACATTGTCAGTGCCGCATCGTTTCTCATCTCAGCATGGGTCTGTGGAGACCAAGGAGAGATGGAAGAAGGCAGGTAAGACCACCAACCGCACTCTCCGCTCTTACATTGTCAGTGCCGCATCGTTTCTCATCTCAGCATGGGTCTGTGGAGACCAAGGAGAGATGGAAGAAGGCAGGTAAGACCACCAACCGCACTCTCCGCTCTTACATTGTCAGTGCCGCATCGTTTCTCATCTCAGCATGGGTCTGTGGAGACCAAGGAGAGATGGAAGAAGGCAGGTAAGACCACCAACCACATTTCGACTGCTGTCGACTGCTCTGTAGACTCAGAAGAGGTGGTGAAAAATGGGGGCGCTTCCCTTGTGATGTCACAACAGTGGTTAGCCACTTGGGTTAACCACTGTTGTGACATCACTACAGTGAGTAACCGGATTTCCTATGTAAACCATTGACTTATTAGGTACAGACTGTTTACTGCTTCCTTGTCTTAACTCACCTATTTTTACTTCCTGTAGGTGGATTAAAAATATGTCCTGGTTGTTGTTTAGACACAGCAGTACCACATTGTCTTGCTTTGCTCACGTTATTTGTTGCTCTTAGGGCCAGGTGTAGGCCCTGCTTCGAGCTGCTGCCGCTTCACCTGTCTGCTCCCTTTTAGGCCCACCTGTATCTGACCTAGGATGAGAACTCTGGTGGAGCCATATTAATCCTGTACCATCAGCAACAAACTTGGGGCAACATGTACAAAAGTTTTTGACTGTCGCTAATGTCCTGATGCGCAGAATCGGACTGTTTGCGAATGCAAAAAAGCCTTTTCATATGTACCAAACCCTATTTTGAGAATCAGTAACCTATTACCAAGTATCAAAATAGGTCAACGATTCGGTACTAGGAAGCAGTGTGTTATGGCGTCCCTTCCTAATAGCGACTGGCAGTGGTATGTATGAATGTTTCTGTCAAAATGCAGTTGTAAAACATTAGCTTTAAACCACAAAATTCAATTTGGTGGGTCCCATTCTCATACTCGTAAGAGCTCTTCAAAAATGAAAGTGAAACTGAAACGTTTCATTTTTGTTTTTGAAACGCATCTGCATCCCGATTTCCTTTAAAGAAAACCACTTCATTAAAAATAAAATGTTTCTGTATTTAAAATCAAACACATACGTGGTGGTCTGCTGTCTGCAGCAGTCCACCATCCCCGTGTTTTTAGCAATTGTCAATGGGTTGCAAATTGCGACCTCCCACATGAATATTAATGAGGTAGGTCAATTGTGACCCCACTGGGAATCGCAAACAGTGTTTAACACACTGTAGTATATAGCTGTTTGCCATTTCCTAATAGCGAATCACAAAAATTTGCTAATAGGAAATCACAAACGGTAATTTTTGTACATGCGGCCCTTAGAGACAGAAATCCATACCTGGGCAAATATCCAAGAAGGGTAAGGCTATGGGCTCCTGTCACGTAACAGGTCAAGCGTTCTCGTCACCCCCCAACCCCCTGCATATTGTGCCATTCTCCTGCTACAGCGTCTCTATACCTGGCATACAGTCCCCGTAGAAGATGCTTGTTTCAGCGGCTAATGGCGAACATTCTTGTGTACATCTTTGAGGTTGATGCCCTGATACTTGTAGTCATGCACATCTTTGTCGTTGCTTCTTGGTGCCAGGAGGTTTTTTCCTGTCTCCATGGAGTCTAATTGAGCCGTGCAGTAATGTTTGAAAGGGTTATTCAAGACGCCTCCATTTGTGATGTTCCTGTTACGCCGTTAGTGTCGAGTTCACCACGCTTCAAGAAAGGAGAACTTGGGGTGAATCTGTAGACAGAGCTTCGAGAGGTTTGGTTATTGTGATGTCAGTTCATTTCACAATGTCTCCATCTGTTGCTGCTGAGAGGTGGTAATGACTTCATACATGCTGATAACAATATATGGGATCCAGTACCCTCTGCAGCACATTATAAGGATATTGCAAGTCACAGAGACATTCCAAGAAGAACGAGGCTGAAGGCGCAGTTAAATTGTAAGGTCATGGAACTCTGAGGTGACTTGCAATCTCATTTTAACCTATACCAGAGAGCATTTTATTCCTTATATTATGTGGTGAAATCATTATCCCTTCCTGCATACGGCATAAAACCTTTGTGCCTTGCTCTTTCATAAGGAAAAGATAATATGGTTGCAGACATAAAGTATGAAAGCAGAATCTTTAGGATGAAATTAAGCACCCTAAAATGCAATTAGTACTTTGATGCAAAAAGATATTAGAATCAGTTTAATGTTAGTAAGATTATAACAATGCTGTATCTCAGAATGTTTAGAAGCATGCAGAGAAGGTCTGTCATACCTGTAATGACCTACACCAGAACAAAAGTAAACATGTTGTCATAAATATCTCCTTTCTGATAATCGCTGTTCATTTTAGAAAAACAGATCAGAAGAATGAAAAGCCAGTTTCCTTTTTATTTACACTACTGTAATCGGGCTCTGTAAGGTGCCTTACACCTTGCTTGTTGTCTGTCAGTGGATGTTATAACATCCCAACTGAACTGTAATAACTTATTACAATTGAGCAGCTAGATCATTTTCTTATTACAACTGATTAGAAACATCCGAACTCAACTGTCACAAGGAACCTACAGATATTGCTTTTATACAGAGATGGCAGACCTCAGTGTATTATCTTAAGAATTGATGACAGAGATTCAAACCTAGAGAGCCTCGTAGGTTCATCTACGTGTCCTCAATGTCGTTTGATTATATCTGGCTGCTTCAATGAATGAAGAGTTCTCCTGCAGAGCCTGGAGGCAGCTGTGGATGGTTTACAGTCTGTAGTAAAAGTACAATGACTGTCAACAGCAGATATTAGGCATATTCAGCGCATGTACTCACAAAGGGAGAAATTGAGGAAGATTTTGGTTAGATTTCTTCTCTGTAAGAGATTAAATGATTTTGGTAAAACGATTGGTGTAGAGGGGAATGATAGTATTGGCACCTGAGATGTTATGAAAAATGGTTGTGGCTATTTCCCCTGGGAGAGGTTTGGTTACAACACATACGAGTACTGCAAAGGTGACCAACTTGACGGTCATGGTGGACTACTGCTAATTGGAATGCACTCAGTACAATAAGGTGTAGAATTTGTCACGCTAGACTTTGATGGTGCGCGTCTTCCTTGAATGTAGTGGAAACAAATGCATTGAATATATTAGAGCCGAATACACGAGATGGCAGTGATGTGTCTCAGTGATGGAGGACCATTATTATTTCTTGCGGCCAGAGATGTGGCACTTTATCACTGTTCTAGGAACTAGGAATGCGTTGGATTAATGGACTGGAGGGTCTACAGGGAAGATGTTCTAGAGCTGCTGCTGAATTAGAATGGGACACAACCACCTTTCAGTGATATGGAGACATTTCTGAAAGAGCAATAGTTTGGAACAGCGCAGGGCATCACTGTATCATCCTGAGACAAATGGGATGATGGAGAGTCTCAATAGAACCATCATCGGCTGTATTAGAATGGCGACTGTGACACGATGAGACAGGGGGAAAAGTGTTGTAGTTCATAGGGTGACAAGACATACCACCACAGTAAGAAAAAAAATAGATTTTGTGTGGCAGGAAGCCCAGTACCAGCATGTACCAATGTTTAAAAGGTCCTGAAAAGAGGGTTTCAGATGCCAACAATAAGGTGAGAGGGCGTATTTTTAGCCTTGGGGTAAAGTTAAGCTCAGGTGCATGTTTCGCTAGTCCAAGCAATGGTGGTTAGACACCGGAGAGGGTGACAGAGTTGGGGTTTATGTAGCACCTAAAATACTGTGAGCGTTCTCCTCTCCATGTTTCATATTAAGGTACATGTTCACAACAGTGACCTTGGAACCAGTACTGTTTTAGTGTGGTTTAAGAACATTACTGTTAGACCTGTCAGCCCTTTGGGTGGTCCCTCCTCATCATTATTTATTTTGTCCCACTTTTGCCTCAAACCCTGTTTGAATTTTTCCTTTTTGGGAACCACCAGACTTTTTAGTGTTGCTGCAGATTCAGGGAGCCATTTTAGCTACCCCTGAAACTTCTGTCTGAGGGCCTGGAGCACAAAATGGTGGCCACCTGTGACATCACCAGCATCCACTGGAACCTACTAGCACCTTCCAGAACATTCCAGAACCCTGTGACAGTTGGAGGCGGTTTAGAATGTTGGGAAGCTAAGACAGAGAGTTGGCAGTTGGAGCTGGCAGTTGGCACCTGACTGGTGAGGAGTGAGCAGCAGAAACTTGAAGGAGGAAGGAGTGAGGCAGCAGGGGTGGAAACTTGTGCCTGGAGTGGGGTCCATAAACCCACCCTTGATACTAGTCCCTACTGACTGAGCCCAGCCTGGAGCCCTGTGTGGGAAGAAGCCAGAAAAACCATCCTAAGGACCTGGACAGCAGGAACAGGCCTTAGAAACAGAGAACAGCAAGATCCTGACCTGGAAACTGGTTTCCCTGGAGTCCGACGTCGAGTAGCCTGAGACCCGGAGCCCGAGGTGGAGAAGCGGCGCCGACTGGAAAGCGGACGTCGTACCCGGAGCCGCCAGAGGTCGAGTGAGGGCGCCGTCAGAGGTCGTGAGGAGTACCAGAGGTCGAGGAGGAAGTCACCCGAGGTCGAGTGAGCGGCGTCATCGGAGGAGTGAAGTCCGCCCTCCGGAGTCGTCGGAGACCGAGGTGAGGTGTACCGGAGGTCGGGAGTGAGGATCGCACTCCGGAGTCGCCGGAACCTGTGAGAATCGTGCCGGAGGTCGGGAGTGGAGGTCGCACTCCGGAGTCGCCGGAAACCTAAGGAGAGGAGCACCGGAGGTCGGGAGTGGAGATCGCACTCCGGAGCCGCCGGAAGTCGACATCGAGCCAAGGCCGGGCGACGTCATCGAATCCGAGGTCGCCATCGGACCGGAGCCGCCCGAGGTCGACATCGAGTAAAGACTGCCCGACGTCATCGAATCGGAGGTCGAGATCGAACCGAGGCCGCTGACATCGAAACCGGAGCCGCCTACCGGCGTCGTCAAGAACTGACATTGTGCCGAGGCCGCCGACATCGAACCGGAACCGCCTCACGGCGTCGACACGACTCCAGCGGCGTCGGAGCATCAGAAAAAGGGCAGTAAGTGGAGTAGAGGGCGCCTAAGGCCCTGTGGAGACCTGAGAGACTGCTCTAAGGGGCTAGGGAGGTGCTGGAACCAACCTGACTGTGCCAGGGGTGAGCTGGGACTAATCTAGAGAAGTTGTGTGGAGGGAGAGAGCCAGGTCTCTGGTATTCCCCCCTTGATCTACCTCAGTTTAGGCCTCAGCCTTGTCCAAGCCAGGGAGTAGACACCCCCAAGCCTTCCACATCCCCACAAGCTGTGCCTGGGCCAAATCAGCCCTTAGGAATTCAAAAGTGAACTGATTCTATGAGTGTCACTGTCAGCTTTTAAGTATTTATTAGGGGCACTGTATTTATTGTATTTAACCTATTTATTGCTTCACTGTATTTATTGGTCCACAGTATTTATTGATGCACAATATTTATTGGTTTACAGTATTTATTGCCTCAGAATATTTAATTGCCTGTATGTATTGCACTTTTATTTAGGCCTTCAGTATTTATGATCACCCCTATTTATTGAATCATTAAGCCAGAATTTATTTGACCTGCACTATTTAAAGTTTGTATATTGTGATTGTTATTTATTTATCCAATCAGCAACTAAGAGAAAAAGAAGATAAAGAAAGATATTTTCATAATTTTTACGGTGTAGAGTCGTTTTTGGAACGGATGCACGCATGGTTATTGTTTGGGTATGTCGTATGCTTAGCACGGAGCCTGATTCCTGACCACTCGAGCCAAGCTACCACTGTATGTCCTGGAGAGACCCTTTCAGAGTGGGAGTGGGGAATTTCCAACATTAATTGGTGTTCAGTGGTGGGATCGAGCTGTGCCTACGTATACTCAACAATAACTGTGGGTAGTCCATAGGCCTACACCGGGAGTTTTCTCAAAGCGGCCTTCCTAATTGTGGGTTTTTGTTTTTTCCAAATTTACTCTGGTGGTGGGAGGAGGTTTTATTAAAGGTACCCCCCTACATTGTTACTGCACAAAACCTGTCCTCTAACCTGAGTGGGCGAGATGGAGTTTGTACTAGAAAATCTAGAAACGTACACTGTGGCCCAACTCAGGGAGTTTTGCCAGCGGGAGGGGGTGTACTGTCCCCCAGGAGCAAAGAAGGGTGCACTCCAAACCAGCTTAAGGGCTTGGGGGGAGGCACGCCGAGAAAGCAAGGCTGAGGAGGAGGACAGGGATAGAGAGCCTGACACCGAGGGGGCTGAGATGTACCAACCTGAGGTGGGGAACCTGTCAGCGGGGCCCAGAACCATTTCTAGGAAGGGCAGCAGTGCCTCTAGCGGTGGCTTGTCTGAAGTGGAGTTAACAGACCGGAGGGAGAAAAGACAGCTCACATGGGACTTAGCAAGGCTGGAGAAGGAGAAGGAGGAACAGAGGATGGCCCATGAATTACGACTGAAAGAAATAGATCTTCAGATCCTGAGAATCGGGGCACAACCTGTTCCTAATGGTGGCAGCCAAACCCAAGAGATCACCAGGGAACCTAAACCCTACCTGCCAAAGGACATAGTAGCTAGCTATGGGGTGGGTGATGATATCGCCAAGTGGCTAGCAGCCTATGAGGTCTCGTTGAGGGCCCATGGGGTTCCAGAGAAGTACTGGGGAGGGGGATTGTACAAGTACATGCCTCCAGCTGGTAGGGATGCTTTATTGGCCCTCGAAGAGGATGAGCAGACCCACTACCCCACCATGAAACTGGCGCTCATAAGGAAGTTTGGACTAACACCCGAAAGGTACCGACAGAAGTTTAGGGGTAGTCACAAACTGGGCACACAGAATTGGGTGGACTTCCTGGACTATGCAAAGAAGGCACTGGAAGGTTGGATTCAGGGCAGTGAAGTGAGGAACTACGAGGGGTTGTTTGACCTAGTACTGAAGGAACACCTGCTCGAGAAATGTTTCCCTGAACTGCGGCAACACCTGGTGGATAGCAAGCTGACCAGTCCCCGGAAGCTTGCTGAGGATGCAGACATTTGGGCTAGTACCCGGGTGTCCACAAGGGGGACTGGAGGGGATACTCAAAAGGCCGGACAGGGCGCCCCCCAGAAGAAAGAGGGAGGGGAAAAGAAAAAGGAGTTCTCCAAAGGCCCCCAAAATAACTTCCAAGGGAAGGGAACAGGATTCACCCCTAGGGCTAACCCACCCAGAAACCCTAATCCTGGCCAGAGTCAGCAGCCAAGGGTTGTCCATTGCTATGAGTGCGGTGGCGTTGGACACTATAAAGGAGATCCGAAGTGCTTGAAACGACCACCCCCTCCCACTGGAGGAAAGACCCCCGGAGTAGCTAGTGTAGTGCTCGGGGAGGAGATGCCCTTAACTAAGGGAAGGGAGTGGGCGGGTGTCACTTTAGTGTCCCTGGGAGAACGGGAGATGGTTCCTAAGATCCAGGTGCCCGCAAATACCGCAAAGTATGGGCAGTGGGTCACCATCAACGGCCAAAGAGGGGAGGCTCTGAGAGACACAGGAGCCAGTATGACTATGGTGCGTAGCCAACTGGTGTCTCCAGAGCAGGTAATTCCCGATGTACTCCACCCAGCCGCGATGGCTGACGGCAGAACAGGCCACTATCCAGTGGCCGAGGTTCCCTTTGAATGGGGGGGGTTGCAGGTTCACTTCGAGTTGCCGTAAGCCCTGCCGTGCCAGTCGATTGTCTGCTGGGGAATGACATGGAGCACAACGCTTGGAAGGAGGTGGAATACCGGACTCACACCGAGATGCTGGGTACACCTGACTGGGCCTGTGTTAGCACAAGGTCCGCGACTACCCGAAGAGGGAGTTCATTTCGGCTGGAGCCTGGAACAAAGGCCCAGCCAGCTGCCAGTCAAGGGAAGAACCGAGGACAGGAGGAGCCTGCCTCGGCGTCCCCACCCCGTAGGACGGATAGGCCACCGGAGGTGGTGGACCAGGAGTCTGCGGTGGGGGACGTTACCAACCTGGAGGACCTACCCATACCGGCCGAGTGGCACGTGGAGGGAGGCCCGTCCAGGGAGGAATTCTGCCAGGGCCAGAGGGAGTGCCCTACCCTTGAGGGGCTGAGGCGACAGGCCGAAGCCCAGGCAGCAGGGAACGTTGAAGGGAACTACAGTGTTTACTGGGAGGATGGCCTCCTCTACAGTGAACCCAAGGCACCCCTACATGGATCGTCACGAGCCTTGGTAGTTCCTCAACGTTATCGAGCCTTCCTTCTGGAGTTGGCTCACGAGATACCATTGGCAGGACACCTGGGGCAAGACAAGACCTTCGCCCGTCTTGTCCCACACTTTTATTGGCCTCAGATGAAAGTGTCGTCCGATACCTACTGCCGGACATGTGTGTCTTGCCAAGCCAGTGGGAAAACAGGGGTGAAGCTGAAAGCTCCCCTGGAACCACTTCCTGTCGTTAGCACCCCCTTTGAAAGGGTGGGCATCGACATTGTGGGTCCATTAGATCCGCCGACTACAGCTGGTCACAGGTTTATCCTGGTTCTGGTGGATCATGCCACACGGTACCCAGAGGCAATACCTCTGAGGACCATAACAGCACCTGTTGTGGCTAGGGCCCTGATGGGAATCTTTACCCGAGTGGGTTTTCCCAAGGAAGTTGTGTCCGACAGGGGGACCAACTTCATGTCAGCGTATATGCGGGCGATGTGGAAGGAGTGTGGAGTGACATACCGGTTCACCACTCCTTACCACCCCCAGACCAATGGTCTGGTGGAGAGGTTTAACAAAACCTTGAAGGGCATGATCAGAAGTCTGCCTGAAAGCCTGCGGAGGAAATGGGACGTCCTCCTACCCTGTTTACTTTTTTCCTACAGGGAAGTGCCACAGAAGGGAGTGGGCTTCAGCCCCTTCGAGCTTCTGTATGGGCACCCTGTACGTGGACCTCTCAACCTGGTGAGAGACGGATGGGAAAGAACTCCCAGAAAGCTTCCCCAGGATGTGGTGAGCTACATGCTGGCCTTCCGGAGCCAAATGGCTAAGTTGTGGAAGCAAGCTTCTGACAACTTGGAAGCCAGCCAAGCAGTGATGAAGGCGTGGTATGACCACAACGCTCACCCGGTGGAGTTGGAGCCTGGCCAGAAGGTGTGGGTGATCGAACCGGGAGAGCTTAGTGCCCTCCAGGATCGCTGGTCAGGACCCTTTGAGGTGTTGGAGAAGAAGGGTAAGGCTACCTACTTGGTGGACCTGAAGACCCCTCGTCAGCCCCTGCGGGTGCTGCATGCCAACCGCCTCAAACCCCACCACGAGAGGCCCGAAGTCATCTTGATGATGGTGACTGACGGAGGAGAGGACGTGGAAAGCGAGCCTCTCCCTGATCTGTTTGCGTCTCAAGAGAAGGATGGGTCGGTGGAGGGAGTGAATCTCTCCCCATCTCTAACTCCTGAACAGCAGGAGGACTGTCGCCAGGTCCTGGGGCAGTACTCTTCGTTGTTCTCCCTTGTCCCGGGTAGGACTCACCTGTGCGTCCATGACGTGGACACAATAGACAGCCCACCTGTGAAGTCCAAGATCTACCGGATGTCAGACAAGGTGAAGGCCAGCATTCATAGTGAAGTCACTAAGATGCTGGAGCTAGGAGTGATCGAACCTTCTAGCAGCCCCTGGTCCAGTCCGGTGGTGTTAGTACCAAAAGCTGCACCACCGGGTGCCCAACCAGAACTGAGGTTCTGTGTGGACTATCGGGGACTGAATTCAGTGACCAAAACTGATGCTCATCCGATCCCTAGGGCGGATGAATTGATTGACCGGCTGGGAGCTGCCCAATATCTAAGTACCTTTGACCTTACTTCAGGGTACTGGCAGATCTCTTTGACTGATGGAGCAAGGGAAAGGTCAGCCTTCTCCACGCCCAATGGCCACTACCAGTTCTGTGTGATGCCCTTTGGGCTCAAGAACGCACCTGCCACGTTTCAGCGCCTGGTAAACCAGATCCTCACCGGAATGGAGAGTTTCTCTGCTGCTTATCTGGATGACATAGCCGTCTTCAGTAACAGCTGGGAGGATCACTTGCGTCACCTGCAAGCTGTTCTCCAGGCCCTGAGACAAGCTGGATTGACGATCAAGGCCAGCAAGTGCCAGATCGGGCAGGGGTCGGTAGTGTACCTTGGACACTTGGTGGGTAGGGGAGCGGTGCAACCCCTCCAGGCGAAGATCGAGGCCATCATGGCCTGGGAACCCCCCAAGACACAGACTGAGGTCCGAGCATTTTTGGGCCTCACGGGATATTACCGCCGCTTCGTGAAGGGGTACGGTACCATCGTAGCCCCCCTCACGGAGCTCACGTCCAAGAAACAACCTCGACGGGTAGTCTGGACGGAGGCTTGTCAGCAAGCCTTTGAGAGATTGAAGAAAGCCATGTGCGAGGCCCCGGTCTTAAGGGCCCCAGACTTTTCCAAGGAGTTCATTGTCCAGACAGATGCATCAGAACATGGCATTGGGGCAGTGTTATCGCAACTCAACGAAGAGGGTCTGGATCAACCCGTGGTCTTCCTATCCCGGAGACTACTTCCCAGGGAACAGAAGTGGAGTGCAATAGAGCGTGAAGCCTTTGCAGTGGTATGGGCTCTGAAGAAGTTGCGGCCATACCTGTTTGGCTCGCACTTCCTAGTTCAGACATTTTAGCTACCCCTGAAACTTCTGTCTGAGGGCCTGGAGCACAAAATGGTGGCCACCTGTGACATCACCAGCATCCACTGGAACCTACTAGCACCTTCCAGAACATTCCAGAACCCTGTGACAGTTGGAGGCGGTTTAGAATGTTGGGAAGCTAAGACAGAGAGTTGGCAGTTGGAGCTGGCAGTTGGCACCTGACTGGTGAGGAGTGAGCAGCAGAAACTTGAAGGAGGAAGGAGTGAGGCAGCAGGGGTGGAAACTTGTGCCTGGAGTGGGGTCCATAAACCCACCCTTGATACTAGTCCCTACTGACTGAGCCCAGCCTGGAGCCCTGTGTGGGAAGAAGCCAGAAAAACCATCCTAAGGACCTGGACAGCAGGAACAGGCCTTAGAAACAGAGAACAGCAAGATCCTGACCTGGAAACTGGTTTCCCTGGAGTCCGACGTCGAGTAGCCTGAGACCCGGGAGCCCGAGGTGGAGAAGCGGCGCCGACTGGAAAGCGGACGTCGTACCCGGAGCCGCCAGAGGTCGAGTGAGGGCGCCGTCAGAGGTCGTGAGGAGTACCAGAGGTCGAGGAGGAAGTCACCCGGGGTCGAGTGAGCGGCGTCATCGGAGGAGTGAAGTCCGCCCTCCGGAGTCGTCGGAGACCGAGGTGAGGTGTACCGGAGGTCGGGAGTGAGGATCGCACTCCGGAGTCGCCGGAACCTGTGAGAATCGTGCCGGAGGTCGGGAGTGGAGGTCGCACTCCGGAGTCGCCGGAAACCTAAGGAGAGGAGCACCGGAGGTCGGGAGTGGAGATCGCACTCCGGAGCCGCCGGAAGTCGACATCGAGCCAAGGCCGGGCGACGTCATCGAATCCGAGGTCGCCATCGGACCGGAGCCGCCCGAGGTCGACATCGAGTAAAGACTGCCCGACGTCATCGAATCGGAGGTCGAGATCGAACCAAGGCCGCTGACATCGAAACCGGAGCCGCCTACCGGCGTCGTCAAGAACTGACATTGTGCCGAGGCCGCCGACATCGAACCGGAACCGCCTCACGGCGTCGACACGACTCCAGCGGCGTCGGAGCATCAGAAAAAGGGCAGTAAGTGGAGTAGAGGGCGCCTAAGGCCCTGTGGAGACCTGAGAGACTGCTCTAAGGGGCTAGGGAGGTGCTGGAACCAACCTGACTGTGCCAGGGGTGAGCTGGGACTAATCTAGAGAAGTTGTGTGGAGGGAGAGAGCCAGGTCTCTGGTATTCCCCCCTTGATCTACCTCAGTTTAGGCCTCAGCCTTGTCCAAGCCAGGGAGTAGACACCCCCAAGCCTTCCACATCCCCACAAGCTGTGCCTGGGCCAAATCAGCCCTTAGGAATTCAAAAGTGAACTGATTCTATGAGTGTCACTGTCAGCTTTTAAGTATTTATTAGGGGCACTGTATTTATTGTATTTAACCTATTTATTGCTTCACTGTATTTATTGGTCCACAGTATTTATTGATGCACAATATTTATTGGTTTACAGTATTTATTGCCTCAGAATATTTAATTGCCTGTATGTATTGCACTTTTATTTATGCCTTCAGTATTTATGATCACCCCTATTTATTGAATCATTAAGCCAGAATTTATTTGACCTGCACTATTTAAAGTTTGTATATTGTGATTGTTATTTATTTATCCAATCAGCAACTAAGAGAAAAAGAAGATAAAGAAAGATATTTTCATAATTTTTACGGTGTAGAGTCGTTTTTGGAACGGATGCACGCATGGTTATTGTTTGGGTATGTCGTATGCTTAGCACGGAGCCTGATTCCTGACCACTCGAGCCAAGCTACCACTGTATGTCCTGGAGAGACCCTTTCAGAGTGGGAGTGGGGAATTTCCAACAATTACCATACCAGCTCAGTATGATTTCTTTTTCAAATGTCAGAGGTAAATACAATAAATCATGATGAGAAAACCCACAAGAGCTTAGCATTACAAATACAGTCATCTGACGAGCAGAAAAGAAGAGAGTGGAGGAGTGAAATGTAATCCGTTGAGGTCAAGTGGACCTCGCCCTAAACTCCCAGTGATTGACGTCTGATAATTCTGGACATTGATTCAGGTAACACGGTAGGAAAATGGCCAAGTAGCGTGCCGAGCAGCCTGTTGGCTCCATGGGGGACAGACAAAGCCTGGCAAATCAACACAACAGATAGAAAGCAAGCAACAGGCTATGAATCATAGCAAAGCAGCCTAGCAGGCTGAATCAATGCACTGGCTACACAGACACTTGTCTCTTTAAATGTGTCCAGAAACGATTGTCCCTTGCCAAAAAGAGTGTTTTAGAAAATCACAGCATGATTACCCTACACATCCCTTTCTTGTACCCCCAACTAAGCGACACAATTCAAACTGGTTTGAAGCTGAACCACAGCACCGAAGAAATATAATGTCGGTTGTAACCTATTCCTACGAAGATCTCACCGTTGGAAAATCCCATTAGGGCGTAGGGTTCACCCACATGCTCTGCAGCAGTGGCTCCTCCACTAAGAGAGAGTAGCGTCGCCCCACAGGAAAAATGAAATGATACCACCATGTTATTATCACTTTATTTTTCAGTACTGGCTCTGTTGTGTTTCTTTTAGGTGCGGGCGGGGTGGGGCTGGGCTTAACGCAGAGCATGGGGAGGAGTGGTGAGCACTTTCTAAGGGCGCATGGCGGTTTGGCCTGCCGTCTTGGGCTGGCCAAACAGACATGTGCCCTTAGCATGTTTTCCACCAGGCTGTATTGCACAGTCGCGTGGAGAACCTGCACAGGCACCCACTTCCTTTCAGAGGGCCGAACCGGGTCGCTCAGACCAGTCACACTGCTGCTGTCATGCTGATGACAGCAGCGTCAAGCTGATGACAGAAGCGTCATGATTGGCTTAGGGGAGTCTGGGAGCCTGTGTGCTTCCTGTGTTAACCGAAGAGGACGGAGGAGAGGGGGCAGCCAGCAGGTAAGTGAAAGTTTCTTTTTTCTTTTCTTTTTATTAACCCCCCTCCCCCCGCTCCACCACTACTGCCCAGAGCTGCTTCTACTTGTGATCTGCAGCGCCTTCTGCTCCTCAAATGTACGATACGATGTTGGCGAAAGAAAACCTTGAGAGAAGATTGAGCCCACTAAAAACGGCCCGGGCATCCAACTCTGGGCCACCATGGGAAAAGAAGAACCACAGCATCAATGCTACTTCCACCCTTTTGCTCGTATTATTCTCGGTTTATTTTTCAATTTGTACCTCTCGTCTGGACATCATGGAGAGTGTGTAGTGTCTCGTATGTTTCCGGACATATTTTGGGATGCCCGACATGTGCAGAGGACATGTTCTTTGGTCACCCACATATCTAGGAATGTCATATGAATTTTGTGATCATTGTATCCTTTTCATGCTGCACACTGTCCAAGCAGATGTGGGTTGTAAATGACCTAAGACTTGAGGTGTGGTCTTATCTGGTGTGAAAAACAGGAGTGGGGGCGAGGGCGTGGGGGCGAGGGCATGGGGGCGAGGTCGTGGGGGCGAGGGCGTGGGGGCGAGGGCGTGGGGGCGAGGGCGTGGGGGTTGCTTGTGTAGATTCTGTTGCTTTAGGCTTCTTATGGAGGAAATGAGGGTTCCCCGCTGTAGTAGAACCCTGTAATGTTAGGGCTCTGACAATCTGCTGGATGTGGGTAGAGGAAAGATTTGGAATCTCGTGAGGGTACCTGGAGATGGTGGTCATGGCAGTAGAGGCAGTGTAAAAAGTGAGCAGAACTTAGCAGTGACGCAGTTTGCTCTACCTGGAGAAGTCAGTGACAGAACAGCTAGCGACAGGATGTGCAGTAGACAGGACGTGTAGTAGAAACGTTCGACTTGACTTACAGACACATTGGTGGACCTTCGGTCTGAAATTGTCGCACATTTCCTTCCTCACGAAAGGCCCTGGAGGAACATCTGACCTATGGAACAATTTGCACCACGTTAGGAGAGGTGTCTTCACCAAAAAGTCTGTGCCCATCTTGGTATTTGCCAATCTGGGGGAAACACTTCAACAGAAAACTGCCAATGGTGATCCCGGATGTGGAATAACCGCCACCCAATGTGGATCTTGAGAACGTACCCCCAAAGTTGAAGGTGTGCATACTCAGTGCTCCATATGTAGTCTCCCTAGCATTTATGAGGTTGTTGACCAGCATGTTAACGAGAGTATACTTAACGTTTAATCGCCGTTCACCAGATGTTCCACGGTGATCTTTCATGGTGGTAACCCCACCACGAAGGGTTGCGGGTCAGTCATCCTAGATTGGCGAGCAGCTCTTCTGCCGGTTATGGTGTAATTACCTCCAATCATCAGTGTTTCCAAGGATTGAGCCAGAGAAGGGTCTGCTTCTGGGATATCCTCATAGGGAAGTCCAAATAGGATGGCTAATCCACCGGAGTTGTGGAAAAATTATTTTCCATGTATTGGCAAATTTACTGGAACACATCTTCATTATATCAGGCCATTTGTTCAGAGTTGGTCTTACAGATATGGTTCTCATTATGAAGGGAGAGAGAGACAGTACATATATGCGTGTCTATATGTGACTGAGTGTGTGTGTGTTTTCTGTGTTTATGGCATGAAGGTCAGAATGTAAGCCTCATGCTTTCCTATTGATTGTTTACTGCAGGGTGGGCCTGGTTGCATTTTGAAACCCTGTGGATACCAGCACGAGGGTTGAGACAGGAAATGGACCATTGGTGGGCACTGAGGAAGCTGAATTATTCATATCAGTAAATACACGAAGGTTCGATATGAGTAATGGACTGGTTTTACAATGGCTGAACATTAACCCTGGTCGACATACAATTTTTACTCCCCTGATTAAGTTCATGTTAGATTATCCAAGTGCGTTGGCTGCTTTTTGATATCAGCGATGAAAATAAAGACTTCTTGAGTTGTACACAACTTTGATTGAACTTGTATATGAACGGACCTTAACTTTGCGATGACAACCACTTGTGGTCATTGGACTTTGTCTGACCATTCGGTCACACCTTGAGGTCAGCAGATGCCTGGGTCTGGTGCATGCAGTATAATTATACAATGTGATGATTCGGGACAAGGGCGAGGCGCAGTGCCATTGGTGGCTCACGCTCTGTGGTGTATGTGATAGACGGCTCAAGCTGCCTGCTTTCAAAAAATCTATTGTGAGCTTACAATAGGCTTACAGCCCACCCATTGCTTGTAATTGATTGGCTTTACTGCCACTCTCAGTTTCCCTCTCCAGGAGCATACCTCTTTATGATCCTTTTAATTGGCTGACTTGTATCCTTCCCCTGCTCATGTCTGTGGAACTACTTTTTTCTTCTTCATTCAGCTCTCCTTGAGAGAGCAAGTGTTTACTACCACTCTCCACCTTGTGCTTCTTCACCCCTCAAATACTGCCCTCTTCTCTGCCCTGTGTTGCTCTCCACCCCTCCTTGCTTTTCTGTAAAAGCAGAGCAGCAGGGGGATTTTGCTGGGGTATGAAGAGCAGACTCCAATGGTTGTTTTTGTTTTGTCTCCTGCATTCCACATATTTTGTGAAAGCGTTGGCATAGAAAGGCGTTCACAGCTCTGGAGGAAGGGATACCTTCTGTACCCACTCAGCTGGTGCCCGAGGCAGAAGGTGTATTCAGCCTGAGATGTTTTAAGGCACGGGCGATTGCCTAGGGTCTCCACCTTCCAGGGGCCCCCTGGGAAAGTAAAGTTTATCTCTCTCTAGCTCACTTCTGTCTATTTATATATCTGAACCTCTCCTCGTCTCTCTCTCCTACCTCTGCCTCTCTTTGCCCAATGTCATCTTGAGGGTTTGTGGAATTCTGGTAAGACATATTTCAACAGTTTTTGTGCTAAAATTAGCAAAAAAGTGGGTGATAACATTCAAAGTTGTTATGAACAGGGGGCCCAAAACATGCCTGGCCCAGGACCCCACAAATCCTTAAGACAACACTTTATTCAGCATACCACTACTCCTGGAGGCGCATAAATCGGCTCCTTGGGCGAGTGAGAAAAGCAAATGGCTGATTCCTGTGCAACATAAATTAGCCCTTATCAATCATTTTCCTTCACATTCTGACACACGTATCCTTTTAAAATGTGGCTCCTATTTGGTTCAGAAATTCCTGATATGAAAAGTAATTGAAAAAAAAGTGCAATTAAAAAAAAAAAGGAAAATATTCAATCTAATGTACAGATTTCAGACACCATGATACATGTTTTACTTTTCTTCAGCATTTTGAAATGTTTTTTTTGATAGTGTTGGTAAACAACACTTTACATACAAACAGTGGCAAAGTCAACAGCATAATAAAGGCACGACCTGCTGGCGTTGCCAATACTTGTTTCTTTTTTATGGTCCATCAGCTGTAATTTGTTGCTGCTGGGGCACTCCTTTCCGGAAAAATAGATGTGTTTTGACACACATTTGATTATGTATACATATATATATATATATATATATATATATATATATATATATATATATATATATATATATATTTAATTTTTTTATTGATGAAACTTCGTGACAGACATGCATACAATATTGACAGATGTTGTTAGCTGGTTACACTCATCATGATACATCTTAACAAGGTTGATAAAGCAAATACTTTAAGAAGTTACGTCTCTGTCCACATTTCTGCACATTTCTAACTCCACCATGGGTGATACACAGATATATATATATTTTTTTAATGTACTGCTCCAAGAGGGGCGTTTGCTACCTTGAAAATGATGAAGACAAAAATCAAAATGGCCGCCACATTCTGACGTGCCGCTGTAGCTTCATAACACACCATCTGCATCTTCATGCGCATACATAATAACACGTTATTTTATGTTTCTGTTCTGCAAGGGAAAGCAATTGTTTCTTTTTTTTCTTTTTGCAAGTGAAGGATAGCATCACCACAAAACATTACCAAACTCGTTGAAATTTGTTACCCGACCTTTGTATCAACTTTTTTCCAACACCCCTTGGGAGGGTCTGACTTTCTCAGAAAACCATGTTGTCTATGAATATTTCATGAATACTTCTTCAGAACATCTTGTGAAACCTTTTGCTTAAAGGGACAACCGAGTGAAAAGAAAAAACTTTGCTGTTGTTTTACAATTTACATCAGCTACAAACACAGAGTTCTGGAATGGCCCTTTGATGATGACGGGTTCTGTTGTAAAACCTATTGCGATATCATTCACTGGATGACCCCTTTAACAAAAAATGTTCCTAGGAAAATTATGCTGTAAAATTAAGCATTTGGTCAATTGTTAAAAAAACTAAAATCTGTAGCTGGCAATAGGATTGTGCAGGTCCGTGCTTAATTTGAGCCAGCGGTGAAGCCCACCGGCACTCATTTTCGGGGAGGTACGCTTTTTTCCCTCCATAAACTTTAATTCTGAGAAAGTGAAGGAAAAACACAAACGAGAGAAAGAATCAGGAAGAAGGGGACAGTGACAGAATGTAAATGTAAATGTTGTAGACTTGTAAAGCGCACAGCTACCCCAGCAACGGGGTGTCCCGGCGCTGTAGACCGCTGGGGAACCCATCCTGGCTATCCCTGTGAGATGGTCCCTTTCTGGGTATCTCCAAGGTGAAACCAGGCATCCCCAGCATCTGTGGGGGGCCGTTGTAGAGATGAGGCAAGCTTAATGCCCAGAGTTGCCGAGTGTGTTCCTGGTTAGAGTAGGTACTGAGGCGAGAATTATCAAGTCCGTTTTGACCCTGGTCCACGACCCTGCCGCATCAGGAATTGAACCCTGGTCCCTGGCCGATTCTCTGCTTACAGGTCTGCCGCCTCTAACTAGTGAGCCACACCTCTCCAGAAGGAGAAAACAGGGATGAAAAAGAACCTGCAGAGGTAAGATAAAGGTCCAGGCGGCGCCAGGTGGCGGATTAAGGTGGAATTGACACTACAGACCCTTCGGCAGGATTTCCAAAACAGTCACGGAACGCAGCGCAGCAGCCAAAAATGCTGCGCTCTGTTGCGTGACAGGGAGGGAGCAGGAGAGCGCGATATCTCCAGGGATACGGCTCTCTCCTCCCTTCGCCCATGCTCTGGCGCTGATTTCAGCTACCGAGCACCAGGCACACGCGCTTGCACCGCAGTGAAAGGGTGTGTGCCTGACCACGTTTGCACCACAGTGCAAGGGTGTGTGCCTGACCACGTTTGCACCACAGTGCAAGGGTGTGTGCCTGACCACGTTTGCACCATAGTGCAAGGGTGTGTGACTGAGTCTACCATAGGTTTTTGTACTGAAAAGGAACCATTCCAGTACAAAATACCATGCTTAGACACACTTTAGAATTGTTACCTACTTTGTATGTGTGTTGCACAGTGCTGCACGCATGCAAAGTCGGAAAAGAAAGGAGAAATAAGATTCTCCTCTCAACTCCTCCTTTCAAATAGCGTTAACGTTTGGTGCTAAACCCTGCCTACTATAGTATGAAGATAGGGTTTTGCATCAAAAGGCACGGGTGGTTGCATGGGAACGCCCATTTCCCACCCATGTAACTAACGCCTCTTTAGCACCTAGTAGCATAAAGCAGTGCAAAACTGCTCTGTGTTACTTTGAAGGGTCTTTCCAGAGGAAAACAAGTGTTTATCTGGAAAATAGATTAGGAAAAAAACATTTTGTGCGGCTTGGCATCACTTTTGTGATGCTAACCAGCACAAAATGTTTGTAGATCTATCTCCAAGTGTTCACTGCCCGAACTTCGATAGCGCCAGACGCACACTTCTGAGCAAACATTTGACAAATTAGGCACTATGTAGGTATTTGCGCCACACAGATCTCCAGGCGCCTGTCCACGACCTCTCGGTCCTTACATCCCTTAATCAGGTCGAGCCCAGGCTCAGGGCCCGTGTGTGCAGCGCACTGAAGCACGTTATCTGCCCCACTGACGCGGCGCTGAGAGTCCAGAGGGCGGCTAGCAGCGAGCGCGCGCAGCTAATGAGGCCTCTACGTGCGAGATGAGCTTAATTGGCTGTATTTCTCATTTCCGACCTTCGTGTCCGAGGTACTTGACTTAACTGAGGAAATTGCTTCGGTCCCTGCTCTCGGAGCAGGGAATTAAGCGCGTGAATCCAGCCATGATTTATTTGCGGTCGGCTAATGACTTACACTGTTACTAATTCGGCAGGAAGCATTGGGCAGAGCAGGTTAACTTAATGACGCCCCTGATATTAGACGCCATCCACAATATATGTACATTTGACGTTGTTTTATGATAGGCCTATACCTCACGGCAGCACGGCCATCTTGCTTTTTTTATTTACCATCTATTTACTGCTGGCTGCAGCACCCGCCGCAATGCAGAAGAGGGACAATGTATATATTCCTCCACTATGTGGCAGGCACCATGCGGTGCCTGCTATATGGTGCAGAGATATGTAGTGGGGCACCATGGGTCTCCCCAGTGCCCACAGCTCAGGGCCAGGAAACAAGGGGGGCCCGCTAGGTGGGTTAACCATCATGAACAGGTGGGCGGAAAGGGACATCGTAATCCCTACGGCGATGCCTGCTAGGCACCGCCACCATTGAAGGGAATACGAGGCCCTTCACTGCACCGATGGTCTCAAGGAGCCCGTCGGATGCATGGCGGTCGGTCTTTCCGACCGTCAACAAACCGCCCACAATGCTAATGTGGCTGGTGAGAAACTTGCTCAGGATTACGGTGAGACCGCCACCGATGAGCTGTCAGTGGCAGTCTCACCGCCATCCTAATCAGGCCCTTAATCTGAACAGTGCCTAACAAAACAAGCATTGGCATAGCCAATAGGTCTCGCCTTTTGGACCTTATAAGTGTTTAGCCATGCAACACTTGATGTTGTTGCACCAAGGATATTGTACTGGATAACTAAACACTTATAAGGTCCCAAAGGGGAGACCTATTGGCTATGCCAATGCTTGTTTTTTTTAAAAGGGCTAGCAGTGCTATCAGGCTCCGGCTGCCACTTAGTCCACCGCATCCCACATAGATGCTGCAGCCATCTTTGAATGGTTTTAAAGCCAATTCAAAAGTGGTCACCAGTGTATGTGAATCCCTATCTCAACTGTGAGACTGTTCTCCTGCTTCCCAATTCTATTAAATACAAATTATGTAAAAAGAACATCCCTTTCTGAGCTGCATGGCTCATCCTACCCACGTTTCACGTGCAGATTTGAAATACTGATGGTTTGGGCTTCCCGGAATTCAACTGGTTGAGAGGTAGAGAGGTGTAGAGAGGTAGAGAGGTAGAGAGAGGTAGAGAGGTGTAGAGAGGTAGAGAGAAGTAGAGAGAGGTAGAGAGAGGTAGAGAGAGAGAGAGGTAGAGAGAGAGAGAAGTAGAGAGAGGTAGAGAGAGAGGTAGAGAGAGAGATAGAGAGAGAGAGAGAGATAGAGAGAGAGGTAGAGAGATAGAGAGGTAGAGAGAGGTGTAGAGAGGTAGAGAGGTGTAGAGAGGTAGAGAGGTGTAGAGCAGTGTAGGGAGGTGTAGAGAGATAGAGAGGTAGAGAGGTAGAGAGGGGTAGAGAGAGGTAGAGAGAGAGCTGTAGAGAGGCAGAGAGGTGTAGAGAGGTAGAGAGAGGTAGAGAGGTAGAGCGAGAGAGAGGTAGAGAGAGAGAGAGTTAGAGAGAGGTAGAGAGAGAGGTAGAGAGAGAGGTAGAGAGAGGCAGAGAGAGATAGATAGAGAGAGAGGTAGAGAGATAGAGAGGTAGAGAGGTAGAGAGAGGTGTAGAGAGGTAGAGAGGTGTAGAGAGGTAGAGAGGTGTAGAGCGGTGTAGGGAGGTGTAGAGAGGTAGAGAGGTAGAAAGGTAGAGAGAGGTAGAGAGGTAGAGAGGGGTAGAGAGATGTAGAGAGGTAGAGAGAGGTAGAGAGGTAGAGAGAGAGAGGTAGAGAGAGAGGTAGAGAGGTAGATGGAGAGGTAGAGAGGGAGGGAGAGGTAGAGAGGGAGGTAGAGAGAGGTAGAGAGAGGTAGAGAGAGAGAGAGGTAGAGAGAGGTAGAGAGGGAGAGAGGGAGAGGGAGAGAGGTAGAGGGAGAGAGGTAGAGAGGTAGGGAGAGAGGTAGAGAGAGAGATAGAGAGAGAGAGGGGTAGAGAGGTAAAGAGAGGTACAGAGGTAGAGAGATAGAGGTAGAGAGAGGTAGAGAGGTAGAGGTAGAGAGGTAGAGGGAGAGTTAGAGAGGTAGAGAGAGAGAGGTAGGTAGAGAGGTAGAGAGAGGTAGAGAGGTAGCGGTAGAGAGAGAGAGGTAGAAAGGTAGAGAGAGAGGTAGAGAGGTAGAAAGGTAGAGATAGGTAGAGAGAGGTAGAGGTAGAGAGAGAGGTAGAGAGGTAGAGAGAGGTAGAGGGGTAGAGAGGTAGAGAGAGGTAGAGAGGTAGAGGTAGAGAGAGGTAGAGAGGTAGAGGTAGAGAGGTAGGGAGAGGTCGAGGTAGAGAGGTAGAGGGAAAGAGGTAGAGAGAGAAGAGTAGAGAGGTAGAGAGAGAGAGGTAGAGAGAGGTAGAGGGAGAGGTAGAGAGAGAAAGGTAGAGGTAGAGAGGTAGAGAGAGAGGTAGAGAGAGAGAGAGGTAGAGAGGTAGAGGTAGAGAGGTAGAGGGAGAGGTAGAGAGGTAGAGAGGTAGAGGGAGAGGTAGAGAGAGGTAGAGAGAGGTAGAGAAAGAGGTAACAAACCGTGCAATTGACCAAATCACAGAGTTTGCAAACAGTAAAAGTGTTCTGCGCCAAAGCCATCAAGTATTCAGAAAAACAACAAATGAGCTACATGTGGACAGACACACCTTTGCAGGAAGCAGTGAAGGCAGGTCTAGTTACAAAGAATGCGTGTGCATACAGTGCGCTGCCAAATGGGATTCAAGCCATATGATGCAGTTAAAAATGCACAGTACTACCACACTCCATCTCCTCTCATATCTGAGCTGCGCACCTTTACACACACACCTCATTTGAGATGATCCCTAGCTCAGCAAGACAAAGAGCTTTGTGCGACACCAGCTGAAACAGCTTCCCACCCCCAGTTTCGGCTCTGGGATCAATGTGGGGTGATGTATCATGGCCACACAGTAAGACACAGACGCACCCGGCGCGGTGTCGGGGAACTGGTAACCTTGCTCCTGGTCCCTAGCACAGCAAGACAAAGGCGTCCACTGCCACAGAGCTGCAATCTGCACTGGGGACGGCATGGTCAAAAATAATCGATGTGCCGCTGCTTGAAGTACACAACAATATTCTGGCGGTGCCCAAGTCAAGAGTGACGTCATCTTCCGACCACCACCCAGATCTCACTAGGAGTTGGGACCCTATGGACAGAGAATTCACTACATGGCCGCTGTGACAGAAGAAAACGTGCATGATGCTGGTAGAGAGCACACGTCATCTGTGCACATGACATGCTAGAGAGAATACAAATAAAACACTGCACACCATCTGTTGTTACACCGCAGCACACCCATCTCCGGTGCAAGTCCGCGCTGCCGGAGATCATAGGTCTCCGATACACTGTCTGCGATGTAACCGGCATCCAATGATCAAACACGTCAAAGGTCACGCTGCCAGAAATAACACATTTCTATACTACCCACCCTCAGGCGGCTGAGGAAAATACATATCTCCAAGGCACAGCAATGCAGGCAGGCGGGACACTCATTGACAATGCAGAGCCCACGATGTCCGACATAATGTGCATCACTGACGCGCACAGCGAGGAGCCATAAAGGACAAATATTACTGATGCACAAACAACCCAGGCTACTAGAAAGAACATGCAGCCCCTTGCAGTCACTGTCAGAAAATGTGCACACATCAGAAGGCTACAAAAATAACACGGACACAAAACGCAGGTCAGTATTCGGAGCCTACATCCACAATGTATGTGCACGATACATGTCAGTGCAAACAGTCAACGATAATATATAGCAGAAGCATGCGCCACTATGGTGTCAGAGAGAATACATCACAGCTGATGCACTCCTCATGCTGCCAGAAAAAATATACACCCTCACTGCTGTGCACATGCTGCTAGCGAGAGCGTACGTCATTGCTGTACACAACATTCAGCTGGTAGTCTAATCAAACATAAATAAACACATGCTGCCCGAGAGAGGCAATGAAAAAATGAGAAAAAATGAAAGACAAGCGGTCTTCAAAAAGGAGACGGAGAGGGTGGAGCGAGTGGGCGAGGAGAGAGAGGGAAATGAGGTAGGGAGCAGGAGGTGAGCCCACGAGTGGTGAGAGCAGTCTGCTTTTTTTCGAAGCACATACTCGTGCTTGTGGCGCGCCCCTGCGCGCTCCCGCAAGGTGGATGCCGCCACAAGCACTAGTATGTGCTTCGAAAAAGAGAAGAACGACGGCTAAAGGTCCTGCTACGCAGCGCATGCGCGCTGCGTAGGTGAGACCTAAAAAAAAATATGCGTCCATCTGTGAAACAAGTGCTCCTCATGCAAAGTGCTCCGATACCTTCGGGATGAGTTAGCGCTGTATAAAAATCCCCCCCCCCAAAAAAATAATTGTGTTCAGTTTTTATGGCTGAATTTTTAGAATAATAAAGAGAGACTAGAAACATTCCCAGAGGCTCTGTTGAGGTGACGTTAATGGGATCCCCCACTGAGGTGTTTGGGGCTGTTGTGGGTCATTATATCGGAGACCCCATCGACCCCATTGAAGGAGACGGATGCACCCGTGACAGCAAGTGACATGCAGAGAGCTGAGGCGCCTTTACAGCTTGGTTTCTAGTCTGGAGCAGCCCATTCACTCACCTTTATTACTCATTGGTAGTGCTTTTAATGTAGGCATCCTTTGAACCTCTGATTTTGTCACCCATGTTGCTTTGTTAAAGGGTAGGGCAGAGGACCAGCGTCCCAATGAGCCAGCCACCACTTTGATATGTGAGGCATGCGCTTCGAAGTTTGGTAAAACGAAAGGGATGTGTCTGCTGCCAGAACCCGTCAGGTCTCTGTAAGCTGGTAGACTTGTATAGCACAAACCTAGCTATAAAGTGATGTAACGTGGCCCCATAGTGGCGGCGAGTGCTCCTGTGCCCTACTGTCTGAACTTGTAACATCTGCCTGTCCTTAGAGAGAGCCACGTTTAATATAGCCTGAGGTTGTAAGATGTATCTAGCTTTTAATTTTCCCAGGCTGCCCCTTCAAGTTGATAGATGCTTAATAACATGACTACGGATATCTGTTGAAGAGGAGAGGGGCAAGCTTTAAAATGAAAGGAAATAGAAGACAGGAGAAGAAAACTTCTGCTTGCCGTTGTACAAGTATTTATAGGCCGTAGCAAATTACAGATGACGTTTTATTCACTGTCTGTAGAACTTATGACTTTTTAGAAATTATTTCGTGGAATTATATTGCATAATCATTTGCATTGCTATGAGGTCTGACTTTCTTTTATGGAAGTGCTTGGTAATAGTTGCACAACACTGTGTATGTTGCCACCAGGTGTCTCGAAAAATCCCATAATGAAACAACATCTTGGGCTACAGTACTGTATACAATGGGAACAGGGCCCCTTTGCTGCACAAACTGAATTCACAGAGTAAAGCTGTTGCCTCCCACTCCCTCAAAGAAGAGTTTATTGAAACATAGTGAGAAGCTGTTGTTTGCATTGTAAGTGGTGAACTTAAAAGGGAGACAAAAGGAAAATATTGCAATTAGATACTTTTGATAATGGGTCAACTTTATAGATGAAGCATTCTAAAAAACTATGGGGCTGAGATAGAGTTTGGCTGAAGGATTACGTACCGTCACCATGGCGGCGTACTTTACTCCCGCCATGGTGAGGGTCCTCCGTCTGCCAAATTTAGAGATGGATTTTGTATTTTGTATTTGAAAATAACAAAAACAATGACCCCTCTCGCCAGTGCTGGATCGCACATGTAATGCTGTGGGGCGGTGAGTTGGGGCGGGCGGGGAACGTGGGTAGTGGTGTTCGACATAGGTCGGGAACGGTGAAAGTAAAGAAATAAATAAATAAAACCTCTTACCTTGCGCTCGCTGCATCATCGGTGATGCGGCGAGCGCAAGATAAGTGGTTTTATTTATTTATTTCTTTACTTTAACCTTTCCCGTCGTATGTCGAAATCCACTACCCTTCTACCCCACCCCGCCCTGTCTCACCGATCCACAATGTTACCTGTGTGGGCCGCCACTGCCTCTAGCCATGGAAATTTTCTCCCTTTGCATGGAGATCATTTTTTGTAGATTTACTTGGCGGTGACAGGCAGTGAAAATTTGCCATTTGTCACCCACTCTAAATAGTGCAGGCAGACCAATGGCCGCCAGCCTGTTGGGCCGCTGGAGGTGTACGCCAGTGGTGGCGATGGAGCTGGCTCCGCCGTCAACATACTGAAGATCCACCAAGCTCTAAATGAGCAGAGCTTCAGAATGCTGGTTAGGGAACTCCGTAGCCGTTGTGATGGAGTACCCTCTTTGCAAAACTCTAAATTGGGCCCTATGCGTGCACACGTGTTCACTTGGTGAATAAAAAGAAATCCATAAATCTAAAAACATGTTGTCTTGATAGCAAAGTATAACAAATCCATGCTAAGAGAGATAAGTGAGTAGCACCGTGGTTTTTATGACAGGATAAGGGCACGCATACTCATAAACAAAAAAGACATAGATTAGCAATTAAAATGTCATTATTTCAGCTATATCAATACATTAAAAAATCCACTTTGTTTTTCTTGTCAGATATGCAGGATATTAAAAGTGCTAATAGGTACCCCATCTCAAATGGAACCAAGGAACCCCCCACAGAATCCACGGGATTGATGTAAACCCCATCCCTGCAGTAGGAAAGCATGGAAACCACATGAAAACCAATGGTTGAAGGAGAAAGATACAAGGCCCACTCTTTCTCTATGCTTTGTATAGTTCTTTATCAAGTAATTGATGGAATAAGGCCATTCAGACGGATAGTGGGACCTCCTCAAGCACCCCAAAGTCCCTAGGGAACTTTAGACTTGCTTTGGACATGTGAAAGAATTAGCACATTTCACGAGTGCCACTTCCGAACCCCCTGTCCGGCGCTCACTCCATGTGTGAGAAAAGCTGTTTCATCACAACTATCTTCAGAGGCGAGGGTGGGAATATCGAGTCCCAAATCCTGATGGGATAGAATATCGTTACAACAATATCGAGGGACAAAATATCATAAGTTTGTATGCATTTTCTATCCTTAACTATACGTACCTCTTCAAGGTACGTAGGTGAGTAGTTAAGAATAGTAAATCTTTACCTCTCTCTGTGAACTTACTTTTCAATATTTTCTCCCTCAATATTGTTGTAATGATATTCAGTCCAGTCGATTTTCAGGATTCATTGTTCCCTACTACAATCATCTCTGGCTCTATGTATTTTGTGTGCGAGAGATGGTTGCAATAACTCTCATATACTAGATGATTGATATACTAGAGAGGATGTGGACTAATGGCTAGAGCAGTCGACCTGGAACCTGGGGAAATGAGTACGAGTCTTAGCAGGGATGCTCAACATTCTGTAAATGTCAAGGTACTTATAGAGCGCACTGTCACCAGACGGCCACCTTGCGGTGTCGCCTTTGCGGTTTCCTGGCGCTGATACTCATACCGCTGTGGAACCCCTCCTGGCTTTCCCTGTGAAGTGTCCACTCCTGGGCACCCCCAGGGTGAAGCCAGGCATCCTTAGCGCTGTTGGGGCCGGTGTGGAGGCTAAGCAAGCTATTGCCCAGAGTTGCAGCGTGGGGCCCATGATTAGAATAGGCACCGAGGCGAGAATAGACAGGTCCGAGGAAATTGAGCCCGAGCCCCGCCGAGGCGGGAATCGAACCCTGGTCCCTGGCCAGAACTCTGCTTCAGGGTCTGCCACTCTAACCATTGAGCCTTAGTGATTTGCCCATGATTCTGGGCAAATCACTAAGGCCCTACCTAGTATGTCGGTCGGTAAGCCTCCGACCGCTTGTCGGAGGCTTACCGACCGCCATCCTTGGCTTGAATTCCGACACCGTATTACGATTACGGCGGTCAGAATTCAAAGCGGCCAGTCAATCCGACTGGCTTCCAGTGGGCTCAAGGAGCTCGTCAGCCAGTTGGAAACCAAACCTAATCCCTTACAGACGACATTTCCGGCTTCGAGATTATGATGTCGGTTTCTGGCAGGCTTTCCATGTCGGGCTTTCCGACATGGAAAGTCTGTCAGAAAGCAACTCTGAGGCCCCTAGCAGGTTCCCCCTTCTTCTGTGGTCTCCTGCTGAGGCCCGAGAGTGAGGTCCCTGCTTCAAGGTGCAGGAATTTACAGTGAATCCAATTTCTCTATGAGAGTTTGTGCTATGGCCGGTTTCTGACCGTCGCACAAGCTCCCATAGGGAAGTGCGATTGCATCGTAATTGCGGTTTCGGACTGCTGACCCGAGGTCAGTCAGTTCCAAAACCGCAGGGATGTTGGTCGGAGGCAATTCAGACTGACATCCTAATTAGGGCCTTAATCTCACCGTGCCTAACAAAATTAATGGGTCCATCTGGTGCTGATGTAAAGCACTCCAAAACCTTCGGGTCGAGTTTGCACTATATAACACTTCAAAAACAAAAAATTAAAAATAAACTGTTCCATGCATGTGATAGATTTGTATATTGAAGCCAAACGTACTGTACTCACAAGAAGTAAAGTTGTGCAACGTTTGAGACTAGTTCATAACATCATATGACAAAAATGCACTGAATGTGCAATCTATCGATTCATTTAAATTAAATATAGGATAAATATCAGAGGTCACCAATCAGGCACCAGGCAGCAAATTCAATAATGAAAACTATAAAGAGCTTTAGTGATGGGAATAAACAATGATGCCCTCAAGCACTAAGAGTTGCCATTATCAGTATGAGAACTAATAGAGGCTGTCAGGAGTATGACTTGTATCATCAGCATCAGCGACCATGACCCATGTAATAAGCTTAGCAAGTCGTTGTCTCTGTCATCAGTATAAGCCACAAGGATCTTTATGCTAAGGATAACAAACCATTGCCTACACAATGACTAGAAGCAGCAATGACCTTCCTCATCAATAGAAGCAAATATGACCATCATCATCTGAGCAAGGAACCTTGTCCTCCATTTTTAGAGTAAGCAGAATTATCCTCTGTCATCAGTATCAGAGACACTGCCCACTATCAACAGCATCATGGACACTGCCCACCATCATCATTTTAAGACACCACCCTTCAACATCAGTATAACACAACGCCCATCATCATCAGTATGAGACACTGCCCTCTATCATCAGTTTCAGTGACACTGCCCTCCATCATCCGTATCAGTGACGCTGCCCTCCATCATCAGTATTATCAACACTGCCCTCCATCATTAGTATCATCCTCACTGCCCTCCATAACCAGTATCAGCGACACTACCCTCCATCATAAGTATCAGTGACACTGCCATCCATCGTCATTATAAGACACCACCCTTCATCATCAGTATAAGACAATGCCATTCATCATCAGTATAAGAGACGCTGCCCTCCATCATCAGTATTATCAACACTGCCCTCCATCATCAGTACAAGCAACACTGCCCCCCATCATCAGTATCATCGACACTGCCCTCCATCATCAGTATTAGTGACACTGCCCTCTATCATCAGTATCATCGACACTGCCCTCCATCATCAGTATTATCAACACTGCCCTCCATCATCAGTACAAGCAACACTGCCCCCCATCATCAGTATCATCGACACTGCCCTCCATCATCAGTATTAGTGACACTGCCCTCTATCATCAGTATCATCGACACTGCCCTCCATCATCAGTATTATCAACACTGCCCTCCATCATCAGTACAAGCAACACTGCCCCCCATCATCAGTATCATCGACACTGCCCTCCATCATCAGTATTAGTGACACTGCCCTCTATCATCAGTATCATCGACACTGCCCTCCATCATCAGTATTAGTGACACTGCCCTCCTTCATTAGTATCAGTGACACTGCCCTCCATCATCAGTACCAGTGACACTGCCCTCAATTGTCAGCATCAGTGACATTGCCCTCCATCATTAGTGTCAACGACACTACCCTCCATCATCAGTAGAAGCGACACTGTACTCCAACATCAGCATCATCGAAGCAGCCCTCCATCATCAGTGTAAGAGATACTGCCCTTCATCATCAGTATAATAGATACTGTCCTTCATCATCAGTATACGCAGCCCTGTCCCCCATCATCACTATCATTGACACTGCCCTCCATCATCCACTTGTCAGGCCCAAACCTTCCATTTTTTTTACATGTAAATCACCCCAAAGGTAGTCCCTTGGTAGCCCCGTGTGCAGGATGAAGTGTATTTAAGTGGTAGAACATGTACTTGTGAGTTTTACATGTCCTGGTCGTGACAAACTGCTAAACTCGGATTTCACTACAGCAAGGTCTATCCTTCCCCAAGGTTAGCTTTGGAACTGCCTTCCAATTGGGAGCAAATAGAAAAGTGCAGTTTGGCATCTCTGGACTCTCAATTGAAAAACACATCTTTTAGTGAAGGTGGTTTTTAGATTGCAGGTCTGAAAATGCCACTTTTAGAAAATCTACCACCGTTTACAGGAGGTTGGGCCCTTATTCGTCAGCAAGGCTGAGCTACTATAAATTCAAAAGTTATTCAGACAAAATATCTAAATTTTAATATCAACCTACAGCAATATCGTGCTGGAAATATCCTTGACAAGAATATCGATTTTAAGGTAAGTAATATCCATGTTAAAAGTATAGAAAGTCTAAATAGCAATTACAAAGATATCTATTGGCCTCATTAGGATGGCGGTTGGACCACCACCGATAGGCCACCGGTGGTGGTCCGACCGACATCCAGCAGATCGGTCCGACCACCGCATTATGAAGTAGTCGGTCGGACCACATCGGTCAGAGGGACCGACCGATGCTTCCAACAGCCTCAAGTAGCCCGTTGGGCTGTCAGTCGGAATGTATTCTCCACAATAAGGGCGTAGGCACTGCCATAGGAATAACGATGTCCCTTTACAGCAACCTTTCCATGGCAGTCCAACCGCCAATGAAAGGCTGTCGGGAATTGACTTTGGGGCCCCTAGGTGGGGCCTCCGTCCCCTGTAGGGCTCTGCTATGAGACCCAGAGGGGCACCTGTAGTGCCCCCCAAACATCCATGCCCCATGTCCCAGCCACTACATGGTGTCTGGCACACGGTGCAACGATGTTTAAAGACATCCATTTTTCCATTGCGGCTTTGCAGGCCTCATCACAAGCCGCAATTGAAAAAGCCATGAGTCCGACCACCTACACTGCGGTCGCATCATAATTTGGCGGGTGGGACCGCCGACTACTTGTCAACCGGTCCAAATCCTACTGTGATGGCGGTTGGACGCTCGTCCGGCCGCTAACATAATCGGGCCCTTAGTTGTTTATATCAATGTTAAAAATATTGTCAAAAATATTGATTTTTAATTACTTTTATGTATTTGACTATATATTTTAATTGCATATGTTATAAATTATTTGTGTAAATATAGTTAATCTTGTTTAATATAGTTTGTAAAGTTTTAGTAGTTTTAAAATGTAATTTGATAGACTTTTGTCATTTTTTGTACCATAGCGGGTTACGGGGTTTATAGGAGTACAGGTTGGGAAGTAAATTAATTATAAATAATGCATTTTTAATTAATTTTAATTATTTAATTTATAATTATTTATGTTAATTGTAAAATGCAATTTTTTAAAGGTAAGTTTAGGTGTGGGTTGCGGGCTTTGTAGGGTTATAGGGTAATAGGGTGGGAAGTAAATGATCATTAATTAATAATACATTTTAATTAACATTACTTATTGTCCCTGTGTTCAGGCAGATGACTCCCCACGCCGCAAAGCTAGCACCACCTGTTTGTGCCTGTGTCCATCCTCCCACTGCTGCTGCCGCGAGAGCGAGTTCGAGCCTCCTGTGCCCGCTCTCGTTTTTGTGGTTGTTGCTATTTTTTGCCCACTCTTCTGGGCTACTGTGTCCGCCTCCTGTGTGCCTTCTCCTGTATTTTCTTTCGGCGTCCTGCGCCCCTCCCCCGTAGCTCCTTGGTTCCTTCCCTCGTAGCTCTCTGATTGCTTCTTCCCACCGCTGTGCCCCCTGAGGCCCCGCCCCCTCACTCGCCCATTTGCCCTCCCACCCACCTCCCAGCTGCTCCTCCCTCCCACCTCCCCTTCTTAATGGCGGCCGCACGTGCCTAAGGCAAGCCCGTCTGCGCCCGTCCGTGCCAGGACCACGCCCAGCACCAGAACCCCTTTCCCCGGCGAGCGCCATGACACCAGACGCCGCTACGACGCCAACCTCCTCCACGCACTCAACACCGGCCGATCAACCACCTGCTTCCAGGCTACCTCGAAGCTCACCCACGGACCCTTCACCTGCCAAACTTGCAGCTTCTCCAGCCAGCAAACACCTGCGCATCCTGCCCCTCCCATCAGGGCAGGTCAAAACCTTCTCAGGTGCGTACTGCTTAACACCTGCTCCATCCACAAGCACGCCGTCGAACTCTGAGACCTGCTCGACTCATCCTCCCCGGACGTCGCCTTCCTGACCGAGACCTGGATGACAACAACAAACGACTCACCTTCTACACTCCCAACCTCCAGCTTCGATCCGCTGACCTCTCCCTTGCCATCGTCCCACACATCAACCGAACTACCACCGGCGGCAGATCCATCTCCCACCTCGCCACCAAGACATGGAACACCCTCCCCATCCACCTGCGACAGACCCAGGACCTGCTGACCTTCAGGAGACTTCTCAAGACCTGGCTGTTCGAGCAATAGCAGTTCTCTTCCCCGTTAGCGCCTTGAGACCCTCGCAGGTGAGTAGTGCGCTCTACCAATGTTTGATTGATTGATTATTTAATAGATAATTATTTATATTTATTGTATAATTACTTTTATTAAGGTATATGTGGGTGTGGGTTGTGGGTTTTGTAGGGATATAGGGTGGGAAGTAAAATAATTTTACTTAATTAAAAATTATTTACTATTATAGTTAACTGTTTAATTGATAATTAATTATGTAAATGTTGTAATCTAGTAAATATTTAATGTGTGTGTGTTTTTTATGGGTTAAGGGTGTGTAGGAAATTAGTTATAATATGTGTGTGAGTTGTTGCATTAGCAGGGGTAAAGTGTGGGAAGGTAATTAAATACAATTCATTTATTATTAGCTAAATATTTGTATTCATTTTTAAATTGATAAATAATTATGTAAATTATGTAACTAAAATCTTTTACATTTATATATTAGGTATGGGTTGTTTTTTGTGGATAAAGGGTGGGTCGGTAATCAAAGATAATTATTGTAATATTAGTTAATACATATTAATATTTTATTGGATAATTATGTAAAATGTGTAAATATAATTTTTAAAATGCATTTAAGATTTGTGTTGTGTAGTTTACTGCGGTACATGGTAGAAAGTAATTTAAGTAATAACAAATGAAAAAAAAAAATATTATGTTATTTATTATTATATGTGTTAATTGTCTTGTGCTTTTGAATTGTAAGTAACATTGTATTTTTTGGTTATTATTTTGAGAATATAGTTTAGGATTTTAATTCTAATAATATTTGTATTAGTTATGATATGTAGTAAATATTGCAATGAATATGTAATTTATATATTTTTAAATCACAATTATATATAGACTTTTTATATATATATTTTTTAATTTAGTATTGTTTTGCAAATATTTTATTTTGGTGACTTAGTCTAATCTTGCACAGATAGTAAATTTTACCCCTCCACAATCCAACAGTTTCCCTAATGTTGTACTGACTGGAGTGGGAATAGTAAATTTTACCCCTCTGCAATCCAACACTTTCCCTACTGTTGCACTGACTGGAGTGGTAATAGTAAATTGTACCCCTCCTCCATCCAACACTTTCCCTACTCTTGGACTGACTGGAGTATGAATAATAAATTGTACCCCTTTGAAATCCAACAGTTTCCATACTGTTGCACTGACTGGAATGGGAAAAGTCAATGTACCCCCTCCGCAATCCAACACTTTCCCTACTGTTGCACTGACTGGACTGGCAATAGTAAATTTTAACCCTTCCGTAATCCAACACTTTCCCTACAGGTGCAAAGACTGGAGTGGGAACAGTACATTTTACCGCTCCACAATCCAATGCTTTCCCTACTGTTGCAGAAATTGGAGTGGGAATAATATATGTATAACTTGTAGAATTGTATAGTTTAGTTTATACTGTTCGCATTTATATTATTATGTTTTTGTGTATTTAAAGTTATAATATTTATAATGAATACAATTTTTAATATGTAATTTTTCTGTATATATACTTATTGTTTGATTTGTTAAATCATTACAATCCACATGTAAAAAGACGAAATGTAGAAAAACATGAAAATAACTTTTTCACTAGGGACCGCCTATCATTCCCAACTGAAATGAAGCACTAAAGTAGTTGATATAAAATGTCTTCTAATACAAGCTAACCATCGCTTACGTAAAACCACATGGCAACATAGTATCGTTAAAAACAATTAAAGTTATAAAAAAGGAAAATATAGGTTACTTCTAAAAACTACAGATAAAGCACCAAGTTGTTAAAAAGTGTCCCAAAGTTTATGTACAGTTCAAAGTGACATCAGTTAATTATCAGTAGTCGATGACAGTTCATTAAGTTTGCGTTCCGTATTGTGGCAAGGGCAGAGTACACAGATTTTGCTAGGATGCTGCTTCGTAGATATACCGTTATTTTAGTCATCTGTGCACGTTCCTTGGTTTTGGTATAGGGCCTGGAATTTGCTGGTTAAGCTTGCGATATGCATGGTGGACAAAGATGGTGAAGCTTATGTTTAAAGCAGTGTTCTCTGGGTTCAATGCCACGATGATTGCTTGCCTACAGGACCGGACTCCCAATCTATTCCATGGCCTCAGTTTTAGTCTGTGCAAAGCCAGTAATGCTGGGTAGAGGCATACAACATGCTGCAAAGACTCCACCAATTCCCCGCAGCCCCTCCACTGAAGCTCGTCTGATGGGCGACGCCAAAGTGGTAGATGTTTCAGGAAGTGCCATTCCCTCAATTTAAGTGCCTTAAACCGCAGTTTTAAGTACAGGGGGTATGTGCAGGGCAGGTGTGGTTGAAGAGAAGCCAGCTGATAATAGTTGATTACTGTCCATGCATGCTTGCGTTTGGCGAGGAGTACTTTGTCGGTAGAATGGGACCAGATACGGAAGCCCTTCTTAATACTTGTTTTAAAAACTTTATTGCTAGGGTTACGGTTCCAGAGGTCGCTTGCTGATAATTGCTGTACACATTCGTGAAAGAACCGATTGTATGACCCACCAGGATTACTAGAGCTGATATCCGACCATAACAGTGACTCAAGGGAACCAGCTCCGGACTGCCTTCGCTTGTGGCACAGTTTTAAATAAGCAGCTGCGGTTAGCATTTCATTATTTAAAAGGCCCAGTTATAGCCGGATCTGTGCAGCGGATGTGGATTTTGCCATCTGAAAGACCCTTTTATAAAACTTAGTCACATGTTGGTTCAATATTGTGCTAAGGTTGCCCAGGGAAATTCGAACCCATACGACAACGTGGGGCCTATTTTGGCTCTCATGACGTCCAAAATTGGGGTTAAACTCGGGCCTGTCAATTGACGTTGCAGCCCTACTCAAGTGAGACTGAAGAGGGCAAGGTCATCGGCATACAGAAGGTTGCTCAGCTGAACACCACCAATCTTAGGGGGATGGCTGTTTATCGTATCTAGTTACGCTGAGAGATTGGCGATGAACAAATTAAAAAGCAGTGGAGCTAGCACACATCTCTGTTTGACTCCCCTTGTCGTCTTGATTTTTCAAGACAGATGTGAGCTGTTGCCAAGCTTGACTTGTATCCAGGTGTTGGTATGTAGTTGGACTATTGCCTCCAAGAGTTTGACCGGGATTCCCCCCTTCGTTAGCTTGGCCCAAAGTGCTGCCCTTGGGACCCGGTCAAAGGCAGCTTTAAAGTCAACAAAACAACAGTAAACCACCTTGGATGAGACTAGTGCTTTATCGATGAGTATTGATAGTGCCAGTAAATTAGACATGGTGCCAGAGTTTGCAATAAAACCAATTTGATTTTTGGGGATCAGTCCTTGCAGGTCAGCCCCAGAGCTCAGTTCTTCAAGTAAAATACTCGCAAAGTACTTTGCCTCATTGTCCAGTAAGGCTATCAACCTGTAATTATTTGGGGACGAATGGGAGCCAGACTTATAGATTGGGTGGATTAATGCACCTCGCCAGGAGTCAGGTATAGTTGAACTCCTTAGTGAAAGATTTGTGAAAAATGTTACTTTTTTTGTGAATTGTAATTTTGTATGCTGTTGACTTTTTTATTTCTAATTAAATTGGTATTTTTTAACATTTTAATTTATTAGGTATATATATATATATTTATACATATATATATACACACATATATATATATATATATATGTTTTTATATTATTACATAACAAAATAATTACAATATAAATTGAAAATATTAGTTTAATAATGTTTTTTATATTAAATATATGTAAATAAACATATATATATGCATTTATATATATATGTGTTTTATTTTCTAAAATTTATAAGCCAATGACTAATACCAAACTATGTCATGTGATCAAGGCCCGTGGAGGGGCTGAAACGCGTCATGGTGACTTGCACAATCAATAAATAATCCTGCACCTACTTTGTGGTCCATAACCGTTTCTGTCAAAAGACATTTAAAAAAACGGGAACTTTGGATATTAGAAGCCGACGGAGTCTCTTTTCGGCGTATACATGGACCCCCTCTCGATTTGGGATGAAGTACCAGGAAAGACCAGATTTCCCGTAAACCAGGAAGTCCAAAGTTTAACCCGGTAGGAGTTGTGCTATCGGACCCCCCGTAACCGCGAAGGTAACACAAACCCGGAGCTGACTGGAATCGGACCGTCTCGGAGGAAGCGGACGATTCGAGTGAAAACACAGGTACGTGTATATTAGCTGACATGGGGTGAGAGATGTGCTGGTCGGGGAATGTAACTGAACATACAGTGTTAATACTCCAGCAACCTTTATTACAAGAATTTAAACAGTGCAATGTCGGCTGACATAGTTTGGGAGAGGGAAGCCGCAGCATTAGAGATGTTTAATGACTGCAGGACAGTAACAAGCAATGCTACTAGTACTGCCACAGTATCTAAAGAACAAAATTTAACAATGAAGGAAAGATTTAAACAATTGGAGAAAAAGATGTGCTCTGAGCAGAGCAAATGGTGGGAGTCCCGTTCATTGCAAAGGTACCTGGACAGGGTCCCACGGGGATTAAGGATTATCCTAGCGCAAAGCTACGAAGCGCCAAATTCACAAATGATGCGTGAGTGGGCCGAGTGTAATCTGCAGTCCTTTAAACGGCTAATGAGAATATTGATAAAATATGCCGACATAGATAGGGCAGCGCTACTCGAGGAGATAGTCAAAATCAATGAGAAATTGGAAAATATGGAACAAGTGGAGGAAAGGACAAAACTGCGCCAGGACATGATACTCAGACTAAGGAAGGAGGAAGATAAAATCAAGGGGCGCAAAACTGGGACAAAACCGATTACGAGGTGGGCCAAATCTTCACCTCGTAATCACCAAATCTTCACCTTTTCAAAGAAATATGAAGCTTTAAGATCCATCAAAGACAAAAGAATAGCAATAGCCAAATCAGGCACAAATAGGACAGATGAAGCAGCCTCCAGTACATCGCAATCGGACTTAAGCTCAGCTCCATACAGTGAATCTGAACGTGAATTGCGATTCTAATATTAACTTGACTAGAGAATCTGGATTTTATTAAAGACACGGAGGCTGACATTATGCATTTTCCTTTAATGCAGTCCCAAGCAGCCGCATACATCACAACAGTAAAATTCCAAAGAAGAATAAAGGCAACAGATAAAAGGCATGAGACAGTAACAATCAGCCTCTTTTAAATGAGGAAAGGATAAGTCCATAAAACTTGAGGTGTCGTAAGAGAGAACTTCAGGACAATCTTCAGATGATCCAGTAGAACGAAAGAAGGAGGAACGTAGAAGGACTCCATCGATGATAGGGAGTAACGAAGTAAAGGGCTCCAACGATGAAAATATTAGTTTAATAATGTTTTTTATATTAAATATATGTAAATAAACATATATATATGCATTTATATATATGTGTTTTATTTTCTAAAATGTATAAGCCAATGACCAATACCAAACTATGTCATGTGATCAAGGCCCGTGGAGGGGCTGAAACGCGTCATGGTGACTTGCACAATCAATAAATAATCCTGCACCTACTTTTTGGTCCATAACCGTTTCTGTCAAAAGACGTTTAAAAAAACGGGAACTTTGGATATTAGAAGCCGACGGAGTCTCTTTTCGGCGTATACATGGACCCCCTTTCGATTTGGGATGAAGTACTAGGAAAGACCAGATTTCCCGTAATCCAGGAAGTCCAAAGTTTAACCCGGTAGGAGTTGTGCTATCGGACCCCCCGTAACCGCGAAGGTAACACAAACCCGGAGCTGACTGGAATCGGACCGTCTCGGAGGAAGCGGACGATTCGAGTGAAAACACAGGTACGTGTATATTAGCTGACAAGGGGTGAGAGATGTGCTGGTCGGGGAATGTAACTGAACATACAGTGTTAATACTCCAGCAACCTTTATTACAAGAATTTAAACAGTGCAATGTCGGCTGACATAGTTTGGGAGAGGGAAGCCGCAGCATTAGAGATGTTTAATGACTGCAGGACAGTAACAAGCAATGCTACTAGTACTGCCACAGTATCTAAAGAACACAATTTAACAATGAAGGAAAGATTTAAACAATTGGAGAAAAAGATGTGCTCTGAGCAGAGCAAATGGTGGGAGTCCCGTTCATTGCAAAGGTACCTGGACAGGGTCCCACGGGGATTGAGGATAATCCTAGCGCAAAGCTACGAAGCGCCAAATTCACAAATGATGCGTGAGTGGGCCGAGTGTAATCTGCAGTCCTTTAAACGGCTAATGAGAATATTGATAAAATATGCCGACATAGATAGGGCAGCGCTACTCGAGGAGATAGTCAAAATCAATGAGAAATTGGAAAATATGGAACAAGTGGAGGTAAGGACAAAACTGCGCCAGGACATGATACTCAGACTAAGGAAGGAGGAAGATAAAATCAAGGAGCGCAAAACTGGGACAAAACCGATTACGAGGTGGGCCAAATCTTCACCTCGTAATCACCAAATCTTCACCTTTTCAAAGAAATATGAAGCTTTAAGATCCATCAAAGACAAAAGAATAGCAATAGCCAAATCAGGCACAAATAGGACAGATGAAGCAGCCTCCAGTA
The DNA here is from genome assembly GCF_964204655.1 of Triturus cristatus. NCBI lineage: Eukaryota > Metazoa > Chordata > Amphibia > Caudata > Salamandridae > Triturus > Triturus cristatus. Next base: position 60,225,043 of record NC_140591.1, on the reverse strand, counting down.
CATCGCAATCGGACTTAAGCTCAGCTCCAGACAGTGAATCTGAATGTGAATTGCGATTCTAATATTAACTTGACTAGAGAATCTGGATTTTATTAAAGACACGGAGGCTGACATTATGCATTTTCCTTTAATGCAGTCCCAAGCAGCCGCATACATCACAATAGTAAAATTCCAAAGAAGAATAAAGGCAACAGATAAAAGGCATGAGACAGTAACAATCAGCCTCTTTTAAATGAGGAAAGGATAAGTCCATAAAACTTGAGGTGTCGTAAGAGAGAACTTCAGGACAATCTTCAGATGATCCAGTAGAACGAAAGAAGGAGGAACGTAGAAGGACTCCATCGATGATAGGGAGTAACGAAGTAAAGGGCTCCAACGATGAAAAGGTGGTAAAACCAGCAATGAAGGATTACCTGAAAGAAGAAGGGAGTCAGTGCACGAGAACTGAATACGGCATAAGGAGAAGAGAGTAACAAGCAGAGAAAACAGAGTACCTAATTATAATAGGCCTTACAATAAAATGTGATGATAAAGAACATTGCTAAATGAAATACCACCAAAGAGAAGAGAGGGATAATGTCAGCCTCCGTGTCTTTAATGAAATCCAGATTCTCTAGTCATGTTAATATGAGAATCGCAATTTCATTACAAGACCGGAGGCTACATTATGCATGTTGGTAGCTTTCTAAAACAACATCGGACATGTGTTCAATAGGTTTACAATAGTGACGTGCAAAGGTAATGGCATTAGACCAGTCAGCCGCTTTAAGGATGTCATCCAACTTATCTCCAGACCAGAGAGATTTACTTGCCATAGCACCTCTAAGGGAATGAGCTTGAAATCTGTTTAAATCAATACCAGCTAGACTCATAGTGGATTTGACCCAATCTAGCAATAGAAGAAGAACTTATACCTTTGTGGGGTTTCACAAAGGAAATAAGTAATTGATTAACACGTTGTGGACGAAAAGGAAGCATTCTGCGATCGTATTCTTTCATGCACTCCACCACGCAGAGATTGGGACATAGATCAAAACGAGGATAAAAAATAGAGTCAGACATCGTTTTAGTTCTTTTATGAATGTCAAATTTGACACCAAACATATTATATGAACGGTTAGTAATTTCCAGAGCTTTAATATCCGAAACTCTCCTACAGGAGATTATGCATAACAGTGCAGCTAATTGAATAGAAAGGTTTTTTCTGTTAAGAAGAGAATTGGAAGGCTAATTATTAAAGAGATCGAGAATTAGTTTAACATCCCACAATGTTTCGTATCTCGCTCCTTAAGCGAATACTTTTCATGACTCTACAGATAATGACATTTTTACCTACAGTCTTCCCGTTGATGAGCACATGACCGGCGGAAATGGCAGATCTATAACAATTGATAGATCTATAACTGAGAACTCTTTCAAATTGTTCGACAAGGAAGTTGACTATGTCAACAATAGGGACCTCCAAGGAATCCAGGTTCCTTTCCAAGCACCAACGTACCCATAATTTCCAGATGTTGGTATATCTGTAGTGTGTGCCTGGTGCCCAAGATTCTCCGAGGAGAGTTGTAGCCGTCTCCGAAAGGCCTGAGATTTCGTTGGATCTGCTGACACTTTCCAGGCAAGTTAGGGGGTTAATTCGACCGTCTACGTCTGTAAGAAGATTCTCTAGGGAAGGAATTAAGAAGGGGAGACTGCAAGCCATTTTAGAATGGTCGGGAACCAAGCTTGAGAAGGCCAGAAGGGGGTTATTAAGAGAAGGTAGCACTGTTCTTGTCTCACTTTTTGTAGGACCCTCTGAATCATGGCAAATGGAGGGAAGGCATACCCTCTGGTTTCCTTCCAAGATTGAAGAAAGGCGTTGACTGCCAGAGCACCCGGGTCGGGCATCCAGCTGAAGTAATTCTCGAGTTGAAAGGTCAGTCTGCTCGCAAACAAGTCTATCTCTAAGGGGCCCCAGATCTTGTTCAGGGTATTGAATATGGTAACATTCAGTTTCCAATCGCTGTAATCTAGGAGGAACCTTGAGTTCCAATCTGCTGTTGTTCGCCTTCCCCGGAAGGTATTCTGTTTTGAGAGAGATCTTGTGTTCCAAAAAGAACATCCAAAGTTTCCTGGCTAGATTGGACAGATCCGCAGATTTGGTGCCGCCCAAGCGGTTGATATAAGCTACCGCTGGCATGTTGTCCATCTTTAAAATGACGGACCTCCCCTGAAGAGAATGTTTGAAACTCATAAGGGCGTAGAGACCAGCAGTCAATTCCAGATAGTTTATGTGGTGAAGAGTTTCCTCTCGAGACCACAGACCACCAGTGATTGAGAAGGCAAGCTCCCCAGCCATGAGGGCTCGCATCCGATTCCAAAATAAATTCCGGTTTTGAACCAAAGATTGCCTTTGCATTCCACGCTTCTAGGTTGTTCAGCCACCAGGATCATTCTGAACATGCTTCTTGGTCTAAGCAAATCCGATCTCCGTACCAGAGGCCGGATCTTAGGGCTCTTGCTTTGACCCTCTGAAGAGCCCGATAATTGAGGGGTCCGGGAAAGATGGCTTGGATGAAAGAGGAGAGAAGGCCTAGAAGTCTGGCTAGTTCTCTCAGAGATAGGTCTTGACGTTTCAGAACGTACCTTATTTCTTTTCTGATTTTTGAGATTTTCTTTGAGGGAAGCAGAAGAAGGCAACATACTGTGTCTACTGTGAATCCCAGAAATTCCAGGGACCTGGAAGGAGTCAGACATGATTTCTCTTTGTTTATGATGAATCCTAGACCCTCTAGGAGATTCATCACGCAGTTCAGATACTGAACTAGCTGAGAGGCGCCTTGAGACATAATAAGGATGCTGTCCAGATAAATGATTAAGCTAATGCCTCTTGACCTTAGATAAGAGACGACGGCTCTCATAACCTTGGTGAAGCACCAAGGGGAGGAAGAGAGTCCAAAGGGGAGTGCCTGAAATTGGTATAAGTGATTTTTCCATATAAATTGGAGAAAGGATTGATGGATCTCTGCCATAGGAATAGTGAAGTAGGCATCCTTTAGATCTAGTTTGACAAGCCAGTCTCCTTCTAGAAGTAGATCTCTGAGGAGATGGATTTCCTCCATCTTGAAATGTCTGTAGGTCAGAAACTTGTTCAGATCTCTTAAGTTTATGACGGGTCTCCAACCTAGTTGCTCGATGGGGACCTCTAATATTGCACCCTTTTGAATCATGGAGGAAATCTCCTCCTTTATAATTTTTTGTTGGTCCGGAGTTAAGGGAAGTACCTTCGGGAAGGAAGTTTAAACGGGTGTATGTGGAAAATCTATCATAAAACCTTTTACAGTGTTTAAGACCCAAGTGTCTTGAGGAATTAACTTCCATTTGTGTAAAAAATGTCTGAGTCTGCCGCCCACCTTTAAAGGGGCAGAAGGAGGGGGGAGAATACTCACCTGAAGGTGTATTGGAGTTAGCTGTTCCACGTGGTCTATATCCTCTGCCTCGTTGGCCTTTACCTCTTTGAGGGTAGAATTGTGGAACTTTGAATTGTTGGTATCCTCTACCAAAGCCATGGCCTCTGGAATAGGGCCTTTGATTAAAGCGGCCGGAAGAGAGGCCCCGTCTTCCGGCCCTTCCAAAAAGGTTATTATTGAACACCTTTTGCATATTTTGTTGAACTTTGTCAAGGGCGGTAAAGGTAGAAACATATATGCCCAGAGATTTTATGAGGTCTTCGCCGAAGAGCAGCCCTTTAGGGCTCCGAGAGGGTTCTTTGTCGGCCAGGTCGCTTAGTTTGGAGTTTATTTTTGTAAGGACGATTCTACGTCTCTCCGCGTTCATACTTGCATTAGCATTGCCAAGAAGGATGATGGCCCACTGGCTCCATCCCCTAATCATATCGGTATCGAGATGAGTACCATTAATGTGGTTTTCTTCTGCAAAATCCAGAATTCTGACCAGGGGACCGAGAATGTCTAGGAGACGATCTTGACAACCTTTAAGGGATTTTTCCATCCCCATTCTTGGGTCACGCCCTAGTTTGAAAAGAAACTTGATCAGTTCTGGATCCAGATTAGGGGTATAACAAGTTTTGTCTTCCACAGAAGGTCTTAAGCATTCTGCTCTAAGGACGTTACGTGTTTCTCTTTCCAATAGATTCCTAATCCATTTTTTAATAAATTTCGCAACATGGTCTTGTGGAGACCATTCAGAACTCACTGGGTGCTTTAAATTTAGTGGGGAGAACATTTCTTCTCCTAATGGATTAAGAATAGTATCCTTAGAGGATGATGGGAGATCCTCTACTAGTTCATCAAAATCCTGATCATCATCATTGAGATCGAGGACATATTCATCCATAAATTCAGAATCATCAGAATTATCGTCCCCCATCTTATAAAGAGCACTGTGGTTTTTTGTGCCGCTTTGGACACCTGTATTTCTTGTGCCGCCAAGGACATCCTGGTGAATTGAGGTGCGAAGACCTCCATTATTCGATGAGGTGCCAAGACCTCCCTGAGTTGATGAAGTGCCAAGACCTCCCATGCTCTTTTCGAAATTTTTGCTTTTTCTTAGTCTCTTGCCCCTTAATTCTGAGTCAATTTGAGAATGGGATATAGTAGGCTCGGTAATTTCCTCCTCTGGGAATGAACGTTTAGATGCCAATATCTGAGAGAGGCTCTCCATCATACAGGATTTCATTTCCATGTGCAGCATCTTATAAAAGCCTCATACTCTAAGTTGGGGGTGGGGCGGAAGCCTCATCCGAATCTGAATCCCACATTGTGTGTCAGAGATAAAAAACTCGACAGTGAGTAAGACTCAGATATTAAATTAAATTAAGGAGAGGCAAGGTTAATAAGTATGTCAATAAGGGATCTAAAGTCCTTAAATAAAGGATATTAAGTAGTTCAATGAAGGATATAGAGTCTTTCAATAAAGCATTATAAAGTCCTTAAAATATTATAGCAAGACTATTAACCCCCTTTTATTTTGCAGAGAATATAAGGAGGAAAAGGTTTGACTTGCGGTTGATTCCAGCAGAAGAAAAAACGGCTTTGAAGCGATGTAAAAGCTCGAGCGATCAGCTGTAAGGGATCGCTATGGAAACCCTCCGGCCTCGAGCCCAACCGGCTTCACGATCAGCTGGAGGCCGGAGGGGAAAGAAGAAAGCCACTATGCAACGGGAGGATGCGGTGCTCCCGTTGCCGAGGTACTTTATTCTGTTTCTCCACTCTTCGTGAAGAAGCGGCGAAATGGAGAAACTAAGCCGCGAAGCGATTGCGGGGAAAGAGTGAGCCGCGTTAGGGCTACATCGGTTAAAAGGATCGCGGAGGGTGAATAAGAAGGTTGGTGGACCACAAACTTACGCGATAAAGCGATATAATGCCGTAAAGACAAACATAGTAATCAGACCAAAAGGTACGCAATTCATAAATATAAATCCCATAACTCAGAAAGTAAAAAAACATGATTCCTGCGATGGCAAGGAGGCAAAAACATGCACAAGCTCGGGAAGGCAAAAGAAAGAGGAAATCTCCGTAAATTCGAGATTGGTAGGGATGAGGGGTGTGGGAGGGGTGGGAGGTGCCACACCAGAAACATACCCTGAACGGCAAAAGGTTAAGACAAAACAGATACGATAAAGCAGGAGAGGTAAGGTCAACTTATCTGCTTGGAGCCGCATTTAAAAGAGGCTGATCGTTACTGTCTCATGCCTTTTATCTGTTGCCTTTATTCTTCTTTGGAATTTTACTATTGTGATGTATGCGGCTGCTTGGGCCTGCATTAAAGGAAAATGCATAATGTCAGCCTCCGGTCTTGTAATGAAATCTGGCACAAGTCAGGTGAGACAAAAACGTACTCTGGATGAGGAACTAGGTTTTTTATGCGAGGACAGGAGGCAAACCCTCCGTCCACGTGCACAAAAAAACAACTATGGCCAAGTAAGAACTGCAAACTCAAACAAAGAAGGAAGGCAAACAGAATCAGGAACAAATCAAAGAAAGCGAGGCGGATGGAGGAAAGGCAAATAACCAGTATGAGATCCTTTGACAAGACCATTGGGAACCTATACAATACAGAACTAAGCGACAATGACAAAAGAGTCCTGAGTTTGGGACTAACATACTGCCCTGTAATTTTAGTTATGCAAGATTGGATATCTTTTGAAGTACAAGAAAATTAAAACTCAGATAATTTCACTTGACTAACAAAAAATATGACATGGCTGGGGAAGCAGAAATCAGGACACAAGACTTGCAGGCATCTATTCAATTGGACATGTCATTTGTCTATGAAATGCAAGAGCTATGGGATCACAGCTCAATCATAAGTAACTATGAAAATGAAATATCTGAGGCTATCCCAAATGCATCAGGTCAACCGGTCCATCAGATTGGCATCACCCATGCACGAGGGCCAGTAACCCAGTTTAAACCAAAATCCACATTTAATCCTGTCATGATTCGGGATTCAATCAATATTTTCCATGAGTTGGTAACAGAGCAGTTGAAAGAACTCAATATCAAAATGAATAGAGGAAAATCTAAATACAACAAACAGAATCATTATAATGAATTGATGAAAAAACTCAAAGCAAACAACAAAATTGTCATTCGCGCTTCGGATAAAGGTGGGAACATACAGGCACATGCATCAAAGCTATTTGCGATCGCAAACGGCGCGAATCGCAAAAATCGGCCGTTTGCGATCGCAAAAATAGCTTTTGCGATGCATGAAACAACTTGCCACTCGCAATTTAAGAAATCGCTAATTATTGTGATTTCTTAAATAGCGATTGCATTTAAGGAATCCCTAATTGAGATTCCTTAAATGCAATGCATTACAGTTTCCAAAATAGCGATTTCGCTATTAGCGTGAGCAAATTACCATGAGGCTGGGCCTCATGGTAATTTGCGAAAACTTAGAAAAATGCAATTATTTGCATTTTAATAAGTTTCATGTTGCCCACACACATGCCCTTAGAGCATGTGTGTATGCAACATTTGTGCAGAGTGAACATACATGGGTGCAATAGGGTGTCATTTTGACACCCTTGCACCATCAAAATTGCGGGAGCAATTTGCGAGTACCTACTGGTACTCGCAAATTGCTCCCGCAATCTCTAATTCATTCCTATGGGCCTGGAGGCCCATTGGAATGAATGGGAAGACATTCCTTAATTGCGACTCACAACTTGCTAGTCGCAATTAAGGAATTTGTGGGAATCGCAATTTCTTTAGCGATTCCTACATGCATAGGGTTGTGCTATTCCTTAATTGCGATTCCTTAATAATCGCTATTAAGGAATCGCAAAACCCTATGATGATGCATGTGCCTGCATGTGTTAATGTCCAAAGAACAATACTCAAAGGAAGCCTATAAGCAATTGAACGACAGAACTTGCTATACGAAAAGCAGTGGATTAGAATTGAAATCAATGTATGCGGATTTCAATAAAAGGTTGTCTACATGGAAAAATAAGAACTTGGTTACTGTACAGGAATTTTAATTTTTAAAGAACAACCAGCCAGTGGTACCTACGATTTATTTTTTGCCCAAGATCCACAAAGACCCTTTAAATCCACCAGGCAGACCAATAATATCAGCCAGGAATGAGCTACTTGAACACACATCCCAATATGTGGATTTCTTCCTTCAGAATCTGGTAAAGGCTTTGCCATCATATATGAGTGATACTAGCGACTTTCTGAGAAAACTAAAATACTTTGAATGGAAACAGGATTATTTGTTTATAGCCCTTGATGTAAGTTCGCTTTACACTAGCATTCAGCACACAGATGGACTGCTAGCCTTGGACCATTTCTTAGAGAATACAATGGGCAACACAGGAGAGCGTAAGAAGATGTTAATTGAAATGGTTGATTTCTGTTTGATGAACAATATATTTATGTTTAATAACCTGCATATAGCCAAACCAGATGTGTGGCGATGGGAGCCGGCTTCTCTCCCAGCTACGGGTGTTTACACATGGGCTGGTGGGAGGAGCTGGTCCTCATGACCAAGTACCGAGAAATAATGGTAACCAAGGTAAAATTATGACTGCGTTTCATCGATGATTTGTTCGTTATATGGGATGGCAATACCAGCGAGGTCAGAGATTTTGTGCAAGCCATAAATGTAAATGATTTAAACTTATATTTTACTGTGCACATCAGCACCACCACAGTTAATTTTCTAGACACACATGTCTACATAGATGAAAATAAGATAGAAACTAAATTATATCGGAAAGAAACAGCTGGAAACTCAACAGTCCATGCCAGCAGCTCGCATGTCAAACACTTAGGGGTCTATTAGTATGGCGGGTGGATCGGCACCGCCCAAACGGTGGTGGCAATCCGCCCGCCATACTACACCACCCGCATGCCAATTACCCCCACCATATCAGTATGGCGGGGGGTATCACGGCGGACGGGAAGACCGTCCGCTGCTTTTCCACCTGGTCGACGAGTCGACCGGGCAGAAATGGGTTTAATATGGTGGTGGTGTCTACTAGACACCGCCATCCATATTAGTATGCAGGCGGAGAGCAGCCTTTCCGTGGCGGGAAATGCATGCACAGTTCACAATTGGGGGCCTGTTGAGGGCCCCCAGGAAGTTGGGGGATGTAGGGGGTGCCCATGGGGGGTACCTATGTTATCTCCCTGCATTTGCATGCACAATGCGGCAGGCACCGCGCGGTGCCTGCCATTTGTTTTGTGCATGCAAATGCACAGCATGCATTTTTACCATTGCTGAAAGCACCGCCAGCCGCAATGTTAAAAATGCATGATGTGCCCGTCAGTGTGGCCGGCGCATCCTAATCTCCCCCACGGGACCGCCGCACATAAGGCAGGCGGTCCCGTTTTCCATCAGGATGGCGGGCGGACCTAATGATGCCCTTAGTGACTAGTATCCCCTATGGGGAAATGCTTTGGATGAGGTGTATCCACAGTAAAGAAAGAGAACTAATAAAAGCTCAGACAGATAGCAAATTACGGTTTCTGGAAAGGGGATACTCAGAACAGGTCATTAACAATGCTATTTCTAAATCTATGCGGAAAAGTAGACATGACTTGTTGACTGAAAAACTAACCAAAGATGACGAAAGTTCACTCAGTACAGAAACTCAGATTGATGAAACCAAAAAAGAGTTTAGGATTATAATCCAATACAGCAAGCAACACAAAAAGATCCAATCCATAATATCCCGCAACTGGCCTCTGGTTCTTAATGATCCAGTGATTGGCCAGAAATTGCCTAAGAGACCATTCATCAGATACAGTAGGAGTCGATCCATGAGAGATGACTTAGTCAAAACCAGTCCTGAGATCATAGAGGCAACTAGTTGGCTGCAAACTCACACAGGTTTTTTTAAATGTAAAATAAAATAATAAAATAACCTATATTACTCCTTTTAGCGATACATGCTACAAAATACCTAAATTACTTACAGGCAAGACAGCATTTGCAGTGATGTCTTAACATGCCAGTGCAACCTACAATACATAGGAAGCACAAAGTTACAAGTGCACAAAAGGATACTACAGTACTTGAGGGCAATTAACAACCAAGACAACACTTATCCGGTAGCTCAGCATTTTAAAACTAAACATCAGTCTAGAAGTCAGGATCTCACGTATTTTATTATAGATTCAGTACCACCAAGCAGAAGGGGCGGCAATAGAGAACACAGATTACGCCAGTTGGAGACCAGATACATATTGGAACTTAACACCAAACAACCATCAGGTTTAAAAATAACGGAAGATCTTTTTACATGCCTTTAATTATTTATTCCATGTCGATATATTTGGTGAGGTTTTAGAAAGAATTCAGGAAAATCATTTTATCTGTGTATTATGACTTTGGATTTTATATATGTATTTATTGACATTTTAGTTTTTTATTTATACATATTTATTGACGCATACATGAATATTTAAGCAAATTCTATCTATTATGGATTGTATTGTATTGCTTTTATGATATTTATTATAATGTGTACTTATTTTTATGTGTATATGGATTAAAAATGTCAATGGGGACAACGTCAATACGATGATTTCCATAATACAACCATAATCATTAACATCTCACTGATCCTCCATGCTTGAAGTCTGATCAATCAGGGTATTTAAACTGAAAGTAAAAAATTGAAAAATTTGAAAATGATTTAAACCAATAAAAAAACGCTTGGATGACCACCACTGCATCGCTTTAGCTCAGAGTTGGTTACTGGGGCTCCAGTACCATGAATGTATAGATATAATTTAGCTGTGGCAAACGCATCCAAAAATATATATATATAAAAAACATTATGCCAAGTACCTGGAAACACAATATTGGGAAATTTGGTTTAAACAATACACTCACGTAAGCACTTTAGCACTATTAAGCACTGTTACAATTTTTGCACTATTTTGTATACAATTTTAGCATAAGGCATTTTAAAATATATATGAATTTGACTAAATAACCAGTATAATTCTAAGACAGAATGTACTAAATTAAAACTTAAAATTTTGGTTTGCAATTGTCGGAAGATTACAATGTTAATACTGAATAGGAAAGACATACGAAGAATTATTAAGTAGTCTTTCGTCCATGTTGACTGAAACTGAATATCATGTGTTAATCATTACAGTTGCACCAGTCACTTTAAAAGCCAATGACCAATACCAAACTATGTCATGTGATCAAGGCCTGTGGAGGGGCTGAAACGCGTCATGGCGACTTGCACAATGAATAAATAAGCCTGCACCTACTTTGTGGTCCGTATCCGTTTCTGTCAAAAGACGTTTAAGAAAACGAGAACTTTGTATATATACATATATAGTCTCGTTATGTGATCAAGCCCACTTGCTGGGCAAAACGCGTCATTCCACCATGCCGAAGCGTCTGCTGATTTAAATAAAGAAAAGAAATCATGCACCAACTTGGAGTCCGTGTCCCTACCTTTGTTCCAGATTTGGGAAGCATAACAGTGGGAACTCTGGTGTTTCTTTCTTCAGATATATATATATATATATATATATATATATATATATATATATATATATATATATATATATATATATATATATATATTCACTGAAAAAACCATAGGTTTCACACACGTTATAGTTAGGAATTAGCATTTAAAAAACCTTGCAAATTCACTGAAAAAAACCATAGATTTCACACATGTTATAGTTAGCTGGGCATTTCACTCGTGAAAAACCATTGAAATTTCCACGTTATAGTTAGTGCAGGCAACTATAACTCACGCGACCGCAATCCTCTGCTGATGACGTCAGATATTACATCACTGTATTTAGACACTTATTTACCCATGTCTTCTTCCATTAATCTTTAGCTATACATATATTACAAATATTTATTTTTCATAAAGACACATATGTCATCAGTGATGTAATATCTGACGTCATCAGCAGAGGATTGCGGTCGCGTGAATTATAGTTGCCTGCACTAACTATAACGTGGAAATTTCAATGGTTTTTCACGAGTGAAATGCCCAGCTAACTATAACATGTGTGAAATCTATGGTTTTTTAAGTGAATTTGCAAGGTTTTTATGCTAATTCCTAACTATATCGTGTGTGAAACCTATGGTTTTTTCAGTGAATTTGTACGGTTTTTTAAATGCTAAGTTATGTATTTATTTATTTTTTTAAAGTTTTTTCACCGTGCGCATACCGTGCGCGAGCTGTGGGCGCGCGGTGCGCATCGCGCACCGCGTGCACACGTGAAGAGGTTCGTGTAATTTTTCCGTTTCTACCGTGCGCGTACGCTACGCGCACTCCGCGATTTTGCGTAAAAAAATTAAAATACATTTTTGCCCTTGGGGGTCCTTCTGGGACCCCCTGACCAAGGCTAGGGGGTCAGGAACTGTCCAGCCTGCCCCCTTTTCACGTTATCCACCTTTGTTTTTCACCCCCTCAGACTGCGAGAGACAAAATGGCGGCCAACACGTTCTGGTTTCGACCGATTCGAATGTTTACTAAGATCTAACAACCAATCAGAATCGCGCTTGCGCACGGCAGCGTGCGCGTACGGCAAGCTTACGATACGCGCTCGGAGCGCGCCTATAGATATATATATTGATTTAAATGCTATTTTCTCAGGAAATACTGAACAGAATTACACCAGACCTACAAAAGGCACATCCCTGACCTGAGGACTACCTCTCTGCCAAATTTCAAGTAATTCTGTTCAGCCGTTCGGGCTGCAGCTTGGACTAAAGGTCCTATGGAAAAATGCATGGGGAAAACGCGTTTTGGGACCCCCCTTTTCTCAGCCCCCGCTTGACGAATCCCCCCGAGACTTTCAGGGAAGGAGCGGAGCGCCCCACCTATTTTGAAAATTTCGCGAGGATTCGTCAATCGGCGCCAAAGTTATTCAAAAGAGAATGTTGCGGATTTCCTATGGAAACACGGTCCTAACTATAACTATCTACTGGTGACCGCCAGTAGATAATATATATATATCAGTGATGTCATGAGTGATGTCAGTGACCATGTCATGAGTGATGTAATATGTGACGTCATCAGTAGTGCATTGCGGGCGCGCGAGTTATAGTTAGGTGAACTAACTATAACAGGGGAATTTCATTGGTTTTTTACGAGTGAAATGTCCAGCTAACTATAACATGTGTGAAACCTTTGGTTTTTTCATTGAATTTCTAAGGTTTTTTAAATGCTAATTCCTAACTATAACTTGTGTGAAACCCATGGTTTTTTCAGTGAATTTGCAAGGTTTTTTAAATGCTAATTCCTAACTATAACGTGAGTGAAACTCATGGTTTTTTCAGTGAATTTGCAAGGTTTTTTAAATGCTAATTTATTTATTTTTTTCTTTTTTTTTTTACATATTTTTATTTTAATTTTCTATCCTTTTTTAAAGACTATGGTTAAAATTTAAAAATTCTACAATATGTTTTTATTTTATATTTTTTTAAAAATAAACAGGTAAAATTTATTAGCAATATTTTTTTTTTTTTTTTTTTTTTTTTTTTACCGAGCGCGTACCGTAAGCGCACGTCGCGAGGTAATTACGCTAGTTTCCTACGCTGTTTGCGTTCATTTACGCAATTTACGTAGTCATACGTCACGCGCGCATAGCGCGTAACGCGTACGCTGCACGCGCACGTTACGCGGAAGTGGAGGGGCGTGCCAGTTTTGCGCATGTGCGCGTGAGCGTGTCTTTTTTACGCGCATGCGTACTTTTTGCCGTAAGCGCACCGTAAGCGTACCGTAAGCGTACGGTAGGTCATGTGATCATGAAACACAACTTTTGATTGGTTGAAACTACTTTCAGTTCTAGAACTCTCCTACACCACACCCATTCCCCTCATTTCTGCTTGTGATCCCTTAGGAGAAGGAGCTGGGTTGTCTTTGTGATACGATGGCAGAACAGCAGAGCCCTTCTGAGAGTGAGGCTAGCAGCACTACCTTGAGGCAGAGAGCGAGGAAACAAAAGACCTCTTATGTATGGGATTATTTTACTTTTCCAGAAGGCCAGCAAAAGGTAAATGCACCCTTAGTGACTTGTAAGCTGTGTGGTCGTGTACTTTCAAGAGGGAATCCTGACAGGAAGTATTCCTTTGGGAATCATACCATGATGAGACACCTTAAGGATGTACACAAAAGGACACATGCTCCACTTACTGGAGGTAACCCTTCAGTAAGTCAACCAAGCACATCCACAGCAGCTCAGCCTGGACCATCATCTGCAGGGCCGAGTCCTTTTTCTGCAGGTCAGGTGAGCCCTTCATCTGTGGGGGGAGCATCTCCTTTTGCTGGCCCTCTGGAAATTAACCCTCGGTTTCTGAGGGTTGATATTCGATGCGCCTCTTGTCATGATCTAATTTGTCATAGGGAGACCAGTCTTTCCCTAGTGAACAACAAAATAGATCAGCACACTTGTCGCAGAGACTAATTTTCCCAATCTTTCTTTCCTCTGTCCCTGCATGAACACAACGGCTCTTTTAAGAGCCAACCTTATCTTTCATCTTTTTTTTATATATGTTTTTAAAAACTTTTTTAATTTTTTTTTTTACCGTAATTTTTAAAAAAAACACTAAAAATCAATTATCACATTACAAGGTCCTTGAGAGACTACAATTAAAAACTGAAAATGTGATTGTAGAGAAGTAGAAAAAAAGGAACCATGATACTATTGACTTACCATACCCGCTCAAAAAAATATTTATTCATTTGTTTTTTTTAAAAATTGCTTTAAAAATGGTTCTAGGTTTTGAAAATTTTCTATATCAATCTGAAAAAAAAGAAAAAAGTATTAATATTTTTTAAAACATTTTATAATACAGTACACATATTTACATATTTATCAAAAAATATTTTTGCCTTATTTTTGCTGTTTTCAGAATATATTGCATTTCACTATAAATTGTGAAAGCAATTGCATTCATCATTTAACAGCGGGCAAAAAAAAAATAACAATCTCAAAGATTGTATTAAAAAAGCCCAGAATCTCTTTTTACTTAAACTTAACAATATAGAAATGCATAATATTCTAAAAAAATATCATCTAATATCAATACTTATTTCTTTAAAATACCGTCTGATATTTTTGTTTCAGAAGTATAATCACAATATTATATCTCAAATAACTCCACAATACATCTGGTTCCATTTCCTTTAGGCCAAATAGTAATTTTAAAATTCTTTTTTGTTTAAATTTCCAATGGTAATCCAATAAAATTCTAAAGTTTAATTTGTACAGATCTCACCGATTCTCTGTAACATATTGGTTCCCGAAAGATTTATTAATAATTTATTAAGTCCACAATAGAATTGGTTACCTTTCCACATGGCCAAATAGTAATTTAAAAAATCTTTTTTGAAAAAATTCCAATGGCACTCCAATAACATTCCAAAATTTAAATTGTGCAGATGTTACCGATTTTCTCAAAATTTTTGGTTTTCGAAAGTTTCATAAAAAATTAAAAAAGTCCACATTACAATTGGTTATCTTTCCATTAGGCCAAATGATAATTTAAAAAATCATTTTTTTTGAAAATTCCAATGGTAATCCAATAAAATGGTAAAATTGTTTTGTCCAGATCTTGCCAAGTCTCTCTAAAATTTAGGTTTCAGGAAGATTAGATAGGAATTTGCTAAATCAAAAGGCAAACGTTGTTTAAAAACCAATTGGGAATCATTACACAGTGTCCAGCCTTTTTCACATTTAAGATAAACTGTGTAATGTCCAGAAGTAACAGTAGGTCCTTCATGGAAAATTATTGCAACAGTTACAAAAGTTTTTCCTGAAATTGATAATTGCTGTCCTGTAAACTTCTTTATTAAAGTATCCAATTTTGAACCATCAGCTCTACATCGTTGCATCATTAAAATTACATACTGTCCGTATTCCTTTAAAATTAAAGTTGAAAACATGTCAGATTTACACTCACCGCATTGCATGCTATGATTAGCATCTTTAACTAATTTAGCAAAAGTGACTGTTTTACTCTCTGGCAATGTCAAATAAATAAACCTTTCATTATCAACATTAGAGCCACATATATTATAACAGTTTTCACAACTATGTTCCCATTTATAAGAGAGACCAAATAAATTATCAATGGCAACTTCTTCTTCTTCCAGTACCTGAAAAAAATACATCAAGAATTCCTGTGCGTCTTGCTGTACATTTTGAGAAAACTGTGTTCGTCCTGAACATACATCTAAAAGTTTTCTAATTTCAGTAGCACTTTCTATTTTAGTTTTATCAATACTCAGCTTTTCAAAAAGGAGACTCAGCACAGAACAGAATTTTTTTCCCTGATTTACTATTATCTGCTCTTGCAAACTTTCCAGATAAAATGCAACATTCAGAACTACATTAGCGTAGCAGTTGACACCAGAGCTATTTTCAAAATGACATCCTACAACCTGTTCTTCTTTTTCCTTATTCTTTTTGCTTGCAATTACATCACTCCTCTTTTTTTTCCTCCTCTCTACATCTTCATTACAGATATTCTCATTTCTCCTTTTACGAGAAACTACACGTTTCTCCAACACAGGATACTGACCTAAATGAGGAGCATAGCTTCTTCTTAATCTATTATACTCCTTTACACAATTTGTATCAGCACTAACTTTTGAGTCATCAAAGTCTATCATGAATAAACCTGATAATGTTTTCACTCGTGACAAAGCAACATATGCCATACCTTCTTTGAACACAGTTGAACCAATGTTCACAAATGCACAATCTACAGTCAATCCTTGAGACTTGTGAATAGTTACAGCATATGCTAGCGAAAACGGAAACTGCTTCCTACGTACATATAAGTCTTTCACAAGCATGAAACGAACTGTACAACGACAAATGTCTTTAACTTCTTTTATCTGATCAAATTTTATTTTTAAACATTCAATTCCATCTTTTTTCTGATAATTAATAAAACCCACAACTCTTCCCATAGCTCCATTAACTAAACCTTTTTCAACATCCAAATTTCTCCTTAAAAATACTCTACAGTTCATGCAAACATATAGATTTTTTTCTAATCCAGCTGTTTTGGAAATGTTCTTCTCTAGTGAATCCAATTTATTTTTCAGTGTGCCTGTTAATGTGATAGTAATTCTTCCATCCTCAATTTTGTCCACTGCTTCCAATTTCCTGATCTCTTCCTTTTCCAATTTCAAAAGCTCCTCATTGAATATTGAGCATTCACGTAGAGTTGGCATTAAGCAGATGACACTTTTGTTTTCTGCAATGTTCTTGTATATCTTCTCTGCAACTATTTCTTCCTTTGGAAATAAATTATGTAGCAGCCGACTCTGTAATGCTTTTTTGCCAACT
The DNA here is from genome assembly GCF_964204655.1 of Triturus cristatus. Taxonomy (NCBI): domain Eukaryota; kingdom Metazoa; phylum Chordata; class Amphibia; order Caudata; family Salamandridae; genus Triturus; species Triturus cristatus. The sequence goes on along the minus strand of NC_140591.1, from coordinate 60,208,229 downwards.
TCAGTGAGTAGTCCAATTCTGATATCTTTCAGAATACTTCCATATTCTTCATCGCTTGCTTGCCTCATATTAGTAGTAAGTTCCTTGTACTCAAAGAAGGACCAAATATTTGTATTTCCGATGCTTCCCAATGACTTCTTCGTGTCTTCATGTGTGACAGTATTAAACACTGGTTGTCCTTTAACTGGACTAAGTTGCAAAAGATCTCCAAAAACTATGACGTGTTTTCCACCAAATAACATGTCATAGTCTGTCTTCAGAATTCGCTGCATTCTTAAATGCACAAAGGCAAGCATTAAGTTTGAAACCATGCTCACCTCATCAATAATGAGAACTTGCATCTTCTTCAATACTCTTGAAACTTCCAAGGATGCTTCTCCAGTTAGCTTGTTGTATTGTATTTTGTTCTCATGCTCCACTGGTAACATTAGCAAACGATGTAAAGTGATTCCTTTTATGTTATATGCTGCTAACCCAGTTGGAGCAGTAACCACACAAGACAAAGTAGAATCCGTTTTTTGCTGTAGGTAGCTTCTGATGACTTTAATTAGGAAACTTTTTCCAGTTCCAGCTTGTCCGCTTACATACATCCTGATTGGATGAAATGATGTGCATGAGCACTCTTTTTTTTCATGTAGAAATCCGTGATCAATTTTGTTTCTGATCTCTTCATAAATTTGTTGCTGCTCTTCATTCAGTTGTCTTTCCAAATTTTGTAAGTCTATAAATTCTTCTTGAGCTTGATTCATAGCCGTTTCCACTTCATTCATGGCTATTGATGCTTCATTTTCAACGATTGGTTGTCCTAGGGGATCTTGACTGAGTGTTCCTGAACTTTGGCTGTCCTGAGAACTGTCTCTAGCTATTTCTGCTGCAATTGTAGTTTCCTGTTCAATTTCTTCATTTAACATTTGCAGATAACTTGAGAATGTACTGCATTGTATGCTGTCTTTGCAAGCATTAAAAGAATCTTCATAGCTTTGAAATTCTCCCAGTAGTTCATCCTCTGTACGCCATGGTTTAAACAACTGTAAAAGAGCCAAGTAGTAAAATTCCTTCTTGTCAGTAGTGTCGCAACTCAGCTTCCTGTGATTTATCAAACTTCCTTTTGTTTGCTTCACCAAACATCCTTCCTCACCAATGACTTTATATTTTCCATTGTTGATGTCTTCTGTGGCTTTCTGTGAATAAATGTAGTTCTGCAGCACTTCATAGAGAGACATGTTCTCCAGATGATGACTTCTCTTGGGATAATATGCGTCCAACATGTTTGATTTCAAAATATCTGTACTTTCTGAGTCATTCTCAGCCAAATATTCAATTTCTCCAACAGATTTCAGTACCCGATTTCTCATTGCTGCAAGGCCTAAACTTGCCCAAATTATTCTTCTTGATTTCGAGTAGAGACTTGCAGATGATAACCTATCTGAACATTCGTAGGATCCAATTTCTCGATGCGATAACATCTTCAAACTGAAACTGTACAGCTTCTTACTGACAGTCTTCTCGTGAGAAATCTCTTCCCACATTTCCTTCAATTCTGTTTTTTCTGATTTCGTAATGTAAGACGTTACATATCGAGCAACAGCAATGGAATTGTCAGCTACATACTGTATATCTATGTTAGCGTTCCACATGGATAAAATGACTGGGTTGTAGTCATTTATATTTTTTGATTCTTCTTTTCTTTTTAGGTTGTAGGTATTCTTAGGTGATTTTCTTGTGATAGTATGTCTCACAGCTGACATAAAACTGTTTACTCTTCCATTTGAAAGAACAGGTCTAGGAAATCCAAATCGACATTTAGTGTAGTATTTATCTTTGCTCTTGTATTTCCGTCGACAGTATTTTCCACACCGATGACTTTGGAAACGTAAAACTTGCTCCTTTAACTTTTTCTCTTCTGTGCTTTTTAGTATAGCACATGTTGCATATTCTTCAATGTAAGATAACACTGCTTCATCAGTATCTGTTCCAAACTTTGGGGCATCCTTGATCCACAACAGCATATGAATATGAGGAGCACCTCTTGCCTGGTACTCATTTCTCCAAAAGAAATCCACTACTTCTCCTAGAGGTGGATTTTTTTTATTGCAGATGAAGGACATCATAGCCTCAAATCTATGATTGAAATATCTGCAAACATTAACCGGATCCAATGAGCACAGTTCTCCTGCTGTCTTGTATTCGATGTTTTTAATGTTTGAATTTGCCTCTCGTAGAAAATCCAGTAAATCATCCCAAGCGTACTCGGCACAGCTTAGGGTAACGAACCATGTTGGTGTTCCTAAATTCCGTAACATGCATTTTAATTCACCATGGCGTCTGTACCAATATTCATTTGTCCCACGCTGACAAGCCATCAGATTGATCAGTTGTGTTTCCAAATGATCATCTCGGTGCTGCACTTTCTCCGTAAAATCCTTAGCAGACACATTTTGTAAATGTACTCCACTTTTTAAAATGTGATTTACTGCATAAGACAGTGCAGACAAATCGCTTTCAAATAAAAGATGGAACAAATAAGGAATACTTTGTCGAAATCTGGGATCTTCAGCATATAGTCTTGTAGTCCGATACTCAGAAGCTGGAATCTGTTCCGGACGTTCATCGTATCGTCCTCCTTTTCCTTTAGGAAACAGCTGGGGAAAACATCGAGCTTCCAAGCTCTCCTCCCATACACTCACGGGAGTTCCTTTTGCTTTCTTCATCTGAAAGAGATCAATATTGTCTCCCATAACTTCTTTTGAATGAAGAGGATGTATGCTAAAATGTTCATAAATTTCTTCTTCCTTTGACTTGTCCACTTTTTCAATTTGTCCAGTTGGTGTTTCTGTGTCTTCTTGTAAATCTTCTTCTTCTTCTTCTTCTATATAAATTGATTCATACCATTTGTTATTCCTTTTCAAATACAAATTTGCTCTTTGTACTTTCCGCACATCTACCAGCTCCTGCCAAATCTTCTTATTCTTTGTAGGTACACCATTAACCAGAATAATTAATGGTTCAGTTTCCAAAGTATCCGCATCAATAGTTTCCATATTTTTTTTCAAATCCAAGGGCAAATACACCACTCTACCTTTTAAACCTCTCAGTAAATCTGAAGGAGGTAATTTACCAGTTTTGGGCTCCATACGTACTATGGTCTGGAACGGATGAACACATTGAATGAGTATAGACTCATATGTATTTAATTCAGAAAGTTCAGCAGGAATAGCATCCAATTCTAAATTATTATGTACAGCTCTGGTCGGCATTCTATTTTCCTCTAACTTGTTGTAACAGTATTTACAAATACGCTGATCTTCACCCAATTCAAAACAATTTTCAAGAAATATATATGTGGCAAAATCCTTCCACTTATAATTATCTTCATTTTCACTCTTTCTGTAGAGATCAACATTCCTAGTTTGTTTTCTATAATGAGTTCTGCGGCAACAAATACAAGTAAAATTTGGTCTTTCATTAGAGATTATTGCAAATTTTGTTATGTGATCATTAAATGTCTTACTTACAGAGGGTTCTACATTCTCTTCCACTTCTTCCTCATTTGCTGTGTCCTTCTCTGCACTGTTTTGTTCAGGACCAAAGTAACAAAACTGAATTTCATCAACAACCTTCTCTACATCTGATACCGTTCCTCGGAACAGAGCCCTATTCAATTCATTTAACTTTATTGCTGGACTTTTAGCAAAATACAACCGTCTCACAAACTTTCTCATTTCAGTATGATGAACAGCCAGCATCCTAAAATGATGGAAAACACTATTACACACTTTTCTAGATAGACAAGCCAGAGAATGACCCTGCAAACCAGTATTCTCTCTCACTCTGCATGGATCCAGACTTTGAAGCACCTTAATCTTCTGTTTTATACTTTTTTTACTATATTCTCTTAGAAACTCACGAAATTTATCAATAGATTCCTGACGCACAGTGCAAATACTACTACAATTCCAAGTGTACACTGGGGCTTTAGGACGTCTCCCCATAGCCTCATCCGCCATCACTTGTACCTCATCTCTTGGAACCATTATCTCCTTCTCCATTATGCAACCATTTTTCACTTCGTAAGCACGACCTCTGGTGTCAACTGCATGCAGCAAACTATTACTTTGAAAATAGCTCTCTTCATTAAAAAAAGGTTCACTACTTGAACTATGCATCCACTTTCCTAAAAACACTTTACAAAAGTTTGTTCTGTTCACTACTCTTTTCCTATGTGATTTCAGTACATTAACCATTTTGTCTAATGTACGCATCCTATTCAAAATTAAAATGAATAGTTTCCTTTTTAATTCTAATGCCTTTGCTGCAATGGCTTCAATTTCTTTTTTTCTCTTATAAAACTTAGCCTTTTGCTTATATTTCTTCACATCCTTTATCAAATTGGACATAACTCTTCTCTGAAACATTTTTCTACGTATCTCTTTAAACGCTGTTTTTCTGTTTATGTAAATCTTTTCAGTTGCAGAAGGTATATTTGCATTAACTAAATTCTCAATTTTTTCCTGTCCTTTTCTTTTCAAAACATTCTTTCCAGTACAGACATTTTGTACATTTTTCCTTTTTTTGAATATGTTTTTTAGAAATTGTTTTGTCTGCTTACCAGAAGATTTTTTCTTTTTCCCAACATGAGCATCTTCTACTAACTTAGGTCCTCCAGTTGTCTTCAAATATAGGTTTTTTTTGTGGTCTTTTTTAACTCTGGATTTTGTAGGCATCTTAAATTTTGTTCACTGCTCTTCAGCAATACCTGAAAAAAACTAAAAAAAAAATCCTTTATTTTATTTAAATATATTACTACATTTCTTTTCACAATAGTCACAAAACGTAATTTCTTTGCCAATTTGAAAACACACTTACTACTCTTTTTTTTGGCAAGTGATAATCACTTTTACAGACTGACACAGTATAAATCCACTTTTCAGATTTTTTAAAAAACACATGCCCAAACTGCTTTTTCAGACCACCACCATGTGTAACCTGGGTGACTGCCTACACTCCAGCAAGGGCAACCAGCCTTAGTGATGCTGAATGTATTTGCATTACTGACTGAAACCTCAAACCCCACTCGCTTGTAAATACTGTGCATAATTCCACATGGTAAGCAGCTGGGTGTGTGCTAAGAGTCTGCTTCTGCACCAAAAAATGGCTCCCCGTTTTTCCTACTAATGCAAATATAAAATTACCAGAGCAGTACACAATAAATCTCTACCTGTAATTCCTATATGCACACAGAGTCATGTTTTCACATTAGTCACAAAACGAAATTTCTTTGCCAATTTGAAAGCACACTTACTGCTCTTTTTTTTGGCAATTGATAATCACTTTTACAGACTGACACATTATGAATCCACTTTTCAGATTTTTTAAAAAGCCCATGTCCAGACTGCTTTTTCAGACCACCACCATGTGTAACCTGGGTGACTGCCTACATACCAGCAAGGGCAACCAGCCTTAGTGATGCTGAATGTATTTGCATTACTGACTGAAACCTCAAACCCCACTCGCTTGTAAATACTGTGCATGATTCTACATGGAAAGCAGCTGGGTGTGTGCTAAGAGTCTGCTTCTGCACCAAAAAATGGCTCCCCCTTTTTCCTACTAATGCAACTATGAAATCACCAGAGTAGTACACAATAAATCTCTGCCTGTAATTCCTATATGCACACAGAGTCATGTTTTCACATTAGTCACAAAACAAAATTTCTTTGCCAATTTGAAAGTACACTTACTGCTCTTTTTTTTGCCAAGTGACAATCACTTTTACAGACTGACACATTATGAATCCACTTTTCAGATTCTTAAAAAAGCACATGTCCAAACTGCTTTTTCAGACCACCACCATGTGTATCCTGGGTGACTGCCTACATACCAGCAAGGGCAACCAGCCTTAGTGATGCTGAATGTATTTGCATTACTGACTGAAACCTCAAACCCCACTCGCTTGTAAATACTGTGCATGATTCCACATGGAAAGCAGCTGGGTGTGTGCTAAGAGTCTGCTTCTGCACCAAAAAATGGCTCCCCCTTTTTCCTACTAATGCAAATGTAAAATCACCAGAGTAGTACACAATAAATCTCTGCCTGTAATTCCTATATGCACACAGAGTCATGTTTTCACATTAGTCACAAAACAAAATTTCTTTGCCAATTTGAAAGCACACTTACTGCTCTTTTTTTTGGCAAGTGATAATCACTTTTACAGACTGACACATTATGAATCCACTTTTCAGATTCTTAAAAAAGCACATGTCCAAACTGCTTTTTCAGACCAGCACCATGTGTATCCTGGGTGACTGCCTACATACCAGCAAGGGCAACCAGCCTTAGTAATGCTGAATGTATTTGCATTACAGACTGAAACCTCAAACCCCACTCGCTTGTAAATACTGTGCATGATTCCACAGGGTAAGCAGCTGGGTGTGTGCTAAGAGTCTGCTTCTGCACCAAAAAATGGCTCCCCCTTTTTCCTACTAATGCAACTGTGAAATCACCAGAGCAAAACGCAATAAATCTCTGCCTATAATTCTTCTATGCACACAGAGTCATGTTTTCACATTAGTCACAAAACGAAATTTCTTTGCCAATTTGAAGCACACTTACTGCTCTTTTTTTTGGCAAGTGACAATCACTTTTACAGACTGACACATTATGAATCCACTTTTCAGATTCTTAAAAAAGCACATGTCCAGACTGCTTTTTCAGACCAGCACCATTTGTAACCTGGGTGACTGCCTACATACCAGCAAGGGCAACCAGCCTTAGTGATGCTGAATGTATTTGCATTACAGACTGAAACCTCAAACCCCACTCGCTTGTAAATACTGTGCATGATTCCACATGGAAAGCAGCTGGGTGTGTGTTAAGAGTCTGCTTCTGCACCAAAAAATGGCTCCCCCTTTTTCCTACTAATGCAAATATAAAATCACCAGAGTAGTACACAATAAATCTCTGCCTGTAATTCCTATATGCACACAGAGTAATGTTTTCACATTAGTCACAAAACGAAATTTCTTTGCCAATTTGAAAGCACACTTAGTGCTCTTTTTTTTGACAAGTGACAATCACTTTTACAGACTGACACATTATGAATCCACTTTTCAGATTTTTTAAAAAGCCCATGTCCAGACTGCTTTTTCAGACCACCACCATGTGTAACCTGGGTGACTGCCTACATACCAGCAAGGGCAACCAGCCTTAGTGATGCTGAATGTATTTGCATTACAGACTGAAACCTCAAACCCCACTCGCTTGTAAATACTGTGCATGATTCTACATGGAAAGCAGCTGGGTGTGTGCTAAGAGTCTGCTTCTGCACCAAAAAATGGCTCCCCCTTTTTCCTACTAATGCAACTGTGAAATCACCAGAGCAAAACGCAATAAATCTCTACCTGTAATTCCTATATGCACACAGAGTCATGTTTTCACATTAGTCACAAAACGAAATTTCTTTGCCAATTTGAAAGCACACTTACTGCTCTTTTTTTTGGCAAGTGATAATCACTTTTACAGACTGACACATTATGAATCCACTTTTCAGATTCTTCAAAAAGCACATGTCCAAACTGCTTTTTCAGACCACCACCATGTGTAACCTGGGTGACTGCCTACACACCAGCAAGGGCAACCAGCCTTAGTGATGCTGAATGTATTTGCATTACTGACTGAAACCTCAAACCCCACTCGCTTGTAAATACTGTGCATGATTCCACATGGAAAGCAGCTGGGTGTGTGCTAAGAGTCTGCTTCTGCACCAAAAAATGGCTCCCCCTTTTTCCTACTAATGCAAATGTAAAATCACCAGAGTAGTACACAATAAATCTCTGCCTGTAATTCCTATATGCACACAGAGTCATGTTTTCACATTAGTCACAAAACGAAATTTCTTTGCAAATTTGAAAGCACACTTACTGCTCTTTTTTTTGACAAGTGACAATCACTTTTACAGACTGACACATTATGAATCCACTTTTCAGATTTTTAAAAAGCACATGTCCAGACTGCTTTTTCAGACCACCACCATGTGTAACCTGGGTGACTGCCTACATACCAGCAAGGGCAACCAGCCTTAGTGATGCTGAATGTATTTGCATTACAGACTGAAACCTCAAACCCCACTCGCTTGTAAATACTCTGCATGATTCTACATGGAAAGCAGCTGGGTGTGTGCTAAGAGTCTGCTTCTGCACCAAAAAATGGCTCCCCCTTTTTCCTACTAATGCAACTGTGAAATCACCAGAGCAAAACGCAATAAATCTCTACCTGTAATTCCTATATGCACACAGAGTCATGTTTTCACATTAGTCACAAAACGAAATTTCTTTGCCAATTTGAAAGCACACTTAGTGCTCTTTTTTTTGACAAGTGACAATCACTTTTACAGACTGACACATTATGAATCCACTTTTCAGATTCTTAAAAAGCACATGTCCAGACTGCTTTTTCAGTCCACCACCATGTGTAACCTGGGTGACTGCCTACATACCAGCAAGGGCAACCAGCCTTAGTGATGCTGAATGTATTTGCATTACAGACTGAAACCTCAAACCCCACTCACTTGTAAATACTGTGCATGATTCTACATGGAAAGCAGCTGGGTGTGTGCTAAGAGTCTGCTTCTGCACCAAAAAATGGCTCCCCCTTTTTCCTACTAATGCAACTGTGAAATCACCAGAGCAAAACGCAATAAATCTCTACCAGTAATTCCTATTTGCACACAGAGTCATGTTTTCACATTAGTCACAAAACGAAATTTCTTTGCTAATTTGAAAGCACACTTACTGCTCTTTTTTTTGACAAGTGATAATCACTTTTACAGACTGACACATTATGAATCCACTTTTCAGATTCTTAAAAAAGCACATGTCCAGACTGCTTTTTCAGTCCACCACCATGTGTAACCTGGGTGACTGCCTACATACCAGCAAGGGCAACCAGCCTTAGTGATGCTGAATGTATTTGCATTACAGACTGAAACCTCAAACCCCACTCGCTTGTAAATACTGTGCATGATTCTACATGGAAAGCAGCTGGGTGTGTGCTAAGAGTCTGCTTCTGCACCAAAAAATGGCTTTCCCTTTTTCCTACTAATGCAAATATAAAATTACCAGAGTAGTACACAATAAATCTCTGCCTATATTTCCCAACATGTGTAACCTGGGTGACTGCCTACATTCCAGCAAGGGCAACCAGCCTTAGTGATGCTGAATGTATTTGCATTACTGAGTCCAACCTCAAACCCTTAAACTATTCTTTTTTTATACCAATACACCTTAATTTATCGTGAAAACATAGTCCATATTATTTTACATGTTCCTCACATTTAAATTTCTCCCAAAACAGAAAATAATAAACACAACTTCAACAAAAGGAATTCCATTTCTATTATTCATTTCTTAATTTACCATATACATCCCCTCTCAAACTCTAAACTCACCTTTAAAATTAGTTAGTTGTGAAAGAAATGTGGCACTCAAACAGCAGATTATCAGAGCCAGGATCTCTGTTCTTTACACCTCTCTCCTCTCAGCAGAACCAGATAATGGCAAAGTTTCCCTCTATTTTTCCACACATATACAGTAAGTTTCAAATCTCAGTGCTTCTCCCTTTTTTTCAAATGTAATCACACATTTCTATTGGTTGAAAACCAACCCTTTTCCAAAAGTACCCTTCCCCCAACTTGACTTCTGCCTAGTACCCTTCCCCCAACTTGACTTCTGCCTGCTACCATAGCAACAGCTCATGGATCACTGCTGTGTGGAGTTAGGTCAGAAGTTCGCCAAACAATGTTTCAATTCCACAGAGCAAGAGTGCTTGACTTTTCTAACCTAACAGCAAATCCATAGTACTGTTCTTTGGTAACACATTTTTCTGTACCAATACAAAACATGCTTCTATAAATTTACACATACTGCCTATTTTTTAGTGTAGAATGGTATGAAACAGCCAATCAGTTCTTTTTTTTTTAATAAAAAAATATGTATGCCTCCATTTCCAAACTGTCTTTCATTTCTTTTTACCATTCTACTGAAATACACCTCCTGAGTGCATCCAGATCTCCTTTGAAGATGTTCACAGTGTGGATTGTAGGACACAGCTATGTCTTCTGGAGTGAAAAGTTTGCAGAGAAAACAGGTATGGTGAGAGACCTTGCTTTGCCAAATGTAGACATTAAATGGATTGGTCAGAGAGGGTTAAAGTGGCACCAATTGATGCCATTGGTGAAATCCTTCATGCAAATCCAACACCCTGACCTCATAATAGTGCACTGTGGTGGCAATGACCTAGGCACTTTGACTGGGGTAGGTCTGGAAATGCTTATGAAGGACACCTTTGCACAACTGTTTTCACTTTTCCCTAAAACTGCCTTTGTGTTTTCTAACATATGCCAAAGGCAAAAATGGAACTGGTCCAATCATTTCTGTCCGCAGATTGACAAAGCAAGAAAGCACGTCAACAAATCTGTTTCTGCTTTCCTCCGTGACTATGGTATGGGTTCCATTTACCACAACATCTTGCGTTACGACATGCAAGACATTTATAGAGGAGATGGTGTGCACTTCAATGATGAAGGGAACAGAGTCTTCCTCTTGAACCTTAGACTCTGCATCGGTACTTACTTGTAGGTACCACTAAAAAATAACTTCATAAACACAACGGCTCTTTTTAGAGCCCCCTAATATCTAAACTCTTAAATCTGCATTTCATTTCTTTTTTTTTTTTTTTTGTTACCGTACGCTTACCGTACGCGTACCCCGTGATTTTTTTTTAAATCAATAAATGTTTTCTTTGTACTTTTCTGTCCTTCTTTGACCCCCTCACAAATGTAAGGGGGTCTGTAACTCTCCTCCTTGCCCCCTTTTCTTGTTATCACTCTTTTTTTTCTGAGTGAAACACACGAAATGGCGGCCGCCGCTTCCTGATTTCGGCCGATTCGAATGTTTACTAAGATCTAAGAGCCAATCAGAATCGCGCTCGCGCACGCCACCGTACGCGTACGGTAAGCGTACCGTAAGCGTACCGTAAGCTGGCTCAGATATATATATTGATTTAAAGGCTATTTTCTCAGGACCTACTGAACAGATTTACACCAGACCTACAAAAGGCACTTCCTTGACCTGAGGACTACCTCTCTGCCAAATTTCTAGTAATTCTGTTCAGCCGTTCGGGCTGTAGCCCTGTCTAAAGGTCCTATGGAAAAATGCATGGGAAAAACGCGTTTTGGGACCCCCCTTTTATCTCAGCCCCCGCTTGACGAATCCCCCCGAGACTTTCAGGGTAGGAGCGGAGCGTAGCGCCCCACCTATTTTGAAAAATTCGCGAGGATTCGTCGACCGGCGCCAAAGTTATTCCAAATAGAATGTTGCGGATTTCCTATGGAAACGTGGTCCTAACTATAACTACCAACTGGCGACCGCCAGTAGGTAATATATATATGCCAACCATTTCCTCCTCGAAATAAAATTAGGGTCGCACTCCAGTTCGTGAATGTTGAAGGATTTATTCACAAATCATTTTCAATGTCAGCAATAAAGAAAGACACACAGGTCCCAACCAACGCGTTTCGGTATGCTCACGATACCTTGCTCACGGGCATTAGTTTAACTCCTGGTGACTGATATTTAAACTTTACTGAAAAAAACTTAACAAAAGGAAATGATAGTACCTCATTTCCTGTTCATTACAAGACTTACTCCTCTGACTAGTGGGAGTTGTAGTCCGTTAGATTTGAACCATTCTATATTCTAAAGTAGTTACGAGACAGTCATAGGTAGGCAATGATTAAAGGGAATAATTCATCAAACAAAATCAAATTAAACGATCAGGCCGTACATCGAGTCATAATTCAAAACGTGATTTCAATCATAGTGAATTATATACACATGCATTTTTCCCGTACTAAAAAGTAATGCATAATCAACATAATAAACAACATTCTCATTCATTTGAATGAAACAAACCCGTCACTTTGTTTCTAAGGGTTTGGGATCAAGTTCCGATATGTCGGGTTGAAAGTGGATATATATATATATATATATATATATATATATATATATATATCCAATCACAACAGGTTACCCCAAATGGAAGTGCCAGGTAGTTGTTATTCCAAATATTTTAATCACGAAGGCTGCAAACAAGGTGTAGAAAAAACGGCATCTAAATCTTGCTGCCAGACGCGTTTCAAGTCTTGTAGACCCTTAATCATTGGCATCACACGTATGACAAACCGGTAATGTGCAACTGAATTTAATGTCTTTAAGTCCGCCCCAGTGGGCGTGGCCACCCCTGTGGCCTTCTGGTATTCGTAGTTGCATTCTTTTTAAACTCAAGTGAGTCCGTTTTAGAAATACGTGAATTTCACAGTTCAAAACCCAAGTGGGGCGATGCACAATTTAACTCACAACAAGTAGCATTCTTGCTCCTTCGTGCTGGACTACCTCCCGAAATACATATACACACATATATATATGTTTTTATATTATTACATAAAAATAATTACAATATAAATTGAAAATATGAGTTTAATATTTTTAATATATGTAAATCAACTTATATATTTATTTATATATATGTGTGTTTTATTTTCTAAAATAGGTATAATAATTATATATATTTTTAAATGAATAAAATACATTTAATTATTATTATATTACTCTTACTTTTGTATATATTTATCGTTTGCTATTTATATTTATGTATGTTTTAAAACACAATGGTGTCGATTCCGATCCTGTAAAACCCGGGTACAAATGGTCGGACGGAGCGTTTTTTCTGTCCGACTCGTAACCGGGAAAAACACGTTACAAACTCGCAATTACGATTCGCACAGAAACACCATTTCCGTTTGAGTCGTAAAATACACCGACCGTCCTAAAAATACATACAAATCTGAATCTGGACGGCGCATACACGACGTCCGGACGGAGTCAGGCAGCGTTCTACGGACCAGCAAGTACAATTCGTGCCGACGTCACTCCGCACGCTGCAGTTTTTACGGGAGCCAAAAACTGCCGGGAAATTGAGGACGACGCGAACAAGGAGTACCGGTACGCGACGGACAGCCATGGACCCCAACCTACGCGTCATCCCGGCCCTAATAGCCTACCACCTCGTGTACAGAAACCGCCGCAGACGCCGCAGAAGGTCAGAACAACCCCTAGGGGCAAAGGGGGGTGGTGGGGTGCAAGGGGCATGAAACATAACCCACACCCCACAAAATACAAATACAACCTGCACAATATTTACCTCGATGGTCTGGCCACTACGGGGGGCGTGTCCACCAATCCCACGTCCCACCACAACGGAAGTGGACGTGCACGCGTACCCGTCACCACCACAATGGTGGTACGGGACGTCCCCATGCCCCCCAGAGCGTGGGTACGGACCGTACCACGCCTACCCCTACGTCACACCAACAATGGCGGCACGGCCGGTACCCACGTCCCAAAGGCATGGGAACGGGCCGCACCCCCAAAGTTGGGGTGCCGTAGGGGTACGGGCCGTACCCAGGGCATCAGCGCGTGGGTACGGCACATACCACGCCCACCCCTAGGTCACACCAACAATGGCGGCACGGCCAGTACCCACGTCCCAAAGGCATGGGATAGGGTCGCACCCCCAAAGTTGGGGTGCCGCAGGGGTACGGACCGTACCCAGGACATCAGCGTGTGGGTACGGCTCGTACAACGACAGTGGACACATACATAGGGGTGGGTGCCCATCACTCCCAGCAGTGCCCAGACATATGAGGGGTGGGTGCAGAGGACTCCCAGCAGTGCCCAGACATATGAGGGGTGGGTGCCTATCACTCTCAGCAGTGGCCAGACATATGAGGGGTGGGTGCCTATCACTCCCAGCACTGCCCAGTCATATGAGGGGTGGGTCCAGAGGACTCCCAGCAGTGCCCAGACATATGAGGGGTGGGTGCCTATCACTCTCAGCAGTGGCCAGACATATGAGGGGTGGGTGCCTATCACTCCCAGCACTGCCCAGACATATGAGGGGTGGGTGTAGAGGACCCCCCGCAGTGGACAGAGCCATGGGGGTGTGTACATCACCCTGCGATGAGCCAAACTCCATGGGTGCATGAAGGCATACACAATGTGCGACAATGTTGAGAGTACCATGACAACACATCACTGACTGCAGTGTCCCACTCCCATGAGGATGGATGTCCTTCCCCCACTGCATGACACACCACATGTGGGTGTGATGACAAATTACACAAGCATACCCACCCCTGGCGGAGGCAGCACAATACACACACTGAGATCATGCAACAAGACAGTATCCTCATGTCAAACACCACTAAAGTAAGAGACCCTAAGGGAACACACACTGTCACCCACATACCAGGAATGATAGAAATGCACAGGTGCCGGGGCAGCCAACAAGTTGTAGCCTCCCATGGAAGGAAAAGGGTGGAGTACACACAGATACAATGCCCACAATTGTCAGTCAGGTGCCCAAATACCTTGCAGAACACATAACACATGTGTGTGAGGCAGGGAGAACACACATGCATAGTGCGGAAAAGGGAAAATGTCCACATGAACTCATGTCAATACATTCCATACACAAGTACAGTGTCCAGCAAGGATGCCACAAACAATGCAGGTGGAGACATAGCAGAGCATGCATGGCAAAAGTCGAAGGGACGTGTCACACACCCAGGAAATGTTGAAACAGCTCAGCACAACAATTGGGAAACACCCTGCAGGGAAGATGGCAGGTGCCACAGAGTAAGGAACACACCTTGGGACAATGTCACCATGCAGTAAGAGCTAACATCACCTAAGAATACATGCAGTCACCTTGTGACGGCATGCAGATACCAGGGTCCACCCCATGAGCAGCACACCATCACCACCCCAACTCAGGGAGCAGCAGCACCAACAGCAATACCAGAAAAACATACGTGTGCAAAGGAAAAACAAAAAACCACAATCAGCATGTCGAAGAAAAGTAGCTACAGTACACTCTTCACCAAGCCCATGGGCCACGCCAGAAGCGAAGTCCTGGGGGGGACATGTCGGGACGCGTCTCCCCTAGCTTGCCTGCACAGTAGGGGTGGGCGGAATTTGCGAAATCCACTTTCGCAAATTATCGCGAAAATGTTAAAAATTATCGCAAACACGCGGAAATATCGCGAAGATGCAGAAGTTTTTTTCCCGCATGTTCGCGAGATTTTCTGCATGGTTGCGGCTCGCCAACTTACCCATGTGGTTGCTCGCGGGCGCGGCCATCTTGTTTTCAGTTGTCTCGCGGTGCATGATCGCGAGAAGAAAGACGTGATCACTCCACGCATGACCTCACTGCGGGTGCGAACTGTCGCGAGACAGCGCAAATGGCTAAAAACAATACAACATCTCATGGAGAACGCGACCGGATCAAGAAAACAAGTCGGCGAATGCAGGGATTCAGGTAAGGCGATCGCGCGCGCGAGAATGTATTATTTTACAGCGCGAGCAAGAACCAAATTATCGCTAAGCTGCGGAATGCGGAAATTTTGACATTCTCGCGCTTTCCGCGGAACGCGAAAATGTCAAATTATCGCAATTTCCGCGAACGGATCGAAATTTTCACCCAGGCCTATTGCACAGTGCACTGTACCATATCATCCACAGAGTGGGGGGCATCATGTGGGGGGGAAGAACCAGGCACCGCAGGGAAAGGAGGGGCACGAGTAGGTGTCGTGGGTGCAGGGACGGACGACTCCACCAAGGAGGAGGTCAGTATGGCGCTGCACACGGCAGCAAGCTCTTTCAGTGTCTCCCCTGCACCCAAAGGAACCACAGGCCCCAAGGAGGGGGGCGGGGTCGGAGGGATGGGTCGCAGCGCAACTTGGGGGGTGGTGTGGACAGGGGGGGTGGAATCAACTACCCTGCCCGGGGAATCCCTCAAAAGCTTGCGGGGTGGTGTCACACTGGGGCAGGGGACGGACTGGCCATGAAGGACTCCCTGTCTGACTGTTGGGCAGGAGAGCCAAGGGGAGTGGGTTCGGAGGTAGTGGCTCGTGAGGACTGCGGACTCCTACTGTGACAGCATGGCTGCTGTATTCCCCCCGACCCAGTGCCTGTGCCTTCTCCCCACTGTGTGTGCGTGACAGGAGGTGTGCGCTTGGCCTTCCCTGGTGGTGTGCTGCCTGTGTCTGGTGTGGTGCGAGCATGGGGACGTCTGGGTGTGTATGGGACAGGCATGGGAGTGGGAAGTGCGGATGGTGCCGGGGTAGGGGGGGGACGGAGCGCTGCAGGAGAGCCACTGCTGCCGTCAGTGACGAGTCCATGGACCTCAGCAACATCCGTTGGTCAGACATCGCTGATGACATGACCTCCATGTACGACACCATCCGTGTCAGCAGTCTGGCGTGGCCACGGAGGACACGCAGGAGCCATGTCTGACCAACCTGCAACTGGCGCTGAATATCCACAGACTCTGCATGGATGGCAGCAGGGGAGACAGGGGCAGGGGGTGCGGAGCCTGGCACGAAGGAGACATGTTTGGTGTACCACAAACTCCCTTCAGAACCCAGAACCTCTCATCCGACTAGCTTAGTGTCCCATTCGTTAGCCGAGGTTGAGCTCGGCGGTCCCAATGTATAGACAACCCAGAACAAGCGCATTACAATATTCTCACGAATGCTGGGAATCAGACATACCTGTACGTCATTATTCTCAGATCAGTCCACAACAGAATATACACAGACACGGTAAAGTTGAAAGAGTTCATTCAATGAACCTCGCGTCCTAAGATGCAGTACTGTGGCTAACATAAGCAGACAAATGGTTAAGTTCAGAAGCATCATCAAAGTTGCAATATCATAGACAATGAAAGGAGCAATCATGAGTAAATGACAGTGGAAACAGCAATCTTCCTGTCGCCAGTAAACCAATAGTAGTATCATTCGACTAATAGAAGGTCTCCAGGCTTGAACGGGGGACCCCCCACCCTACAGATCAGCTCAGTGGTATCACATCACAGGATCATCTAGTCTCTTCTCCTGCGAAAGTTCCCCATCACAATGAAACTCAAACGTCCTGCACTACAATATGGCAAGCATTCGTCTATCAGGTATCTGCAGCTGCGTGCATGTTATGGCCAAATAGTGGGGCGATCAACCTGCACACAACAACATGCACCGTCTAGTCACCCAGAATGTTTGTGTACACAATGTACAGTACAAGCTCGCTGCTCACTGTGAAGGATGTCACACAACTGACAGTCCTCATGTGAAGCTAACTCGAGTAGGCATTTTTAGTATGATTACACGCAACTACAGTGTCGCGTGCAAAAGCAGCAAAATTGGCAAGTTGGCTCACTAACAACTAACGCGGTGGTGCCAACTTAGCATTGTACATAGGGAGATAAGAATCATGACTACACCCCCCCTTGTTCGTACCACTAACCACTAGGGGCGCTAAATCGGGAACGCAGAGTTCAAGTCTGATACAACGGAACCAAGGGCATGAACTGGAAGTCCATAGAAGGGAAGCGAAAAAGTCAGAAAAGAAATGTCAATGATGAACGATGTTGCAGGGAAATGAACCATGTAAAAGGGGAAAAACATAACATCGATGGATGCACCATGAAATGAGCAGGGCTAAAGTCAGTCCATCAAGGTATAGGCACAATAAGTCGCAACAGCTTCCAAGAGGAAATCATTCGAACGTTCCGCAAAATTATCTGCCATCCAGTTCAGAAGGGGGAAAGAACACACGTGTTCCTCAACAATCGGGGCATCCAGCACCATTTGTGGACAACAGGTGGGGACAACAAGATAACTTCTGGATAAGAATTCAGTTGCAGCGGTTCCGATGTCCCAATTCCCAAGGACTCCATGTGCTGCAGCACAGGCCATAATCCCGACGCCAGAGCAGTCCAACTCATGAGCCACTAAGGGGCTCATCAGTCGATCATAATCCGGGTCAGGAGACACCGAGTTACACAGGCACAAATCCAGAGCCCATTCGAATGGACAATCTAGGCAATGAAAGACAGGTTGCACGCAGGTAAAGAAGGGAAACCGGAAGGACAATCCATAGGCACTGCTTAAGGTCGCCAGCGGCAGAGTGCCGTAGAATTCAAGCATCTGTTTCCGAAGATGGAGCAGCCGGTGCATGCTGTCTTCTAACGCAAGTTGTGAAGCCACAGCGTAGTACGCAGATCAACAATAGCACCCTAGCCACGAGTGCGAGAAGCAAAGGGAGACCTCCGAAGACGCTAGAACAAATCGAATGATGAAATGCGGGGATCACACCAAACAGAGTTGGAAGGAGGTCACGAGGCCAGAGCACACAATTCTGAAAAAAACATCCAGGCCACCTGTTGACGAGGCATGAAAGATAGTCTGAATCCGAGTCCCAAATATGTAGTGGGAGTGCAGTGTCCAAAAGCACTTGCACCTCTGTGCGCGTGTGAGCTACGTGAAGGACAAATGTTTCTCGGTATGAAGTCAACACAACTTGTTTTTGAGACAATAGAGCCCTTATTCCGCACATCTTGTTGAACTCTGCTTTCAAGGTTGGAATGGAAGGCCAGATGGATACATCCAGCCGGCCATGCGGGGGTGGGAAAAGGACGTAATGACAGAAAACCACTCGTAGTGATACAGTGACGATGTGAGCAATTCCCGGAAGCATCCCACAGCAAGCTTCTTCATTGAACAGCACATAATTACCATTATCAAGCAGCGCACAAGACGGGGTCATGATCGGCACACGAATCCACCTCAGAATACAAGTTAAATCATGAGCGTGCATATGACATGCACCATGCAATTAAATCTGCCTACACACCACAGAATGATCCGGAGTGGAAGTGCACCCTTCACCTTTTAAATACACCTCCTTGCCGCCTCTCACGCACCTGTTGTCGCCTAGCACGGACACAAGGGACCCGAGCAAGTGGGAGGGCGGTGATGGGACTGGACAGGTCCTCCGCCTGACTCCCCTCAGCCTCCGTGCCACCTGCTGTGCCAGACTCCCCAGCACTGGTGGCCCCGGTGCTGGATCCCTCCCCCACGTCCGTGCCAGTGTCTCCCTCGGTTTCTCCCGACGATGCTGTGGTCAAGGTGAAGAGACACCTGTAGACATATGACACATGAGTCCAAACTACATAGGACACAGCGCATAGCATGAACAGCAACATGAGTGACATCTACAATACCACAAACATATGTAGGCCCTGCACCACACAGTTGGTTTAGCCACCATGCCACTGTGAAACAATGGGGAGCATGACACAACAGCAAATTTACTTGATATCAATTGATACAGAGGAGCTACTCTCTGTGGACAGCCGGGCACTGCATCACTGGCATGGCACAGTCACCTACACCCGCAACTGTCCCCTGATGCCAGGTACACGGATAATGACACCTGACATGTAACTACCGGCGTTGCACGATGTAACTATGTCATGTGTGTGTCAAGTGTTCCCATGAGCTTGCTATAGTTGTTCCGTGACATGCATCTGCAGTTGCTGCATCCAACATGTGTGTGCGTGTGGATGGGCATGGCACACTATTACGCACACCAGGCCACATGTGGAATCAGACATAATGGGTGTATGCATGCATCGCACATGGCCTTGCGAGACAAGGACATATCTGCGTAGTCTCAATGTATGTGTGATCATTCCTGACATGTACCCCTTCATGGCAAGGTGTGTGGACTGTCCTATTTCAAGGACATGTGACCTGTGCCTCTGGTGTTCCGCAACCGGTCTGTATGATGAAACATCCTTATCATGCACATATGTGGTTGTCTGTCACTCCTGTAATGCGTCTGCCTGTTCACTTACACTGCCCCACAGCTAGTTCCATGGCATGTCATGTTGACCTTGAGCACCCACGTGTGTAGCTGACTGTTGGCAGGGGTGTCACCTGGCTGGCATACGTGTCCTGGATGCATTGCACAGTACAGACTCTGTATGTAGCATATGTGTATTAGCTGTTGAACATGTGTTTAGTTCATTGACAGTGGTGTAGTGCTGTACTCAATCTTCGTTATTCCTTCCAAATTTCTGCAGGGCACCGCCTCTCCCCCGACCAATGCCAGACTTGGCTACCATGAGGGAACGTGACTGTATACGCCGCTACCGCTTCTCCCAACCGTTGATTGACGACTTGACCACAAGGCTGGAACCACACCTCCAACAGCTACACAGGTATCCTACTGCACTGACAGCCAAGATGAAGGTGATGGCAGCCCTACATTTCTTTGCCACGGGTATGTTTCAATTGACCATAGCTGATGTAGGTGGCATGTCCCAGACCATGTTCAGCCGTGTCCTGCATGATGTGTTAGAGGCCGTGTTGGTACACCTGGATGAATTCATACATTTCCCGACTCGTGAGCAGTTGACAGGTGTCAAGGGTGAGTTCTATGCCCTGGGAGGGATGCCCCACATCATTGGGGCCATTGATGGGACACATGTGGCTTTGGTACCACCACACGCACAGGAGGTAGCCTTCCGTAACCGCAAACATTACCACTCCATCAATGCCCTTGTGGTATGTCTTGCTAACATGATGATATCCCATGTCTGTGCCCGTTTTCCAGGATCAGCACACGATGCCTACATCATGAGGTGTAGCAGGGTGCCTGAAATGATGCTGCAGCTGCGCAACGAACGTGCATGTCTTGTTGGTGGGTATACTCTGTTAGTCTTGTATTCAGCGGTATCTTCATATCTTACTGCTTCTCCTGACCCACTTCTGTCCATGATGTTTCCATGTAGGGGACGCTGGCTATCCCAACATGCCATGGCTGATGATGCCGCTCCGCAACCCCAGAACAGCCGCAGAACACCGGTACAACGACACCCATGGGCAGATGAGGCTCGTGATTGAGAGGACGTTTGGACTCCTGAAGAGCAGATTCCGGTGCCTCCACAAGACCGGCGGCGCACTCCCATATGCCCCGGTGAAGGTCTGCAAAATCTTCCTTGTGTGCTGCATGCTGCACAACATGGCAGTGGAGAAGGCCGTGCCACTCATCCTGGATCCGGATGAGCAGGATAATCCACCCGTGGAGGATGAGGGGCTCGTGCACGGGGCAAGTGAGGATGAGGATGAAGACATCCGGAGCCAGCTCATCCGCAACTTCTTCTCATGATGGTGAGTCCCTGTGTCTGAGTGTGCACGCTTAGGGCCTTGTGTGGCATGTGTTGCAATGTGTGTGTCGAGCTGACTGTGTGCTAAGTGACTTGGAGGTGTGTTCTGATGTGTCATTCAAGTCATGAGGTCATTCCCCAAATTTCAGCGGGTACACATATTTCATAATTAGCATGGTGACAACATAAATCCTGTAGAGTGTCTGCGGATTACTAGCTCTTCGCTGACTTGTTGTGTGTCTGTCCTCCCCAGCTTCCTGCGGCTGTCGTCTGCTCATGTCATCATTGCACTCCTGCTATTCCTCATGATTTTTCCAACATGTGCTGGATCAGAGTTACATGCACAGAGATGGTGAAAAGTCATTTTGGGTAAGGAGTGCAGCAAGGCGTTTTGTGGGTGGTACGTGTTTGTGATATGTGGGGACTGCTCCTGTGCATGGTGTGTTACCGTGCATACATGTCGATCCACCATGGGCCACCTGACGTGTTGCATGGCTCCCATGAATTGATAGTCACCCTTCCTGACAGTCATCTGTCATGGATTGTGGATTCTGATGAAGGCATCAATTTGTGTATAACGTCCCTCAGGAACATACGGGATGCCAATGGTGGATATGGTGTGGGACATCCCCATATGAGGCTCAATGGAGAATTGTACACTCTCCATGTGCAGCAAGGGTTGTGAGGCTCAACCCCTTCACTTGTGTCCCAGCTCAGTAGGATGTACCACATCTGTGTGTTGCAGGGGGTGTCCAGTGTCGGTCACACATGGTCATCCAAATGACCTGTGATACTGTTCCAATGGATGCAATTCCATTTGTGTGAGGCTGAGTAATAAAGGTGTTCGTCACCCTCCAAGGTGCCTCGTCTCTGTCAATGCAGGTTTCTTGCCACTTGGCATGCGGCATCTCTGGCATACTTGCTGTCGATAATGCAAAGGAGTCCATGTGTAGTCTAGCATCATGCATGCAGTTGCTCATGGATTAGGCTCTCTATTGGGCACAAAGTACATGGTCCTGTATGTTTTTTAGCAAGGTCGACCACACAATGGGCCATCAACAGCTGCTGAGGGTGTGTCTCCTGTGCGCAGGTCGCCCTTCAGTTTCCTGATCCGGTGTAATGGCTCTTTGGTGATTGTGCATGCATTGTCTCTGGGTGTGCCATGTGACACTGGACACTCCTTACTTTACACACGCACCTGTTGCAGTTGTCCTTCTGACATCCTAGTCTTTGTGTGCAAAATGGAGCATTTTTCAGGGAGATGGCGCCTGCTGCTGCGGGCCCTGCACAAGCACCCAGTGGCCACACAAACGAGATGGTGTGCATCATTTTTGTCTCGCTCACATATGCCATGCTAGTCCACAGCATCTGTGCCTCATGCTGCAACGCCCTCTGCATCATGCACATGATCCACAGATAGATCCACTCCAAGTTACGACAGACCATCCCCCAGGTCCATAACAACATCCGTCTCATATACTGGCCTGCCCTCTACGGTGCAAGTACATCCGCACTCCCAGGAACCTGGCACACTTCCAGGGGGCATCTGCACACCTCAGCTTCTACACCCTGCGCCCCAGCCACCTCACCGTCCACCATAGATAGCTGCAATGGATCACTGTCTGCTGCAGGATGACCTCCACACTCCCCACCCACACTCAGGAGGCAGTCCACAACCCCGACCCCAAACCTACCTTGTGCGTCTGTCATCCTAGATCCCGTTGGGCCATATCCGTGCATCCAACCTTGCCCTGGCCACCGTTCTTAACATCCACCGTACTCCAGCATACAGGACATTGTTCTCCCACCTGGCAACACATACCTGGGACTCCCTCCCCGGGTACCTCCACATGGGCCATGACCTCTACGCCTTGATGATGATCTCCCAAATAGGTGTGTCCACACAGTTTAGCAAGCCCCCCCCTCAGCAGCCAGAGGCCATCACAGGTGAGTGTTGTGTTCCATGCCCACATTGAATGATACCTTGTGACCCATGTGTGTCCTGTACCAGACTCTGATCCCAGCGTATGGATGGCTGGAGTTAGTTCAACACTCAGGCATAATTTGACATTTCCACACACATATGTCGTTGAATAATGCAAAATGACAGCAACATCTCATGTGCAGAACAATGTGAATTTATTTTTGGTGGGGTGAGTCTTTTGGTAGATGTGCCAAGGTGCTCTACCGGGTGCATAGAATCCAAAGTTCACAGGGGGAGATGGCATCCTTATCAGTTGGAGTCATCAGAGTCCAGACCACAGTGTTGGTCATCATTGGTCAGACTGTGACCAGCAAGTCCATGTGGCAGAGAATGTCATTGGGTGAGGTGCTGCTGTTGCGCCAGAGGGCCAGGTGCCAGGCCAGGTGACCTGGGAGACGGTGATGGTCCGGTAACTCTCACGGTCTTTTACGTGGACGACCCACCTTCCTCCGGGGACCCTCAGATGCAGGCCTTGACGATGTCAAGGACGCTCCGTCAGACGAATCCTCCTCCTCCTTGTCCCTCCCTGTGTCTGGTGCTGGTCTACGCCTGGTGGTACAGGGAGGGTTTGCCAGGCTTTGGGCGATCTGACTGAGTGATTGTCCCACGTCCCTGTGCACCGCCAGGAGCTCAGCCAGTCTTGCCTCCATCCGTCCTTGGTGTTGTTGATGACTGGCATGATGCTCGACCTGCAGGTTCTTGATCTCATCGAGGGTCCCCTGCATCCCGGAAAGTCTGGACACGACCTGGTCCATGCCTCTGGTGTCACGCCGGTATGAGTCCAGGATGTTGCGTATGTGTGTCAGACTGGGGTCCTGAGCTGGCTGGTCAGGTTCGCGCCTCCGCCTGCCTCCACTCTCACCACCCCTGCCCACACGAGCCGGGCCTGCCATTGTGGGTACATCGGGTCTCCGGGACCCCTGAGGGATGGCATTTGCAGGGTTGCCTGCCTCCTCCTGGGTGCCCGGAGAACCTTGTCCCTCCTGGTCAGACTGGCTGTGTTGTTCAGTGCGAGCAGGGCTCCAGGGTGTCTCCTGGGATGTGGCAGGAATGGGGGTGGTGGTTGGCACAGATGTACCTGACGCAGGTGCTGCAGGGGCTTGTACACCAGAGGGGCCAGGATGGTCGGGGTCATCCACGGAGTGGTGAGAGTCGTCGCTGCCAGTGCGATCGTCTTCACGCGGTGCCTGGGACTGTGATTCTTCCCCCCCAGTGTTGGGGGGAGATCGTCGACGTTGCCCTGTGTGTGAGAGAGAGACAATGTTAATGCTGTTTCATGCCACATCCATGTTTCATACATATTCTATTTGACACAGTTCACCCAGGTAGTTGGATGTCCCTAGCATTCCTCTCAGTGTCCATTTGGGGATGGGCATGTTGCGGGGGACAGATTGGGATGTTCTCCTGTGTGTGTGACCTGTAGTTAGTTGGCTATGATGCTTATTTGGCTATGGATTGGTCTTGTTGTGTCACATGTCCATTGTGGGAGTGTGTAAAGCCGTTGCCTGCCCCGGGGGTGTGTGCTTGTGTTAGGGGGGGGCGCCCCATCAGTAGTATAAGTAGTATAGTGAAGTCAGCCCTGCACAGAGATACAGCTCCTCTGTATGAAGAAATAACAAAGGTCTGGATTATCAGTAAAAGCCCCAAAGTCAAGTGATCAGGACAGGTGGCTGTGAGAGAGGAAGCCCACCTCAGATGTGTGAATCTCAAAGATAACTAAAGAGGTATCTGATCTGTGTGTCTGGGGGCCCTATGTCCTGGCACTGCCTGTGCTGGGCATGCTGTGTGTGCATCATGGATGCTTCTGTGCTGCCCCTCCTCTGTGAATGAGGAAATCCTGCTTTGCTGCTGCCTGTGGTGGACCTATGATCTGTGTGAGGGACGCTAACACTACTGCCTGTGCTTAACCACCGCTGTGTGAGGGAATCCTGCTTTGCTGCTGCCTGTGGTGGGCCTATGCTCTCTGTGTGAGGGACGCTAACGCTGTCCCTCCTCTGTGTGAGGGAATCCTACATTGTTGCTGCCTGTGGTGGACCTATGATCTGTGTGAGGGACGCTAACACTACTGCCTGTGCTTAACCACCGCTGTGTGAGGGAATCCTGCTTTGCTGCTGCCTGTGGTGGGCTTATGCTCTCTGTGTGAGGGACGCTAACGCTGTCCCTCCTCTGTGTGAGGGAATCCTACATTGTTGCTGCCTGTGGTGGACCTATGCTCTGTGTGAGGGACGCTAATACTACTGCCTGTGATTAACCGCCGCTGTGTGAGGGAATCCTGCTTTGCTGCTGCCTGTGGTGGACCTATGCTCTCTGTATGAGGGACGCTAACACTGTCCCTCCTCTGTGTGAGGGAATCCTGCATTGTTGCTGCCTGTGGTGGACCTATGCTCCCTGAGTGAGTGATGCTAACGCTGTCCCTCCTTTGTGTGAGGGAATCCTGCATTGTTGCTGCCTGTGATGGACCTATGCTGTCTGTGTGAGGGACGCTAACACTGCTGCCTGTGCTGTCCCTCCTCTGTGTGAGGGAATCCTGCATTGCGGCTGCCTGTGGTGGACCTATGCTTCCTGAGTGAGGGACGCTAACGCTGTCCCTCCTCTGTGTGAGGGAATCCTGCATTGCTGCTACCTGTGGTGGACTTATGCTCTCTGTGTGAGGGGGCGATAACACTTCTGCCTGTGCTGTCCCTCCTCTGTGTGAGGGAATCCTGCATTGCTGCTACCTATGGTGGACCTATGCTCCCTGAGTGAGGGACGCTAACGCTGTCCCTCCTTTGTGTGAGGGAATCCTGCATTGTTGCTGCCTGTGGTGGACCTATGCTGTCTGTGTGAGGGACGCTAACACTGCTGCATGTGCTGTCCCTTCTCTGTGTGAGGGTATCCTGCATTGCAGCTGCTTGTGGTGGACCTATGCTCCCTGAGTGAGGGACGCTAACGCTGTCCCTCCTTTGTGTGAGGGAATCCTGCATTGTTGCTGCCTGTGGTGGACCTATGCTGTCTGTGTGAGGGACGCTAACACTGCTGCATGTGCTGTCCCTTCTCTGTGTGAGGGAATCCTGCATTGCAGCTGCCTGTGGTGGACCTATGCTTCCTGAGTGAGGGACGCTAACGCTGTCCCTCCTCTGTGTGAGGGAATCCTGCATTGCTGCTACCTGTGGTGGACTTATGCTCTCTGTGTGAGGGGGCGATAACACTTCTGCCTGTGCTGTCCCTCCTCTGTGTGAGGGAATCCTGCATTGCTGCTACCTATGGTGGACCTATGCTCCCTGAGTGAGGGACGCTAATGCTGTCCCTCCTCTGTGTGAGGGAATCCTGCACTGCTGATACCTGTGGTGGACCTATGCTCCCTGAGTGAGGGACGCTAACGCTCTCCCTCCTCTGTGTATGAGGGAATCCTGCATGCCTGCTTCCTGTGGTGGACCTATGCTCTCTGTGTGAGGGACATTAACGCTGCCCATCCTCTGCGCATGAGGGAATCTTGTACTTCTTCTACCTGTGGTGGACCTATGCTCCCTGAGTGAGGGACGCTAACACTGTCCCTGCTCTGGGTATGAGGGAATCCTGCATTGCTGCTACCCATGGTGGACCTATGCTCCCTGAGTGAGGGACGCTAACACTGTCCCTCCTCTGGGTATGAGGGAATCCTGCATTGCTGCTACCCATGGTGGACCTATGCTCCCTGAGTGAGGGATGCTAATGCTGTACCTTATCTGGGTATGAGGGAATCCTGCATTGCGGCTGCCTGTAGTGGAACTATGCTCCCTGAGTGAGGAACGCTAACGCTGTCCCTCCTCTGTACATGAGGGAATCTTGCACTTCTGCTGCCTGTGCAGGACATGCGCTCTTTGTGTGAGGGACACTTTAGGTGCTTGCTACCTGTCTGTACCTTTTCTGTGCATGATGCACTGTGCTGTGATAGATGCCTGCACTGCTGCCTCTGCAGTACCTCTTCTGTTTGAGAGGGAATCCTGCGCTGCTGCTGCCTGTGCTGGGCCTGCGCTCTGTGACTTACACCGCTGTTCCCTGTGCTGCACCTGCTCTGTGCATGGGTTGGTTGCATGGCTGCTCTCCATGATGTATCTGCTCTGTGTGTCCAACGGAAACTTACAACACTGCCTGTGCTGCACCTGTACTCTTTCTGTATGACTCCCGCAGTGCTGCTGTCCATGCTGTGCCTGTTCTGTGCGTCAGAGGGAAGCTTACAGTGCTGATGCCTGTGCTCTGTGTGTGAGGAGAGCTAGTACTGCCACCGGTGCCTGTTGTGTGTGTGTGTTAGTGAAGCTTGCATGGCTGATGGCTGTGCTATACCTGTGTTCTCTATGTGAGGGAAGCTTGTGTTCCTGCATGTGTTGTACATGTTCTCTGCTCAGAAGTGACGCTTGTGCTGCTGCTGCCTGTCCTTTAACTATACTGTGTATGTTTGGAATCATGTACTGCAGCTTGCTGTGCTTTGGACTGTGTGGGAAAGGTGCTAGCACTGCTGCTGGTGCCTGTGTTGTACCTGCTGTGTGTATGTTAGTGAAGCTTGCACTGCAGCTGCCTGTGCTGGGCCTGCACCCTGTGACTTACACTGCTGTTCCCTGTGCTGCACCTGCTCTGTGCGTGGGTTGGTTGCACGGCTGCTCTCCATGCTGTATCTGCTCTGTGTGTCCAACGGAAACTTACAACACTGCCTGTACTGCACCTGTACTCTTCCTGTATGACGGCTGCAGTGCTGCTGTCCATGCTATGCCTGTTCTGTGTGTCAGAGGGAAGCTTACACTGCTGATGCCTGTACTGTACCTGCACTCCGTGTGTGAGGAGAGCTAGCACTGCTGCTGGTGCCTGTGTTGTACCTGCTGTGTGTGTTAGTGAAGCTTGCACTGCTGGTGGCTGTGCTATACCTGTGTTCTCTATGTGAGGGAAGCTTGCACTCCTCCATGTATTGTGCATGTTCTCTGCTCAGAAGAGAAGCATGACTGCTCCTGCTTGTGCTTTAACTATACTATGTATGTTTGGGAATCGTGTACTGCAGCTTGCTGTGCTTTGGACTGTGTGGGAGAGGCTTGAGCGCTGCTGCTGGTGCCTGTGTTGTACCTGCTGTGTGTGTATTAGTGAAGCTTGCACTGCTGATGGCTGTGCTGTACCTTTGTGTGTTAAACATGTTTACTGGTCAAGAGAGAAGCTTGAACTGCTCCCTCTGCTTTAATTATACCATGTAGATTTAGGGATCTTGTACTGCAGCTTGTTGTGCGGTAGCTATGCACTGCGTGTGGGGTTGAAGCATGCACTACTGCTACCACTGATGCTATTGGTACTTCATCTTTACGATACATGTGAGGGAAGATTACACTGCTGATGCCAATCCTGTTCCCTGTGTGTGAGGGAAGCCTACATTGGAGTTACCTGTGCCATTTCTGTGTGTGAGGGATTTTTCAAGTGCTACTGCTTGTGCTGTACTTGAGTACTTGAGCTTTGTGCATGAAGAAACCTTGCACTGCTGATGCCTGTGCTGTACCTGTTCCTTTCATCCATATGAGAGAAGCTTGTTGCTGCATGCGCTTTACAAGTTCTGTGAGTGAGTGAAGCTTGCCCTGCTGCTGCTGATGTACCTTTTCTGTGTGTGTGAGGTTCCACTGCTGATGCCAGACATGTAGCTGTTATGTGTGTCATGGAAGCTTGCACTGCTGCTGCTTGTGCTGCATAGGTTCCTTGTGTCCTAGGGAAGCTTGTTACTGCACGTGCTGTACATGTTCTGTGAGTGATTGAAGCCTGCCCTGCTACTGCCGATGTACGTTTTCCCTGTGAACGAGGTTCTGCTGCTGATGCCAGGCATGTAACTGTTAAGTGTGTCAGGGAGGGCTTGCACTGCTGCTGCCTGTGCTGCATAGGTTTCTTGTGTGCAAGGGAAGCTTGTTGCTGCATGTGCTGTACATGTTCTGTGAGTGATTGAAGCTTGCCCTGGTACTGCTGATGTACCTTTTCGGTGTGAGCGAGGTTCCGCTGCTGATGCCAGACATATACCTGTTATGTGTGTCAGGGAAGCTTGCACTGCTGCTGCCTGTGTTGCACAGGTTCTGTATGAGAGGGGGCCCAGCACCTCTGTTGCAGGCATCCTACCTTGTTTTGTTTCAGCATGAGATGGGTTCTTGCCTGGTGTGAACCTGCTCTGTGGTAAACTGAATGCGCCGTTTTATCACATGGCAGTCCAGCACGGCTCATCCCAGGAGGACTCGTGTTTCCTGCTGAAGAGGTTTTATGGAGGAAGCCAGGCCTCATAAAGAGACCCCTGCTGGTCCTTTCAAGGGGCCGAGGGATGGAGGGGTCACGCGCCTGCGTGCCCGGAATCCGCTGGGTCTCATGAAACGTGAAGACGTTTTATCGCACAGACCCCCGCTGGCAGAGAGCTCAGCTCCATACGTGCCCTCTTTTACGTGTCAGCTATTTTAAGGCTAGTTTTATAGTAGAATAATTTAAAGAAAGAAAACCTCCGTTTCCAAGGAGACAAAGGTGACCTTGATCGTCCTACTCGGTGGGCTCACGTTACAGGCCCTGTAAATTACACCTTCCTTACTTCCTCCTGTCGGAAGAGGTTTCCATGAAAACATAGACGCCAAGTGGGGCGGGCAATGACGCCGCATGGGACTGAGTGAACAGACCCAACGCCCTATGGTCCCTCCTCGGCCACCTCACAAAAGAGCGAGGGCCAATGACTGGAGGGGGCAGCTGGCCCTTTAGGGGTGCAGCCATCTCGCTTACTGCAGAAATAAAAGTGGAATGCCGCCATGATGCTTTGGGGTGGCTTCCACTGGCAGTCCTTTTAACTTCCTTCCCTGATTGGGACTCTTCATGGCGAGGGCTTATATAAGCTGGAGCTTGTTGGGAGCCTGAAACCTATTACGTAGCCTTAAAAGTGTTCTTTAAAGAACTGAAGGTTCACCTCTTTAAACACTACTACGTCACGATGCATCAACAGTCCACTTGTGCACCCAGAATCTAGCTCCTTCAGCCATCTGTTGACTGTACCAGTGCCTTTGGCTCTTACAGCGCTCCGCTGCTTCTGCCTAGGGACCAATTACAATCATGTTAGGAAAGCATTCCCACCGAATCGGGTTAGGAATGCCTTCCGCACGAATCGTACTCTTGGAGTCCCACCAACCGAGTACAATGTGTTCGTGTGTGCATGAACTCGGTTTGGTAGGTCTCCCATTGAATTCAACGGGAGCTGTGTACTCAATGTGAACACAGGCTCCCATTGAAAAAAGGGGTGGGTGGGGAAAAGCGTGCACCCTGTGGTGGGCACCCCATGGGGCCTGCCACACTGGGCATGTATGAAAAGGAGGGACCCATGGGTACCCCTCTGCGACCGATTCGGAAGGCCCCGGGTGAAGGGGGCCCTGCTATGGGCCCTCAAAGTCTGATTCTCACAGCCTTTTTGTGTCATCAAAACCAAGTCAGTACGGCTGTCAGACTCGACCATCGTACTCGCTCGTTCGGAAACTGTCCCCATTGAGCTGCATGATTCGGCTCTGAACGAGTCTGAGTGACTGATTAGCGTTCAGAACTGATTCGTTCAGCGTGGACGGCTTCCTCGCATCACACTTGATCGTCCGGAAAGGTGGACGATTCGGTTGGAAACATAGGCTCCGAATCGGATCCCTTTATCCAGATCCTATTTGGAGACTTTCTTAACAAGATCATAATGAACGACCCCGGTGTGCAATCTGTAAATGTCACATAAATACATACATATCAGATGGTCTCAAAACGACCAAGCAATGTGTTAAAGGTTTTAATACATATGGAGACGTATAATTATTAGGAAAGGAAATCGTGTCACCCCTGTACACATCTGGAGTGCTGCACCCGGTCCAAAGGCTTTTTATGTGAAGCAGATCATCCCAGATGGCGGGAGGTACCGAGTGGTCTGTTCAGAGCTCTCCTTTATAGGCATGAGAAGCCCTTTAAAGTTCACGTGGGGCTTGGCTGGCTAAACAGCACATAATACTAATTATTTATTGATGAACATGACATCCCTCTCAAAATCTATTGAAACAGAAGCAAACCCTGAGTGGGGAAAGGAGAGACAGATAATGGATCAGTTTGCTTACCTCAACCATGGAGCATAATCACGAAGGTGTATTTAGACAGAATATCGTAAACACAGAAATCGTGGGACAAAATATCGTGCCAAGAATGGTTGTATGACGGAACCCTGCATGCATTTACAACGCAGTCACTACCCCGACTGTGGCGTTAGCATGCGTTACTTTGATGGTTGTATGATGGATCCCTGCAAGCTTTGACAACGCAGTCACTACCCCGACTTATGACGGTACCACACAACGGTACCACGCGTTACTTTACCGTGCAAGTCGTTACAATGACTTGCTTTAAGGGGTGCTGGACTTTGGAATAGTATAAATTACTATTCCAACTCCAGTCTGCGCAACAGAAGGGAAGGTGTTGTGATTAAAAATCCAACACGCGTCCAATAACTCGCCGCCTTGTAACGATTTGCATGGTAAAATGGATGCGTGCTAAAGTCGGAGTAGTGACTGCATTGCAAAGTCAGGTCGTTGTTGTAACTGGGGAGTAAAGGATGTTTCCTGTCAAGGATATCAAGGACAAAAGTATTGCGAAGGTAAGTTCCTATAGGTAAGTAAAGTTTTACTGTATATAACTCCACGTGCATGCACCTTGACCATATGTAGATGTGGAGTTAAGAAAAGTAAATCTAGACGTACTTGATTGCACTTTCCTTCTCGATATTTTTGACACGATATTCCGTCTACACAATGATTGTGTTTTCGATATTCTGCCACTGATCCCCTTGAAGGCAAGTGGAGGGTCGGATGGTTGAGCTTGAGTGGTATTGTCTCCCACACCCTTGTCCACTGGCCTCAGGGACTCCGCTCAGTGGCAACACATTAGCCCCAGCGGTACAGGGGGGTCCCCCGAGCTCCAGGGCCCCCCACCAGCACTGTGCACGATCGACGGACCCCTGGCCTGAGATCTTCTGATTGGGTCCGGGGGGGATGAGCCCCCCTCCATGTACTTTGCAGGGGGGGCCCTCAGGTTTCAATACGCCACTGACTCCATGGGAGGGATGGTCCTTTTTAAGACTCTATTTGAGGTGTTGAGGTGGGAAGGGTCACCATGCCATCGGCAGAAGAGCTGGGTGTTTTTCCACCGGGCATCAGGGGTCCACCACGCACTGCTCCAAGTCTTTTTGAGGATCTAAATTGGTGCCAAGCAAGTTCTGAGATGAGTTGAGGTTTGACAGATACAACTTCTTGAACCATGAGCCGGTCCTTGTGGCAATGGTCATGGTGTCTTTCCTGCAGACCACAGCAAAGGGCCATGTTTCAATTGGCATTAAAATGTTCTTCAGTGCAGTGGTGTAACACAAAAGATGGGCCCCCCCTGCAGAATGTGATAAGGGCCCGGGTCTCGAACACCTCACAATTATTCATGGGCTTTGGATTGAATGGGGTCCCCCTGAAGGGTTGGCGGCCCTTTGAAGGGGTTCCCCCCACAGGCTGCAAAGCCCCTACCTCCGTGATGACTGACACGCACCAACAGCTTGTCTCCTGCAATGTCCAATATTCAGGTGTCTCATCCAGTGCTTGTTTTCTGGTGGTTGTTTTTGAGTCTGTGGTGTGCAGCTTCAGGGTTCAGGCCTGGAGGAACCCAGTCTCAATGAGTGTAAATGGTGCAAAGTTTTACAAAGTCCACAATTTTCACTTTTCCTTTCCGCATTCCTAGTTGATTTCACCCATACGATGCTTTATTCTACAAATCAAGCTATTTTACACTACATTACAGACACGATTCACCGCACTAAAACCCAATCAAACAGGAAAATGGTGCAGGGCTGTAGTGGTGATGGTGGCCGAAGGGCCCGGCTAGTCTATATTTGTGTCTGACCCCCTAAAATAATTGACCATAAATGTGTACATTTATTTATATGAGCCATTTTTAGTAAAACCACATTATACTGCTGAAGCTCGTGGGCTGGGTGAGGGTTGTGTCCACTAGGGCCAAGGAGAAGGAGATATAATGCAATACTTAAACGAAAAGTAAATGTAAGTTGAACAAATGTGCATGAAATGCATAGCTCGGGTAGCAAAACTCAGAAGCCTTATGAGAGGACTTCTGATGTCTGGGTGCCAAACTGGGGGTCACTACTCTGAATCTGGGTTAATAATAATAATTCCACATTTGTAAAGTGCAAACTTATCACCCCTAAGGGTATCCAGACGCTGGGGGGCCATCAGGGAGATCAAGTGAGTTATTGCCCGGAGTCACATGATGCTGAGCTGAGCTGCCGCCGGCCATTGAACCGTGAGCCCCGCGCTCCAGAGTGAGCCGCTCTGGCCGCTGCGCCACACCTCTCCCATGGGTTCACTTGGGACTAGTGACATGCATACTTACAGTGCCAAGACGTCCCCGCCTCTGATGGAAGGCACAGTAAATACGCAAGTCAATAGTTAAAAAAAGAACGGCACAGTATATTATATGTGGCTGCAGTTTAAACTGCAACCAAAGTTGATGCGCTGCGCCGCGTGAAAGGTAGCGAGCACGTATGGTGCTGCCCCCCACCCTCCCCTGCTGAACTTAAGGCCCCCTTTTGCCAATGCACACATTCTTATACCATAGTGCAAGGGAATGCACATGATTTCAAGCATAGGTTTTCTTCTGAAGGACTGTCATCCCTGTACCAAGTACTACGATTTCACATTGGTTAACACTTTTGCCACTTAGTATGTGTTCTGTACAGTTCAGCACACGTGCAAATTTACAGGCTTTGAGAAAAATCTTTCATCAGATTTTACACATTTTTTTTTTTTTTTTTTTTTTAATTTGAATGTTTTATATAGCGCTGGCTAGACCCAGAGGTTTCAGAGCGCTTTACAAGATAAGGATAGTATACGGCACATAGGGTATAAAAGCATATGAAAGGTAGCGCAACAAAAATTTGAAATATACAAAGTAAAAACAACATGAGCATTATACAAAACCAGATAAATAAACAGGGGCAGGAACTATACATTTAAGTAATTAGGTAAATGGTGAAACAGGAGAACAGGGTATATATTACTGAACAAATATAGTGTGATTGATAAGAGATCAGGAGTAGGACAGAGGTTAGGAACCCCAATAATAATTGAGGAGGTGGGTTTTGAGGTCTTTTTTTAAACTAGAATAGGAGGGATTACAGCGCAGGTTTTTTGGGAGGTCATTCCAGATAGTGGGGACATTGCCAGAGAAGGAGCGAGATTGTGTGGCTTTCTTTTTATGCAGAGGTGGGATTAGGAGTCGGGTGTTGGTGCTTCTCAAAGGTCGAGTGGAGCCCTCAGTGTGGAGTTTCTTTGAGAGGTACTGCGGAGTGTTTTGGTGGAGGACTTTATGAGTTATGCAGGCGGTTTTGTAGGCAGATCTGCCTTCGATAGGGAGCCATTTAAGAGATTTGAGAGCCGGGGATATATGATCGAAGCGTTTGCAGTCCGTGATCAGCCTGGCAGCAAGGTTGAGCACAGCTTTGATTGGAGCAAGGTGTACCTTGGGGATTCCATTAAGGATGGCATTACCATAATCAATACGTGACAGAACAAGCGACTGAACTACGAGTTTGAAATCATCGGTGGGTATGAATGGTTTGATTTTCTTGAGGTGACAGAGAGTGAAGAGGGCTCCTTTGGCAGAGTTTTTGATGTGAACATTAAGGGTTAGGGTGTTGTCGATAGTATTGCCAAGAGATTTGACGGAGTTGGACAGGGTGAGTGAGCAATTGAGTGCATTGAGGTCAGGGATCCAAGATTGAACGGGAAGAGGGTTATTTTTGGGGGAGAAGAGAATGATTTCGGTTTTGTTACGTTTGAGTTTGAGATAATTGGAATGGAACCAGGTTTGGATCTTGGTAAGGGTGTTGTTCAGGAGTAAGATGTCAGCATGAGTTTTAATCTTGTAATAGATTTGGGTGTCATCGGCGTAGAGGTGGTAATTTATGCCTGCTTGGTTAAGAATGAGGGTGAGGGGTTCCATAAAGAGGTTAACGAGGGAGGGAGAGAGAATAGATCCTTGGGGACTCCAAGGGAGATAGGAGTGGGGGTAGAGAGACAGTTTTGAATTTTGATTTGCTGAGTACGGTGTTGTAGATAAGAGATGAAACATTTGTAGGCGGTGCCATTAAGGCCGAAACTGGTCCTAAGCACATTAAGTAGGGCTGAATGGTTGACTGTATCGAATGCTGCGGAGAGATCAAGAAGTATAAGAAGGTAGGTCTCGCCATTGTCAAGTGATTGATGGATGTCATCTATGACATTGAGCATTGCCGTTTCGGTGCTGCAGCCTTTTCTGAAGCCAGATTGAAAGGTGTCGAGAAGGTTGAAATTTTCTATGTGTTTGTCTAGTTGTAGTAGGACACATTTTTCAAGTACCTTTGAGAGAAGGGGGAGGTTAGTGATGGAGCGGAGATTATTTAGGTCATTGGGGTCAGCATTGGGGTTTTTGATTATGGGCGAGATTTGACCAAGCTGAAGGGAGGAGGGGACACAGCCCGTGGCGAGAGAGGTGTTGATGATTTTGGTCCAGAATGGGGTGATGATGTGCTTAAGGGCAGGGACAAGGTTGGAGGGTATTGGGTCTTTTGTGTGGGAGGACGGTTTTAGATTGCCAATTATATTGAGGACTTCAAGCTCAGTGACGGGGAGAAAGTTGAGCAAGGAGGCATTGTTCTAAAGTTGAGATTTAGCGGAGTTGGTTACTGGAGATGTGGAAGGTGAGAGGCCTGTGGAGTGATGGGGGGGTATGGAAATGGGTGGGTGAGGAGGCTCGCTGGGGAGCGGTAGGATAGAGGGCAGAGGAGAGAAAGTGTTGTCTGAAAGGGGGGATGTGGAGTAGGCATTAGAGGTGAGGACAGGATTGGATTGGGAGTTGGAGGATAGTTGTGTGGGAAGGAAGGATTGGTCAATTTTGGCAATTTTTTCCGAGAAGAAGTGGGCAATTTCTTCGCATCTGTCTGATGAGGCTGTCATATTTGGAGGTGCGGGGGAAGTTTGGTTTCGGATGATTTTGAAGGGGTTCCTGGGTCTGTTTTTGGCACGGTCAAGTTGAGTGCGGAAGAAGGATGCCTTTTCCTTGAGGATGTGTTTTTTGTAAGTGGATCTGGCATGTCTGAGAAGTGCAAGATGGGAGGGTGGGGGATGGTGTCTCCAGGTTCTTTCCTACCAGTCTCAGCGCCAGTCTCTCATTATTTATCTCTGTATTAAACCAAGAGTTTGAGGGGGTGTTTCTTTGGTTTTTGAGTTTAGGCGGGGCTAGTTGGTCAAGAATATCTGTAACAGTATTGTTAAATAGTTCAGTGAGCTCATTCGCATTTTGGGAGGGGGGAACATTCCACGTGAATGCACACATGTTTGGCACAAATCTCTGTCTACCAGCTTTAGTAGATCTAAAACCATGGGTGCTTGCACGGAACACCCGACTCACGTAAAGTAGAGACAAGTAGCGTATATCACTACTTTACTTTAGGCTACTTTCCAACGGATATCAGGGTTTGCCTTGGAAATTAAATCCCAATACAACAGTTTGCTAATAGCAATCAGACTGCACCTATTGTAAACCTTTATGTATATGTGTCCATTAAAAGGACACCTTATAGACCTAGCATCAGCCTTAGAGTACCTCTCAAATACAAGACTGTAAATTGTCAGTCACATGGTCATTTCGTTTGTTGTGATGGTTCTGACTAGACTGACTTCTCACGGGTCAGTTGTCCGGGTCCCGGCTGCTGCACGTGCTGCGCTGTGGGCAGTGGGAGCATTCCACACCCACTGCTCGATAGATGCCCTGCAGGCCATTGGCTGCCCACGCCTGTGGTACTACAGGCTCATAGGTCCCTAGTAGGGGGCATGAAGGATAAGTAGCTCCTCAGTGGAATGGGCACTACTGCATGTCTGCACCTGCCCCTTGAGCACCAGTGCAGCTGCGTAGCATGTCTGCGCCTGCCCCTTGAGCACCAGTGCAGCTGCGTAGCATGTCTGCGCCTGCCCCTTGAGCACCAGTGCAGCTGCATAGCATGTCTGCGCCTGCCCCTTGAGCACCATTGAGCACCAGT
Source organism: Triturus cristatus (assembly GCF_964204655.1). NCBI lineage: Eukaryota > Metazoa > Chordata > Amphibia > Caudata > Salamandridae > Triturus > Triturus cristatus. The sequence goes on along the minus strand of NC_140591.1, from coordinate 60,171,027 downwards.
GCAGCTGCGTAGCATGTCTGCGCCTGCCCCTTGAGCACCAGTGCAGCTGCGTAGCATGTCTGCGCCTGCCCCTTGAGCACCATTGAGCACCAGTGCAGCTGCGTAGCATGTCTGCGCCTGCCCCTTGAGCACCAGTGCAGCTGCGTAGCATGTCTGCGCCTGCCCCTTGAGCACCATTGAACACCAGTGCAGCTGCGTAGCATGTCTCCGCCTGCCCCTTGAGCACCAGTGCAGCTGCGTAGCATGTCTGCGCCTGCCCCTTGAGCACCAGTGCAGCTGCGTAGCATGTCTCCGCCTGCCCCTTGAGCACCAGTGCAGCTGCGTAGCATGTCTCCGCCTGCCCCTTGAGCACCAGTGCAGCTGCGTAGCATGCTTGGGCCCTCGGTGCCTGACATGCCCGCTTCTGTGCTGCGCGGCTTGTCTCTGTGCAGTCAGGTGACAGACCGGTGATCTTGGGCACCTGAGTCTGCCCTGATCTGGTCCAAGGTGCTACAGAGGTTCATGAACATCCAACCCCACCCTGCTCCAGAATAGTGATGGCAGCAAAGATCTAATAAAAATCACAAGTGCTAAAAATAAACAGAATAATTTGCTTTGTCCCAATGGGTTGTTTAAACCAATCAGAGAACAATCTCCAAAATGTTTAATTTGCAGACTCTGAGAAATAAAGAATCTAAAGATAAGAGCAGAGTCCTGGTCTCCAAATTAATAACTGGTCTCCAAATTAATCATACATATACAATATCCTAGGTTGGCTTAAGGTCATAACACCACAGACAGCTACACCACAAAAAAGCCTGTATTTAGTGCAAGATCATTAATCTGCCCATACATAAAACATCTGTTTTCTAGTTCTTCTGGGTCTGACTTCAGACTGCATCACCCTGGCTTCAGAGCAGTACTCAGATGTGTTCCTTGCGTGAAAGAGCAATTAATTCAACAAATTTGGGGTGGTAGAACTGAAAGCAAGGCAACAAAATTGTTGTAGGAAGATTCAGCCATAGGCCCTGAATTTGACATTACCTCAGGGAGATGGATGGACATTTGCCCGCTTGACTCAACTTGCAGGCGGCAAGAGCAGCTGTTTTTGTGATGCCTACAAACCTAACGAATGCAAATGTATGGATGTTTGTTTTGTGTCTGTGCTGGCAGAAGTATAATAGAACATGGGAAGATCTTTACAAACAGTGTGATGTGTCGGATTCGATGAACCTGGATCCACCGCGGAGTTGAGAACCATCGAAGAGTTTGACCAGTCCATTGTGATGTGCAAACAGTATGTGGCATCTGTGTTCAGATCTCCTATTAATGCTCTCATTAATGAAGCAACCGGCGTCTCTACAAGTGACCATCAAAGCTGGTCAGTAGAGCTGCTGAAGGCATGCAATAGGATAAGCAAATGGGTAATGCCATAAACCATACCTGCCAATTCATATGGTGACTCCGTGTGACACACGATATCCACTCCCATCACACGGCCTCCCGGTGAGGAGCCGATATCACATGATGGCAGCGAAAATTAACAGAAAAAGAGTGTAAACAGTGGGTTTGCAGCTCGTTTTCCGAGATGCCGGCATCGGCACCAGCCTTAGCCAATGTTTTTTTTGGGGGGGGAGGTGGTTTGGGGTAGAGTAGGGTTTAAAAGTTCCTCGTAGGTACTTCCTGGCATGAGGCCCCACCCCCTTTGAGGCCCCACCCCCTCCGAGGCCCCACCCCCTCCTCACACGGTGAGATTGTTCTTCAAATTGGCAGGTATTCAAAAAACATTCTGAGCCTGTCCCCGAGGGAGACCACTTAGGGTCTGATTACAACCTTTTGCAGATGGAATTCCCCGTCACAAACATGACAGATATCGTGTATTACAATTCCATTATATCCTATGGAACTTGTAATACGGCAGACGGGATAATCGTCACTTATGTGATGGAGTATCTCATCCATCAAGATCGTAAACAGGCCGTATGATGTGGGTGGTCTGTATCTGGTGGTCTCCAAAAGGGGACACGTAAAGTCAATCATCTATCCAGGTCTCCATCCGCCGGCGACTGCGCAGGTCAGAGGTTAAGGCTCTTAGAGCCTTCTCTCGCTCTTAGTACTGTTGGTCCTGAAGGTGGAGAGAGACAGATGTAGGAAGAGTGCAGATGTGAGTGTGTGGTACCAAAGTAAGATCGAACATTAAATGATGGCTTCCAATGAGATCCACACCTTCTGTTCGTGCTGTCATTACTGGGGTACGTGCCCCCCGAAATGAATACCCTGAGAATGAATGCAGACGTTTTCTCAAACAGTCTCCTTTTTGCAGATCGGGTCTATGCGCAGTGCAAAGGGAGGCAATATCTTTCCCTTGAAGTTTACGTTTAGCAGCGCTTTCCTATGTCGAACGCCACTGGACAACACCTCCTGAGATACACTTAGGAGGAGCCATTTTCAAATTGTTAAACAGGGATGTCTGAGCAATTCAAGCCATATCCCCGGATACTTGGATGTGCTTGGATGTCACATTGCTTGATGGCTGCTGGTAAAGGGATCTCTCAAACAAGCACTGGCGTGGCTTTTTGCATCAAATATCCAACATCGCTTTGAACTTTAAAGTGTCTCTAGGAAGGCTGCTGAAAGCCACACTCCTTCAGATCAGAATTTAAAAGTGCAGTTGGGTCATCAGAGCAGATGGTTTGTTTCTTGCTACTGATTTCCATCCACAGAGTGCATGCTATCTCAGTAAAGACCTCCTGCAATAGGCTTAAAGTCCTGCATGAAGAATCCTTTCTTTTTTTGAATGCCCATCTCCTCCCTTCTACGTTCTGCATCCCTCCTGAGGATATGGACTAATCCGTGCCTCCCGCCTGTCCGCCTTCATCTCCCCCTTTGAAAGCATATCCCTGCAAACTAACCCTGTATCTATTCACTCCATCAGCCACTTGCTTCTCACATTGCCCCACGCTAGATAAATGCAATTTCAGTTTAGTTCAGATAAATTGCTGAAAAATTCCTGATTTTCACCGAGAGATGGCAAGACTAATCCTTGTAAGGCTCTTCACATATTTTGTATACATATTCACGAAGGTTGCCCAAAACAAATTCCGCTTCGCAACCCCATCAAGATGGAAGTTCATCTTCTTGCCCTTTTCTTTAGTTCTGGGACATATGTACAATCGTTTGTACAAACTGAAGATGCAGCAGTGCAAACACCTATGGACATGCAGTGTGGGAGCCATAGGTTGACATGGGCGGGAACTCTAGGGCACCACGTGCCTATAGGTTTTTAATTTAACAAATACAGGGGCATATGTACAACAGAATGGCTGAGCGCGGTGTTGTGCCACAATTGGCAAAGCTCCCCTCTGAGATTCTGGAAACTCAGGGATGCACCATATTTACAATAAAGCGGAGCAACCCTCCTTTCCCCTAGTGCAAGATTTAGCTGCCTAGCGCCAACGCAGGCACCCTTATAACATAGTGCAAGAGAGCCCGCATTGAGGGAATGATTGTTTATGTGCAGGAAGGTGCCCCTTCATGCACCTAATCAATCACTAATGGCCATTTGTAACTTCTATGTGTACTGCAGAATGCAGCACATATAGAGGTTACAACTTGTTATTTTCTAATGATTGTTCATGTGCAGGAAGGTGCCCCTTCATGCACCTAATCAATCACTAATGGCCATTTGTAACTTCTAGGTGTACTGCAGAATGCGGCACATATAGAGGTTACAACTTGTTATTTTCTAATGATTGTTCATGTGCAGGAAGGTGCCCCTTCATGCACCTAATCAATCACTAATGGCCATTTGTAACTTCTATGTGTACTGCAGAATGCAGCACATATAGAGGTTACAACTTGTTATTTTCTAATGATTTGTTATGTGTAGGAAGGGATTCCTTCCTGCACATAAACAATCACTACTGTGATTTGCTGGTTCTATGTGTGCTGCACAATGCAGCACACATTGAAACAGCGAAAACGAGGGGAAATTAATGATTTCTCCTCGTTGCACCAGGTTAAGACCAGGTTTTACCTGGGCTAATTTTTGGCGCTGCCCCATATTTATGCCACCCGTGTAAATAGGGGGCAGCGTAAAAAAGAAATGAGTGTTGTGAGGGAACACCCACTGCAACGCCATTGCCTGTCTTTTTCACGCCGAGTGGTGCATTAAAGGGGTATTATTTACACATTTTGGTGGTGATAAGCCCTTGTAAATAAGCCCTACAGTTCCCCTGCTTTTTAGGTCTCGGCTGACGATAGCAGCGCGCATGTGCTACTCTCGGCATTCAAGAGCTTCTTGGAATCAATACAGATTCCGAAGCTCTTGGAGGCGGTGTTAAAGCCCCACCCATCTTTTTAAGTGGGTAGCGTCATCTTCCATGCAAAACGCTGGCTTCTGATTGTAAAGGAGGCTTCTTAGTCCCTCCTTGTTGCCGCCTTGTCTCCTTTTGGCCCCGCCCACCAGGATTGGATCGTTTACTGGCGGCGTGACACTCTCTCCTTCATTAGTCTGTAGGCACTTTTTTCTTCACATTCGGCTTTGGCAAAGTCAGTCGTGTATTTATTTTCGCATCGCGCTTTCACTTAAAGTGAAAGCGCGATGCAAAAATAAACACGCGGCTGACTTTGCGGTACCGCACTTGTTTTGAGTGTAGGACGAGGTTGAGTCACACTTTGAGCTAGTATAACACACTGATTGCTTTGTTGACAGTCTCGTAGCTCTGTACATAAAGCTGCGGCTCCCGTTGACCCTGCTCCTCCATATACGTATAAGCGTGTCTCTAGGTCCTTGCTTTATTTATTTGCAATTTTATATAGTGCGAACTCGTGCCAAAGGTATTGGAGCACTTTACGTGATTTTCAGTTACATTAGACAAGGACGCATTTATTTTTCAGGCACAGGGAGATTAAATGATTTCCTCGGATCAGGACGCCGAAACTAGAGCCTGCGACCACAGTTCCAAGGTAGACAGTGCTGGCCGTGACGCCACCTCCCTCTCCCAGTGCCTCTCTGGAGCAGCTATGACGTCAGCCCCCTCCTTACCTCGCCCACCCCCAATTTACATAGTAATGCAAACCCCGGCAAAAGAAACCACCATTTACGAGCAGTGGCGGTGCGTCCATTGGGGGCGTTGGGGCATTGCCCCCCCCGCCCGCGCCCCGCGCCCGCAGCTTCCTCGGCGTCCCTGAACTTAAGTAAACTCTCAGTTTACTTAAGTTCAGAGACGCTGAGGGAGAACTGTCAGTCAGTATGACGTTGGACCGCCCACCCCCTTCAGAGTCTGAAGGGGGTGGGTGGTCTGGCGTCATGTTGACTGACAGGCATTGTCTGGGGCAACAGGCAGCCAGCAGCACACATGTGCGCATGAGTGGGGACGGAGGGTGATTTTTGCACCGTGCCCAGTCATGCGCACTTGTGTTTCCAAAGGCTGGCGCATGCCCATTAGGAGAGCGAGGGTTGAGCCAAGGCTCAAACCTCGGTGTCCTAATGGGTAGGCGGGCGGAGCGTAAGCTGCTCCAGCACCAGATTGACTGAGAGGGGTCTTGCCAGCACTGATGGGCTGTTCCAGTGAGTGAGTGTAGGCGCCAGAACGGACCCGAGGCGGCGCGGCCCCGGACCTGCTTAGGACAGGTAGGATTTTTTTTTTAAAACCCCACCCCGCGCGACCCCCCCCCCCCACACGACACGAGCCGCGACTGGTGTGAACAATGGAACCCCAGTCGAAAACGGCCCTTCAATTTGTAGAGGTGGTTCCCAATGCAGGTTAATTTTCGATTAGCTCAAGTATTCAGTCACCATGCCCACCGAATTTTAGTGCCTTTCCATTAGAGCAACGAGTGTAGCAGAAAATAAAAGAAACGCTCTTAACAGCCACGCTCGGTGCTATGCCCGTTGTTAGTGCCCGGGAACAGAGTGCGTGAAACCCTGTTCTAGAGGCATAACACACAAGATGATGGACGGAATGTTGTACAATGGCAAAACATTCACCCCCAGTCACAGATCTGGGTTTAATCCATCGTTATTTTGCACACCACGCCACCCCAGTTCAGACATGGCCATATGCAAATCAGTCTTGACCCTGTGCCTCATGGCAACAGTCCTGCCCGAACTGCCAAGCCATGTCTTCCCTGGACCGGAATCAAGCATCCTAGGACCGGTTTCTGGCTATCAGCCGTCGTCAGCCAGGATAGCTTGACTCCAGTGGCGTGGTGAGCACGGGACCCACGTCTGGGCATACCCTTCCCACATAGGGTGAACAGCAAAACACACAAGATGATGGACGGAATGTTGTACAATGGCAAAACATTCACCCCCAGTCACAGATCTGGGTTTAATCCATCGTTATTTTGCTCACCACGCCACCCCAGTTCATACATGGCAATATGCAAATCAGTCTTGACCCTGTGCCTCATAGCAACAGTCCAGCCCGAACTGCCAAGCCATGTCTTCCCTGGACCGGAATCAAGCATCCTAGGACCGGTTTCTGGCTATCAGCCGTCATCAGCCAGGATAGCTTGACTCCAGTGACGTAGTGAGCACGGGACCCACGTCTGGGCATACCCTTCCCACATAGGGTGAACAGCAAAACACACAAGATGATGGACGGAATGTTGTACAATGGCAAAACCTTCACCCCCAGTCACAGATCTGGGTTTAATCCATCGTTATTTTGCTCACCACGCCACCCCAGTTCAGACATGGCCATATGCAAATCAGTCTTGACCCTGTGCCTCATGGACACAGTCCAGCCCGAACTGCCAAGCCATGTCTTCCCTGGACCGGAATCAAGCATCCTAGGACCGGTTTCTGGCTATCAGCCGTCATCAGCCAGGATAGCTTGACTCCAGTGGCGTAGTGAGCACGGGACCCACATCTGGGCATACCCTTCCCACATAGGGTGAACAGCAAAACACACAAGATGATGGACGGAATGTTGTACAATGGCAAAACATTCACCCCCAGTCACAGATCTGGGTTTAATCCATCATTATTTTGCTCACCACGCCACCCCAGTTCAGACATGGCCATATGCAAATAAGTCTTGACCCTGTGCCTTATGGCAACAGTCCAGCCCGAACTGCCAAGCCATGTCTTCCCTGGACCGGAATCAAGCATCCTAGGACCGGTTTCTGGCTATCAGCCGTCATCAGCCAGGATAGCTTGACTCCAGTGGCGTAGTGAGCACGGGACCCACGTCTGGGCATACCCTTCCCACATAGGGTGAACAGCAAAACACACAAGATGATGGACGGAATGTTGAACAATGGCAAAATATTCACCCCCAGTCACAGATCTGGGTTTAATCCATCATTATTTTGCTCACCACGCCACCCCAGTTCAGACATGGCCATATGCAAATCAGTCTTGACCCTGTGCCTCATGGCAACAGTCCAGCCCGAACTGCCAAGCCATGTCTTCCCTGGACCGGAATCAAGCATCCTAGGAACGGTTTCTGGCTATCAGCCGTCATCAGCCAGGATAGCTTGACTCCAGTGGCGTAGTGGGCACGGGACCCACGTCTGGGCATACCCTTCCCACATAGGGTGAACAGCAAAACACACAAGATGATGGACGGAATGTTGTACAATGGCAAAACATTCACCCCCAGTCACAGATCTGGGTTTAATCCATCGTTATTTTGCTCACCACGCCACCCCAGTTCAGACATGGCCATATGCAAATCAGTCTTGACCCTGTGCCTCATGGCAACAGTCCAGCCCGAACTGCCAAGCCATGTCTTCCCTGGACCGGAATCAAGCATCCTAGGACCGGTTTCTGGCTATCAGCCGTCATCAGCCAGGATAGCTTGACTCCAGTGGCGTAGTGAGCACGGGACCCACGTCTGGGCATACCCTTCCCACATAGGGTGAACAGCAAAACACACAAGATGATGGACGGAATGTTGTACAATGGCAAAACATTCACCCCCAGTCACAGATCTGGGTTTAATCCATCGTTATTTTGCTCACCACGCCACCCCAGTTCAGACATGGCCATATGCAAATCAGTCTTGACCCTGTGCCTCATGGCAACAGTCCAGCCCGAACTGCCAAGCCATGTCTTCCCTGGACCGGAATCAAGCATCCTAGGACCAGTTTCTGGCTATCAGCCGTCATCAGCCAGGATAGCTTGACTCCAGTGGCGTAGTGAGCACGGGACCCACGTCTGGGCATACCCTTCCCACATAGGGTGAACAGCAAATCACACAAGATGATGGACGGAATGTTGTACAATGGCAAAACATTCACCCCCAGTCACAGATCTGGGTTTAATCCATCGTTATTTTGCTCACCACGCCACCCCAGTTCAGACATGGCCATATGCAAATCAGTCTTGACCCTGTGCCTCATGGCAACAGTCCAGCCCGAACTGTCAAGCCATGTCTTCCCTGGACCGGAATCAAGCATCCTAGGACCGGTTTCTGGCTATCAGCCGTCATCAGCCAGGATAGCTTGACTCCAGTGGCGTAGTGAGCACGGGACCCACGTCTGGGCATACCCTTCCCACATAGGGTGAACAGCAAAACACACAAGATGATGGTCGGAATGTTGTACAATGGCAAAACATTCACCCCCAGTCACAGATCTGGGTTTAATCCATCGTTATTTTGCTCACCATGCCACCCCAGTTCAGACATGGCCATATGCAAATCAGTCTTGACCCTGTGCCTCATAGCAACAGTCCAGCCCGAACTGCCAAGCCATGTCTTCCCTGGACCGGAATCAAGCATCCTAGGACCGGTTTCTGGCTATCAGCCGTCATCAGCCAGGATAGCTTGACTCCAGTGGCGTAGTGAGCACGGGACCCACGTCTGGGCATACCCTTCCCACATAGGGTGAACAGCAAATCACACAAGATGATGGACGGAATGTTGTACAATGGCAAAACATTCACCCCCAGTCACAGATCTGGGTTTAATCCATCGTTATTTTGCTCACCACGCCACCCCAGTTCAGACATGGCCATATGCAAATCAGTCTTGACCCTGTGCCTCATGGCAACAGTCCAGCCCGAACTGCCAAGCCATGTCTTCCCTGGACCGGAATCAAGCATCCTAGGACCGGTTTCTGGCTATCAGCCGTCATATGCCAGGATTGCTTGACTCCAGTGGCGTAGTGAGCACGGGACCCACGTCTGGGCATACCCTTCCCACATAGGGTGAACAGCAAATCACACAAGATGATGGACGGAATGTTGTACAATGGCAAAACATTCACCCCCACTCACAGATCTGGGTTTAATCCATCGTTATTTTGCTCACCACGCCACCCCAGTTCAGACATGGCCATATGCAAATCAGTCTTGACCCTGTGCCTCATGGCAACAGTCCAGCCCGAACTGCCAAGCCATGTCTTCCCTGGACCGGAATCAAGCATCCTAGGACCGGTTTCTGGCTATCAGCCGTCATCAGCCAGGATAGCTTGACTCCAGTGGCGTAGTGAGCACGGGACTCACGTCTGGGCATACCCTTCCCACATAGGGTGAACAGCAAAACACACATGATGATGGACGGAATGTTGTACAATGGCAAAACATTCACCCCCAGTTACAGACCTGGGTTTAATCCATCGTTATTTTGCTCACCATGCCACCCCAGTTCAGACATGGCCATATGCAAATCAGTCTTGACCCTGTGCCTCATGGCAACAGTCCAGCCCGAACTGCCAAGCCATGTCTTCCCTGGACCGGAATCAAGCATCCTAGGACCGGTTTCTGGCTATCAGCCGTCATCAGCCAGGATAGCTTGACTCCAGTGGCGTAGTGAGCACGGGACCCACGTCTGGGCATACCCTTCCCACATAGTTGGCAGGGTATGCTCTGACGTGAGTCCCTTGCTCACTTTGCCACTGGATTCAAGCAAGCCTGGCTGAAGACGGCTGAAATGCCAGAAACCGGTCCTAGGAAGCTTGTTTCCGGTCCAGGGAAGGCATGGCTTGGCAGTTCGGGCTGGACTGTTCCCATGAGGCACAGGGTCAGACTGATTTGCATATGGCCATGTCTGAACTGGGGTAGCAGAGTGGGCTAAAGAACGGTGATGGATCAAACCCAGATCTGTTGACTGGGTGTGAGTGTTTGATTGGTTCTGATGCTCCGTCCATCACCACCTCCTTTTGTACCGCTTTGTTCGCCATAAGTTGGCAGGGTATGCTCAGACGTGAGTCCCTTGCTCACTTTGCCACTGGATTCAAGCAAGCCTGGCTGAAGACGGCTGAAATGCCAGAAACCGGTCCTAGGAAGCTTGTTTCCGGTCGAGGGAAGGCATGGCTTGGCAGTTCGGGCTGGACTGTTCCCATGAGGCACAGGGTCAAGACTGATTTGCATATGGCCATGTCTGAACTGGGGTGGCAGAGTGGGCTAAAGAACGGTGATGGATCAAACCCAGATCTGTTGACTGGGTGTGAGTGTTTGATTGGTTCTGATGCTCCGTCCATCACCACCTCCTTTTGTACCGCTCTGTTCTAGAGGCATGTCTTCGAGACTCAAGTCAAACGCCACAGCTTAGAACTGGGAAACAGCAAGACAGGAGAAAAAATTACGCCCTGTGGCTCAATAGTAATGTGGGTGCGTGGACCACGTTGAATCCCGGTGTGAACGCTGTTAGATAAGAGTGAGGTTATTGCTGTGTGGGGACACACGAGACGTTTAGGCACGCATGGCTGTGAGATAAGAGGCACGCGCTGTGGCAGAGCTTTGTGGCCATCAGGCAGCCAAGGTGCACAGTAGCAGTGATATGTGCAGCCATGTAGGTAACCAATATGCAATGTAGCAGTGCTCTTTGTGTCCATGCTGACAGCCAATACGCACTGCAGAAGTGCTCTGGGTATCTATGTGTCTAACGAACATGCACCGTAGCTGTGTTCTGTGTGGACATCCAGGTATCCCATGTGCAGTGTAGCAGTGTTCTGTGTGGCCATGCAGGTATCCCATGTGCAGTGTTCTGTGTGGACACGCAGGTATCCCATGTGCAGTGTAGCAGTGTTCTATGTGGCCACGCAGGTACCCCGTGAGCAATGTTCTGTGTGGACACGCAGGTATCCTGGTTTATTATGATTATTAGCTATTTTAAACTGTATTGGTTCGTATGTGGTGGTATGCCGTGCTGCACTGTTGAGTGCCTTGCTGCATTATGCCACCCCGCTTTGACATCTTTTATGGTATGTTACGTTGTATTATGCGATGCTTTGTAAGCGGTGTGCAATGCGCCCCTTTCTCCTCACCCTGTTTGTTGTTGTATGGAATCATTATCTTGAACGGGAAAGGGGCAGCATCCAGTGTATTTACAAAGTAATAGTATTCAGTTAATTAATGCCTCGCATAAAAAGAACAGTACTTTCCAGTTTAACAAAAATGAAATTGTTGGTCACTTACAACCACTTCAGCATTGTGCACATTTTGGTGTAAAAATGCACACATCTTAAGTATAAAGAGAGTTCTTAAAGTAGTTGCAGTATCCATGAGTGATGCCTGCTTCTGGTTCTAATAGATTCACTAACCCGTGTGACGGCACGTGGGTGGCTTTAAACTAAATTAATGTGCTGACGTACGTGACACTGTTAATAGAAATGCGTTCAGGGCACTGGTGTGGTGTTTATCAGACTGTAGTTTTTCAGCCACTGCTTCGCGTACTGTGCAATGCACACGGACCCACCACATGAAGTGAAACGTTTCCTTCTGCTTTAGAAAATGCTTTTCAATATAACTCGACTAAGAAAACCGCTGGGACTTGCCACTGGAGGGGCTGCCCATGAACAACCTGGATGAGGCCAGGTTACTTGAGCAACTGTTCGAGACCCTAAGCGTCAGTACAGGCTCTTAATACAACCATTACATCTACAAAAAACAAAACCCACGATGTTGAGTTAAGCATGGGGGCCAGGATTCAAATCTAGGTCCCCAGGTTGCCTAGTCGCCAATCTAGCCATTAGAGCACACCTCCTCCTTCTCTGGTTTGTACACACATTGGAACTACCACATTGGAACTATCCGGCTGCCTATCATATGTGGCGTGATAGCTCAACAGGAAAGCCACAATCTGCAAACAGTTTAGGTATATTCAGAAACGGGGTGGGGTGGGGTAGGGGAGAGCCAGGCCCCCCCCCCCCAACACGACTTTGGCCCTCCCAGTCACGATAGAAAGGCCGTGGACAACGCACCTCGAGTGCTTTCTCCATGTCGATGGCTGAACGAGATGTGTTTTTTTCCAGATTGTTTACTTTAATTTTCAGTCAGGGGTCCTTAGAGAACCTCTCCAACACCTTTAGAGGGCTTTGTTTTTAAAAAAATATGTGTTTTTAGTATGTAACTATAAAGGGTAAAAATACTGGCTTTAGGTGATTTTCCCATTTTTGTACAGGGTCAGACAATAAAATAATGAACAATTGGGAGCGGCGATTTAGCAAAACGTGAAGAGATCGTAATTGTTTTGCAAATCTAAGAGTATTTATGATATGCCGGTGTGTCTGGTGGTTGTTTTGGCTTAATAATGTAAAGGGACAATTTATTGACACCTTCTCCTCCACTCTCTGAACTCCAATAAACCGAAGGGAGCCATCAACCTAATCTTGTAATCTCCTTGAGTGGGGAAGGGGGTGGATTTCGGGTTGACTTTTGTTGTAAGCACTGTTCTTTACTTTTCCCTTTGCACCGCTGTTGTGTCATAGAAATAATTGCTGGAAAATGCACCATTTGACCACTCTTTTTTTCAAAAAAATGTCCCCCCGTAGGTTGTTTGGGCACGCTCGCTACGCTCGCTCGTCAAAGTGCAGTATGACAATAATTTTACGCCCCGCCGCTTTTAAATGCCACCAGCCACCACTGGGTGCCAATAACTCTGTTCAACACAAGCCGATCCCATATGTGTAACTGTGTCCTGAGTCCTGAATAGCAGTCACCCCGAGGCCGTGGTAGCGACCACAGCACCACACTCCCTTTGATCAGTGAGGGGTAATTCCAAATGCAGACTCCAGTAGGCAAGTAACTATCACAGTCCTACACCCTACATATTATCCTTTTAGTATCCTCGCTTCAAGAACTTTTTTTATATCAGTTATAGCTTTACTACAATGACCAAATTAATCTTCAAATGAAAACTAAAATGGAATAGCAGTCTACACTGCAGGCAGTAAAGCTCGCAATTCCAATTTTAAATACTAATTTCTACCAACACTTCGTCAGTGTATTCTATACGTATTTCATCTTTTCATCATACGCCTACACTGCACTCAGTAGGCCTCACAATAAAAATTATTTTTTTCGTTCATTAACTACAGAGTCCACTAGGCAAGTAACTATTACAGGCCTAAAATCTACATTATATCCTTTTAGTATCCTTTCGTCGTGAACATTTTTTATATCATTTATAGCTTTAGTACAATCACCAAATTCATTTTTAAGTACAAACGAACACTCAGGTGTCTACACTGCGGACAGCAGACCTCGCAATTTGAATTTTGGACCCGTGATGCCAACTAACACTGTCCAACACAAGCCGATCCCACATGTGTTACTGTATCCTGAGTCCTGAATGACAGTGACCCCAAGTCCATGGCAGTGACCACAGCACCAGACTCCCTTCGATCAGTGAGGCATATTTCGATATGCAAGGCCGGCGACACGTAGTCCCACTAACCCTCTTTAACACAAGCCGATCCCACATGTGTAACTGTGTCCTGAGTCCTGAATGGCAGTGACCCCAAGTCTGTAGCACCGACCACAGCACCAGGCTCCCTCTGATCAGTGAGGCATATTTCCATATGCAAGGCCGGCGACACGTGGTGCCACTAACCCTCTTTAACAGAAGCCGATCCCACATGTGTAACTGTGTCCTGAGTCCTGAATGACAGTCACCCCAAGTCCGTGGCAGCAACCACAGCACCAGACTCCCTCTGATCAGTGAGGCATATTTCCATATGCAAGGCCAACAGCACCTGGTGCCACTAACCCTGTTCAACACAAGCAGATCCCACATGTGTAACTGTGTCCTGAGTCCTGAACGTCAGTGACCCGAACTTTGTGACACAGACCACAGCAACACACTCCTGTCGATTAGTGAGGGGTATTTGCATATGGAAGACCGGCGACACGTGGTGCCACTGAACCTGCACTACGCAGGCCGGTGGGGCCACCAACGTATGCACGTATCTGTGGGCCCTTGCTCACCGCTACCTCTGGCCTACACTACGGTCAGCAGGCCTCACAATTCAGATAGAGTCCTGATTCCACATGACGCAGTCCAGCAGCCAAGACGCATTGCTCCCAGTGCAGCCCGTCCACACCAAGCATCATCACAGGCTCATACAGTCTCAATGCTTCTGGTGCCACTAACCCTCTTTAACAGAAGCCGATCCCACATGTGTAACTGTGTCCTGAGTCCTGAATGGCAGTGACCCCAACTTAATGGCAGCTACCACAGCCCCAGACTCCCTTCAGTCTTATTTGTTGTTCTTTTCTTTAAATAATTATTTTTATATGTAAATCTATACATGACTAAGATTCTTCTTTGTCCAACCCCACAGGGACACTCCCAGGCCCAAGTTGTTTGTTGGGGGTATGATGGTAATGTGGGAAGAGGGTGCGTTACCTGCTGATGTGGGGAGAGGCAGCATCAAAGGGGTATCTATCACAGAAAGAACTCTGATATGTTTTCACAAATGCCTTGGACAAATGGCAGCTGATGGACTGAATCACAAAATGGTTTTTCAATGCTTATGTAGTGTGAGGTATGAACCCAGGCTCGCAGAGGGACAGCTGTGGCCCGTCCGCTCGACTCACAGATGCAGTACTACAAGCCGTCCGCGTCACTGTAGCTATCCCTGCCCTATTCCATCGACGCCACGCCTCGCCACTCCGATTACGTTCCGACGTTGGCCCCACATAGCTACCTGACGCAGGCATACTCGCTGTTGGTGTGCAGGTCAGTGGTCTAGTTCTCCACATCTCACGGCCACTCCCTGAGGGCAGGTATGCACACACATCACACCCATCTGGCACATGCCTCACAGGCCATGTGACCACGCAAATATAATAGATCGACAACGTCACATCCTTTATTGCCAGTGCTGACTAGAAGGCGGACGCTCCACGTGTCTCAACCATAAAGAGTCTTTGAAGTTGCGCAGAAGGTTAGTCGCACCCTGATCTGTATAGTCGTCAGGGGCCTACCACCCCCTTGCACGGACTTCAGATGCACAGGCTTAGCGGCCCCAAAAGCTGATGTGGTCTCTGCCATTGATGACTCAGGACTCAGCGACATGTGTGAGATCTGCCGGGCCGCAGAGAAGCTGATGTGGTCTCCGCCATTGATGACTCAGGACTCAGCGACATGTGTGAGATCTGCGGGAAGTGGGGAAGATGATGTTGTCTCCGCCATTCATGACTCAGGTCTCTGCGACATCTGTGAGATCCGCGGAGAAGCTGATGTGGTCTCCGCCATTCATGACTCAGCGACATATCTGGGATGCGCGAAGTTTTGACGGGCACATGGAGTGCCCACTGCTGCCCACTCCGGTGGCACCAGGTAATTATTTGCTCATGGATGCGCAGGGGCGGCAGTGTCTCTCTGTCTGTCTCTCTCTCTCTCTCTTCCTTTGATCTCTCTAACTCTCTCTCTTCCTTATCCCTTTCTCACTCCCTTTCTTTCCCTCCCTCTTTTTTTCTCTCTGGCTTTATTTCCTTCTCTGTTTCTCTGTGTCTCTCTCCTTTTATATGTCCATTACACACGTCCTTATCTTGTGCTTTATTTTCCAGGCTCTGTCGTCGACATCCATGGTCCCCACAGGAGTGTTCCGCCATGTTGTTTGTATTATTTTTGAAACATTTTGTTTTTTAGTTTATCATTCATATCTATGTTAATAAAAAAATAAAGTTTGAAAATAGTTTATTGTTTACATATTTATGTTTATAAAAAAATAAAGTTTGGAAAGAAAAAATTAATAGCGTTTTTGGTTGTTCTCTTAACTGCTGTGTGACTCTTTCTTGTTCTTATTACTGTTATTTGATGGAGTCCACAATGGTGTTAAATTTTGGGGCACTTATCACGGGAATACTGGTGATGTCTGCAGTTTGCACCAACTTCTGAATAGTGTGTTAGATTTATCTCAACTTTACTTCCATTAAAGTGCTGATAATGAAATGCAGACTAGCCGTTCCCGTGCAAAAAGACATGAGGTGCACCTTTACGATTTATTCTAAATACTAAAATCCTGTATTGAATTGCACTGAGGTAGTGGCTGCACTTACAGTGTACACACAAAATCAATTAAGAAATCTCATTGTATTTATATTGATTGGGAATAGTGCGTCAGGTGCTGGATCTTGACGAGATACACTGCTCAGTTTGTATATTGTTCTGCACATGAAAAAAATCACATCACAACTTCACACCAACTGCAATGCGAAACAAATTCCGGCGATAAGCCACGGTAGCACCAGGGATTTTCCACCTGCTTTCTGCTGGTGTTAAGCAGGACGACTACCTGCACCATGAAAGGGAACACAGCCAAGAGCCACACCAGAACACCTACAGGTACCATAGAGTCAATGAGCATGATACAGGGATACCCATGAGGGCCACAAGACTCATCGCAACAACTCCAGGACCGCCAACGCCCCCGAAACCCGCATCTCAGCAAGTGTGTCCCTGTGGTCATTGTCTCAGCATGATAGGCACGTGCCCTGCAACATCACAGAGTGCTGTCACCTCAGCGTTGGCAGTGAGCTTGGACATGTAGCTACCCACGCATCCTCCTGCATGCACAATCGGCGTGTGCTGGTCCGGGGTACACAGGTCAGTGCAGGGGTGTGCCTATCCGGCAAAGGGGAATGGGGTGTCTCGGACATGTCCATGTACAGGAAGTGCGGTAAGTGTGTCTCTGTGTTCTGGTGTGGCCTGCCACAAGGGCCGCAGCAGTCGATGTTGTAAAGTGGCATGCACCACCTCCAAACGGTACTGTGATGGTGAAGTTGAAATGTAGAAGGACATGCGCGAATAGGCATTACAATGGTGTGCCGTACGAGTGCATGAGATACAACAGTGCACCGTACAAAAGTGTGGGGGCTCGTGGGAGAGAGGAGCAGCTGTTTGGCAATGTAAGACACAGTGAACTTGCCCATGTGCCATGTGCCACGTGCTGGGCATCTCATTATGATGACCACGGTCGCAGGCATCCCACAACACCAATGCCCGGCCTTTGGACACATCCTGTATGAATGCAGCGTGGTTTTCACTTCTATGCTCGTTCAGTGGTGTGATGTTGGCGGGTTATGTGACTTGTGCTCCTTGTTGGTGTGTTTAATTTTGGCCATTGTTTGTCTATACTTGTGCTGTACTTAATTGTACATGTGTGCCATTCTGCCCATCTCCCTCCTTCCCCCCACTCCCTGCTTCTTCCTCTTCCTGGTGCTGTTCTGTCTATAATTTTGCTGCTCCACACATAAATACATGTAAATAACAAATTAGAATAGTTCCTTGATTCTTTTCAAAACTTCTCTCTATTGGTTTCTTTTTAATTTTCCATATAAACTGTTTTTTAAATATTCAACAACACATAGAAGTCAGAAGTGCAACGTATTCTATTAATACACTTTCTAGAACATTCTACAACACATGCAGGTTAAAAGTTCATCAATTTTTTAAACTCACGATATTTTTTGCAAAATTTTCTCGAACATTAAACGGCACGTGCAGGTTAAAAGTTCTCGATTGTTTTAAGTTCGAACAGTGCCTTCCAAATGCAAGTAACAGGTGTGGTTGAGTTGTGCAAATTTTATCCTATGATATGTACTCCACGTTGAAACAGTTTTTTCTCAACCAATCACAAAGATGCTTTTCCACAAAACTAATGTGCACCCTACTTTTAAAAAAGAATGCTTTTCATCTCCCAATCACGTATCGATTTGTATGGCCAAAAAAAGTAGTTCCCCATCTTTAAACATATATCCTATTCTACCAAGGAACTGCATGAGCTACAGACATCTTTCCATACCTTCCAGACATACTTTCAAAATGCTAGTATGGATCGTAGGACATAGCTATATTTTCTGGTGCAAGAGGTATGCAGAACACAGACGTATTGACTTAGACCTAGGTTTACAAAATGTGGACATTAAATGGTTTGCACAGAGAAGATTGAAGTGGCACCAATTGCTACCTTTGGTTAAAACCTCTTTTCATCTTCCACACCCAGACCTCATGATTGTGCATTGTGGTAGAAATGACATAGGCACATTGACTGGGGTAGGTTTGGAAATGCTTATGAAGGACACCTTTGGACACCTCAGCTCAGCACCATGTGACTCTGGGCAATATCTCACTGAATAGCTTACATAATTTCCACGCCGGCCTCGAGGGCCTGCAGACCCATAGGGGTGAGTAGTTTGTGCTTTACAAATACCGTATTGATTTGATACGCGCACATTTACCTTCGCACTCCCTGTATAACACCCCCTAAGCAACATACACAAGTTACAATGTTCAAAACAAAAGTTCCTCCGAGTACGTATAACTACATGCTGACAATACTTGACAGATGTGGCACAGCGGCCAGAGCACATCACTTCACAGCATATGACACATAGTTTGGACTCAAGCTTTCATCCCCGACTCCGGCAGCACCTCAGCTTAGCACCATGAGACTCTAGACAATTGCCTCACATATTTTCTGTACCCCAGGACTTTCAAACCAGTAGCAGTCAGTAGTTCATCCTAGTAGGTATAAACACATGCTGACACTACTTCCACATGTGTGCTGCTGCGGCCAGGGCACATGACTTCACACTATTAGACACACAGTTTAGGCCCACGCTTTCATCCCGGACTCCCGCAGCAGCTCACCTTAGCAGCATCAGACTCTACGCAATACCTCACTTAATTTCCGTATGCAGCACTTTCAGACCAGTAGGTATGAGTAGTTCACTTCGCACCCCCTCTATAGCACACCCTAAACACCCCACAGAGGTTACAGTACTCCTACCCTCCTCTTTCCTACTTTTTTCTCCCTTTTTTCCCCCTTACTCGCTTCGACAGAATCACAAAATGGTGGCCAACACTTCCTAGTTGCAACCGCTCGCAGCGCTCCCAACCAATAAGCTGCAAGCTCGTGCTAGTAATGCCTCAGCCAATCAGATGGCAGAATTCCCAAATATTGATATCTGTAAATTATGATATTTCTCAAAAACTACTGACCGGATTTACACCAAATAAACAAAAGCCCAAGACCCTTCTCCCTGCCAAATTTGGGGTTATTCCGTTCACCCGTTCGACCTGTAGCCTTGTCTAAATTTTCCTATAGAAATGAACATGGAGAAAACACGCTTTGGGACCCCCCTTTTTTCTCGGCCCCCCCTTGACGTATTACCCCCACACTTTCAACATAGGAGCTGATATGAACAAAGAATTAGTTTGGATCATTTCATGAAGATTCATCAAACAACGCCAAAGTTATAAGCAAAACCAAAAATGCTCTTCCTATGGAAACTTGGTCCTATCTAATACCTACCTATATATATATATATGTATATATATATATATATATATATATATATATATACATATCACTGAAAAAACCATAGGTTTCACACACGTTATAGTTAGGAAATAGCATTTAAAAAACCTTGCAAATTCACTGAAAAAACCATAGGTTTCACACATGTTATAGTTAGCTGGACATTTTACTGATAAAAAACCAATTAAATTCCCCCGTTATAGTTACTGTAGGCAACTATAACTCACGCGACCGCAATCCTCTGCTGATGCTAATACTGTATTTAGACACTTATTTGCCCATTAAATTTTAGCTATACATATATTACAAATATTTTTTTTTCATAAAGACACATGTCATCAGCAGAGGATTGCAGTCACGTGAGTTATAGTTGCCTGCACTAACTATAACGGGGGAATTTAATTGTTTTTTTATCAGTAAAATGTCCAGCTAACTATAACATGTGTGAAACCTATGGTTTTTTCAGTGAATTTGCAAGGTTTTTTAAATGCTATTTCCTAACTATAACGTGTGTGAAACCTATGGTTTTTTCAGTGAATTTGTACGGTTTTTTAAATGCTAAGTTACTTTACGCCATTCGTGGCGTGCGCGCCCACTGCACCGCGCGCCCACTTTACGCAGTTAGTGCCGTGCACGCACGGGCACGCGGTGCGCTACGCGCACCGCGTGCCCACGTTACGCTGGATGGGCCATGTACGCACGATGCGCTTCGCGCACCGTGCGCACATGGAGGACATATTATGCGCTTCGTTATGAAAGGATATCTTTCAGTAGGAAATAGCAATACAATCAATCAGTATTCTATATTTAAAAATGAATTACCCCATTAATTAAAACATTAATTATTAATTAATTATTACTTAACTTCTCACCCTAAAACCCTGAAAAACTTAGCAGCCCGCAGCTAAAATATAAGTAAAATAAATAAGTATTCAATAAATTACATAATTAAAATAATGAAAAATTCAATTAACAAATTATCTTGCCGCTTCCCTCACCCGCCTCCGCCCGGCCATGGGGAAGACTGACCCTAAACATCCAAAAATCACCTTTGACCAGCGCCGGCAGACGCACCAGGATGGCGTGGTCGCTGATGGGGTGACCCAGATGCCCCCACAGAGATGGCCTCAACGCGGGAGGATGATCTCAAGTCCATCATGCTGGAAGTCAAATCCGCAGTCTCCGGTATTGCGGCCCAGCTTGAACAGTTGGCGTCTCGTCTGGACACGGTAAATTCCCGCGTGGACTCTCATAATGCTCACCTGCTACACGTCTGACGCTGAGGATGCTGCCACCCAGGATCGTCAAAAGCTTCTTCAAATGGACAAAATACTGGAGCTGATACGGAACAAAAACGAGGATTTGGAGGCACGTTCCCGTAGGAGCAACCTTCGCCTCACAGGTGAATACCGTGAAGCCCGAATCCACCAATATCTTGCGAAAGGAGGACTTTGTTGAACAACTTATCCGCGAACTGTTTGGCGAGGTCCCTTCTTGGGTCTTCATCGTTGAGCGGGCCCACCACTCCCTCGGTCCTTACCCAGGCCCTGGCCTGCCGGCTCGCCCAATCATCGCCAAAATCCTCAATTTCAGGGACCGTGACACAATTCTTCGAGCGGCCAGGGGGAAAGGCGAGATCCGTCATCTGGGCAACTCCTTGTCTTTTTACCCCGACTACACCATGGCGGTGCAGGCTGCCCACTGTGAGTTCCTTCCTGCGAAACGAATTCTTCAGAAGCATGAAGTCTCATACTCCTTAGCGTATCCTGCTAAACTGCGAGTCAGGCTCCAAGACGCTCGTCTTCCCTGATCCCAAGGACGCTCTGGCCTTTGCAAAGAAACTAAACCGATCGCATCGATCCTCTCCTGCGAACTCTCAAGCCACTGCCGACTGCAACTTAAGCGACGATGACTGAACTATAGTGAACCATTGTCCTTTCTGCTGGTTCTTCTTCTTGTTGCTAGATTACCTGTTTTGACTGGGCCCACTTTGCATCTCCTCTTCCCACAGGGCTCTTCCTATTACAGCTATGCTCTGGGCTAGGTGCCTCTGAACCTTTGACGTCCTTTCCTCTGCTGTCTGCTACGACATTTGGCAAAGCCACCCTGCCTCTTTGGCAGGGGTGTCTGCTGAGCGACGCCATGCCTCCACGGGAAGATTCCCTCCTTGGACATAGATTTCCCCCTTCCCAGTTGTGGGTCCCCGGGGTGGGTGTGGGTGGTTTCTCTGCCTGATTGGGGGGTAGGGTGGGGGGTTCCTGGGGTTTGTGGCCTCCCTCTGAGGCCATCTTGTTTGTTTTGGTACATATTGCGTTGTTTTATTGCACTTCCAACGCTGTTGCACTGTGCTTATCCCTCCACTATATACTGCACTGCTCTACGCATCTACATGAGGTTTCTCCCTCACTTACCACTTCCCTCGACACTACTCTCCTTAATACGTCACCATGACAGACACCACCTTCTGGACTTGGAACGTCCGTGGCCTTAACGACCACTGCAGGGCATGCCTGGTTCATGCCCACCTTACCCAGCATAAGGTAGACATTTGTCTTCTACAGGAGACTCACCTGCTACCTGCGACCTCCTCCAGACTTCTTTCCCGGCATTGGGGCGAAACACACTCCTCCTTCTACTCTAATTACTCTCAGGGGGTGTCCATCCTTATACGCAGAGGGCTTCCGTGGCAGACTTCCCAGGTAGTTATCGACCCTGGGAGGCGTTTTGTGATCCTCCATGGTACCCTTCAGGCCCATCCCACTTGTGTCTTACCTCCTAAGTCGCAACTCCCAGCGCCCGGCGACCTCTCCCGCGCTCCCTGTCGGCGCTTCGCCCGTGGGGGCCGTCGGTGAAGGTCAATAAGTGGCTTGACTCCCGCTCTCACTCCCCTCAGCTCAATCAATCTCTCTCCCTCACTTAAGGTGCCTCTTTGCGTGGTTCACCCTACTGTCCTGGTACTCCCACGAAATTTCTTCTTGGTATTGATTTCAAGCATTATGTGCTCGAGGTAACTTCGCTGAAATATATTGTATACCTGTACATGATGTCTTGATATGGTGCAATCTTGTAATTTTGCTATGCAATTTTGTTCAATGAAGGTTTTTGGAAAAATAAATAAAAAACAAACAAAAAAAAGTTACGGTGGACAACTTCCACACAGCTGGCGTTGCAGCGGTCATAACAACTGCCATGACTGCGCTGCCTATAGTTATCCACTATGCAGGCAGACATTTTTCCCCTAAGTAGAAATGTTTCCCCTAAGTGGCCCCTGTGTACATGGCAGGATCCATTCATGGGGGAAATTTTCCATGATGGCAGGTCCGCGATACCATACCAATATGGCAAACCTGTCATCATTTATGTTAATTTTGATGGAAGCCCTCTTCACCAGCAAGAAAGCGAATGCTTCCGAGGCAGTGGGGATCTTCTCTCCACAGCTGGAGGACATGTTCAAACTTTTTTTGTCTGGACGGCTGTGCTTTACATGACAGGACTTGACAAGCAGCACCACGGAGGCGGTGGTGGCGGTGGTGGTGGTGGTACACCACTCCCACTAGTTTCAGCTCTGGTGGAAGATCCAGCTCCACCATTGGAAAGTGTGCAAATTGTTACACTCAAAGTGAGAGGGAGAACTAAAAGGTGGAAAGACTGAATGTCCATCAATTTTGATCAGATGTCCTGTCACTGCCCTCCTCCAAATGGGACTTCAAGCCGTGGAACTAAGGGGCAGCCATAGAGACCCTCACGAAGGACAAGAGAGGCTCCTATTGGCGATGACGGTGGTGAGATGTATGCATCCAAGCATCAGAGGGAGGTGAGGACATGCACTTATAAGCATCAAAGGGCAGTATCAGGCAAGGCTGGGCCATGCAGACGGCCACTGAGAAACCAAGTGGAACCATGAGCTATATCTCTGCAGGTCCGGTCTGCGATGGGCGCTTGTGTCTACAGCTTACAGTGCTCTACAGACTTAACATAACATAACACATGTATTTGTAAAGCACATTTAACCAGAAGGGTACCTTGGCACTAAATAACAGCTCTTTATAGTTACCCAACTCATTGGTCCTCATTTTATCGACCTTAGAAGCATGGAAGGCTGAGTGGACCCGCCTGGATTTGAACCTGTGGCCATGAAATCAAACACAGGCCCCTACAGTGGACTCATTAGTCCTCTAAGCCACCAGACCTGGTGAACCCATACACAGAGCTTGTTACATACTCAATCTGAAGCTACCCGGATCTACTCATTGGTTGGCTCAGCAATAAGACTTTATATTGAGCTCCAACGTCTGTGTATCTGAGCATCTGCACTAATATGTCTTAATTGTGATTGTTAATATTCCCCATAAAGGGGACTAATGTTCATATTTCATAATTGGCATTGAAAAATGCTGTTTGATTCATTTAGTTTGTGTCTTCCTTCATAATAAAAGGGTTTTATTGTGATTCCCTGGATCCCTGCCAGACACATTATTGATGTCCTCTTCGGTACCCAAGGCTCTCACAAACTGCATCATATTTCAGAGCAAGTGATCAAGAAATGAATGAAGTCATTTACACTTGAATCAGATTTAAAATGACGGGGCGGTCCCCGGACATATCGAGACTTGATGTAGGAGTGATTTACTGACAGCCATTGCCAAAGTACACGTGACGCTGGTGAAGGCAGCTCTGAGGGCAGCGAGGTTAATCACAGCTGTGAAACGCTTCCATCACACCATCCCAGCCCTCATTGCTCTCTCGTGGACTTCATTTACAGGTCACCAGGGGTGACAGCTGCGACCCCTGGCTTGCTGCCTGCGACCCATGACACAGCCTTTGTGACCCACAGGTCACCAGGGGTGACAGCTGCGACCCCTGGCTTGCTGCCTGCGACCCATGACACAGGCTTTGTGACCCACAGGTCACCTGGGGTGACAGCTGCGACCCCTGGCTTGCTGCCTGCGACCCCTGACACAGCCTTTGTAACCCATAGGTCACCAGGAGTGACAGCTGCGACCCCTGGCTTGCTGCCTGCGACCCATGACACAGCCTTTGTGACCCACAGGGGTGACAGCTGCGACCCCTGGCTTGCTGCCTGCGACCCATGACACAGCCTTTGTGACCCACAGGTCACCAGGGGTGACGGCTGCGACCCCTGGCTTGCTGCCTGCGACCCATGACACAGCCTTTGTGACCCACAGGTCACCAGTGGTGACAGCTGCGACCCCTGGCTTGCTGCCTGCGACCCCTGACACAGCCTTTGTGACCCCTAGCCTCAGAGGTGGCAACATCAGTGCCAAGAGGAAAGAGATGGCTTCACCCTTCTTATTTTCAGGTCATTTTCAATTACACTCACAGTGAATAATTGTTTATTGTTCACTATTCGTGTAATAAAAAATGGAGCATCAAGTATGGAAAAAAGGTTTTACATGTATGATGTGTGCGTGCTTGCAGGTAAGAGTGTGTTTGTGTGATAGGGAGTGTCCATGTGCAAGCGTGTGTGTATGTGAGCATGTGTGTGAGTGAAAGTGACAGTGATAGGAGCGGCAATAAATGACATTAAATGTCAGTAAGTGACTATGAATGATTCAGGGTGAGTGAGAATGATAAAGTGAGAGTAAGAGTGAGTGGACGTCAGTGTGAGTGATTAGGGTTGAGTTAGTCAGTGTAAGAATGAGTGACAAGGTGCAAGTGAGTGCAAGAGAGTCAGAAGGAATGAGTGCAAGTGACTGAGAGTGGAGAATTATTGATTGAGAGTGAGTAGGTGAGAAAGAGTGTGAGATACAGAATGTACACTGGCACGAGTGAGAATGTGGTGTTCTGCTTGAGCGTCTGCTTTTGGCGCTGGCGTTGGCATGTTGGCGGCAAATATTAACAGACAGGGACCTGGCATATTGGATATAATACTTGATATACGGGACAGCAGTGGCGGCTCCTACACAAAGGGGGGGGTGGCGTCACCCCACTGACTTCCATAGGAAAAATAAAATGATGATAACGTATCATTCTTATAATGTTATTTTTCCTAATGAAGTGAGTGGCTCTCGGGCGGAGCTGGCCAGAGCAGGGAGAGGAGTGGTTTGCGCTCCTTAAGTGTGCATCACTGCTTGGGTAGCCCTCTCGGGCCGGCCAAACAGTCCTAAGCACTTTACATTTTCCCCACCAGGCTTGTGAGGAATATGCAAAGCCTCCCAGTCCCCGTTTGAGTGCTGTGTTTTGGGCTCAGACGAATCACAACGCTGTATTGCAGTGTAGTGATTGGCTATGGGGAGCCTGGGAGCCCGGGTACTTTCTGCTCCTTCCTGCAGCCGGCGAAGACAGGAAGAAGTGGATGGAGAAGAGGGGCCGGCAGGACAGCCAAGGTGAGTGTTTTTGTGTTTTTTTGTTCCGTTCTGTTCCCCAACCTCACCTCTGCCTTACCACTCCAGATTAGTAGCAGCCGCTACTGTGGGGCATCCATGACAAAAGGCTGGCGCTAGCATGTTAGATGTGATTCTTGGCATAAAGGATGACAGCTGTGGCATATAGAAGGGGGGCAAACACAACAGAATGTTGGCCCTGTCATACTAGAGGTACATTTTGATATTAAGGTCACCTATAGATATGATTAATAGCACAACTTTCGGGACTGGCATATTACAATATGTAATTGTGGGCACAAGGGGGCACCCGTGGCATATAAGGTGCACCCATGGCAAAATGCTGTCCCTGGCACAGAGGAGGTTATTTTTGGCATATGTGGCCACCTACAGCACATTTTTAAAAATATGGCTTCAACTCCTGTGAAGCGGCTGATTTCATGGGCTTTCACACCATAAAGGGACTTGTTTATTTAGCGAGTGCCCTTACATAGCCCATGGCTTTGTAGCAGACTTATGTGAAAAGATTGCTTTAAAATGCACTATTTGACCCATGTTTTTGAAATGTTCTTTTGGGGAGAACTCCGTACCCCTGAACCGATTCAGAAGAGCTCTGGTTCAGTTGCTCTGCTCAGTACAGTTCACGGCACCCCGCCACTTTCAAAGAGCCAGCACCCTAACATAAGGGTATCCAAAAGAGACATCTGTGTTGCATTTTTATATTAATGACACAGATATAATGTAAATTCAGTGATGTCGATTATTGTGGTATCATCTGGGTTACGGTCAAGTGACATCATTTCCTGGGAAGATTCAGGGTCAAAGGTCATATGATATCACTTCCTTTGATGTCAATAAGGCCGAAGGTGTGTGACGTTACGGCTGGTATTTTGGTGAATCGAGGTCCATGCTCGCGAACAGATCCGTATGCAGGAAGATGCATATTCAGAGCACCCTGAGGAGGCCCCAAACCATGCACCTTGGCTCCCCTAGGCACCTGGCACACAAATGCCTTCAGAGGGCAGTCACTCTGTTCAAAGCTCTGGACCCGTGCCCCTGCAGCTCGAGACCGAGAACCATCAGCCAATCAGGACAAGGGACTAAGTCCCCGAGTCCTGTATTTGCTGCCAGCTATATTTGTCTCATGTTGGTAGTAGCCAAATAGAGCGTTCGATGTCGCAGGAGTGCGGCTCCAGAGGAAGCAAGATGGCCAAAGGGAAAGAAAGATCCATGGACCAATCAGAACACTCTACTTTTGAATTGGGGCTCCAGCAAGAGACTCTCAAGCCTGTTGCGGACCCCACCATCCAGCTATACAAATATTTTTGCCCTTTAATTTCTAAAAAACGATTAAATGGGTTTACACCAAATCACAAAAAGTACAATCTGAGGACCAAGCTCTAGCTTCCTACCAAATTTGGTGTAATTTTTCAGTAGTTTTTGCTGTATCCCTTCTTAAAGAAAACTATTTAAAATCCATTATGATTTTCCGTTTTGGGACCCTCCCTTTTTCTGGGCCCAAGCTTGATGGATCACCCCAAAGCTTTCCATGCACAAACTAGTGAAAAAGTATCACCTTTTTGGAAGGTCTTGTGGCGATTTTTCAAACATTGCCCAAAGGTACTAGCAACGCACAAATGTGTTTTGTGATTTGTTGTAAATCTATTCAGACGTTTTGAAAAGGTAGAGATCAGACGCATTTGTAAATCTGGAAGGATGGGTTCCAGGGACTCTTGCGAGAGTCCCTTAAGCCTAACTTTAAAAAATAGAGCATTATGATTGGCCCATGGATATTTTTTCCCTTGAGCTCATTTGCTCCCACAGGAGTCAGTCTCCGAGCACCATTATTGGCTGCCTGCAACATGAGGAAAAATATTGCAGACAGTCATTACAGGCCTCAGGGACTTAGTCCCCTGTCCGGATGTTAATTTGAAAAAGAATATAAGAGGGTATGTTAGGGATACCCTACTATCTCAGGTCTTGTAAGGAGGTCTTAGAAGTACATCCCCCGTTACCCCAGCTGGGCCAAAATAAAAAAATATTTTTGAAAAAACTGCAATCGCCTGGGGATCACAGCTTTTTTTTTTTTTTTTTTAAATGAAATGGTGGCCAGGGGCTGCTGTGAAAATGTAAGAATAAGGGGGACAATTAAAAATGAAAGATGAAGGGGCCCCCAGCCCCAATGCTGATCCTGTAAAGACCCCGGGGACCTCCTCCCCTGGGCTGAGATCTAATTATAAGGGAGATGGGGGCATGGCCCCCCTCTCAGAGCCTTTAAAGGCTCCCAGGTCCCATCCTCTGGGGCCAGTTCCACTGTGGTGTCCCAGGAAGCCCACCCCCGGACATCGTTTCTGTCAAGGTACCACTCTCCTGAAGTTCAGGTTCCCCGGGAACAAAGATAGTCCGTCTTCTCACCTTCAGGCTAGTCTTCGACACTCTACAGTAACTGAGTGTGGGTGATTAGCCTAGGGCATAGGGGGAAGGAGTTCAACAAGATCACCCAGCACACGCAAATATAATTAATACAAAGTATATAATGTCAAAGCAAACATTCTTTGTTTTCTTATTCTTCTTCTTTTATTTTGTCTTTTGTTCTGTTGTTTAGATTCTTTAGCCTATGTTACTTAGCCAACACGTGTTTCGTCGTGATATGGACACAATATCCAGCGACTTCTTCAGGGCTAAGAGAATTATACAGAAAATAAACACTATAACGAGTGTCTTAAAACTTTAATCATAATAAATCACCTCACAGTGACTTTTGTGACAAGTTTAACTACCATGTGTATAATCAAAGTGACTTTGCATAGTGGAAACCCATGCGCATGGTTTGTTTTATCATCGTTCTTTGCTATCAAAATAGCCTTAAGGTCCAGCTTTAACTCAAAAGAGGTATCTCAACTAACATTTGGTGTGCAAGAACACGGTCATTCTTGAGACGTATGTAGTGAAATTCAAGCATTATTCAATCCTTTCGGAGTATTCATAATCCCAACATTTGTATAAAGAGTACAATCAACACTGTGCCTTCTAGATAAAAGTGTGAACCCCTAAAATCATAAAAGGGGGAAAGTAGCTTAATCCTCTTGGCGTAATGCCTAGTGTCAAAAGGGTAAGTACGAATAAGTATAGTTGCCTAGCCCAGGGACAGGTTTCTTACTAATGAGGACAATTTGGTTTTCAGATTTCAAATACCCCTACCTTCCTGTCGGTTGTATTTCCGTCCCGAAGGTAGTAATAATCCTAATATAGTTAAAATATGTCTTATACAAAATACGGGCATCCTTAAATATAGGACTGAAGCCTATGTATCCAATCCTATCATGGAGAAAATAAAAGGGGCGTGTCAATGGCAATCGGTCTCGCTATTGTTTAAACCAAACGTGACTCTATATCCATAATCCTACCCGTATGTGTTTTCGTAACGGAGTTCTAAAGTGAGTAAGCCAACCAACAAGGTCTGACGTCCCTAAGTTTGGCAATAAAAAACATGCGGTGCCGTGAAAAGTTTACAGAGAAAGAGGACTGCGTAAAAGGTGTTCTAATTGTGGAGGTGGGCCACGAGGGACACAACGTGTGCTAGATTATATCGGCACCTGAGACATAGTTGAGGCACACGTAGCTGGTGTGAGCCGGAAGTCCCGTGCGACTCCGGCTCCTTTATTTAAGCTCTCTGGCCACGCCTGGCCAGAGTGATACAATGTGCGGGGGTTCTTCCGGCCAGGGTCACGGGCCTATCTAACCACTAGACCGCTACACTAATTACAGCCACAAGACGTAAGCCATATTTGAATGCTAATAGGTCCACTTCTTTGTATATGTCCATTCCGAAGGGAAATATTAGTAGTAGGAATATCATTCAAATTGGTATATCAAGAATGCGTGCCAGACCTCGACCATGTATAGAAATTATGTTCATACGGGTAGAAACGTGGTCTATATTCACATCCCATAAAGGTCGCTAACTATGAAATGTAAAAACATAGAAAAGGGTTATGTTCTTAAGAAAAGCGAGTTGTCCTAATAACGTGTAAAAGAGTATGTAATAAAAAAAATATAGAATTGCGGAAAACGTTATGTGGGTGTGAGTGACACTCGAAAAAGTCCATACGGGTAGAAACGCGGTCTATATTCACATACCATAAAAGTTGAGCACTACGAAGAGTAAAGATATAACAGAGGGGGTGTGTACTTATAAAAAGCAAGTTGTCCTGATAATTTGTAGGTAAAGAGTATATCATAAAAAGATATATATATATGTAAATGCTGTCTTGCAGTAACTGTGAAAGCTGTTATCTGTGTGTCACTGACACTTGAAAAAAGGGGGTTTAAAAGTGCTAAAGTATTGGAGTCTGAAATGTAATGCATTAGACTAAAAAGATACATTCCTAAATATCTCTCGTTCTACTATTGAAAAGGAAAACCTGAGTATGGAACGCGTATCCTGGCAGCTAATTTTATTGAGTAATATGATGTGGAAGAGCCCTTCCATTAGTCCTGGGCGAAGCACTACGCTACGCTCGCGTAGTTTGTGAAGTTCGCGCTACTTCGCACTACGCGAACTGCACGTAGCACAGTGCGAACACGCGTAGCGTAGTGTTGCGTAGTGCTGCGGTCATTTTTTGCTTGCTCGCGGTCCTCAACGTCAAGTTGGCGACCGCGAGCAAGCAAAATGACATCCTGGCGAGACTTTTTCCATGTTCGCGATCGCGAGCATGGAAAATAAACCTCCCGGCGAGATTCCCAACGCGAGAAGGTCAGGTTTCTCATTGCGAGGGGTCGCGTATGCTCGCGACCGCTCGCGATGAGAAACTACCAGTTCGCGTTGAGAAAGCTGCAGCTCGAGGAAAAATCTACTCGAGCAGCAGAAAACTACAACTCGCACTGTGCAAGATGCCATTTTCAATGATTGCACAGTGCCGGTTGCTTGTCCGCACTGTGCAATCATTGAAAACAACATCTTGCACAGTGCGAACATGTTACTTCGCAGTTCGCGAAGTGCTACGCGTAGCTCGCGTAGTGCGAACTTCACTTTGCGTAGCTTCGCGAAGTGCTACTTCGCGAACTACGCCCACCCTTACCTTCCATATATGTTTTTCAAAAAATCCAAAATCCATTATTTCTCTGTTATATAAGAGGCTGGTCAGTGTGCTTGCTCCTCTTAGTGCAAAAATATGGGTATCCTACAAGTACAAAATATCGTATTGTCCTCTACACGATACATCTAGATGAACATTAATCTTTACATAGTCAACATTCATAAACATCTCCCCATTGGAGGATGGGCTATACGAAAAGTGAGCCTAAAGGGCCTCCTATAGCTTACAAGTAAAGTGAGATCTTACATATATAGAAATAGTTCATGGTGCCCATAACAATAATCACAAAGTCATAAAATTACCTATCATTCACATCACAGTACGGGATGTATGTCGTTACAACGCACACTTTTACAACACATGCACTTACAACGCATTTTTTACAACGCAACACCCACTACAACGCATTCCATTACATCGCATGACACTACAACGCATTTTTAAAAACTACCTTTACAACGCATTCCATTACATCGCATACTACCTTTACAACGCATACCATTACAACGCATAATATTAAATTGCCTTTAAGGTAAGTATTAGATAGTATAGGGTTAAAAATTACTATTCTAGCTCCAGGGGGTGCAACAGTAGGGTAATTGTTGGATAGTATAGGGGTAAAAATTACTATTCTAACTCCAGGGGGTGCAACAGTAGGGTAAGTGTTGGATAGTATAGGGGTAAAAATTACTATTCTAACTCCAGGGGGTGCAACAGTAGGGTAAGTGTTGGATAGTATAGGGGTAAAAATTACTATTCTAACTCCAGGGGGTGCAACAGTAGGGTAAGTGTTGGATAGTATAGGGGTAAAAATTACTATTCTAACTCCAGGGGGTGCAACAGTAGGGTAAGTGTTGGATAGTATAGGGGTAAAAATTACTATTCTAACTCCAGGGGGTGCAACAGTAGGGTAAGTGTTGGATAGTATAGGGGTAAAAATTGCTATTCTAACTCCAGGGGGTGCAACAGTAGGGTAAGTGTTGGATAGTATAGGGGTAAAAATTACTATTCTAACTCCAGGGGGTGCAACAGTAGGGAAAGTGTTGGATAGTATAGGGGTAAAAATTACTATTCTAACTCCAGGAGGTGCAACAGTAGGGAAAGTGTTGGATAGTATAGGGGTAAAAATTACTATTCTAACTCCAGGGGGTGCAACAGTAGGGTAAGTGTTGGATAGTATAGGGGTAAAAATTACTATTCTAACTCCAGGGGGTGCAACAGTAGGGTAAGTGTTGGATAGTATAGGGGTAAAAATTACTATTCTAACTCCAGGGGGTGCAACAGTAGGGTAAGTGTTGGATAGTGTAGTGTAATATTATGCGTTGTAATGGTATGTGTTGTAAAGGTAGTATGTGATGTAATGGAATGCGTTGTAAAGGTAGTTTTTAAAAATGCGTTGTAGTGTCATGCTATGTAATGGAATGCGTTGTAGTGGATGTTGCGTTGTAAAAAATGCGTTGTAAATGTAGTGTGTTGTAAAAGTTGCGTTGTAAAGGTTGTTCCCCCACAGTACGTGATGCCCTAGTTCTGTGAGGTACTTGCCAACAAAGTAATGTAGGTCAATATTCAGTCCTGTTTCTACACTTCGCAATCTAAGAATCCATAAAGCTTCCCTCCTACGTAGTCTAAGTTCCCTATTACCACCCCGAGGGTGTCTTTGTGTGTGTTCAACTCCATGGAAAGAGAAGTTTTTATTCCTATCTTGAGATGGACACTCTGCTATATGCAAAGATTTAGGGTATCTGACATCTCCTTGTTTGCCAGCTCTCATGTGCTCGCCGATTCTCTCTTTGGGGGGTCTGATGGTGCTGCCCACATATTTCTTTCCACATTTCCATACAATGATATATACCACAAATTTGGTGTTGCAGTTAATGCTGGATGTTGTTGTGTAGTTCTTGTTTCCTGGGCCATCAAATTGTTTCTTTTTGTCACATGACCATTTACGAGCAGCACAGTGGCCACATTTAAAGAACCCCAATGTATGTGGTGTTAGCCGATTTTTCTTTGTCTGAGAAATAGGGGAACTTGGGCTTAATACGTTTCTACGGCAAGTTCCCTTATGGAAAGTGATGTCAGGCCTATTTATGACGTAACCTTCAAGTGTTTTGTCAGCCTTCCGCACATACCAGTGTTTTTTTAGACTCTGTATTAGAATATCCAACATTCTGGTATAATCTAAAACCAGACGTACTTTGTCATCTTTGTCAGTTCTCTTGGTGCGTTCCCCTAGTGCGAGAGCATGCTTTAAATTCCGGGTCATAACTCCAATTGCATCTCGCTCGTATCATTTCCCCATAAGGGATGGCTCTGATCTGATGTCTTGGCTGTGCCCTTGAAGCATGTAAGGCAGCATGAAAAGAAGTGGGTTTTCTATACAAATTACTGTGTATCTTGTTGTCTCATATATAAAGTTCTACATCTAAAAATGTGACTATGCTCCGGTAATAGTGAATCTAATATTAAGTTCATTGCTATTCAAATGTTCAAAGAATTCACATAATTTCTCAGTTGTGCCAGTCCATATCATTCATAAGACAATCGTCTATAAATCTCCCCTAGTATAGAATTGAGTCATTCCACCTCAGTCCTTTGGGTCCCCAGATCCAAGTCTTTTCCAGCCATTCCATCCAAAGGTTGGCATACGAGGGAGAGAATCTGGAGCACATAGCTATTCCCTGTGTTTGTCGATACCATTTGTCCTTAAATAGGAATACAGGTATACAGTATTATCCAAAATCAGTTCCATCATGTTTATCAGCATCTCAGTGTGGTCCCACAAACTAGCTGATCTTGTGTTGAGAATTTGTCTCAGAGCATGTATTCCCAAATCTCGCTGAATGCTAGCATAAAGAGCAGTGACATCCAGAGTCACCAGTGTCATGCCTGTTTCCCAATTCAAATCCACAAGTATTCCCAAAATATGTTTATTGTCCCATATATATGATAGTAAGATGTTAACCAATGGTTTCAAAAACACATCTACATATTCGGAAAGTCTCTCCGTAGGACCCTCTATTCCAGATATGATGGGCTTGTCCGGAGGGAAGGAAAAAGGAAGAAGGAGGGGTTGGGAAGATATCTCTGTATGATATGCGGCAAGGCTCACTCAGGCTCCGATACAACTCTACGGCTCAGGGTACAAGCTTCCCAGTCATCATGCACCTCTTAGAAGCAAACACAGAGAAGAGGTAAGTAAGTCTAATAGAGGCACCTTTTTAGGTCGAGCCTAGAACAGCGCATGCGCTGTTGCTCGACTTTTAGTAAAGGGGATCTCGAAAGAGCTACCCAGGCATTTGCTGGCTGGCTACAAGCTTGAGTGCACGTGCGCTTGCACGCGCGGCCATCTGCCTTTCCTGCCTTTCCTTTGTTGTCATGGGTAATTAAGCACCTCTCCCCGGGCACTTTTTCATGTCATCGCTCGTTACCTCTTCTGCCCTCCCCCGCCCTTGGCTGAGCTTACTTCATGTAGCGCAGTCTGGGCCTATCTCTGCCTGCTCTTCCAGCCCTTACTTTCCTCCCACCGCTCGCTCAATCTCTATCTGAGCCTCTGTCTGGGATATTGTTCTTGCTGGGTTTTGCCTTTAAAGAGGGATGGTATATCTTTTACATATCCCCCTTCTGATCGCTTTCTATCAAGCTCTCTTGTTTTTATCCATTTTATTTTTGACCTAACATTTATTGATTTCCCTTTCTACAGCATCCATTATGGTTTTTCTATATGTTTCTTTTTAATGTGCCACATTTTCTTTCTCCTTTTGACTTGCTATGGCTTTTTAGCATTATCCGTTTTTATTCTCTTGTCTTATATGTTTACTTACTTTAATTTACTTCTCATACTCTTCCCTCCGTTTTTTTTCTGTATTGTATTTCTTTCTGTCCCTTTTCCGTTTCCAGTTTTTTATCCTCTTTTGCACTCACTACTCTAGGTAATCCCCTTGTCTTCTTCAACATACAGATCACAGCAAAGCCAGCACTTCCCTCAAACTGGCTCTTGAAGTGTGTGCCGCCCTCCCCTTGCCCCGAGTGGGCATGGACCACCTCTGCAGCCCGCTGCTGGCCCTAATCCCCGACACTTGTTTTTTTTTTTAAATGTCCACCTCTCACGGTGATGTTAAGAGAGGTCAGGCCGTCTCTCCTTGCCTCCTTCGAAGCCGGCACTCCCTCCCAGACTTGTTATGACATTACAGATCTTCAAAAACCAAACACAAGAGAGGCAGCGCTGACCCGGCACGGGCGCAGCCCCAGACCTGATCTTTATCGTGCGCAAACATGATAAGGGCTATTATCAACAACACATTTCTTTTAGCCCCACACACACACAACCACACACACAAACACACACAACCACACACACACACACACACACACACACACACACACAACCACACACACACACAACCACAAACACACAACCACACACACAACTACACACACAACCACACCCACACAAGCACACACACACACAACCACACACAACCACACACACACAACCACACACACACACAATCACACACACACAACCACACACACAACCACACCCAACCACACATCCACACACACACAATCACACCTGCACCCACAACTGCACCCACACACACAACCACACACACAACCACACACAACCACACACACAACCACATACAATCACACACAACCACACACACAACCACACACACACACAACCACACACACACCCACAACCGCACCTACACCCACAACTGCACCCGCACCCACAACTGCACCCACACCCACAACCACACCCACAACCACACACACAACCACACACACAACCACAAACACACAACCACACACAACCACACACACAAACACACAACCACACACACACAACCACAAACACACAACCACACACACACAACCACAAACACTCAACCACACACACAACCACACCAAGCATTGGCATAGCCAATAGGTCTCGCCTTTGGGACCTTATAAGTGTTTAGCCACGCAACAGTTGATATGGTTGCACCAAGGATATTGTGCTGCAGAACTAAATACTTAGAAGGTCCCAAAAGTGAAACCTATTGGCTATGCCAATGCTTGTTCTATTAATGTCACATGCAGTCCCTCCCTACCAGGTACTCTAAGCTCACTCGCCACAGCTATTGGTCAAGGGCGCCAATGATCCAAAGTTATTTTTATTTGTATAGGAAATGTGTCCAAGAACTCCTATTGCCAGCAGAGAAAAAGAAGCACATGAGTAATGTCTAAGGTAGACTATGAGGTTAGCTGTCGCTATTCTCTTAGCAAAGCGCTTACTCTTGGTATGGTTAAAACACTAGTGCAGTACAAAATTTTCAAAGTCTCTAGTTCTCTTTGTCTGTTCGACCATATTGTTTTCAATGTCTTTAACAATATCTTGGATAAGGCACAGTGCACTGACCTTTTGTGGGAGGGGCGTTCGTAAAATGCACGATGAATAAGTTGTGTGTTCTTGTTTTTGTCTTTCTCTTTAAAGTGCAGTGTGCGAGAGGAGTCCTAACACTGCTGATGTACTCTTTTGGGCCATCGGAAATCAAAAATCTGGAGCGAAGAAACCAGAATCGAGAGCTAGAGAAGAAAGGACCTTCTCCCAGGTAGGTTTCTTGAAGGCAAGCGCTGGGGAAATGTTGGACGCGATCTTTATAGACCGGGCACCAAGATGGCGACCAAATAGAGTGAGACTTTGAGACCTCGAGATTTCCCAGTTTGTTTATTTGGTGAAAGGTGGCCTCGTTGCAGAGTGATGCCTGGTAGGTGCTTTCTTGGGAGTCTTAGCACTCGGAGCATGTGGATGAAAACGTGTGCGTCATGGTAGTGGAGAGCATGTGACTAGGGGGTCAACTAATATCTTGAATGTGAGGCCAGGCCCAGGCCAGTCGGACACACAGGTGGTGTACAGACGGCGCATGAAGCACGAGTCATGGCAGTTTCTGTGTCTGCAAGAGCCTAGGCAGGGAAACTTGTCTGTTCCCAACTGGCGGGGGCTTTAAAAATGCTCCCACCTGGTGGGAGCAAACATTTGTTTCCCTGCCTGTGCTCTTGCGGGGAGGGAAACCCAGATTGCTCCAGCCCAGTGGGAGTAAGAACAAGCATTGGCATAGCCAATAGGTCTTGCCTTTGGGACCTTATAAGTGTTTAGCCATGCAACAGTTGCATAACTAAATACTTATAAGGTCCCAAAAGCGAGACCTAAAGGCTATGCCAAGCGGCCGTGCGGCCACGAAAGTGATCGCGATCAAACATCAAAGCAGCCGTGCGGCTGCGAAAGTGAAAGTAATCGCGGTAATGCGCGGCGCATGCGCCCGCGCACAAGCACTGTAGCTTTAGGCTGGCCTGGTAGCACTTTTTGGAGCCCTCTCAATAAGTTTCGCCAGACCAGCGCATGCGCTGTGTCAGGCGAGACCTAAAAACAGCTGCTAAGCTTCCCCCACAGCCCACCAGCATAGTGTGCTATGGGTGCCTCAGTTAGTGCACTGGGGGAACACATAGGCCCGCCGGGGATGGGATCCCTGGGGCCCTTTGTGGCTCGGGAGGGGTCTGTGTGCCTCCTTCCCTTTTACAAGTACATTTTGGCCCCTGGTGACGGGGTCCCCAGGGACTCCCCTTAATTAAAAAAAAAATTGGCTTCGAAAGGGATGGTGTCCCTCGGGCTTGTATAGGCTCGGGATGGGGGGTGCGGCCCGTTCCCTTTTTTTGACAAATCGACCCGTGGATGAAGCCTGCCTGAGTGAGGTCCGGACCTGCAGTCCAACTGCAAGCTGCGTATGCCAGAAGGCCGTGTGCTGCGTGAGGTTGACTACTTGCAATGTGTGCCGCCATGGACGACTTATCAAGAGCCATCCACGCAGACCTACAAAATAAGAAAAGCCTTCTACCATTCCAGGCACAATATTAAAGCTTTGTATTGGTAAAATACCATACAAGCCAACCTGATATGAGTAAAAGCATCTCCTGACGTGTGTTTTACTTTTATTAGAGCTCGTCAGAAAGTTATAGCTTTGTCTGGACATAAGGAAGCATCCAGCATAATTCAAAACAATACCCTTATAAGCTTAGACTGTATGCAAAAAAGAGCAGGGAACTCTGGGTAGTTTCCAAGTTTTGGATGGAGACAGCTACTTTATGTGGCACACTCAACAACACCACCAACAACTGTATCTGCTCACCTCAAATATCTGTTTTTCTAGCAGAGTTTTTAAGCATAGGATTAACACCGGGCCATCCAAGCCGGGCTGGAAAGTGACAAAGCCTTTCCCTATATTTACAGCAACGTTTTTAAGCATAGGATTAGCAATGGAGATCTACATTGATCGGAAAAACGACAAAAATCTTTTACTACCTAAGTCAGAGCATTGCAGCTTTCGATTGGTAAAATACCACCCAAGCCAGCGTGGATAAATTGTTGAAAAGGAGCAGTAGTTCCCAAGTTTAAGGCAAAGAGCAGCTCCTTCATGACGAGCACTCTACAACACCACTGACACCCAAACTCTGCTCACCTCAAATCTCTGTTTCTCTACCAGAGTTTTAAGCAGAGGACTAGCCTAGTGTCGTCCACGCCAAGCTAGACAGTAACAAAGCCTTTTGTCATTTTTACAGCAAAGTCTTTAAGCATAGGATTGGCAAGTGCCGTCCACGCTGACCTGAAAAATGACAAAAGCCTTTTACCAACCCAAGCACAGAATTACAGCCTTGGGTTGATGAAATACCATCAAAAACCAAACTGGAATAGATAAAAGCAACCCCTGACACGTATTATTAGCACTGGTCAGGGAGCTATAGCTTTGTCCAGGTACAAGAGAGCAATCAGTATAAGTCAAAACATTGCCCTTTCAGGCTTAGAGTGCCACATAAAGGATGCAAAAAAGACGAGGTAACAATGGGTAATTCCCATGTTTTCGACGGAGAGCAGCTCCATTAAATGGTACACTCTATAACCCCACCTCCACTCCAAAACTTCGTACCTCAAATGTTTGTATTTCTAGCAGAGTTTTAAAGCTAGGATTAGCATAGTGTCAGCCACGCCAAGCTAGAAAGGCATAAAGCCTTTTGGCATTTTTAAAGTGTGGTCTTTAAGCTCAGAAATTCACTGAAAAAACATTATAGTTAGGTGAAAATGTCAGGTAAAACATAACAATGTAAACTAAAAAAACACTGAAATTCACCAGTTATAATTTACTGAGCTAACTAGAGCTTGAGCCCCTACCCAGAGCCGGTATTGTCATCAGTGATGTAATTTGAGATGTTATCAGTGGTGTCATCAATGATGCCACTGAATATGTCATGCGGGATGCAATCTGTGAGGTCATAAGCACAGAAAATTGGAAGAACAGAGATTCATGTCATACAGAGGGTCGCGGGAAGGGAGTTTCAGATTCTTTCAGTGCTTCCTGAGAATGATTGGTTCACGCAGCCTTCTCATTTGAAGCTGGAAGGCTCCAGCAGAAAGGATTGTGTGTTTCTTGAACCCTGTTTGCATATGTCATAAAGTCTCATGCCTATTGTGACTAAAAGAT
The DNA here is from genome assembly GCF_964204655.1 of Triturus cristatus. Classification (NCBI taxonomy): domain Eukaryota; kingdom Metazoa; phylum Chordata; class Amphibia; order Caudata; family Salamandridae; genus Triturus; species Triturus cristatus. The sequence continues at coordinate 60,131,583 of NC_140591.1, read as the reverse complement.
AGTCATCATAATTTTAGACATTATTGTAAATGAACACTTCTAGCTAAAATTGCTTGACATTTAAGCTTGTGACATTACACAGATGCATTGAACCATGCGTTAAGGGATCTCTGCAACCAGTAGTAGCCCATCCTTAAGGGCGGAGGGGTCACGTCCCCTCATCTTTTTCCAAGCATGAAGAGTGTCTGTCAGGTTGAGCAAAGGTCAGCCTGACAGACACTATTCATGTTCAGATCGAGCAACCAGGCGCAGTACTTGCGCTAAATGCACATGCGCCTGACTGTCTGAGCGGAACTTTCCCAGGTGAAGATGTCAAAGCCCTGTGGGCGTGATCTCCTCAGCTTGGCAAAGCGCTTGGTGGTTCTCCCCCTCATGATGAGGAAGAACATCACTGGTAGCCGGAGACCTTGGCACTTCAGTTTTAGACCCTGGAGTGCTGAGGGCTGAGTGACTGTCACTGACACCTCGTCATAGAGTGGGGTGGGGTCAGCAACTCTCACTGACCCCATCCCACTCGATGATGCGTAAGGGACTGCTGCCGACTCTCATTGGCTGACCTATAGTGTGCCAATGAGAGGAGGCAGCAGTCTACAACATCACCAATCACAGAGGCTTTCCTCCCACCACCCAAGATGCTGCAGCTGGTAAGTTTTAAGCTTTTTAATGTTTGGTGCATGCGTGCATGTGTGTATGTAAGGATGTATGTGTATTTGTGAGTACTTGCTGTGAATGGGGGTGTGTGTGCGTGTAAATGCATGGGTGTGAGTGGGTGTACATATGTGCGTGTATGGCCTGCCCACCAACCTCCCCCACCCCCGTTTGAATTACCATCCGCCTCTGTTTGCAACAAGCTCATGTTATGCGCAGCAGGGCTGACTCGGCATTTCATCATCTTGAAGATGATTCTGTGAGTATCACTGATGTGGGCAACTGTAACAAGTGTCATCTTCAGTGGTCTCGATCTTGATAATGAAGGAAAGAGGTTATTTATTGGATAGACTAGGTTCGGATTCCGTCAAGTTAAACAGGAGGTTAGTGTCATCATAGTGGGCGAACCAAACCCTTTGTGATGTTACAGAGGGCCCATTGACATCATAGCGAATGAGCCGAGCCCTTTGTGATGTTACATAGAGCCCATTGACATCATAGCGAATGAGCCGAGCCCTTTGTGATGTTACATAGAGCCCATTGACATCTTAGCCGAATGAGCCGAGCCCTTTGTGATGTTTTGTAGGGATCATTGACATCATAGCGGGCGAGCCGAGCCCTTTGTGATGTTTTGTAAGGCCCATTGACATCATAGCGGACGAGCCCTTTTTGATGTTACGTAGGACCCATTGACATCATAGCAGACATGCCGAGCCCTTTGTGATGTTGCCTAGGGTCCACTGACATTATAGCGGACGAGCTGAGCCCTTTGTGGTGTTACGTAATGCCCATTGACATCATAACGAACAAGCCAAGCCCTTTGTGATGTTACATAGGGCCCACTTATATCATAGCAGACGAGCCCTTTGTGATGTTACGTAGGGCCCATTGACAGCATAGCGGATGAGCCGAGCCCTTTGAAATGTTATGTAGGGCCCACTGATATAGCAGACAAGCCAAGCCCTTTGTGATGTTACATAGGGCACACTGACATCATAGCAGAGGAGCCCTGTGTGATGTTACATAGGGCCCACTGACATCATAGCAGACAAGCCCTTTGTTGTGTAATGTAGGGGCCACTGACATTATAGCGGACGAGCCAAGCCCGCTGTAATGTTACGTGAGGCCCATTAACATCATAATAAGCGAGCCAAGCCCTTTGTGATGTTATGTAGTGCCCACTGACATCACAGCAGACAAACCGAGCCCTTTGTGATGTTACGTAGGGCCCACTGACATCATAGCGGATGAGCCAAGCCCTTCGTAATGTTATGCGGGGCCCAGTGACATCATAACGGGCGAGCCGAGCCCCTTGAGATGTTATGTAGGGCCCACTGACATCATAGCAGACGAGCAGAGATCTTTGTGATGTTACATAGGGCCCACTGACATCATAGTGGACGAGCTGAGCCCTTTGTGATGTTACGTAGGGCCCATTGACATCATAGCGGATGAGTCTCACCTTTGTAATGTTACGTAGGGCCCATTGACGTCATGGCGGACGAGTCTAACCCTTTGTGATGTTACATAGGGCTCATTGACATCATAGCGGACGAGTCTAACCCTTTGTGATGTTACATAGGGCTCATTGACATCAAAGCGGACAAGTCTAACCCTTTGTGATGTTACATAGAGCTCATTGACATCATAGCAGACAAGTCTCACCTTTGTAATGTTACGTAGGGCCAATTGACATCAAAACTGACGAGCCAAACCCTTTGTGATGTTAGTAGGGCCCACTGACATCATAGTGGCCTAGCTGAGTCCTTTATGATGTTAAAGTACGGCCCACTGACATCATAGCTGGCGAGCCAAGCCCTCTGTGATCTTACATACGGCCCACTGACATCAGAGGCGGACGAGCCAAGCACTTTGTGATGTTACGTGGGGGCCATTGACATCATAACGGGCGAGCCGACCCCTTCGTGATGTTATGTGGGGCCCATTGACATCATAACGGGCGAGCCGAGCCCTTTGTGATGTTACGTAGGGCCCACTGACATCATAGTGGATGAGCCGAGCCCTTTGTGATGTTATGTAGGGCCCACTGACATCATAGTGGATGAGCCGAGCCCTTTGTGATGTTATGTAGGGCCCACTGACATCATAGCGGACAAGTCTAACCCTTTGTGATGTGATGTAGGGCCCTTAGACATCATAGCGGACGAGTCTAACCCTTTGTAATGTTACGTAGGGCTCACTGACATCATAACAGGCAAACAAGCCCTTTGTGATATTATGTAGGTCCCACTGACATCATAGTGGCCTAGCCTAGTCATCTGTGATGTTAAAGTACGGCCCACTGACATCATAGCGGGCGAGCCAAGCCCACTGTGATGTTGGGTAGGACCCACTGACAACATAGTGGACAAGCAGAGTTCTTTGTGATGTCACACAGGGCCCATTGACATCATAGTGCACAAGCCGAGCTCAATGTGATGTTATGTAGGGCCCACTGACATCATAGTGGATGAACCAAGCCCTTTGTGATGTTTGTAGGGCCCATCGACATCATAGCAGATGAGCAGAGCTTTTTGTGATGTTACATAGGGCCCAATACATCATAGTGGACGAGCCGAGCTCTTTGTGATGTTAGGTAGAGCCCACTGACATCATAGTGGCCTAGCCGAGTCTTTTGTGATGTTAAAGTATGGCCCATTGACATCATAGTGGACGAGCTAAGCTCTTTGTGATGTCATGTGGGGCCCATTAACATCATAGGGGGCGAGCTGAGCCCTTTGCGATGTTACGTAGGGCCCATTGACATCATAGCGGACGAGCCAAGCTCTTTGTGATGTTACATAGGGCCTACGGACATCATAGTGGATGAGCCGAGCCCTTTGTGATGTTACGTAGGGCGCATTGACATCATAACGGCCGAGTCTAAGCCTTTGTGATGTTACGTAGGGCACATTGACATCATAGTGGACGAGTCTAACCCTTTGTGATGCTACGTTGGGCCAAAATGACATCATAACAGGTGAACTATCCCTTTGTGATGTTACGTAGGGCCCACTGACATCATAGTGGCCTAGCCGAGTCCTTTGTGATGATAAAGTACGACCCACTGACATCATAGCAGGCGAGCCAAGCACTCTGTGATGTTGCGTAGGGCCCATTGATATCACTGCGGAAGAGCCGTAGCCTTTTGTGACGTTAATAAAAGCCAAAGACGTTATGCTGGATGAACCGAGTCCTTTTTTTTTACAGAGTTTTATGTAGGCCGAACTTGACCAGAAGGTATCGGGTATCAGAGCGCTTTACATAGCACCAGTTGCATTAAATGAGGACACAGTCATTTTTGTTAGGCACGGGGAGATTAAGTGATTTGCCAATAATCACAGTATGCTCAGTGTCTTGCTGAGACTGGAACCCGGTTCCCCAGATTCGAGGTGGACAACCCTAGCCGTTAGGCCAACTCCTTTGTGATGTTACTGAACTCCGAGATAATTTATACAACATGACATGATACAGCTACAGGTATTTTATCTTGTATGATAGAACCCACCATACACACAGAAACACAGTGTAAAAAGTTAAGAGAAACGAACTTGTGTTTTCCACACAGATTTACCTAATTAAACAGGTAAAAGGTGTTTGTGACTGTCCGGCATTCAATAAGGGCCCCACCTGAAGATATTCCACACATGAGGGGATGATGTGGCATTAGTTTCATTTAGTCCACACTTCCAAACATTCATTTGGAAAGGAAAAACTCCAGACAGATCTATACATAGGTATGTGGCAAGTCTGCCAGAGGGCTTCGAAGCATCTCTTCTCCGCGAATACTAAGGATACTTCCTGGGAATAAACAGCATGGGCCGGGAAAGACCACATATTATTGGAGGTCACAAGTACACGCCCTCCTGCCGGACCAATAGCTAGAGAGATGCAAAACCTCAATACCCAATAAAAGGGTAGGGACCCTCTTAGCCGCAATGTTGGTACTTCTACTTTGGCAGATTCCACTGCAAAACCTTTGAGTTTAAATGTTCATTTATATATTCTCCCCCCAAAAAATCTTTGTTTGATGTGTATATCCATGTAGGACTTTCATGCCCAAATATTAGGTTTTTATATCGAGCTACAAAAATATTGTATCTAGAAAATCAACTACCTCTAACTTGTTAATGTAAGTATGAACCAGCAAGTGTAGATTTACTATTCTTAACTCCACATATACGTACCTACATGATGTATGTGCTGACCTATAGATGCTGACTTGGACGATAGAACGGCAGTCTATATTCTGAATATCCTATTTTAGTAGGGCGATATAAATAAAACTCATCGAGGAGGTGGAGCAGCCCGTCCAGGACCAATACATCAGTTACACGGCATCACATCACGTGATTTTTTTGTGATTGCCTTTTTAAATTGATCGTGTCTGGGAGCAGGCTGATCTAGCATAGTATTAGATCATGGGTGTCCATTGTAGGTCCAGGAGGGCCAGATCTGTGCTTAAAAGTTAGAAGTCACTGTTATAGCCACACATAAGAAATAATACCTAAGAATAGAAGGCTCTTGTTGGTGGAAATACCGCCACAGAATGTGTGGCAAGCTTAGGTGGGCATCGAATCATTTGTTTTCCACCCGGGATCTCAGAACTGCTCAGATCCTTTTGAACCTCAGGAAGAGACTGAAGACCCTTCTCTTTAAGGAGATTCACCTCCATCACACTAGAACCTGCCTCTTGCAAGAGACTGAAGACCCTTCTCTTTAAGGAGATTCACCTCCATCACACTAGAACCTGCCTCTTGCAAGAGACTGAAGACCCTTCTCTTTAAGGAGATTAACCCCCATCACACTAGAACCTGCCTCTTGCAAGAGACTGAAGACCCTTCTCTTTAAGGAGATTCACCTCCATCACACTAGAACCTGCCTCTTGCAAGAGACTGAAGACCCTTCTCTTTAAGGAGCATCACCCCCATCACACTAGAACCTGCCTCTTGCAAGAGACTGAAGACCCTTCTCTTTAAGGAGCATCACCCCCGTCACACTAGAACCTGCCTCTTGCAAGAGACTGAAGACCCTTCTCTTTAAGGAGCATCACCCCCATCACACTAGAACCTGCCTCTTGCATGAGACTGAAGACGCTTCTCTTTAAGGAGCATCACCCCCATCACACTAGAACCTGCCTCTTGCAAGAGACTGAAGACCCTTCTCTTTAAGGAGCATCACCCCCATCACACTAGAACCTGCCTCTTGCAAGAGACTGAAGACCCTTCTCTTTAAGGAGATTCACCTCCATCACACTAGAACCTGCCTCTTGCAAGAGACTGAAGACCCTTCTCTTTAAGGAGATTCACCTCCATCACACTAGAACCTGCCTCTTGCACGAGACTGAAGACCCTTCTCTTTAGGGAGCATCACCCCCATCACACTAGAACCTGCCTCTTGCAAGAAACTGAAGACCCTTCTCTTTAAGGAGATTCACCTCCATCACACTAGAACCTGCCTCTTGCAAGAGACTGAAGACCCTTCTCTTTAAGGAGCATCACCCCCATCACACTAGAACCTGCCTCTTGCAAGAAACTGAAGACCCTTCTCTTTAAGGAGATTCACACCCATCACACTAGAACCTGCCTCTTGCAAGAGACTGAAGACGCTTCTCTTTAAGGAGCATCACCTCCATTACACTAGAACCTGCCTCTTGCAAGAGACTGAAGACCCTTCTCTTTAAGGGGATTCCCCCCCATCACACTAGAACTTGCCTCCTGCAAGAGACTGAAGACCCTTCTCTTTAAGGAGCATCACCCCCATCACACTAGAACCTGCATCTTGCAAGAGACTGAAGACCCTTCTCTTTAAGGAGCATCACCCCCATCACACTAGAACCTGCCTCTTGCAAGAAACTGAAGACCCTTCTCTTTAAGGAGATTCACCTCCACCACACTAGAACCTGCCTCTTGCAAGAGACTGAAGACCCTTCTCTTTAAGGAGATTCACCCCCATCAAACTAGAACTTGCCTCTTGCAAGAGACTGAAGACCCTTCTCTTTAAGGAGCATCACCCCATCACATTAGAACCTGCCTCTTGCAAGAGACTGAAGAACCTTCTCTTTAAGGAGCATCACCCCCATCACACTAGAACCTGCCTCTTGCAAGAAACTGAAGACCCTTCTCTTTAAGGAGATTCACCTCCATCACACTAGAACCTGCCTCTTGCAAGAGACTGAAGACCCTTCTCTTTAAGGAGCATCACCCCCACCACACTAGAACCTGCCTCTTGCAAGAGACTGAAGACCCTTCTCTTTAAGGAGCATCACCCCCATCACACTAGAACTTGCCTCTTGCAAGAGACTGAAGACCCTTCTCTTTAAGGAGCATCACCCCCATCACACTAGAACCTGCCTCTTGCAAGAGACTGAAGACCCTTCTCTTTAAGGAGATTCACCTCCATCACACTAGAACCTGCCTCTTGCAAGAGACTGAAGACCCTTCTCTTTAAGGAGCATCACCAATATCACACTAGAACCTGCCTCTTGCAAGAGACTGAATACCTTTCTCTTTAAGGAGCATCACCTCCATCACACTAGAACCTGCCTCTTGCAAGAGACTGAAGACCCTTCTCTTTAAGGAGCATCACCTCCATCACACTAGAACCTGCCTCTTGAAGAGACTGAAGTCCCTTCTCTTTAAGGAGCATCACCCCCATCACACTTGAACCTGCCTCTTGCAAGAGACTGAAGACCCTTCTCTTTAAGGAGATTCACCTCCATCACACTAAAACCTGCCTCTTGAAAGAGACTGAAGACCCTTCTCTTTAAGGAGCATCACCTCCATCACACTAGAACCTGCCTCTTGAAGAGACTGATGTCCCTTCTCTTTAAGGAGCATCACCACCATCACACTAGAACCTGCCTCTTGCAAGAGACTGAAGACCCTTCTCTTTAAAGAGCATCACCTCCATCACACTAGAACCTGCCTCTTGAAGAGACTGAAGACCCTTCTCTTTAAGGAGCATCACCCCCATCACACTAGAACCTGCCTCTTGCAAGAGACTGAAGACCCTTCTCTTTAAGGAGCATCACCCCATCACACTAGAACCTGCCTCTTGCAAGAGACTGAAGACCCTTCTCTTTAAGGAGCATCACCCCCATCACACTAGAACCTGCCTCTTGCAAGAGACTGAAGATCCTTTTCTTTAAGGAGCATCACTCCCATCACACTAGAACCTGCCTCTTGCAAGAGACTGAAGACCCTTCTCTTTAAGCAGCATCACCCCATCACACTAGAACCTGCCTCTTGCAAGAGACTGAAGACCCTTCTCGTTAAGGAGATTCACCTCCATCACACTAGAACCTGCCTCTTGCAAGAGACTGAAGACCCTTCTCTTTAAGGAGATTCACCTCCATCACACTAGAACCTGCCTCTTGCAAGAGACTGAAGACCCTTCTCTTTAAGGAGCATCGCCCCCATCACACTAGAACCTGCCTCTTGCAAGAGACTGAAGACCCTTCTCTTTAAGGAGATTCACCTCCATCACACTCGAACCTGCCTCTTGCAAGAGACTGAAGACCCCTCTTTAAGGAGATTTACCTCCATCACACTAGAACCTGCCGCTTGAAGAGACTGAAGTCCCTTCTCTTTAAGGAGCATCACCCCCATCACACTAGAACCTGCCTCTTGCAAGAGACTGAAGACCCTTCTCTTTAAAGAGCATCACCTCCATCACACTAGAACCTGCCTCTTGAAGAGACTGAAGACCCTTCTCTTTAAGGAGCATCACCCCCATCACACTAGAACCTGCCTCTTGCAAGAGACTGAAGACCCTTCTCTTTAAGGAGCATCACCCCCATCACACTCGAACCTGCCTCTTGCAAGAGACTGAAGACCCTTCTCTTTAAGGAGATTCACCTCCATCACACTAGAACCTGCCTCTTGAAGAGACTGAAGACCCTTCTCTTTAAGGAGCATCACCCCCATCACACTAGAACCTGCCTCTTGCAAGAGACTGAAGACCCTTCTCTTTAAGGAGCATCACCCCCATCACACTCGAACCTGCCTCTTGCAAGAGACTGAAGACCCTTCTCTTTAAGGAGCATCACCCCCATCACACTAGAACCTGCCTCTTGCAAGAGACTGAAGACCCTTCTCTTTAAGGAGCATCACTCCCATCACACTAGAACCTGCCTCTTGCAAGAGACTGAAGACCCTTCTCTTTAAGGAGCATCACCCCATCACACTAGAACCTGCCTCTTGCAAGAGACTGAAGACCCTTCTCTTTAACCCCTTCGATGCTGCGCAGATTCCGCCGCTGTGCTGGCGGAATCTTGCGCGGGCGTGGTCATGACGGAATGGTTCCGTCATGAGCACAGCTCAACCGTGGGTCATGACGGAACCATTCCGTCATGAGCACCGAAGGGGTTAAGGAGATTCACCTCCATCACACTAGAACCTGCCTCTTGAAAGAGACTGAAGACCCTTCTCTTTAAGGAGATTCACCTCCATCACACTAGAACCTGCCTCTTCCTTGCGTCCCATAGCAGTTGTATAATGCCTTGTGCTCCCACCCGAGTTCAAGCACTCTGCTGCTTTTCAGCTTAGTTTGCACTATATAGGTGCCTATACATACACACATGCATACATACATGCATAGATGCATGCATGCATAGACACATGTATACATACATAAATGCATGCATAGATGCATATATACATACATACATGTACACACACATAAATGCATGCATAGATGCATTTATACATACATACATGTATACACACATAAATGCATGCATAGATGCATTTATACATACATACATGTATACTCACATAAATGCATGCATGCATACATACAAAAACCCGGTTTCCTACAGTTAGTAGTAAAACTAAGAATGGAAAAATGTGAGAACTTTACCTTGATTGGTCGAGGCGTTTACACCGATCACGGCTGAGCTTACCTCCATACGCTGAAAAGGAAAAACTGATCAGGGCAGAGGGAGGGACGACTACAAGAAGGTAAAACAAGCATTTACAATGCAATGGTCTCGGCATTGTTAAAGTTAGAGCTATTGGCATTGCTCATGACATTATTTTTGTTTATGTTTTTGTCTTTAAAACATTTAAAGAAACGGCATTGTTATTTACAATGTCAATAGCTTAATCACTCAAATGCGAGACCTATTCCATTTGCACCCAAAGAGAGCCACCCACCCACACACACACAGAGCCACCCACCCACAGAGCCACCCACCCACACACACACAGAGCCACCCAAAGATCCACCCACAGAGCCACCCACCCACAGAGCCACCCACACAGCCAGCCAGTGCACTCTAGGGCAGTACTTAATTTGTATTAAAAAAAAAAGTGCCAGGGCTCTTGACAGAAGGCGATTGCAACTTGCACCACACATTGTCCCTGACATGCTGCTAAAGATCATAACAACACAACTACTAACCATCACACTCCTACAAATGAGACAATTCGGACTATTTCAGGCCCCCAAAGCTATAAGAATTCACAATTTGAGTTTTCATCAATATATTTATTACGAAGTGCAGGACCTTTCCAAGGCACACTACATACATTCACTCCAAAAATAAAACATGTAGGTAAAAAACATTGCCATTAACAGTGTCAATAGCCCTAACTCACAAATGGTAGACCTATTTGCATTGCAAATGCTTGTTACAATAATGACCCATTGTCGTGAAGTTGAGTCTCAGCCCGTTTTTTCTGCTAACAGGTGGGACTTGCAGTTTTCAAAGTCTTTGCGCGACTAGATCAACTAGTCTAGGTTTTCCTAACGCTTGAGGTCCTTTTCGTACCATTATTGATGAATGACTAGAAGTACCAGAAAGCAAAGTAAAAGATATCTACTCGTCCATTGAAAGCAATAAACCACATTATATTTTTCATATTTTAAATACACAAAAGTACAGCCAAAAAACACACTGTGGGTGGGTTCCACTCCCCCCCCCCCCTAATGTGGCATTCATCTGTAACCTGGAAGACTTATTAACTGGGCAGCATTATGCCGAAGATGAGAAGGTAATCCTCCCAAACAGCAGACTGGTAAGAATGGAGGGTGTCTGAACATGATCCATTTCATTAAGAACTCTGGCGTCATAGGACTGAGGGGCTCATACATGGACTGACTCTTAGACGTGCAGGCATGATGGGGGGAAGGCTGCCAAGTCTCCCAGGTCCACGTGTTACTTGCATTTAATTTCCGGATATTGTAATTGGATAAACAGGGGTGGTAAATAAAATACCCAGGCTGGGTGGCCCTACTCATGTGCGGGCCTGAAGGGCGGAGTCTCTTACCATCCTCATCAAGGCGCCTTGTTAATCCACGACAGCTGCTCAAAGCGCTACACTTGTAGCGTGGAGTATAGTTTAGTTTAGAATAACATTGCTAGCTAATGAGCAGTCATTAGTAAGGTTTACCAGTTAGCTACCTATCTCGGAAAGCCATGATTGTGCTTCGGGGATTATATCAACCAAGAAGCACTTCCTTTCTTTCAACTAGTGGTAGAAATAAGAACATGTTGGCCAAAATTCTGGCAGTTTATAGGGAAAATACGGTGTCTTTCTTTTAATCACAATGTATTGGGGCATCAGCGCGCTTGTCACCTACAAGAACAACAACTCCCATAATGATGGGGCTTGCAGTGCAGGCACTGTTGTTTTGGACTTAAACCATTTTACACCGAACTACACTTCCCAGAAGACCACCGGGAAGTGGCAGCGCCAATGTACATTAGGACCAGGAACTGGCCTCATGAGATTGGTAATTCCATTACCAGACCCTGAAGCCGTAAAATGTAAGCGACTGAACTCAGACATGCCAACACTCCCGATTCAGGCGGGAGACTACCGATTTCATGGCTAGTCTCCCGCCTCCCGATTCCTGCAAGCAAAAACCCGATTCCTCGGGGTTTCAGCAGACAGGGCTTGGTATTGTGTAATGTGCTAATTCTTCCATCAATAGTCAGAATGGCGATGCAGGAGGTCTAGAAGAGGTGAAAAACCAACAAAGCCTCATTAACAAGCGAATGGTCTGTGAAGTACTGGGAAGGGGGGGGCGGCGGCTGTGTGTGTGCCCGAAGCTGTTTCAGCCCGGGCTGATGGGGGAGGGGGGGGTGTATGCACTGACCGCAACCTGCCAGGCCAGTGCAAACTCTTGCATCCCCCTCTTTCTCTGCCTGCCATTGCGCTCCATGCTTATGAAAGGTGATAAAAAAAAACAGGTGAATTTGCTTTCAAATGTTCGATCCTGCAGCAGCACACTTCCAAAGTCCATACATGACAGAAACCCGATTGAAGGCCCCATTCTCCCGATTTTTTTTAAATCTCCCACTTTGCTTTTCTGAAATGTTGGCATGTATGTGAACTACATGCCCCACAGTGCTCAACTGCCCTGAATTCCACCGGGCCTTCCGCCTCGAGAACCGCTATGGCCACCCCACGTGGCTGCGAATCTGTATTTTCCCCACCTTCCTTCGCGCCGAGTCAGACAAGTACCTCCACTGCTCAATTCAGCCTCCTGCTCGTTCCGCCATTGCCGCGGCGGCTCCGGTTGCCATGTTCCCGGCCTGAGCCCTCTGGTCTGCCGCCCAATGGCATCCATGCCTGTGAAACCCCGCCCCATCATTGAACCTTTCATCCAATGACAGAGCGAGGCTTGAAACGCAGACTGCGTACTTTACTGTGCAACCGGCATTCACAACAAACTTCGCGCAAACTGAAGTTGTAAAAGTTCTTGGCAATAACAAAAAAAATGTTTTGGGTTTTTTTTTACATTTTGTTCGAACGGGATTTAATGGTGCTTAAAGACGACTGGTCTTACTGGTTTAAAATTTGCATAGACAGTGTGCCACATCGGGTTTCTAATTTGTGGTTTGAAACACATAAACCAGAGACCAGAGCAGCAGCCGAACACGGGAGATGACAGCAGGGGGAGAGGACGCCATTAACACCACCGCCTTTCTCCGAGGTCAAGCAGAAATGCCTCTGAGAAACGCAGTGGCGTTTTCGGATTCGGGGGCATGTTTCTCTTTCTCTCCTCTTGCCATTGGCTGGAATGTTTACATTCCAGAGGAGAGAAAGAATCGAAAAAACACGCCCCCGAATACGAAAAAGACGGGGCTTGTTTGGAGAGACAATGCTCTTCTCCAATGGCTGACCAGTATTTCAGAGGCCAGCCAATGGAGAAGAGGTATAAAAAGGGGCGGGTTAAAGCCCTACTCCAAAACGTTAAATCTCGGAGCGTGACTGCGCAAGCGCAGCCTTCGAGCCGAGACCTAAAAACATTTCCTTAAGTCCGGCCTGAGCAACTTTGCCTCTTCATAGGATCTGAAAAAGGCAAGAGGCAAAAAAGACACCGACCCAGAGCCTAGTTTATCCTGATTTTTCCCAAGCTGAGTTTTGAGCACAAAGTTCGAGGACAGGGCGGGGCAGCTCATCTTTCTGTCACTCCTAGCTAAAGTTTTCACACCTCCAGAAAAGTTTCTAAGTGGGAAGGTCTCAATCATCCATAACTCTTGAGAAGGGCAAACCAACAGCCTGAGTCTCACCTAGCTTCCTGCAGGTCAGTACCACCCCACTCCCATAAAGAGAGTGAGTGCCACGGACGCCACTCACCTCTGGTGCCAGCGGTGTCTGTCTCCCGGTCTCTGCTGACAACCTGTGCTCAGCACCAGATCCTAAGAGAGTGGACATGCGTAGGGTAGAAATACATTTGCATCATTTTTGCGACATTTCGTGTCATTTCAGCATTTTGACTTTTGCACACCTCAGTAGCAGGGAGCTTCTCTCACTAATATACCACCCCCGCTCCAAAGTCTAATGTAGATCTGACATAATATAAATCACGCAGGTGCAAATCGAGTCATTTTGGTAATTTTGCATTACGTTTGTGCACAACTTTGTGTAATTACGCGCCATTCGCTGTGATATTGGCAGTAAATGAGCCATTCATGGTAAAAATTTGCCGAAGAACTTAAGTGGGCTATGTTCCAAATACCTTTGTTTCTTTGCACGATTTTGTAGCGTGAAGACGCATTTTGTGCTACAATGTAGTATTAAATAACGGATTTGCATTTTGCATAATTATACATAGTTTTGCATAAGTTTGCTGAAATTTCACTTAACTGTTTGAAAGGAAACTGCACAAGTTACGCACACCCCCATTCTAATGACGCATGCCTGTTCCTCTCAGTGGCAGGGGCAGTGTCACTAGCATACCATCCCAAGCTGCTCTCACTAACAAACAAGAACTCCATTCACTAACAACCCCCCTGCAGTGCTCAATTTGAGCCGGTGGTTTGCGGTGCTCGACACCTGCACTTCATTGTCAACACCGGCGCTTGTAACAGACTGCCACAAGGTGGCGCTGTCTGGCTAATTTAGAGATGAGCACAACAACAGTTAATCACTAATTCTATATACCCTAAAAATAACTATTACCTGCCTCCTAAACCACTCATATAGCTCTGGGGGCCGGAAATAGTGCGAATTGTCACACTTGTAGGAGTGTGGTGGTTAGTGTTACTGACATTGGCAGCATGGCAGGAGCAATGTGTGGGGGGAGGGGCTGCAGTGGCCTTCCTGATGAGAACCTTGGCACTTATGTGTTTTTATAAATTCAGCACTTCCCCCCCTGAGAATAGAGCTTAGTGCAGTGTGTCTGCACACCTCGAAGACAAACAGTGTCTCTAACTACCAAAACATTCCCTGGCTGAAAGCCCCTCTGCAGGGACGACCTCAGCCTTCCGGTTTTACAGGCCCGAGGCGAGGTTTATGACACATCCGAGCCGGTTAAAGAGCCTTCGGCCCCAGTGACAGCGTCTTTGCAAAGTGTGAGAACTCACAAAAGGCAGACACATCTTACAGCATCTGCAGCCTTCAGTGCTTGGCGGCGCACGACTCCCCCGGGGGCGTCTGGGAGAACTTCCAGCCCAAACTGTTATCTCTTTATTCACAGTTTATAGCTAAAAATACATGCCTGGGGAACACGTCATCGCGCCGCCTGCGCGCGGCGCAGTCACAAGGTATGGAAATGTAAAGATGGATGGCGTGGCTCCACATGACGGGGGGACAGCAGGCAGCGACTGGGGTACACAGCAGGCAAGCGCCTCGGGGGGCTGGGGCTGTGAGTCCGCGCTATAGGAAGGACAGGCGTCTTATAGAAATCATGGCGGCTCCGGAGGATGTAAGAGGGTGGTTCACGAACTCCTAGATAGTCCAAAAATTAAAAATTCCTTAGAACTGTACATTAACTCTATGCATCTCCGGAGGATGGCTGTATTCAGACACCTTGTTGGACTTGAAACAACTTCAGAACGCCATCAGATAAGAAAGAGTTTCTAAAGTAACACGCGTCTGAGTAGAAACCCGAAAACACTGTGCATTAGGGCCTGATGTACAAAAGGCTGGTAGCAAAATACTGGTCGTAGATTCCGGGCGGTATTTTTGTGACCAGTCTTGAAGTTTGTGAAGTGACCTATGGATCATTGGGTCGGTTTGCACAATTCAGAGTTAGGGTGGGTTGAGTCTGACTTTCCTCATGAATATTTATGGGGTGGGTCACAAAGTGCGACTAATCAGATTGGATGACGTCACAGGAATGGCGGCAGGCCCGTCTGATTACATTTCAACAAAGTAAGTTATTTTTTAAACGTCATTTTCCTTACAGAAAACGGGCTACAGTTAAAAAAAGGTTAGCTTTTTCAATAAAGTGTGTTAGACAATTGACAGGGGTCTACTGGCCGACTGCCTACTTCCCCCAAAATCTTTTTACATAAATCACAAAGTGGGTGGGGTCCTTTGGGGGCGCGGACCCCTTCCCTGTTGTGAATGCATTGCCACTTGCTCTCAGCAATCAGTAATTATTCAATGTTTTGTGGTCGGATTACGGTTGCAAAGCATTGATGGGTCACACGCTGATTCAACATGTGGCAGGAAGGCCTATAACACAATGAGTGATTCACAGAAACGAGACTGAGGCAAAAAGATTCTTGCTGTTACTTTCAAAGAGACAGTAGATCAAAGTAAGGGTGGTGCACGGATCTAGAAGATCAGCCTCCTAATCTGACGTATAGGAGACCAGCTCCATGATGTCACTTGATAAAGCATGATCAGCACACGCCATATCATATAAAATACACATTGATTCAATGATATAATGCACAGACTCCTTCTGAATTTTTCAAAAAGTGTTTCTTTATTCTCATCCTTTTGTTACAAACACTTTTCTTCTACTGTAGCCAACATGTTTCGTCTCTTGAAAGAGACTTCTTCAGGGCTTAATATTATATTGGCGCTTGTATTGATTGTTGGTCAGAAAAGCCACATAACTTATTAGTATAATGTGTTGAAAACTGGGTTCCACTACTCGTCGTCGATTGCGGGACTTCTCTCATAAGATCTTGATGTTGACATGATTCATGTCTAAAGAAACAGATAACAAAATGTATAAATTGGATTATGGAGCTTATCCATGTCATTATGATACATTCAAATATTAGTGACTATTGGACAAATGTTTCAAAATAAGCAATTGTACACTTCAGACTCAACTAGACAGTGAATTGAGGACATTATAAAAACTAGCATCGGCTGTTACGGCATGCAAGGCACAAGTCCTTTAAGAATAAGTGGCAGGACTGACAATATGCAAATGACCTCATGACGTCACGTGCTGAACGTGTCATGGTGTCTGCAAATTACACTGGGACACGTTCAGCTTATTTCTATGGGGCCCAGCTTCTTGGCAGGGGGGACGGCGTCCACCCTATAAAAAGAGTGGGGGGACGCCGTGTACCTGCGTGTACCCCCGACTCGAGCCCTGCCCGTAGTCCGTAGCAGCTGAGTGGCCCATGCTCCTCCCCCTGCCTTGAGGCTGCTCCTGATGGACGGCAGGTGATGGCAGCCACGTGTGAACGCTTCCCGAAGTTCGACTGGCGTGCGGTTTGAATCGGGGGGAGCCAGGACTTGCTTTTCGTTTCGGCTCCCTGCATCTGGAGGAGAAACAATGGGTGAAACCCCTTCAAGATAACGGTTTGCTTCCCAAAGTTTTGGCTAAAGGCTGACCACAGGGAACCAGGATTTCTGTTCTTCTTGCAGCTCCTCGTACCTGGAGGCATAACTGGCGAAAGATGCTCCGAGTCTGGAGGCACAATATTAGGTCGACGGCTAAGGGTGGCGGCGGTAATTAGTAAGAAGGCTCGGACCGGTTGGGAAGCGACCTGGTGAAGCGCCGAGTTTACTAGGAGAGGAGAACAGGGGTGAGGGTGATCAGAGGTGAGCTCTCCTATAAATTGCTGGCTGTGGGGGGCAGCCAAACCAGACTAAGACTGACTTTTGCATACTGTCAGGGGCGAGAGGCTGAGAAGGAGAAGGGAGAGGGGAGTGATGTCCGTTCATTTCCCTTTAGTGTGGACAGTGGCTTTGGACCCCTACTCCCTCATTAGAATTCTGCCCGGGAACTGCAATTAGAAAATAAGCTTTCTTTCTTGTTGTTAGAAATGGGATTTCTGGTTGGCTAAGGTTTGCGCCAAAGCCAGGCAGAAACCACCACTCTAAGTCAGGGCTGGGGAGTTACACGCCAAAGATAACCCCTACTCACCCCCTTGGTAGCTTGGCACAAGTAGTCAGGCTTATCCCGGAGGCAATGTGTAAAGCGTTTGCGCGCGCACCCAGCAACAACACGCAAGGCTCACCACAAAGGAAACTCCACACAAGGTTATATATAAAAATAGCCTTTGTATTATACCAAAACACATTAGATAATATTCACACAATTTACACTGTGCCAACTGGCACTGGCAGAATTTACAGGGGACTATTTACACAAGACAGGGCCACATGGACCACTGTCAGAATTAGCACCAATCACCAATTGTAAATGTAGACATGTAGAACAAATAATAAATGTAGCGCACAACCAGTAACCACTGGTAAAAGGTAAGTACACCCTACGCAATCCTAAACACCTTAGGCCTATCCCGCAAGGAACCATGAACACACTAGCATAACCTATACTAGGAAAACAGTCTCCTACGCATGGACACAGTTAGGAATAAAAAAATAAGCATACAGGCAATACACATGGCGCAAAAGTACACATGTAAAAAATAACCACGTATCCTAGGTGAGGGCACAATGCAGGAAAACTGTCCCCAGGCCAACTTGGTCTCTCAGGGGCTCAAAACGCCCTTTGTCCAAATGTCAGGGTGGGGCTGCGCAGGCAGCCAAGGAAAAATGCGCAAGGACTTCGAGGGCCTAAACGATGCAGCTGCCCACTACTGGCTGGGCAGCTGTGAGAGTTCACAATGAGGCAGGGGCCCTCAATGGCCCGTGGAAGCAATGCGTAAAACGTTGGAGCCACACACGGCTCTAGAAATGACCATGTCCTATGGAGCCCACTAGCTCCCGAAGTACTCAGGCCGTCATCAAGAAAAAAAGGGCAGGGGCCCTCTGGCACGGTGGAGCCACACGGGGCTCTGGAAACAAGCCTGCAAAGCATTAGAGCCTCACGGGGCTCTGTGAACAATTGTGACCCGTCGTTGAAGCCATGTAGGCTCTGGATACCAACTATGCCCCCAAGTCGTTGCCCCCTTTGTCAAAAAGAGGCGGGCCTCGTTGGAGCGGCCCGCTGCCAAGTGGGGTCGCTCGGGAATCAATACGGACAGGAACTACCCGAGCCCTCTCCTTACCGGGCTCATGGCATGTGGTCTCGTCCAGGCGGCGGATCTCTCTTCACCCGGGCCCCCTCCTGGGACCCGGGACTTGGACGCGGAGCCTGCCGAGCTCCAGACCTTCCCGGCGGCACGTCCCAGTGCGAGGTGGGCTCCCGCCTGGGTCTTTGGATGCGGCGCTTCTTGGAACACAGGCACGGCTCCGCCTGGGTTCTGACCGGCGCTTTTCTTCCGGGCTCCTCTCAAGCCCCGCCCGCAACCAAGGCTGATGAGTTCTACATCCGGGTCGCTGCGGGCAGCGCGGCGGCCCTCCGGGTTTCGGTGACTCCTTCCGGCTGCAGTACGGGGTGGACTCCCGGTTTGAGAGAAGTCACTTGTGGGGTGGGCACCCGCCGGGCACAAGTATGCGGGGTGGGCTCCCGCAATTTAAATTAAGAAATAAGCGGAGTGGGCACCCGCGACAGGCACAAGTATGCGGGGTGGGCTCCTGCAATTTAAATAAAGAAATAAGCGGGGTGGGCACCCGCGAACGAGCACCACAATGCGGGGTGGGCACCCGCTATAAATCCAGGGCAAAAAGCGGGGGAATCCCTACGTCGGGGTTCCCTCGTAAATTATCGCAGCTCAGCGCTGCTGGTCACAACGAAGGCGCTTCTTAGTCCAAACCACAGCGCTCCTCCAGATAAGGCAAGGTTTAGGAACAAAGGCGTTCAGGAGGCAGGGGGGGGGGGCAAGGGCTGGGCCCAGGGGCCAGCTCACAGGGCCTTCCAGGCAGGGAGGCAGTCCTCAGTGGCGGTCTCTCCTGGCGCCCAGCAGCAGCAGCAGACCCCCCCTCCAATTAGGATCAGAAGAAGAACATTTTCCATGGGGTCACAGCCCCTTTTTATACACAGGTTTCCTTTGTCTCAAGGTGCAGGGAAGGGGCGAACCAGATGCACTTTGTTTTGCTCAGCCCTTCTCCCTATTCACAGAACAGGCCAGGGTCATCAGTCGCACCACAGGGGGTGGAGCCAGCATTGTGTGGGGAGAGCCCAGCCCTATTCAGGTCCCAGGTGTACTCCTACCACTCATCCATGCAGATCTCTCCACTCACCACTGGGGCAGACCCATCCTGACTCCTGGAGCCAGGCACACCAGCCAATCACACGCTAGACAGTCACTTCACTTTTATGCCAGCATCTAGAAGTGGCACTTCGATACTAGACACAGTAACGCCGCACACATCATCGCGCAGCATTCACTCTCACGAGTTCGCACATACCAAACTCGACCCTGCACTCCCCACGCACCAGGAACTACCATGGACACACACATTCCCGATGCATTCCTATGGGAGGGCAGGTCAGTCTCACTAAAGACATACACAGCGCACACACACTCTCCACTGGGACACAGTGTAAAAGCGCCTAGAGGCCTAAAACCACTCACACAACATAGGGAAAAAGCTAGGATAATTGCAAAAAGTTCTGGGGGTGAACCTGCCAGAAGGGCCAAGTCCAACACAACCCCCTTCCAGCCAAAACGCAGGGCAGACCAATCACCACCGTGATGGTCTTCCCTGCTTGGGGCGATAAAACACGGACGCAGGCCCGCAACGGCAGGGACACTCTCCGGTTTTACGCCATTCTGAATCCATGTGGTTTCCTCTGTAAAAGCTCTGAGGACCAACTGGGCTACCCCACTGGTACTCCTCAGCTGTCCGCGGCCAGGACCAGGCCCTAGGCTATCCAGGTGCCACTGGTCCTTGCCTTACCACAGAGTGGGGGGTAGTAACTCCTGACACATAGCAACCATTCTCCACTCTACCCCTCGTCAGGGCAGTTCTAAACTGCCACTGATCCTCCAGCCCAGGGTCTGTACCCTCAAGCTGACCAACAGTCACAGGCGAGGCTCTCCTCCCCCAACCTCTTCTTCTTGGGTTCCGCCCTCTCTTCCTCTGAGAGGCGACCTCGTAACACAATTCACCCACCAGCTCAGGACCTCTCCCTGAGAACTGGTTTCCCAACCTAGGGTTTAACCCCTCAGGTTGCACCGGGGTCAGAGGCGAGGACTCCCTCCCTCTGCACCCCCTTCCAGAGTCCGGCACCCTCCCAACTGGAGTGGTGCCCCTAGCAGCTACATCGGTCAGGACACTGCTTACAGTCGTCCTTCCCTCCAGGTCAAGCTGATCCTGAACCTGGCCTCCCAACCAGGGGTCTAAACCATTGGGCTGAGTACCTGCCAGGCACTCCAGGACTTCTGGGGACTTACAAACCATCCCCCTGAGGGTAACATATGCCTCATATGTTGCGTGACAGCCTGCCTGGCGCAGATCTCCCGTCCCCTGTCCACCTGACAGTGCGTGAAGATCCCCCAGGACAGACGTGTGGTCACCATGGTCACCTCTAGGAGACTCCACCCTCCCGGCTGGTCCCTGACCTACTGGCTCCTCCACTGGGGAACACAGCCCCATGCCACCCCTCTCGCTGGACTTCTGTACCCTCCCTACTGGAGCGGCACTGCCAGACACCAGAACCACTGGAGCTCTACTTACAGATGCTCCAGGTTCTCCATACACTAGGTGATCTTCCTCAAATGGACTAACAGGACAGCCTAGGCCCCCAACCTGGTGTTCCCTGAAGAAACCTCTGAGACTGGGTTTCGGGCATCTGGGGACACGAAGTCACACACTCACTCCTACTCCACTGAGATAGGTTGTGAGCCCCTACACCCCTCTCACTACTCTGGGATCTAGCTGGGCTACTCTGAACCTCTTCCCCAATACAGGACGGGAAGATACCTGAGCCACTACTGTTGGAAGTACTCTCCCATACCTCATCAGAACCTTGGGCACTTTCCCAACGGTCTGCTTCTATTGCAAGGACCCAAGGACAAAAGGAGTTATACCTCAACAGGTGTTGGTGCAACCCGGGATAACAACTACTGAGCATCTGCTCTTTGAGCACCAGACCAAATAGTGCGGAATAACCAAGTTCCGGGTTAACCCTCACCCAATCGGTCAGTGCATCATCACATTCATCCACAAACTCCTCCCAAGACTGGTGAGACAGCCGCTTCTTACTGTCCCTGAACTTCAACCTGTACTCCTCCTCTCTGGAACAAGGTACCATACTTTGGGAACTGGAAATGGGACTTCCTGCACTGAAGTCTATATCGCTGCCACCACTGGACTCTACCCTCCCTGGGGAATCCAGACAACTACCACTGTTCTCAGGGGACAATCTACCCTCCAGAGCTAATGTCTCCTTGGCGAAGGCCCTCTCAGCCTCCGCCATCTGCTTCTGTGCTAGGACCCTCTTGGTCTCCAGCTTGGCATGCTCTATCCTGAGTTTTTCCATGGCCAGCTGATGCTCCCTCTCTTCCCTCCTATCTACCCACTCCTCTGGGGACAGGAAAAGGGAGGGGGTGCGGCTCCTGACACTGGACCCAGCAAGGGACTCCCTATCTACGGGGTCTTCACTATCTACTGGCGTCCCTGTCCTGTCACTTTCTTCCTCCTCTTCAGACTCCTCAGGGCTCCCCTCAGACCCACCACCCTCTTGGCGTGTGGCCCGGGCCCTATCTTCCTCACTGCGCTCACGTTCCCATTCATCCTTTTGCCATAGGATCAGGTTGTCCCTCAGTTTGGACTGGGTGTCTGACTCACCCACCTCTATGTCTCTCTCTTCACAGAATCTGACCAACTCTAACATACTGTATCTAAACAGACCACAGAAATTAAAAGCAGGCTCCATTTTGGCAGACGTTCTCGAGAAAAGTTCAACACAAGGAACCTGGGTGTCTGAGCTAAAACAGGAGTACACAATTCACAAAGGACACCTTTAGGAGAAGAAATAATGGAACTCAAAACAATAATCCCCAAATACGTGATTATCTAAAATGCAGAGTTTTGTAGTGTAGCCTGTCGTCGCTGTGGTACTGCGCAAACGCAAGTCCTAATCCCACCGCTGATCACCAATGTTAGAAATGGGATTTCTGGTTGGCTATGGTTTGCGCCAAAGCCAGGCAGAAACCACCACTCTAAGTCAGGGCTGGGGAGTTACACGCCAAAGGTAACCCCTGCTCACCCCCTTGGTAGCTTGGCACGAGCAGTTAGGTTTATCCCGGAGGCAATGTGTAAAGCGTTTGCGCGCGCACCCAGCAACAACACCCAAGGCCCACCACAAAGGAAACTCCACACAAGGTTATATATAAAAATAGCCTTTGTATTATACCAAAACACATTAGATAATATTCACACAATTTACACTGTGCCAACTGGCACTTGCAGAATTTACAGGGGACTATTTACACAAGACAGGGCCACATGGACCACTGTCAGAATTAGCACCAATCACCAATTGTAAATGTAGACATGTAGAACAAATAATAAATGTAGCGCACAACCAGTAACCACTGGTAAAAGGTAAGTACACCCTACGCAATCCTAAACACCTTAGGCCTATCCCGCAAGGAACCATGAACACACTAGCATAACCTATACTAGGAAAACAGTCTCCTACGCATGGACACAGTTCGGAATAAAAAAATAAGCATACAGGCAATACACATGGCGCAAAAGTACACATGTAAAAAATAACCATGTACCCTAGGTGAGGGCACAATGCACCTCTCAGGGGCTCAAAACGCCCTTTGTCCAAATGTCAGGACGGGGCTGCGCAGGCAGCAAAGGAAAAATGCGCAAGGACTTCGAGGGCCTAAACAATGCAGCTGCCCACTACTGGCTGGGCAGCTGTGAGAGTTCACAATGAGGCAGGGGCCCTCAATGGCCCGTGGAAGCAATGCGTAAAACGTTGGAGCCACACACGGCTCTAGAAATGACCAGGTCCTATGGAGCCCACTAGCTCCCGAAGTACTCAGGCCGTCATCAAGAAAAAAAGGGCAGGGGCCCTCTGGCACGGTGGAGCCACACGGGGCTCTGGAAACAAGTCTGCAAAGCATTAGAGCCTCACGGGGCTCTGTGAACAATTGTGCCCCGTCGTTGGAGCCATGTAGGCTCTGGATACCAACTATGCCCCCAAGTCGTTGCCCCCTTTGTCAAAAAGAGACGGAGCGGCCCGCTGCCAAGTGGGGCCGCTCAGGAATCAATACGGACAGAAACCACCCCGAGCCCTCTCCTTACCGGGCTCCTGGCATGTGGTCTCGTCCAGGCGGCAGATCTCTCTTCACCCGGGCCCCCTCCTGGCACCCGGGACTTGAACGCGGAGCCTGCCGAGCTCCAGACCTTCCCGGTGGCACGTCTCAGTGCGGGGTGGGCTCCCGCCTGGGTCTTTGGACGCGGCGCTTCTTGGAACACAGGCACGGCTCCGCCTGGGTTCCGACCGGCGCTTCTCTTCCTGGCTCCTCTCAAGCCCCCCCCACAACCAAGGCTGCTGAGTTCTACATCCGGGTCACTGCGGTGACTCCTTCCGGCCGCAGTACGGGGTGGGCTCCCGGTTTGAGAGAAGTCGCTTGCGGGGTGGGCATCCGCCGGGCACAAGTATGCGGGGTGGGCTCCCGCGATTTAAATAAAGAAATAAGCGGGGTGGGCACCCACGACAGGCACAAGTATGCGGGGTGGGCTCCCGCAATTTACATAAAGAAATAAGCGAGGTGGGCACCCGCGAACGAGCACCACAATGCGGGGTGGGCACCCGCTATAAATCCAGGGCAAAAAGCGGGGGAATCCCTACGTCGGGGTTCCCTCGTAAATTATCGCAGCTCAGCGCTGCTGGTCACAACGAAGGCGCTCCTTAGTCCAAACCACAGCGCTCCTCCAGATAAGGCAAGGTTTAGGAACAAAGGCGTTCAGGAGGCAGGGGGTGGCAAGGGCTGGGCCCAGGGGCCAGCTCACAGGGCCCTCCAGGCAGGGAGGCAGTCCCCAGTGGCGGTCTCTCCTGGCGCCCAGCAGCAGCAGCAGGCCCCCCCTCCAATTAGGATCAGAAGAAGAACATTTTCCATGGGGTCACAGCCCCTTTTTATACACAGGTTTCCTTTGTCTCAAGGTGCAGGGAAGGGGCGAACCAGATGCAACTGGTTCTTGAGCACTTTGTTTTGCTCAGCCCTTCTCCCTATTCACAGAACAGGCCAGGGTCATCAGTCGCACCACAGGGGGTGGAGCCAGCATTGTGTGGGGAGAGCCCAGCCCTATTCAGGTCCCAGGTGTACTCCTACCACTCATCCATGCAGATCTCTCCACTCACCACTGGGGCAGACCCATCCTGACTCCTGGAGCCAGGCACACCAGCCAATCACACGCTAGACAGTCACTTCACTTTTATGCCAGCGTCTAGAAGTGGCACTTTGATACTAGACACAGTAACGCCGCACACATCATCGCACAGCATTCACTCTCACGAGTTCGCACATACCAAACTCGACCCTGCACTCCCCACGCACCAGGAACTACCATGGACACACACATTCCCCATGCATTCCTATGGGAGGGCAGGTCAGTCTCACTAAAGACATACACAGTGCACACGCACTCTCCACTGGGACACGGTGTAAAAGCGCCTAGAGGCCTAAAACCACTCACACAACATAGGGAAAAAGCTAGGATAATTGCAAAAAGTTCTGGGGGTGAACCTGCCAGAAGGTCCAAGTGCAACACTTGTCATGCTCTGAAATTAAGAAATCGATGTTAAGGAGTGGAGATGGAAAATAAAAGAGGACGAAAAATAACTAAATTGGCAGGGAAGAAATTAATAACAAGCATTGGCATAGCCAATAGGTCTCGCTTTTGGGACCTTATAAGTATTTAGTTATGCAGAACAATATCCTTGGTGCAACAACATCAACGGTTGCATGGCTAAACACTTATAAGGTCCCAAAGGCGGGACCTATTGGCTATGCCAATGCTTGCATGAGTTTAGTACCGGCAGCTCATGCACTATCTCTGAGAGTGTGTGCTTTAGATAGTAAAATGTTTTGAAAAAAGGTTCACATCGCTGCTCTGTTCCAGCGCGCACTTTTATGATATTGCTCCACACCCTAAAAACACCAAATTAAACAATTAAACGCCAATAAAATATGTAATGCGTCCTTTTTTGTGGCACTACTAAGTACCTTGAAGTCCCCATGAAGTGCATCAAGGCAACATGTTTGAACGAATGGAAAAGTTAATTCTCTTTATAGAGCAGTAATGAAAGTGTGGATTTTGACAGTCCCCTTCTCAGTTCAACCTATCCTGGACTACTCTTAAAGAGAAGAAAGATGCCACCTAAATAAGGTAATCCACATTAAAAGTACATGCAAAGGCATACTTGTGTGCTTGGGAATAGTAACTAAAAAACAAGGTCGAAATGAACAGATGCGTGCTCTCTTAAGAAGGAGATAGAGAGATTAATTTCGGCACGGCAGCATAGCAGCCAGTTGGGCGAATATAGCCGAATCCCATAAAAGTAACGTAGCAGGCACTGTTGGAAACGAGATGCTCCAAAGTCTGTGAAAGGGAAAGCAAAGAAAGAGTGAACCTCTTACGTGGTGAGCGGTCACGCAAAGTTGTCCAAAAATCTGCTCACCTGATAAAGGGAATATGTGTCAGAGATCGGCAGGATAGCTGTTAGAGAAACGATGGCTCCACACGTTAAGAGAGCGAAAAAAAAGAGGTGGCTTTAAATAGATAGCAGGTGACGGCATCGGCAAATAGCATCAAGGATCAGGTAGACGAAAAAAATACTATAAATAAATGTCAGGTGATCGCATTGGCGAATGGTGTCGAGGCTCAGGTACAAGTCTCCTCATGCAATGCGAGCGGAGGATAGAAGTCACAAGTGTAACGGGATGAGAATAAATGTGGCATAGTGCTCAGCCAGTTCTAATTAGCTAAAATGCAGTCTCATGGCTTGCTTAAAATGAAAGAGAAGACGGCAAAAGTAAAAGTAGGGGTGCGCGCGCGTGCCGGCAAACACGCGAGTGGTGCACGCAGCAGCGCCAAAAGTGAAAGTAATCACGCTCCAGATGGCGCCTCAGGCGCTGAAAGCTGGCAGCTGTGCACGTTCACGCTCGCTTGAACGCAAGCTTTAGGCCAGCAAAAGCCGGTGGGTAGCACTTTGAAAACCCACTTACTAAATGTCTCGCCAGAGACAGTGCATGCGCTGGCTCAGGCGAGACCTAAAAAGGAAGGTGGGACATCAGAAGCGTGAGCACTTTTTCGATCAGATCAAGCTGACTCTCTTCGCACTCTCTTTGCTTTTCAGGCAAAAAATGGGAAAACACTTAAAAGTGACAAATCTAATGACTAAGGT
This sequence comes from Triturus cristatus, assembly GCF_964204655.1. NCBI lineage: Eukaryota > Metazoa > Chordata > Amphibia > Caudata > Salamandridae > Triturus > Triturus cristatus. Next base: position 60,105,057 of record NC_140591.1, on the reverse strand, counting down.
GGACTCAGCTGCTAGCCTGAAAGCTAAAACACGATTAGCTTAAGCAAAGGCAGCATCTGCGGCGGCAAGAGTGGAGTATAGTCAGAAAACACAAACTGGTTCCATCATAGACTCTAGCTCTGTGAGCTCAGAAGAGGAGCCGCCTGAGACTAGCCAGGACTCCGGAGCGAGGGAGGCAGCTACAGATAGTATAGTGCAAGAAGGGCCGGCAGTGAGTTCAAGCGCAGAGCAAGAGTTGGGCCCACATGACAGAATATCAGAAGAACATGACTTAAATGCATGGGCTCTGGAGGATGGAAAGAGAAAAGTAAATTCTCCTACTTCACAAGAAAAAACTAGAAAAGAGAAAATGGTTAATTCCAACAACCAATACACTAAGGAGTATCTGCTATTCTCTAAAGTCAAAGCATCCCTGTTCACTCCGACTCCATTAGTGCCATTACAAGGACTTCCTGCCGAGACACCACAAGTCAGCTCCTCGCAAGCAGCTCAACCCTCTGCGGGACAATGAGTTACCCGTAACCAAGAAGCTGAACACCGATCCGTCCAAGAGGACAACAGCCTTTCCGGGGAGTTACAGTCGCAGGTATTTCTAGCACCATCATCGCCGCAGCCACGATCACAGCAGTCTATGCAGGACTTACCATCTCCACAGCCGCAGCCACATCATCAGCTCCAGATGTCAAGTAAAACAGGGGCAGACCTCTCAGGGTAGCAAGTACGGTCTCAGAAAGAAAATGAAGAATCCCAATGCAGCCTGTCGAGACAACTTCAAGAAGCAGGAACTCTCCTACAATGTGATATAATAACTACGCTGAATCTCATTTTAGATGAGATAAGAGAGCACCTGACAACAAAAGCTAACGAGATAGCATCCCTTCATCAACGCCTCTCAAAGATCGAGGAGGTAGTGGTTAGTTTACTGGCAAGGATGCAAGAGGCGGAATTGAGGATTGCACACCTCGAAGATCAAATGATTACAATCCAGCAGCAGGTGAACATGGTATCTAAGGAGAAAGTTTCACTGGAGAGTAAGCTAGTGAAGGGCAAGTTCTATATGTTTGCGAATATAGGGGAAGCACAGGATCTCTTGAAAGAAATCTCCTCCGCAAAGTAGATAAGATTCAATAAATGAAATGCCAGTGGTAGCTTGAGGTGGGGGGGTAGGGTTCACTTAGGGTGCAGCACCAAGGCACCCCACAAGAGAGGCATTTGGGGAGGGTGGAGACGGGGCTGTGGGCCTTTTCCAATATCCTGGGGAGGGCTAGCTACGGGAAGGGGTTGGGAGCAGGCGAGTTCGGGGGGGCAAAGGGGAAGAAAATAAATAGAATCATAGGGGTGAGGTGGTGGGAAAACTGTTTATTGTGTTGAATGGATTATTGCAATATTTAGGCATTAATTATAAAGATGGGATTTAAATGTTGGATAATCTCGGTCAATGTAAACGGTGTTCTGAAGAAACAAAAGTATGGAGGGATAATAAGGTGGTTAGCTTCCTTTTCACCACAAGTTCTTTTTCTTAAAGAAACTCATCTGAAAACAAATTCTCCAAAGCTATTTATACCTAAATAGTATTCTAAAGTTTTTTTTGCGTCATCAAAGACGGCACTATATACTTTATACTTTATACACTATACTTTAGTCGGGAGCTGGATTGGGAATTTCTCCAAGTACAGAGGGATCCTCATGGTCGATGGCTATGGGTCTCGGTAAGCCTAAACGGGAATACTTTAAACTTTATTAATTATTATGGTCCAATTATCGATGACCCTACTTCGATGGTCAGGATCAATGAGATACTCAGAGGGGCTACAGGGCAAATTATTTTTTGGGGGGACTTTAAATATATTCAGGACTTGACAAAGGATACTTCGAATAAAAAACAGCTGAAGCCGAAGACTGACAAAGTAATCAATTTTATTACACAAGATCATCAGTTAATTGATCCATGGCGTAGAGACCATCGGGAAGAACTAGAATATACCTTCTATTCCCGACAATTCCAGTCAACCTCCCGCATTGACCTTTTTAAAATTTTCCCGTTCTTTGAAATATTCTGGATCAGAAATGGGGGCTAATTTATTTTCGGACCATTCTTTGGTCAAAGTAGAAATGGAAATAGAGGAGGCTGAGGTCCAGGGGGCAGATGGATCGACTCCTTCTCTCAAACCAACAATGGATTTTTTTTTATGGTTAATAAGGGTACAGCGGATCTTTCTTCTCAGTGCGGGGGACCTTTAAGGCCGCTGTCCATGGGGTGCTGGTGGCCTTTATGGCTGCACAGTCTAAAATTCGGAGGACCCATATAGATGAACTCCAGTCGGTGGTTGATACTGCCTTGCTACAGAAAAATGCCTCTTTAAGAGGAAAGGAGCCAGTGGGAGGGCATCTTGAAAAAGCTAAACAGGAGTTAAAAGATTTTTTTCTTTTAGAAGAAACTAATAGTTCCCGGACATTCCAGCAGCGAGTCTATGAAGAGCTGGCCTGGTCAACCAAGGTCAAACAGGAAGCGGCGCTAATTACTGAAGTACTAGAACCTAACACAAGAGCCCCAGTGATCGATAAGGAAAAGATTGCTCACGTTTTTCTGCAGCATTATGAGCAGTTGTATGTGACTAAATATATGGTGGGGCAAGAGGCAATTCAACAATATTTTGAGGACATTAATCCCCCGCAGCTATTGAATAGCCAGGTAGAGGAGATTCAAGTTGACATTTCAGCAGCTGAAATTCAGCTAGCCCTTGCCTCAATGTCGGGAGGAAAAGCGTGCAGTAACGATGGGCTGCCAACAGAATTTTATAAAGTCTTTGCCAATGAATTAACAACTTTTCTGGTGGAGCTTTTTAATTATGTGAAAATGGGTGGTCTGGTTCCTACAGCCTTTAAGGAATCCATCATTGTTAGTTTTGTAAAGAAGGGGAAAAACCCCAGAGATATTAATTCATATAGGCCAATTAGTCTACTTAATTCGGACTATAACATTTTAATGAAAATCTGGGTGCAGCTTTTTACTCATTTGGCACAAAAAGTGATCAATAAAGACCAGACAGGGTTTGTTGCAGAGAGGATGATGTCCAAAAATACAGGGTTTTTAGTACAGGCACTTGACTTTTTCAATAGCAATCAAACTCAACCTCTCATTATGATGGTCGATGCAGAAAAAGCGTTTGACTTGGTGAATTGGGACGCCCTTTTTATGGTCTGGGTAGGTATGGGATTCCCTCCCAGGTTTTAAAAATGCTGTGTAATATCTATCAAGGGGCACAAGCACAGGTGTTTATTAATTCTAACCTAGCTGGGATAGTTTATTTCAATCAGGGAACCAGGCAAGTTTGCCCTCTGTCCCTGTGCTCTTCACCTTTTTTATCGAACCCTTGGCCACTAGAAATCACAACAATATGGAGATAAAAGCACCAATACCAGGAATGGCCAAACTGAAGTTGTTTGCGGACGACATCATCCTCTATCTTAGCCCGTAAAGACAGAAAATGTATTTTAAATTAGCCAAATTTGCACAATTTGAATTAATTGGGGGATACAAAATTAATCGTGACAAGACTGAGATTTTGACAATGAATACTTCGAATGATTTTCTTCCTGTCAATTTTAAGCAACAAGTCTTTAGTTTCAATCCAATCTGATATTTAGGGATTGACGTTACTGGTCAATATACCGAAATGTATAAATTAAACTATGAAGTCATGAAGAAAACAATTACAAATCTGTTAGAAGAATGGTCGTTATTACCACTCACACTGATAGGCTGTGTGGCTCTTATAAAAATGTCCATTTTACCTTTACTTGTTATTTAGTTCATAAATGTCTCTATAAAAATGTATATGACTTATTTTAAAGAGTTAGAAACGATTTTTAGAATGTTTGTTTGGAATAAGAAGGCACCAAGAGTAAAACTCTCAGTGCTCCAACTTGACATCAAGGGGGGGGGGCCCGCCCTTCCTCAAGCTCGTGCATATTATGAAGCAGCCTTTTTAGATCTAATAGCCCGTTTACTTGACTGTAGGGGATCGGGCGATCATTTTTTTTTGTTTAGAGAAGATGGTGCAAGAAGCTGGTTCTCAGATTCAAAGCATTTCTGAAAACAGCCAACCTCCCCAAATAAATTAGATAGAAGACTCCAGACTTTTTATTCAAAGCAGGTATGCTCTGCAGGATCTTATTTCCTAAAATTAGTTGAATGTAAAGGCTTGGGCCTCCAAATTCAGAGTAGCTATCTAAGATCTCGGAACAAATGGGGATTTAAAGAGCTAGGGCATTTTTTAGTGGGTGGCAAGGGCATTACTTGGCAAGAGGTACAAGCGAGGTATGGCTACCAGAGTAAGCCTCATTTCTTTGAATATATTCAGATTTCACATCTACTAAAAAAGTGCAGTCTCCCATCCTGTCCCGGCCCAACTCACTTGTGATTGCTCTATTTAGAAGAAAGCTAAGAGGGGTGGGCAATTGGTATCAATGTATACGGTCTCAAGGGGACCCAATCATGGTCATTAAATTCTTAGAAAAAGTGACCCAGAAGACACAATGTAGGTTCTGAAATCGGGATTGGCAAGCAATCTCAAAGTTAGGCAGCAAGGCCTTAAGAGCTGCTAATTTCAAAAGAATGGCATTCTTGCACGCTGGATGGCGTATTATACCCCCCAAGCTCTTCACAAGATACGCCTGGAAGCAGAGAATAAATGTTTTAGCTGTCAGATGCTAGGCGAGGGAGGCTGGCTCCATACTTTTTTCACCTGCCCAAAGCTAGGACAAATCTGGGAGAGGATCTTCTCGGCTTTAAGCTGGGGAGTTTAGAAAAGTTTGGATCCTGATGCTGAGATTGCACTTTTCGGTCTTGCAAACCAGAGACAAAACCTCGGAATGTCGAGAGGGGAGGAGGCATTTGTAGCAATTGCATCCCTCGTGGCAAGCTCTCTGGTACTTCAGAATTGGAGGTTCCCAAAAATACCTACTTATTCAGGATGGTTGAATAAATTGATCCGCACTAGGAAATTTGAAGAAGCATATGCTAAGAGAGTAGATGGCAATAAGAGATTTAATGTTGTATGGAAATATATGGAGACGCTAGAGACCTTCTCGGAGAAGTAGGGCTGAACAACAACAAAAAAATTACACTTTAGCACTGCACTTTTGTAATTTTTAGGTTGGAAAGTACTGTAGTAAATTGCACTGGCTGCACTTTGGCAAGTGTGTCTGGAAGATGAATTTCTAACATCATGCTTAGATGGTAAATTAGTATATTACACTGTAGGGGAACATCTACTGATAGAAACCAATGTCAATTTGATGGGAATAATACATATTTGGTAAATGCTGCATCCTGCACTTTATACATGTTTGCTCTTTTTGAATTGCACTTTGCAAAACCTTTCTGGAAGATTCATTTCTAGCTTTAAGTCTAGATGGGAAATTAGCACTTTGCACTTTTATTGGCAAAGATCTGCGTGTAGAAGACAACGTTAATTCCATTGGAATGACGCATAGTTGATAAATATTGTATGTTGCACTTTATATATGTTTGTGCAGTCTACTTTTATATATTTATATAGGATGCCTATTTATGAAGTTGTTTGTAGTAATTCTTTGTATTCTCTGTGTTTCTGCTAAAACAATCAAATAATTCTGGCCATTAGACTAAGAAGTTATCAGGCTTTTCTGACCAACAATCAACACAAGCGCCAATATAATATTAAGCCCTGACAAAGTCTCTTTCAAGAGGTGAAATATGTTGGCTACAGTAGAAAAAAAGTGTTCTTAACAAAAGAATAAGATTATGAGAATAAAGAAACTAGTTTAAAAAAATTCAGAAGGAGTCTGTGCATTATATAATTGAATCAATTTGTATTTTATTTGATGTGGTGTGTGCTGATAATTCTTTTTCAAAGTCCTATAACACACCTCTTCCAAATTGCAAATCGGTATCCATCTGTGATCTCATTTTAGGAGTGATAAAGTTTTCCAACTCCTAAAGTGGAAATAATATGTATTAAAAAACCTATGTTGAGGTCGCAAATGCATCTACTTTGCAAACTGCAGAGTTAACTACTGCATTAGGTTTGTACATCAGCCCTGTGGTGCGTGTTATTCTATAGCCAACCCTAACAAGGAAAAGGCCTCATTAATGGCTCCTGGAACTCGTAATCAACACTAGGTGACAACGGTTGTATCCCAAGAGGCACTTCTGGGAGCAGCACACTGCTTAGGAATCCAACGTCACAGAAGACATCACATCTGGGAAACCGGATTAAAACCAGGGCGAGCCGACAGCACTGATTCCAGCTCACATGCTTCACAGCACCTTATATAAGCATTGTGGGATGGCATCTCTCATGTCACCAGACATGTATGACAGCACCTATTATTACTAGTGTGAGGTGACCGCGCTTATTCCACCAGACGCGAGTGGATCCTAACTTATAAGGACTGTGAGATGACCTCGATCATATCACCAGACGTGGCTCAGAGCACTTCTCAACTTATAATAACCAGTGTGAACATACCATGAGACATGGCCGACAGGGTCTGTTTAGCCATAACCAGTGTGAGATGCAATCTCTTCTACCACCAAAGCCAACACTCACAGTGGCTCTTAACTTGTACCTGGTATGAGCGAACACCTTGCATGCATCCAGAGACATCACACATCAAGCTCTAAAAGTGTCCTTCTTAGACCTGTCATCCTTAGGGTATTTTTCCCCCAAACCTTTTGCGTTGCTCCTCAATTTTGGCTGATCTTGGTTTTTTTGGCCTTAGAACTCTGTGCTCATTACTACTGCTAATCAGTGATAAAGTGTGTGTACTCACTCCCTAAAACATGGCAACATTGGCTTACACCAATCATCACATTTAGTTTACTTGAAATTTCCTAATAAATTGAAACTACTTGTACCCATGGCATGTAAATTAAATGCTACTAGTGGGCCTGCATCACTGATTGTGCCACCCATCTAAGTAGCCCTTTAAACATGCCTCATGCCTGTCATTGCAGCCTGTGAGTGCAGTTTTAACCTGCCATTGCAAACTGCCAAGACAAACCTCTTGCCAGGCATTAAGTTTCTTTTTTAATACATTTAAGTCGCCCCTAGGGTAGGCCCTAAACAGCCCCTATGACAGGGTGCAGCATATTTAAAATGATGTACAAGTACTTTAAACTTTGACATGTCCTGGTAGCAAAAACAAAAAATACATGTTTCACTACTGCAAGACCTACCCCTCACATAAGATAACATTTAATAAATGCTAACTTTCAATTGGGAGCAGGTAGGGATGTCGAGTATGGTGTTATAATAATGTAATTTTGAATCCTATTTAATGGTAAAGTCAGGTTTTAAGTCACGATTCTGAAATTGCCACTTTTAGAAAGTTGGTATTTTCTTGTCCTTACCATTTGGTGCGTGCAGCCTGTATCCTGGGCCACATGACTTGGTATAGCTGGCATTTGGTCTGTGTGTATTGCTCCCAGACAGTGAGACAAAGGGGGACTAGATATTGGCAGGATCGGCCATCCCTAAGCTGGCACCAAGTATAAATATTGGACCCTCAGACCCAATTCTTCAGTACCTGTCTCTGGACCTGTGGAACACTCAGAAGGACTGTTATGCTGTTCTACTGCAAGAAAGACTGCTTCTCTGCAACCCTGCTGCCTGAGTGAAAAGGACTGGACCTGCATCTTGATCCCAGGACCACCAGAGTGACTCCAAGTGCTAGTTGACTGGCTTCCCCATCAGAGCCTTAGGAACAGAAAAGGGTCCAACCACCTTGACCCCAGCACCTGGACTCTTATCTGCTGTGAGTCTTGCCCCCGGAAGTAATGTGCCTCAGTTCTTGACCCTTGGAAGTGAGTCTGAAGGTGCTCCACTAGTCCAGCTGTGCTCCGAACAGAACCAATGCAGCATGACACATCATCTTGCAGTTCCGCATCAGAACCAGTGCTGCCGATTCATCCCAAACTCTGGACCCCGCAGCTCTTGGAACCGTTGCTGCGCGACACCACCTCAATGCAGGACCTCGTATCGCAGCCCTTCGGAACACCGCTGTGTGATGCATCCTCCAAATGGGATCTTACAACGCTCCGCAACCCGGATTTAGGATACTTTGTTCAGCATAACATAGGGCTGTTAGGAATTGCAGCCATCACAGAGATTGTGCCTACTTGGATCAGCAGACCACCATGTCAGTGATTGTTTTTAATAAAGCAATTTATTTTTAATGCAGCCAGTTTTCCTTAAAGGAAAATGGATGAATTAAAAAATAACATTAAGTTTCATTTATTAAGTGTAGAGAGTGGTCCGTGGGACTTGTGTAGGAAGCTGGCTCTGTATATGCTATACCAAAGTAAGGTATAGTGTGCACAAAGTCCTGGAGATCCCCAGAGGTATAGCAGAGGCTAAATTAGACAATCACTAACAGCTCTATTTGTGGTAGTGTGATCGAGCAGTCAGGCTTATCAGGAGGTGTGTTAAGCATTTATTGTATTCACTCAGATAAGAACTGATGGCACACACTCTGAATCCAGACAAATTAGGTAAGTATAAAAAGGTTTACTTTTGTTTTATTTCTAGACCCAAGCAGGACTTGGCACAGTTAGGTCAAATGTACTTTGAAATGCAAGGCTGTACACAGAAATACAGTTGCGGTTGAAATGGTAATAGTTACAGGTGTGTATTTTCTTTCAAAACACTTTAAAATACATTGAAATGACTTTGGATTACTTTTGGATTACTTTTTAGTTACATCGACTATTCAGGGTGATATGCCTAATATATCACACCGTGGGTCCTACAATACAAAGGTAAGTAAGACAATTTACTTTTCAAAGCACTGTTGCTTTTGTTCCATTCAAAAAGCAGGTCGACAGAACATTGCAGAGGAAAAACCACAACATGGGCTCCTATGGAGAAAAGAATGTTATCAGTTTGCAGGTAACTAAAATTACTTACAATGCTGGGGGTTTGGGGTTAGAACCAAGGTTCTCCAAGGTTCAAGTTGACACTCGAAGTGCACCACCAGCGGCACCAGGGCGGCCGAGTCTAGGGTGCAGGGGACCAATATTAGACAATGGGGCTATGGGCACTACAGTTGGGGGCTGTTCATGGGCAGCCAGTCTTGGGAGCCATGTTCCTAGGGTTAAGGCCAGGGCAAAGGAGGTCCCAGCTCAGCACCAAGTCCACACCACCAGCGTTGCAGGGATGGCCGGGTGGTTAGAAGGTGTCCGCTGTCCAATGCAAATCTATGGAGGTTATTGGTTTTGGATTTTGGCTGCAGGCTGCTTGCTCGGTTCAGAAAGTCTTCCGGGAGGAACCAACAGCTGGGCAGTTAAGTTGCAGGGCTCGGGGATATAGCTGCACCTCAGGTCTTTCTCTCCAGGGCGCAGGGTGGTCAGATGAAGGGATGCATTTTGAGGTCGAATTTCACCTTACCAAGCCCTACAAGGTTGGGGGGGGTCTCCGTGCAGAGGCTGCAGGTGACGTCAGAGAGGCCTGGAGGGGTCAACCCCCGGTGGACTCTGACTCTAGAGCGCTGGGGGACGTTGCTGGGATCAGTGGGCCACTTGGATTCGGGCCATAGGCGACGGGTGTAGTGGTGGTTCCAGGCATCGAGTTTCTCCGTCCTCAGCAGGCACAGAGTCTTTCTTTGGAGTTTCTTTTGAACAGAGATGCTGTTCGCAGAAGATCCAGTCTTTATTGAAGGCAGTCAGTCGTCCCAGGGGTTTTGGAGGTTGCTGGCTGCAGGACAAGTCGACTTTTGGTACAGGATACAGCAACTGCAGACAGGCTAGTAGGGCTGGGGCTAAGTCAGTTCTTCTCTACAGTCTCCTCTGTTGTGTGACTTCTTCCATCCTTCTTCTTCATAGGTTGCAGGATTCTGAGGATGCAAGGTTCAGGGTTACCCCTAAATACTAAATTTAGGGGCGTTACAGGGGTGTGTAGGTTAGGAACAATAGGTCCCTTCCTTGAGGTGAGTGCACCCCCTATTATACCACACTCCAGTGGGAGGGGGCATGAGCCTCTCTCTAATTGCCTGCGTCCCCTCATCTTCAAGATGGTGGGACTCAGATGTGTGCTTCCCGGCACCACCCCTCCGCACCTGAGGGTGGGCTTGGCATGGGTGGGCACACCTCTCTTTCTAACTTGGTTTTCCCCGCCAATTCTCACCCAAAGTGGGGGTTAGAACCGATGGAAGCCAGTTGCTGGGGGCAGCAAAAGGCAGGGACAGCTGACAAAGGTGGCAGGCTTTTAAAGCTTCCCCTTTCGTAGACCCAGCCCATCCTGGAGGAGGCAATACATCTCTGCCCAGGATGGGCTTTGTTTCTGGGCCCAGAGAGTGGAGGCCGTCTACCCAGGGGTCCAGAAACCTGTCTGGTGGTGGCAAATGGTGGGTAGCCACTCAGGAACCACACCTGGGCTGGTAGCTTTTCAGGGGGCATCTCTAAGATGCCCTCTGAGTGCATTTTAAATTAAATCCCACACTGGCATCAGTATGGGTTTAATTTGCTGATACGTTTGCTACAAAAATTCCCAGGTTTCAGTAAAGCCATTATGGAGCTGTGGAGTTGGTAATGACCAACTCCCAGACCATATACTCTTTACAGCTTTACTGCACTTACAATGTCTGAGAATGGACTTAGACACTGTAGGCGTACAGTGCTCATGCCACTGTACCCTCACCTATGGTCTAGTTCACCCTTATAGAGGGATGGCTTACCTAGGCCTCATGCAGTGGGTTGAAGGCATGGCACACAGGGATTTTCACCATGTTGACTCTTCATTTTTCTCTGCACTAACACACGCAGCCTACAAAGGCAGTGTGTGTGTGTTAAGATACAGGGCCTATAAGGGTAGCACAATAGGTGCTGCAGCCCTTAGCTCTGGTCACAGTGTCCTTGGTGCCCATGGTACCTTTTACAAGGAGCTTACCTGTTGCCAGAGAGGTGCCAATTGTGGGTACAAAGGTACAGCTTTGGGAAAGAACACAGGCCGGGATTGGCAGGGACCCAGAGCACATCAAGTCAAAGTGCATCAGAAATCTGGCAAAAAGTGTGGGGGGGGGTTACTGCAACAGAAACTCACTTTCCTACAACTTGCTGTTAAAAAATATTTGTTTCAAAATTCACAAAGGGAAGCCATCCAATGGGGGCCCAACCCATTTACAAACATTTCCCTCCTTCTTTGAGTTGTCAGTAAAATATGAATGTTTTGCAACCGTTATTCGGTCGCAAAACATTAATACATACCACTGCGATTCTGTATTTGGAAGTGACGCCTTAGATACACCAGTTCCAAATACCAAATTACTAACCAAAACGCGATTCAGTAACAGGTTACCAAATCACAATTTGGTTTGTGTATATTAGAAATTGCATTTTTGGGGTCCGAAACGGGCCAATTCTGAGAATCGGCACATTTCCGACTCCAAAAAAGTTTAGTACCTATGCCTTTTGATCCCTGTATCCGGCCTGCACTCCATCGCGGCCGCCTTGTGACTTTGTCTCTGTCTGAGGCAACCACATAGGCGCTTTGTGCTTTCAGGCGCTATTTTCCCTTAAATCTTTAGAATTGCATATCTCCTGGTCACCTAATTGGATTTTTGTCATTTTGGCCTCAAATAATTATTACATTGCACTCTGTTTTTATGAATTGGTGTATGGGGGATTTTTCTAGTGTTTTCACTTTTCTACCCTTTGAAGTGCTGCATAAATGGTTTACACATTGCCTCTAAGTTAAGCCTGACTGTTCTGTGCCAAGCTACCAGAGGGTAAAGCAGAGGTTAATCTGTGCTCTGCTTGTGACTTCACCCTGACAAGGATTGTGGGAGCTGCTAAAGTAGGTTTTCACTCCCCCCTAAACTAGTGACATAACTTGCTACAGTCCTCAAAGCAGTTCCAGTCTAAATCCTGTGCTTTCAAAGGGCAAAGCTCTCCACATTTTTGGTCACAACATGTGCTTGTGAAAACACACAAAATTAAACAATTTCTGTTCAACTTGGAGTTAAAGTCAGACATTATGAGGAATAAAACCATATCTTTAGGTAGGAAGGTAGAATTTTGCTTCCTGAAATCTTCCCAATATACTGAAAAGGGAGTTTTTTGGCCTTTTGCAGTAATTGAGCAATAGCTCTAGATGGCATCCTTGACTGCTATATCACGTTATCATAAGGAAAATCCCCCTGTTCAGCAAATGTGTGCAATTGGTGTTAGACTGAGGGAGCAGACACTGGGTACAGTGTTGACACCATCCACTCCAACCATTATGCACATGGTGGGCAACCATGAAGTCAGGTACAGCCTACAGAATAAAGTTACCAAAACAACAGTAGCGGTTGGCAGGGAATGAGGGTGGAGGGGCAGAGGGAAGAGGGGTTGCGGGGGGGGGCATAATAAACAGAACACTCACCTCTTCCACCGGCCGTCTCTCCTCGCTTCTTGGGAAATCAGGAAGCACACAGGCTCCCCATAGCCAATCACAATGCTGCAATGCAGCATTGTGACTGGTATGAGCGCCGTGGATCGGTGCTCAGATGGGGACTGCGGGCGTGGGCAAGTTCCCCACCAGGCTGTGTAATGCAGCCTGGTGGAGAACATGCTAAGTGCACATGACTGTTTGGCTGGTCCCAGACGGTCGGCCAAGCAGTCATGTGCACTTAGTGTGCACAAACCACTCCTCCCCCTTTGCCTCCAGCCCCGCCCCGTCCTAACCCATCCCCGAACCTGTGAAAAATAAAAGGATAATACCTACGCTGTGATCATTTTATTTTACCTGCTCAAGGAGCAGTGGGGCAACGCTCCTCCGTCTTAGTGGAGGAGCTGCCCCAGCAGAACAATAAACATGGCTCCAGGGTGATGGGGAAGGAATTTCACAACAGACAAAAAAAAAAATTTCCGCATAGAAGAAAGGTGAGTTTACAGAGGGGCCTCCTATCCCACCCCCTCTGCAGAGTTCTCTGCTATGGAGAGCTCCGCACAAGGGGATTGGTCCACATTGGAATGGTTAAACAACATTTCAAGAAGCAAGCCCACAAAAGAATGCCTGGCACAGCTTTCCAGTGACATTTCTGATCATCTTAGTGAATTAACCAAAAGTAATAAATCTACACGTAGACTCAAGTTTACTACTTTTGGGTCAATCAGCCCCTGAGTTTCCAGAGGTTTCATTCCTGGAAGAGTTCACAAACCCCTCCCACTTTGTGAAGAGCTCTATAGGACATCGCATCTCCATGGTACCGCCAGCAGGACATCCAATCGACAATGAAGGTGGGCTGATCAGACCAATAGCTGCGGATCCCTCTTCATTGAGCCCCCTCACTTGTCTGAGCTGTTCTGGAGCATTCCGGTGAGGATTCCCCGATATCTGGACCTCTGAGTAAGGACCTCAGAGTGAGGATGGAGCTGCCCATGAAGGTGACTAAGACCCATGAATCCTGGATGCATGTCCACAGGCAGCATCAGTCGCAGCAGCAAGTTTGGAGCGCTTCTGAGAGCCTCTCGTGTAGCACCAGTGATTGCCACATGGCCACACACCAGCAGGTGTGCAAGCCTCTGTTTGTACCCAGTTCAGGCGAGGCACTATACTTGTGAGCTCTGCCTTGTACCAAACTGGACAATGTAGCCTGGGAGGCAGGCTGGCTCCAGTCCAGCTTGCACTATACTGGACAACAAGCAGTCGTGGAAGGGACCATTGATAGATGTCCTAGGGGTGTCACAAGCAGCACAATATGGCGCTTCTACCTTTTTTCGAACATTGTGAAAGGTTTCCGCTTCTCAGCTGAAGGGGGGCGGGCTCTAGAGTCAGGAGGCGTCAGCCCACTAATGTAAGCTTTGCCCCCTGGGTAACTATGCTGTGCGTGGTATCATGGTCGTCCTTGGTCAGTCCAGTTGGTGCAGGGGGTGGTGCTAGTGCAGCTTGCATGTCACCCTGAAACCTCTGAGTCTGAATGCGATGGGGTTCTGAGTGGATTCTACGCCTTTGAAGGAGTTTGACGCACTCGGCTTCTGTAGCTGGCTTTGCAACAGTATAGAATGAAAACAAATGCCACACACGGCTCAGAGAAGAGGTGTGGCGCCACGGCCAGGGCGACTGACTCCGGAGACTGGGGATCACAGTTTGATTGCCGGCGGCAGATTAGCCCAGCACCATGTGACTCTGGGCAATAGCTTGCTTAACTTTACCGACGGCTCCCAGCGCCTAGAGACCCTTACGGGTGATTGTTCGCGCTTTACAAATGTGGATTATATATTATGCAGCTCCCAGCAGACTCTCACTGCATAACTGCATCTGTTGGAGCAATTTACAAAAATAGAACTGAACGTTTGGAACAAGATGTTTCTCTCACACGGTGGGTGCTGTTCCAGCTGTGCTGCCCTGAGATTCTGCCCCTTTATTAACGTCCAAAGCCCTGAGGGAAAGAGGTGTGAAAATCCTACTCCTAGAACTGAGATGGTGCCACTGGGAATGTCTTGGAAGGGTGAGACATGGGCGTAGCCATGACAACGAGGGCCCTTGGGACGGGGGTGCCCATCATGTGCCACAGCTCCGCCCTGCAGAAGGTTCAGCGGGGGCGATAGTGGCCGCACACACGGCTTGCTTGACTGGAGAATGCCCGGGGTTTGTAAGCTATTGGTACTTGAGCACATGCCCGGGGGTGATAAGTATCTGGGTACTTTGGAGCACAAGCCTGGGGTTTATAAGCATTTGGGTACCTGGGCACCTGCCAGGGGATTATTGGTTTCTGGGTACTTAAAAGTGCATGCCCCGTGTTTATAGGCATTCGGGTACCTGAACACCTGCCAGGGGATTATAAGTTTCTGGGTACTTAAGAGTGCATGCCCTGTGTTTATAAGCTTCTGGGTACTTCAAGAGTGTATGCCCAGTGTTTATCAGTTTCTGGGTACCTAAGAGTGCATGACCGGTGTATATAAGTTCCTTGGTACCTAGGAGAACATGCCAGGGGTTTATATGTTTCTGGGTACTTAAGAGTGCATGCCCGGTGTTTATACGTTTCTGGTTACCTAGGAGCACATGCTTGGTGTTTATAAGTTTCTGGGTACTTCAAGAGTGCATGCCCGGTGTTTATAAGTTTCTGCGTACTTAAGAGTGCATGCCCGGTGTTTATAAGTTTCTGGGTACTTAAGAGTGCATGTCTGGTGTTTATATGTTTCTTGGTGCTTAAGAGTGCATGCCCGGTGTTTATACGTTTCTGGGTACTTAAGCGTGCATGTCCGGTGTTTATCCGTTTCTGGGTACTTAAGAGTGCATGCCCAGGGTCTATAAGTTTCCGGATACTTAAGAGTTCATGCCCGGTGTAAATACGTTTCTTGGTACCTAGGAGAGCATGCCCGGGGTTTATGGGCCCGATTCACAGAACTAACTTAAGACAAAATCCTAAACTTACTACCATTTTGGTATTCACAGAAGGCACTTACTCATTTCGGTAATTACAGAAGTTAGGAGTCCTAACTTTAGGACTCCTAAATGCCTTCTGTGAATACCGAAAGTCTTAAAATTAGGATTTTTCTCAGTTTAGTAGTAGTATAGTTAGGACTCCTAACTTTAGGACTCCTAAATGCCTTCTATGAATACCGAAAGTCTTAAAATTAGGATTTTTCTCAATTTAGTAGTAGTAAAGTTAGGACTCCTAACTTTAGGACTCCTAATTGCCTTCTGTGAATACCGAAAGCCTTAAAATTAGGATTTTTCTAAGTTTAGTAGTAGTAAAGTTAGGAGTACTAACTTTAGGACTCCTAAACTGAGAAAAATCCTAATTTTAAGACTTTCGGTATTCACAGAAGGCATTTAGGAGTCCTAAAGTTAGGACTCCTAACTTCTGTGAATACCGAAGTGAGTAAGTGTCTTCTGTGAATACCAAAATGAGTAAGTGCCTTCTGTGAATACGAAAATGGTAGTAAGTTTAGGATTTTGTCTTAAGTTAGTTCTGTGAATCGGGCCCTATATGTTTCTGGGTACTTAAGAGTGCATGCCCGGTGTTTATACATTTCTGGGTACCTAGGAGCACATGCCTGGTGTTTATAAGTTTCTGGGTACTTAAAAGTGCATGCCCAGTGTCTATAAGTTTCTGGGTACTTAAGAGTGCATGCCCGGTGTTTATAGGTTTCTGGGTACTTAAGAGTGCATGTCCGGCGTTTATATGTTTCTGGGTACTTAAGCGTGCATGTCCGGTGTTTATAGGTTTCTGGGTACTTAAGCGTGCATGTCCGGTGTTTATAAGTTTCTGGGTACCTAGGAGCACATGCCTAGGGTTTATAAGTTTCTAGATACTTAAGAGTGCATGACCGGTGTTTATAAGTTTCTGGTTACCTAAGAGTTCATGCCCGGTCTTTATAAGTGTCTGGGTACTTAAGAGTGCATGCCCGGTGTTTATAATATTCTGGATACTTAAGAGTGAATGGCCGGTGTTTATAAATTTATGTATACCTAAGAGTTCCTGCCCGGTGTTAATACGTTTATGGACACTTAGGAGCATATGCCCGGGATTTACCTTTCTGGGTACTTGGGACCACATGCTGAGGGTTTATAAGTTTCTGGGTGCTTACGAGTGCATGCCCTGGTTTTATAAGATTTTGGACACTTAGGAACTCGTGCCTGCTTAGGGTCTATAAGGTTCTGGGTACTTTTAAGCGCATGACAGAAGTTTATATGTTTCAGGGTACTTAGGAGCAAGTGCTCAGTGTTTATTCATTTCCGGGCACTAAGGAGCCAAAACTTGGGTTATATAAATTTGTGGATACTGAGGATCGCATGCGCGAGGTTTATACATTTTTGGACTCTTTGGAGCAATTGCCCGATGTGTATACGTTTTTGGGTACTAAGTAGTGTATGTCTGGGGGTAATACGTTTCTGGGTATTTAGGAGCACATGCCCGGAGTAATACATTTCTGGGTATTTAGGAGCACATGCCAACTGGCAAGAGGTCCAGAAGGCAAGAGAGGAAGTAGAGGCAAGAGGGAGCCTTCGAGCAGGGGTCCTAGATGGCACGGTGGCAGATACAATTCGGGGCGCAGGAGCGAATGATGTTCTGGAGCTGTGTTCAGAACTTAACACAGGCCCCTGAAGCCTCTATGGTACAGGGGGCCCCACCGCTTCCAAGAGCACCTATTCATCCCAAGGTAAGGCATGGGAGACTCGGAGGCACTCCCTCACATTCTGCAGGGGGGTGCCATCCTTTTGCATTAGGTCACTGGCTGTTCCTCTCCATCAGTGGTCTTCAGGTACTGGGGAAACTTGGAAAGTCTCTGAGGCAAAGTCTGAATGTCTGCTGAGCTGAACCAATGTGTATCGCTTGTCATTCTTAGATGAGATATTCAGCGATAGGACCCCCACAATGCCCACCCTCCCCCCCGAGACCTGCATGGTGGCAGGCTCAAAAGCAGAACAAAGCAGTAGGCTTCTGCTAAGATGGCGCAGGATCAGAGAGTACTGAGAACGCACTGATCAGTGGTCGCCCAATACCTATCGCAGAAAAGGAACTGGTTAAAAAGCACCACTCGAAAGGTTCGTCCAATCAGGGGCCACCTTAGATCACTGCCTATGGAGGGGTCTACTCAGGCCTTGCAGACACAGTATGTCCCTGCAGATGTTCTCTGTAGATGCAGAAGCAAAGACCTCTCCCCAGCAGTCCAGTATTTATTCAACCAGTGCCACAGCAAGGCAGGCTTCAAGCTTCATTGGTGGGTTCTCAATGGATTTAATTCAAGGTCACTATTCTAAATTTGCCTGGTTTAAAAAAAACACGAATCAGTACAGTTTAACAGAGCAGATACATTTAATCAGAATGATTTCTTTCACTGGGCAGTGCAATTAATAATATATTGTTAAGCATGTACATTTATTGAAAACATATTTTAATTTATTTCATATTACAGAGTTCATAAATTTAATTAGACATGACAGTGTGGACCAATAACATCTACAAGCACCAAAAACAAAATAACGATGACAAACATGATAAAAAAGTGCACCAGTGGCCCTTTCCTTTTCCAGCTGTTTCTTAGCCAAACCAATGGTCGTGTACACGCACTTTTGTTGGTTGTTGAACAATAGGCCTCACTCTTTTTGGTTAAATTTGACTCAAAGTTGGGGCCTCTTTGCCGAACAAACATGAGTCCTTCATCAGAACAGATGTTATAAACTCACAGGTCCCACCATCAGGACATGTTTCCTCTGCTTGATGAACCAAACTTAGCAAAGGACAACTTCAAAAATATAGATGGGTCCTCCCAACCTCCCAACACAAGAGGATTTTTTTAAACATGACCATGTCTATCAGAAACCGTGTGTCATCCTTCAGTCCTCAAGCAATCTTCCTTTGCATTGACGCCATATACAGAAGCACTGCAGGAGGCTGCGTCTTCTCGTACTTGGCCCTAAAGCCTGGACCAACCCCCCTCAACACATCAGAGACCCCTCCTCTCTCCTTGACTTTCGCAAGACGCTGAAGACCCGGCTTTTCAAGTCTCCGCTCCAGGGCTGGCCTCACACACTCACTACAGAGGGGAAACAACCTTTACAACGCAGTCATTACATCGCACTACCTTTACAGTGCAGTCATTACAACGTAACATACTTTACATCGCATGTCATTACTACGCAGCCATTACATCGCATGTCATTACAACGCATGTCATTACAACGCCTGTCACTACAAGGCAGTTAAGTCAAGTCAGAGGTTTTTTTTATAGCGCAGGACATATCACTCCGAAGAGTCTCATGGCGCTTGCAGCGGCTCTGAAGCGGGAGGAACTTGGGAAGGTACTAAGCATACAGCCATACATTCAGTTTTTTTCGAAAACAGCTATGAATGGGGATGGATCAGAGATCGACAGGCAATCCATTCCAGGAGGCCGGAGCTAGGTACGAAAAGGATCTGCCACCTTGTCTGGTGGTGTATATTCTGAATGGAGTGAGCAAAAACTTGGCACTGGACCTGAGTGCCCTCTGAGGCTTGTACCAGCAGAGTTTTTTGGACCAGTATTTTGGGCATTTCCCATAGAGGTACTTATGCGTAAGGCACAAGACCTTAAAGAGAATGCGCTTTCTCACTGGGAGCCAGTGTAGAGCTCTGAGACATGGGGCGGACGAGGTTCGGTAGGGCATGTTCAGGATCCATTTAGCCGCAGTGTTTTGTAAAATCTGCAGTTTATTTAGAAAGGTTTCATTAATGGACTGCAAAAGTGCATTGACATAGTCCATTCGATTAGTAATAAGACCCTGAATCAGAGGTTTTCTGGCTTCCAGGGGGATCCATTAAAAAACTTTCCGCAACGTGCGCATTATTCCGAAACATGTACTGGTTACGTGGTTGACCTGGGCCCGCATCGACAGTTGATTGTCCAAATGAAAGCCCAGATTCCGAACCACCTCTTTGGGAACAGGACAGGTGCCAAGATCGGAGGGCCACCAGTCTGGCGACCAGTGTTCAGGCGCTTTCCCAAAAAGCATGATTTCAGATTTTGTACCATTCAGTTGAAGGTAATTACTCTTCATCCACCTGTTGACGTGGGACATGCAGATCTTAAAATGCACCATAGTTTCATTTGGATCGGGGCCCAGTGTGACTATGATCTGAGTGTCATCTGCATATGATATGACATCAAATCCATAAGCCCTAATCAGTGGGGCCAGGGGAGTCATGTACAGATTAAAAAGGGTAGGACTCAGGATAGAACTTTGTGGTACACCCATCGTGACAGGTTTTGTGGAGGAAATGCTGAGTCCTGACTGAACAATGGTTTTACGGTCCAAAAGGTAACTCCTAAACCACTGTAGAGCCCTACCACTGACACCAATGTTAGGCATTACATCGCATGTCACTACAACGCATACCATTACAACGCATAGTATCCCGACACTATCCAACACTTACCCTACTGTTGCACTCACTGGAGTTAGAATAGTAATTTTTACCCCTACACTATCCAACACTTACCCTACTGTTGCACTCACTGGAGTTAAAATAGTAATTTTTACCCCTACACTATCCAACACTTACCCTACTGTTGCACACACTGGAGTTAGAAAAGTAATTTTTACCCCTACAATATCTAACACTTACCTTAAATGCAATGTAATGATATGCATTGTAATGGTATGTGTTGTAATGGTATAATGCGGTGTAATGGAATGCGTTCTAAATGTAGTTTCTAAAAATGCGTTGTAATGGCATGCGATGTAAAATAATGCGTTGTAATGGATGTTGCGATGTAAAAACTGTGTTTTAAAGGCATGCGTTGTAAATGTTTGTGGTGTAACATCATACATTCACTACAGAGTGCCTGGAGAAGCGCGTTATAACAATTCAAATAACAAAAATATTGAAAATGTTTGGAAAATGATAAATATATGGGCTTTTTTGTGACTCTGCATTTCTATATAATTGTATTTTTAATTGTAGCATTTAGTTATGTATGTATGCATGCAAGTAATTGTAATTGCATTTACATAGCGCTTACTACACTTGATGAGGCGTTGAAGCCCTTTGAAGTGAGTAGCAGGCTACTCCAGAACCCAAGATTAGAGTTTATTAGTTAGTAGATTATGTATATATTTTTCATAACTGCTGTTTAATTATATGTACATTTATACATATGTTCACATTTCTGTGCGAGTGCACCGATAGTTAACAAGACACACTTGTGTCAGAGTGCTAGAGAATAATTTAATTGCCAAAAGCACACATCAAAGCACCAACGCATTTCAACCTAAATTGGTCCTGTTCGCAGTTGATTAAATGTCCCTCAACACTGTCTTTTAATCTAATGAAAGAGTCATGTGATCCCTTATATAAATAGTGTTTTATATGTATTCTGGGACATGTAGTTCCATCCCAATATATCACCACAGCATTTAAAATGAGTCTTTGTTCATACATTGCACAATGACATCTGTCCTTATGAGGTGTATCATCAATATTCAGTTCCTGTATCTCAGTTGTGGGGTTATCACCATAGTACTACACCGTAGTTAATCCTAATGCGGGATTCTTTTTACACAAAATGTTCTGTACCTGTAGGTGAATTATCATTACCTCATCCCTGTTGATTCACAATGGTGTCCAGTTTTCAATCTGTTTATTCTATTATCTAGACCATTAGTGGGTGTGTATACACTATTTACGAGTGGTTCCTGGTTCCCACAATATCTGTCATTCTTACATTAAGTGGACTAGTTGCACTCAGTTAATGTCCTATGCGTACATTATATTCCACAACCTTCATCGGATTGTACATTTTTATTGATAACAAATGTACATACATCTCTTCGTTTAGGTTCAATCCTCTCAGAGTCACTCTTCCAATATTTATAAGATATCATGATTCAAATTTTCTTAGGGATGATTCTCTACCCCCTCCTCTTTCATTATTTCCAATTATAACAATACCATATGCTTTTAATTTTTTTCCAATTGCTGCCATGTTTCTTTCAAAATGTCTCGCTACTGGCTTGCCGCTGTTGAAGTTTGTTATTGCTCTTGTGTGTTCCACGGGTCTCTATTTTAGTTTACATTTAGTACTTCAGATATAGGATAAATCACACAAACATTTTACAACATATATGACATATTTGCTATTACATATGATTCTTTGCATGCTTATTTCGATGTTTCCATTTTTCATCTTGAATCTTTTTGTTGTTTCCACAATTTTATATATTTTACAGTGATTACATTTGTATTATCCTGTTTGTAAGGGTGGACATAGTTCGCGAAGTAGCACTTCGCGAAGCTACGCAAAGTGAAGTTCGCACTACGCGAGCTACGCGTAGCACTTCGCGAACTGCGTAGTAACATGTTCGCACTGTGCAAGATGTTGTTTTCAATGATTGCACAGTGCGGACAAGCAACCGGCACTGTGCAATCATTGAAAATGGCATCCTGCACAGTGCGAGCTGTAGTTTTCTGCTGTTCGAGTAGATTTTTACTCGAGCGGCAGCTTTCTCAACGCGAACTGGTAGTTTCTCATCGCGAGCGGTCGCGAGCATACGCGACCCCTCGCAATGAGAAACCTGACCTCCTCGCGTTGGGAATCTCGCCGGGAGGTTTATTTTCCATGCTCGCGATCGCCAACTTGATGTTGCTGATCGCGAACAAGGAAAAAGTCTCGCCGGGATGTCATTTTGCTTGCTCGCGGTCGCCAACTTGACGTTGAGGACCGCGAGCAAGCAAAAAATGACCGCAGCACTACGCAACACTACGCTAGGCGTGTTCGCACTGTGCTACGTGCAGTTCGCGTAGTGCGAAGTAGCGCGAACTTCGCAAACTACGTGAGCGTAGCGTAGTGCTTCGCCCAGGCTTACCTGTTTGCTTCCTTAGCCAAAACTCTAGAGTATTTCTTCAGAAATGCCTAGAAACCAGAGTGTCTTTCATGCTCCTTGCTGTTTTTAGCTTTCCACAGGATAATTTTGTAGAATCTTGTTCAAAATTGGGTCACTTTTTAATATAAATGCAAGCATTATTTTGGTGACTCTTTTGTCGGTATTAGAACCAATCTAATGTCATTTTTGCTACTTTTGTTAAACCTTTTTTCTTTTTTTTAAATTATGAGTAGGTCTTTCCTGTCTCATGTTGCTGGTCTTTCCCTAATATTCTGTAACAGATCTCAGGGTAACCTTTCTTCATGAATCTCTTAACATTGTCATTATTTCATTTTACTTATTTATTTTATTTGTTGTTGAACAATTCCCTCTGATCCTCAAAGATTCACCACAGGGTACTGCCTTTCAAACTCTCGAGGTGGAAACTCTTGGTATGTAATACGCTATTTGTAGCTGTCCGTTTTCATTGTAGGGTGGTTTGAATGACACCTTTTTCAATTAATATTCCTGTGCTAAGAAAACCTTTTCTCTCATTGCTTATTTCATAGGGGAATTTCAAGTTCAAATCATCCATATTTATTTATCTGGTGGTAATGAATCTTAACCAGAATACAATCTTACTCATGACCTATTCCTTCTTTCTCCATGGTATAGATTGCTCCCACCATATCATAGCAAAGCTTCGAGAGAAGGACACTCCCATGGATGTTGTACATTTTTGTCTATATGTGGTGCTTTTGAAAATAAAGATGTTATGTTCCAAACACATTTTAATGATCTCGTCAATCATTTGAGTTTGTTAATAATACTATATACTTCTTTGGTTTGAGAAGTATTGAGGTGCTTTTAGGCCTATATCATGGTGTACATCGGCACCCCATCCATCTTTATCAGTTGATAATAGTTGTTCCGTGGACTCTCTTGCAAGTGTGTGATCCATAATGTCACGCAGATAAGAACTCAGGGCCTTATTTAGATGTTGGCGTGTGGCCGGTTACTAGGGGTGGGCGGAATTTGTGAAATTCACTTTCGCAAATTATCGCAAAAATGTTAAAAATCTCCGCAAACTCGCGGAAATATCGCGAAGATGCGGACGTTTTTTTCCCGCCCGTTCGCGGTATTTTCTGCGAGGTCGCGGCTCGCCAACTTACCCATGCGGTTGCTCACGGGTGCGGCCATCTTGTTTTAACTTGTCTCGTGGTGTATGAACCCGAGAAGAAAGACGTGATCGCGCGACGAATGACGTTACTGCGAGCGCGAACTGTCACGAGACAGCACACATGGCTACCAGCAATCCAACATCTCGTGGAGAACGCGACCGGATCGGGAAAACTTGTCGGCGAACGCGGGGGTTCAGGTAAGGTGATCGCGCGCACGCGAGAATGTATTATTTTACAGCGCGAGCAAGCAAAAAATGTCCGGTAAAATGCGGATTGCAGAAATTTTGACATTTTCGCGCTCTCCGCGGAACGCAAGAATGTCAAATTATCGCAATTTCCACGAGCGGAACGGAAATTTAGCCCAGGCCTACCGGTTACTCCATCAGGAAGATGAAGTAACTTACTCCTTTGCTCTGACTTACGTGCTGCCCGTCACTGCGTTAAGAAAGGACCGCCTGCTTGGTGGTCATTCCTTAACGCAGCGACGGCGGTTCCTGTCAGTGCCTTTTGAAGTTTGGGTGCACAGCAGGTCAACATGACGGAGTCTTGCATCAAACTGGTTTCTTTTTTGTTTTCAAAAAGAAAATCCCGAAGTGAGATTTTGTTTTTGTAATTAAAAAGAAATGCTTCCCTGGCCCAGGGAGTCATCTCCCATGGCGAGGGGAGAATTTAGTCGTTTTTACTTCCCCCTACCACCAGGATTTTCCTAGCAGTGACGGACAATGAAAACTGAGCTCTACTTCCACCCACCTAAATCAGGTGGATGGAATTACAGGTCTGCCTCCCACGGCCCTTACCGGTTGTGGTTGCCCTTTTCTGGAGGATTTTGCTTGAAATTTAATAGGTCACCAAGTGGCTCATTTTATCCTACATGTAGAATACCGTAACACCACTGATAATACTCGGGTTTATGTAGCTCGATTAATTAATTAATCACTCGTGCGGTCTCTAGGTGCTTTTACTAGGCACGGGGAGATTAAGTGATTTTCCCAGAATCACAGGATGTTGAGTCCGCACCAGAATCTGAACCTGGATCCCCAGCTCCAAAGTCTGCATCTCTGGCCGTTACGACACGTCCTTCCTCTCTCAATTCATTATCCCCAAGGCACTTCAAGAAAACTCTTTCAGAATGACTATCAAACGTACAAGTTTTCAGCAAATTTCTTTGGGAAAGAGGCATTAAATATATCCTTCGACACTCGATTTTTACAAACGTTTATGTGATTACAATCAGCTGGAACCCTCCGAGGACAATTTAGGCTAACTGGTCTGTGTGGTTAGGGACAGGTATTTACACCAACCATCAGCACGTTTTCACCCGTCGGTGCTGAGTAGATGCCACACAACGAAAACGCGGTGATCCACGTGTGCGATGCCATTTGGCTACTGCATATGAACCATGCTTCGGAGCTGCAGCTCCTATGCAGAAAACGTGCCACTCAATTTGGACGGTTAAGCTGCCAGCAGTTTCGCACTGTTATTGTGTCCAGAATTTTATCTTTAACGAACCAAGTTATCTGACGAACGCTGCAGCTTAGAGCTTTTACGGCGATCCCTTCACACGCCCACAGGGCATTATACTGCCACACCACTTTCCAGTGGGTAACCACCGTTTCCCACAAACTGGAGGACTTAGGTTGGAATTTTTCCCAACCAGACATTTTCTGCTTTTGAAGTTGCCCCTGACGAAGGGACGTGCCAGTCCCGAAATGCATCGGGCTTTCTTTTAAATTATTTGTATATCATTTCATGTGACGATCATGATGTAATGTTTACATGTTATGTTTATTCAAGCCACATGATGTGTACTGGCGTTACAGTTATGTTCTTTTAATTTGGATTGATGCAATATCATGCACACATTTTGACAAACAAATACGATGCTAGAAGCTCAATAATGGTTTGATTTGCTTATCATTATTTTCTTAAACAACTTTGAATAAAGAAACAGGGTTCTCCAGTAACCCATTGCACAGTGCACAGTGTATACAGCCCTGACGGTTTTTATAATATGTTTTCCTTACTCAATATGTTCCCCCACTCCATAGCGCCAGTATGCTCCCCACCATAACAACCTGGCGGACACAGCCATAAGCTCGGCCCCAGCCTGCCGAGATGACCAGCTGCCGCCGAACTATTACCGCAGACGCGCCCCCTCCACAACACAAGTCGGGACCGGGGATGGCACCGAGCCCCCAGGCCTGGCAAAATGATCCTGAGCTGGCATCCAAACTCCAGCGCAGATCCGCCGAGCAACCAAGCTGCTCGTCATGCCCCCAAACCCCCACAACAACCAGGTCGGAGCCACAGAACAAAAGAGGGGAAGAGTAGGGGTGTGTGGGGGCGGGGCTGTTAATGGCCCGCACTCACTGCTACAAAACCGACAAACGCATTCTCGCCAGACCAAGGGATGTGATGCGCCAGACAGCGTGACCAGGAAGAACAAAGAGACAGGCCAGTGGGCGGGGACAGGTATATGTACCTCGCCTGACCCTCTGTGCACCGAAAGTGACGTGGCCTCGGTGCAGGACTTTTGGGGACTCCCCGGGGGTCCCCGCGACTACAGCATGGAGATGTGCCGTAATGCGGCACTAAGGTGGCCACCCTTTTCTATGGGCACACTGCGTGCGCCGCAGGCAGCCTCATGCTTGATGAAATATGCAGACCTTAAATTGCAAGGCACACGTGCGCTAACAAATTGTTCAAAGAAAGATGACTGAAATCAGAAAGCATGAGGGAGAAGAAATGGATAGGAGCGGCGTGTCTTAATAGAACAACCGATCGGATCACGGGGGATCTCATGGCTAGCCGCTCATGCAGTGTTAGTTTATTCTCAGTAGCATCAGGGATTTTAAAGTACTTAAAAACGGATCCAAACTTGATAATATATTTTTATTTTAGTTGTTTAAAATCATTATCAGTCAAGGCTGAGTTAAAAAATAGACCACAACATTATATATTAACAGTGTGACGACTATGTTTAAAAATAAGTTAAAAAGCAGCGTGTGATGGTTTATGTATCCAGAACAGTCTGCGTTGAGAAAGTGCTCCTGCTTTACAATGCAAAAAGTACAGAATGCAGAACAATGTCATACATTCACCCCAGTACAGAGATCTGGGCCTAAATCCATTGTTTTATTGCTCACCATGCCATTCCAGTTTGAACCCAGCCATATGCAAATCAGTCTTGACCCTGTGCCTCATGGGAACAGTCCAGCCCGAACTGCCAAGCCAGGTCCTCCCTGGACTGGAAACAAGCATCCTAGGACCGGTTTCGGGGTTTCACCCCTCTTCATTCAGGATAGCTTGATTCCAGTGCCATAGAGAGTACAGGACCCACATCTGGGCATACCCTTCCCACTCGGGGTGACAAATGCAAAAACAACAATTGGTGGACAGAATGCAGAACAGTATCATACATTCACCCCAGTACAGAGATCTGGGCCTAAATCCCTCGTTTTTTTGCTCACCATGCCATTCCAGTTTAAACCCAGCCATATGCAAATCAGTCTTGACCCTGCTCCCTGTGAGAACAGTCTAGACCAAACTGCCAGGCCACGACATCCCTGGACTGGAAACAACCATCCTTGGACTAGCTTCGGGATAACACCCCTCATCAGCCAGGCTAGCTTGAATCCAGAGACAAAGTGAGCAAGGAACCCACATCTGGGCTTACCCTGACAACTTAGGACGAACAAAGCAAACACAAAGAGATGATGGACGGAGCGATGTAACTTTTCAGACACTCACCCCCAGTCACAGATCTGGGTTGAATCCATCATCGTTCTTTAGCTCACTTCTCCACCCCAGTGCAGACCCAGCCATTTACAAATCAAACTTGACTCTGTGCACCATGGGAACAGTCCAGCCTGAACTGCCAAGCCAGGTCCTCCATGGACCGGAAACAAGCATCCTGGGACCAGTTTCGGGAAAACACCCCATATCAGCCAGGCTAGCTTGAATCCAGTGGCAAAGTGAGCAAGGAACCCATGTCTGGGCATACCCTGCCAACTTAGGGTGAACAAAGCAAACACAAGAAGATGATGAACGGAGGGCTGAAACTTTTCAGACACTCACCCCGGATTCAGGGTAACTCTTCGGGGTACCCAGATGTGGGTCCCTTGCGCAGTTTGCCACTAGATTCAAGCTAGCCTGGCTGATGAGGGGTGTTACCCAGATACCGGTCCCAGAATGCTTGTATACAACCCATGGAGGACCTGGCTTGGCAGATCAGGCTGGGCTGTTCATATGAGGCACAGGGTCAAGACTGATTTGCATATAGCTGGGTCCGAACTGGGGTGGTGTGGTCAGCAAAAGAACGATGGGTTAATCCCAGTGTAGGAAGGTGGAATCTGACTACATGGTTGCCCCCACTTTCTGTCTGGTGTTTTGATGGTTTTTGACTTAGTTTGGCTGGGAACCTGCTATTCAGGTCCCCAACCTATCTGCTTTATCTTATAAATGGATTCCATGTACCTTAGGTACACCACAGATTGGATTCTGGGGTGCCCTTATAAGTCCCTACTATATGGTATACTATGTACCCAGGGCATAGGTACCCCAGCGGCCTACCAGGGGCTGCAGCATGTATTATGCCACCCCTGGGAAGACTTCCAAAATGACACCACAGGTCTGCTACTGCAGACTGGGTAAGGTGGTGCATTCACCCCTTACTGAGATATAGGTTCACTATATCTCACCCTATCACTGTACATATAAACCTATCAGTCACCCCTATGGCAGGCCTTATCAATCCTGAAGGCAGGGTGCTTGGTTTTATGTGAGAGGGTGCCCATGCATGAGCAGAGCCCCTCTGCAGCCTTGGGAATCTCTTCTCCGGGGTTGTCTGTGATGCAGCCTGACTATATACTCTTAAGTGTAATATGAGACGTTATTTCGCATGCCATTACTTCGCATGCTATTACTACGCGGTTATTACTTAGCAATAACTGTTACTACGCAAGTTTTTACTTCGCAGACCATTACATTGAAAGTGTTAATGTATGCGAAGTAAAAACTTGCCTAGTAATAAAAATGGTATGCGGAATAACATGTCATATTTAAAAAAACAATGTTTAAAACACAACACTATAGAAAATACACTACCCTACACATCTGAAAAACTAAAACACTACCAAAACACTAAAACACTACACTACCCTACACTACTGAAACACCACTACACTACCCTGAACCCTAAATCACTACCCCCTGCACTAACATACACATTCCCCAACTCCGCTCCCTACACTCATTCACTACCCATCACAACCCCCCGACAATACACTAAACACTAAAACAGTAAACTACAGTACACTAACACTACAACACTACCCTAAACACTAAAACACTACCCCAGCAGGACCCTGCCCCTACCCCCAGTCCTGTCCCTACTCCCAAACACTACCCTTCACGACCCCCTACACTACCCTACACCCAAATACACTACTCTGCACAACCCCCAACACTACCCTAAACCCTAAAACACTACCCTGCTGCCCCGTTTTTTGCCTTCTGTGCCACTGTTTTTCCCCCCATGCTGCCCCGTTTTTTTCCTTCTGTGCCACTGTTTTTCCCCCCTTGCTGCCCCGTTTTTTGCCTTCTGTGCCACTGTTTTTCCCCCCTTGCTGCCCCGTTTTTTGCCTTCTGTGCCACTGTTTTCCCCCCTTGCTGCCCAGTTTTTTGCCTTCTGTGCCACTATTTTTCCTCCCTTGCTGCCCCGTTTTTTGCCTTCTGTGCCACTGTTTTCCCCCCCTTGCTGCCCCATTTTTTGCCTTATGTGCCACTGTTTCCCCCCCTTGCTGCCCCATTTTGCTTTCTGTGCCCTCGTCTCCCCCGCCGCTCTGCACCCTGCAGCCCCGCCCCCCTGACTGCCCACTGCCCATTCGCTGATCCCGCCTCCCAGCTGCTCCTCCCTCCCACCTCCCCATATATGCCAGACGCTGCGCGGCAAGCCCATCTGCGCCCGTCCGCGCCTGGACCGCGCCCAGCACCAGGAACCCTGGCCCCCGCACACACCACGACACTCGCCTCCGGTACGACTCCAGCACCCTCCACGCACTCAACGCCAGGCGATCACGCACCTGCTGCCTGGCTGTCCCGAAGCACACCCAAGGACCCTTCTCCTGCTGGAACTGCAGCTTCTCCAGCATCTGGCCCGCCAACCCGCCCAACATGGAAACCAACTTCCTCAGGTGTATCCTACTCAACACCCGCTCCACCCGCAAACACGCCATCAAACTTTGGGACCTACTCGACTCCGACCTCCCCAGACGTCGCCTTCCTGACGGAGACCTGGCTGACCCCCTCCTTGGCACCCGACATCGCCATAGCCATCCCGGAAGGCTACAAGATCACCCGCAAGGACCACACCAACGGAACAGGAGGAGGAATCACCATCATCCACAGGAACACTCTCAAAATCTCGACACATGCCGACGACACCCTCAGCACCGCCGAACACCTGCACTTCCAGATCCACACCAACCCCAACACCACCCTCAGAGGCACCCTCGTCTACAGACCTCCCGGACCCGACCGCAGGTTAGCGACTCCATCACCGACCTCGTCAGCACACATGACCTCGCCTCCACGGACTACATCCTCCTCGGGGACCTGAAGTTCCACCTCGAGAACAACAACGACCCCAACTCCTCCACCCTGATCGACAACCTCAGCAACCTCGGACTCAGACAACTTGTCACAGCATCCACACGCTCCGCCGGCCACACGCTTGACCCCATCTTCTCAGCGAGCACCCACGTCTTCTTTGACCGCACCACCGAACTCCACTGGACCGACCACCGCTGCATCCACTTCACCTTCCGGAAACCTACCACACACCACCACACCCAGCAGATGCCTCGCCGCAGGTGGGGCAAGATCACCGAGGACCAGCTAACCGCCTCCCTCGCCCAGAGCCCACCCACAGACCCAACCAACCCTGACGCCGCAGCCTGCAACCTCAAACAATGGATCAACGACTGCGCCAACACCCTCGCCCCACTCAAGAAACCCCTCAACACCCACACCAGCAAGAGAGCCAGCTGGTTCACCGAAGACCTCCAGGCCTCCAAGCAAACCTGTCGAAAACTAGGAAAAAACTGGACCCGCGAAAGAACACCGGAAAGCTACACAGCCCACAGGAACGCCACCCGCCGACATCACCAACTCATCAGATCTGCCAAAAGGTCCGCCTTCAGAGACCGCCTCAACAACAACGCACACAACAGCAAAGAGCTCTTCAGCATTGTGAAGGAACTCTCCAACCCCAGCTCCAACACCAACGACATCCCACCGTAACAAGAACTGTGCGACTCGCTGGCCACCTTCTTCCACCGCAAGATCACAGACATCCACGACAGCTTCGATGCCGTCACCACCCCGACAACAGCCGTCACCCCCGCTCCCACGACCACCACCCAGACCAACCGCCTGCTCGCCTGGACCAACACCAACAATGACGACATCATGAAGATCATGAACACCGTCCACTCCGGAACCCCGGAAGACCCCTGCCCACACCACATCTTCAACAAAGCCAGTAGGACCATCGCACGCCACCTTCGGAAAACCATCAACATCTTCTTCGAGACAGCGACCTTCCCGTAGAGCTGGAAACATGCAGAGATCAACGCCTTACTAAAGAAACCCAAGGCAGACCCCAAGGACCTCAAGAACTTCCGACCGATCTCCCTGCTCCCATTCCTGGTGAAGGTCATCGAAAAAGGCCATCAACAAACAACTGACCAGCTTCCTCGAAGAGAACAACATCCTAGACGCATCCCAGTCAGGGTTCCGCAGCAACCACAGCACCAAAACTGCCCTCATCGCCGCCACCGACGACATCAGGATCATGCTTGACAACGGAGAAACCTCGGCCCTGATCCTCCTTGACCTGTCAGTCGCCTTCGACACAGTCTGCCATCACACACTAAGAGCATGCCTCCACGACGTCGGAATCCAAGAGAATGCCCTGGACTGGACCACCTCCTTCTCTGGAAGAACCCAGAGCGTCCGCTTACCCCCCTTCCGCTCCAAAGCCACCGAGATCATCTGCGGCGTACCCCAAAGCTCATCCCTCAGCCCAACGTTATTCAACGTCTACATGGCACCACTCGCCCACGTCGCCCCACTACACAACCTAAACATCATCTCCTACGCTGACGACACCCAGCTGATCCTCTCGCTCACCAAGGACCCCCACACCGCCAAAACCAACCTCCACGAAGGAATGAAGGCCGTCGCCGACTGGATTATGAATAGCCGACTGAAGCTGAACTCGGACAAGACGGAGGTCCTCATCCTCAGCTCCACCCCCTCGGCCTGGGACGACTCCTGGTGTCCGACGGCACTAGGAGCACCTCCTACACCCACCAACCACACACGAAACCTAGGGGTCATCCTCGACTCCACACTCTCCATGACAAAGGAAGTCAACGCCGTCTCCTCCTCCTGCTTCAACACCCTCCGCATCTTTCGCAGGATCTTCAAGTGGATCCCCACCAAAACTAGAAGGACGGTCACCCAGTCCCTCGTCAGCATCAGACTGGACTACAGCAATGCACTCTACGCAGGAACCCCGGCCAAACTCCTGAAACGACTCCAACGCATCCAGAACGCCTCCGCTCGCCTGATCCTGGACATCCCCCGCCGCAGCCTCATCACACCCCACCTGAAAGACCTGCACGGGCTCCCCATCAACAAGAGGATAACCTTCAAGCTCCTCACCCATGCACACAAGTCACTCCATGACACCGGACCAGCGTACCTCAACAGACGACTCAGCCTCTACACCTCCGCCCGCCAGCTCCGCTCCGCAGACCATGCCCTCGCCACTATACCCCGCATCTGAAGAGTGACCGCCTGCGGCAGATCATTCTCCCACCTCGCCGCCAAGACGTGGAACACCCTCCCCATCCACCTACGGCAGACCGAAGACCTTCTATACTTCAGGAGACTCCTCATGACCTGGCTCTTCGAACAGTAGCAGCATCCCCCCCTAGCGCCTTGAGACCCTCACGGGTATGTAGTGCACTTTACAAATGCTATGATTGATTGATTGATTGAAAAGCAGCAGCAGACCCGGAAAAGCACCTGCAGCAGACCCTCGTAGCAAATGGCCGCCGTGAGGAGCTCCAAAAGCGGCGCCCGCCCCCTATGCTTGCGTTGTACAACGCATGCGATGTAACAGCACGTGTACTAAAGGTGACGTGTTGTTACATCGCATGCTTACTAACGCTTGTGTAGTAATGGTACGCAAACAAATGTCCGCGTACTAATGGATGTTTCCCCTCTTAAATGCATTATAACCAAACGGTATATGCTAACTTTAGACTGGCTGCATGGTAACATGTCGTGTTCGGTGTCAAACACCTTGGAATCATACCCCTACACCAGTAACTGGTGTGGGAGTATGAGCCCACCCTTCTAGAGGGAGAGACATGACAGCACCGGTATACCCGGTACCAGCTAACAGAGCCCTGGCATCACAAAATGGATGCTGCCAGTCACAGACACAGGTCTGGCCTCCTTCTGCTGACCCAAACTCTGGCAGGGGAGGCCTGGACAATAGGTTTCCTGTCACAGGGAGGCGTTACTGCCTCCCAGACAGGCCTTAGTGGATTAGGGCTGGGTGGGTGCACTCCAGG
Source organism: Triturus cristatus (assembly GCF_964204655.1). Classification (NCBI taxonomy): domain Eukaryota; kingdom Metazoa; phylum Chordata; class Amphibia; order Caudata; family Salamandridae; genus Triturus; species Triturus cristatus. The sequence goes on along the minus strand of NC_140591.1, from coordinate 60,071,910 downwards.
AGTGCTTTGATGTCTGCACTCGGGGCACATTTGGTGTCCCTGTGCATAGTCCAGCTCAAACCAGTTGCAGGGGCTACCAGCCCCTGCTCTGGTGTGAAACTGGACAAAGGAAATGGGTGTAGCCACACCTCTTTCCTGACCCTCCCTTAGGTGGGTCGCCAGAGTATGTCCAACCCCTTCCTTGGGTGTAAGAAAGGAACCCCTGACTACAGGCCTTTAGATTACACCTGGACGAAACTCTGATACAGAAATCCCAGAACTTCGACGATCTACACGACTATGACTGAAGAATCTCCCTTGATGTAAAGGAGTTACTCCCCTGCTTGGCAGGCACCAAAGACACATCTGTCCATTCTGCATCTCCGAAGCTCCCGCCGGATGCCGAAGAATTTGCAACACAGGAGGTAGGCTTCCAGACTTCCCAGAGGCTGACCCGAGTCCCCAGCAAAGCTGAGACCCGTAGCCCTCATGGGTGCCATGGAACCGGAACCCCTGGATACCCTGCACATTTGCAAGTGCATCAACTTCTCGACGTCCCTTGAGGCTGTGCATTGGGTTACTTGTAGCCCAGACCCGAGCACCTTTTACACCGAAGATTGATGGCCTACACTCCACGAGTGTTCCGTGAGCCCGCAATTTGTGTTTTCGCTTGAGGCTCCTTCGCGATCCCTGGTCCGTTGACTGGTGGGTCCCTGGGAAGACAACTCTTACTTTAATTAGGCTTCCCTGGTTGCTCCAGATGTGCCCCGACTCTCCATTGGTTGGGAAGTCCCCAGGACCTTGCTGGTCAGCACCGAAGCATCTTTTCTCTTCCTGTGTGGGTTGCTGTTGCCAAGGCTTGTTGTGTCAAATCCGGGCACCATTGCTGCAGCACTCGACATCCTTCGTGGTACAGCTCGAATCCAGCTCCTGGTTGTCCTCGACGCCTCCTGGTCCTCGTGGCTGAAGAGTCAAGCTTCCCCTCTTCGCACCTGAAGCACCCAACATCGGTGGGCATTCGTCTATCGTGCCTCTGGTCACTGGCAAGTGACCTAGACTCTGTTCCCTCTGCTTTCAGGTTCTTCACATCTTCGATCCAGGCTTGGATCTCTTCGGACACTTCTCCTCTTCACGGCATCAGCACTTTTCAGTCTCCTGCCATTGAAAACGACGATCCGGCCTGACACCATTTGACACCTATGCACCCGGCTTCCCAGGGTGAGGTAACACGAGTACTCCGGTACTCCCATGGGTGTTGGCCCTAGAACCATCTAAGTGCTAAAGGGTTTGTTCCTAGTCCATTCCTAAGTGTCCTTAAACTTTAAAATTCTAACTGTGACTTTCCCCATAGAAGGTAACAGGAGCTCGCGGCTGTGTTCTAACACTACACACGTCCCCCATGGGTCCCCTGTGTCACTACCTTGGGTGGTTCCTTGGGGTCCCAGCAATTCTACAGGCTCTAGGCCTTGTGTCTAGCCAAGTCGTGGTTCTTATACCACTTTCTTAGTATATGGTTTGGTCCGCCCCTAGGGCCTATCGTGTATTGTGCTAATTTACTGTGATATTTGAAGTGTAACATATGTGCTTTTACCTCTAGCCTCATAAAGAGACTAGTAGGGTGTGTTTAGAAATGAATACATATTTTTTATAAATATATACCTGGTGTGGTTCTCCTTTCATTTGGTCATTCAAGAGATTATAGTCTGGTTAAACAAGCTGCTTTACATTCCTTCAAGACTTAGCCTGAAGGCTGCTCTCCATATCTACCACTAAGATAGCTTTCAAATAAGGTTGTCTTTAACCTATCATCAATAAGGGATTGTTTGGACTGGTGCAAGGTGCCCACTATAACTAGTGGACAGCATGTACCAGGCCAACTTCTCACACCCAGATCTTTGTGACTGGGGGTGAATGTTTGCATTGTTCAGCATTCCGTCCATCATTTATTCCTTTTGCTTTTGGCGCCCTAAGTGGCAAGGGTATGCCCAGACATGGGTCCCATGCTCACTGTGCCACTGGATTCAAGCTAGCCTGGCTGATGAGGGGTGATGCCCCGAAATCGGTCCCAGCATGCTGGTTTCCGGTTCAGGGAGGACCTGGCTTGGCAGTTCAGGGTGGACTGTTCCCATGAGGCACAGGGTCAATACTGATTTGCATTTAGCTGGGTCCGAACTGGGGAGGTGTGGTGAGCAAAAGAACGATGGGTTAAGCCCAGATCTTTGTGACTGAGGGTGAATGTTTGCATTGTTCAACATTCTGTACATCATTTGTTCCTTTTGCTTTTGTCACCCTAAGTGGGAAGGGTATGCCCAGACGTGGGTCCCATGCTCACTGCGCCACTGGATTCAAGCTATCCTGGCTGATGAGGGGTGATGCCCCGAAACTGGTCCCAGGATGCTGGTTTCTGGTTCACGTAGGACCTGGCTTGGCAGTGCGGGCTGGACTGTTCCCATGAGGCACAGTGTCAAGACTGATTTGCATATAGCTTGGTCCGGGGTGGCGTGGTGAGCAAAGGAACGATGGGTTTAAGCCAGATCTTTGTGACGGGGTCAATATTTGCATTGTTCAGCATTCCGCCCATCACTTGATCCTTTTGCTTTTGTGCTTTACAGTGCAGCAGACAGGGATAGATGGATGTTCCAGTGAGATTAGGGCACCTCAACTGGCGCTGTAATTTAAGGCAGGCTTTCCATGCTTTACAACTTGGCCATTTGGACAAGCTGAACCTCTCTAGGATCACAGGGACAGCAGTGCTTAATTTGAGCCAGTGGTTTCCGGAGCTCAGCAACAGCATTTAATCATCCACACCGGCACTTTTTGTGAGCACCAGTTAAGGATACATTAGTTTATGGGGAAATTAAGGTGCACATGCATCAACATCCCGAAAAGCGATTCCTTAATAGCGATAAATAAAGAATCGGTAATAAGGAATCGCATTTCGGAATGCATGAACAGATTCGGTAAATCTCAGCGATTCCTTAAAAATCGCTATTATTTACCGAATACTCAATCGCGATTTCTGAAAATAACGAATAGCAATTACCGAAATCGGTATTACCGAATTCGGTATTAGCGAGTTCGGTATTAGCGAATTCGCTAAAAACGGGTCGCTCTAGAAGCGGGCTGATGACATCACAACCAGGAAGTCAACCAGCCCCACCCTCATTCACTGCCCTTAGGAGCTCACAGGAGGAGGCAGAGCACACTGGCTGAGGCAAGGGAATTCACCCACTGAAACCATCCACCCTACCTTCATCCAGGATGGACAAGGGTGCACCAGCCACTGCAGACACGCCCAGGAAGAGGAAGAGAAAGTTCTTTGACAGGGAACATGAGCACTTGATCGAGGGGGTGAGCAGCAAGCATGACAAGCTGTTTGGCAAGCTGTCACTCAAGGTGCCCGAAGCTGAGAAGAGGGAAATTTGGCTTCGCATCAGGGAGAGGGTGAATGCTGTGGGAGTGACGCACTGCAGCATCGACGACCTAAAGAAGAGGTGGTATGACCTCAGGAAGAAGACAAAGGAAAGAATTGCTGAAAGGGTCAAGGAGGCAGCTGGCACAGGAGGGGGGCCATCCACAGTACCTGCAAACACTGCCCTGGAGGAGCTCGTCGAGGGGACCATTGAGCCAGAGGCGGTCGTCGGAGTAACGCAGATGGACACCTCCGGCGCAGCCACCACAGAACAAGGTAAGATGCATGCCTGCGCCCATACGCTGCGTATCGTACACCCATCCCCATCCCCCCAGGTCAATCACAGTGTGCAGGCAGAAGTGCATAACACATATGCCCTCACATCAGTATTGCATCATGAGAGTCGTAGTCATGTCAGCAAAGTGTGCATGTATAGTCACAAATGCTAAATAAATGAGATCAGCAGTACAGGGCCAACAGAGAGTCAAATCATGTAATTCATTGTAGGACATAAATGCAGAATGACAAACAGATGTAGTCACAAAATAAACTAACAATGCACTGTTTCATACACAGATGCATCTCCTGGGGATTCAGATGATAGTGAGCGCCTCATCATCTCCGAAACACCGGCAGATACCGATGGCGACACTCCGCAGGAAGGTCAATCCCCACCACCACCAGCAACCATACCACCACCACCACCAGCAATAATACCACCACCACCAAGATCAGCGACAATACCACCAAGACGCAGGGCACATGTCCCCTCCCTGCAGGTGATGGATGCATGTCCGAGTCCTGCACCCACAAGTGGGCAAAGTCATACAGGTGTCACACCGCCAGCACCACCACCAGCACGTGGCAGAATCACGCAGCAGCTCAGGTTCATGCGCAGTACTGCCGAGGGAGCCGACCAGGCAAGGAACATTTATGGTGGAGTCGAGGCCCAGATGCTGCGTGTTCAGCACCTGCAGGGGAGACACATGGGGACAATGAACCTCAATATTTCACGACTCTCCAAACATATGTGCACTCTAACTGACGCTGTGCGGCACATGACCACAGTTGTGGCAGAGGGCAATAGGGACATTAGTCAGAACCTCCAGGAGCTCACCCGTGCCATCCGAGCAGGACAACACAGCGAGTGCCGGAGGCATAGGCAGAACTTGCTCCGTTCCACAGCATCGACCAGTGCCATCACAAAGCTCTGCAACAGCACTGCTGTGTTGTCCCACCGCTCCGTGTCACTGCAGGTGGACCTCGGACATTACTGTGGTAACGTGGCGAAGGCCTTAGGCCAGGTGACCACTGCAGTGGAACACTTGCAGTCAGGGACATTCAATGGCAGCAACTTGGGAGGGGAGGATGGCAGTGAGGCTGCATCCAGTGTGAGCAGCGTGTCGGTGCTGGAGACCTGCACCAGGAGGCGCAGTTCACGCTGCTCCACAGCCACAGAGACACAGCGTGGTGAGGTGGAGGAAACACGCGATAGGAGGCTGGGTGTTCATGGGAAGCGCCACTAGACATTCAGTCCTGCATCCCTGACCATGGTGGGGTAACCATGGCCCACTTTTATTTTGCATTTGCACTCCCGTGAAGCCAACGGTCATGTTTTTGCCCACAATGTGTGGGGAACTCTAATTTGCATGTCAGTGTAACATTACCTACATGAGTGCTCATGTGAAGTAAGCAGTAGTACTCCTAATGATATCGTCATGGCTCATTCTTACCTGGCTCTGAAATGATGTTGTGTGATGTATGTCCGCCTCCTTTGACCTTCAGCTGTGTTTGGAACCTGTGACTGTCGGTGTTGTGCGGGTGGTTGATCATCCCGGTAGGTGTCATTCCTGTCCACCTCTATGGGTATACCCCTTCTGGTTGCAATGTTGTGCAGCATGGCACATACTGCTACAATCCTGCATCAGGTGTCTGGTTTATATTGCAAAGCACCACCAGTCTTATGTAAGATCCGGAAGCGACTCTTCAGGATCCCGAATGTCCTCTCAATCACATTTCTGGTGCTAATGTGGGCCGCGTTGTAGCGTTGCTCCTGTGGTGTTGCTGGGTTGATGTAGGGGGTGAGTATATATTCCCGCAGGGCATATGCACTGTCACCTACAGGATGGAAGTAAAGGCTTAGCGTCAGTCATGATGATCCATGTGTGATACAGATGTTATGAATACGTATGTTTACGTACCAAGCAGGAGTCCCTCTCCAAATTCTCCATTTAGCAGACACCTGTGGATGCCACTGTGTCTGAATATATAGGAGTCGTGTGTGCTCCCTGGAAATTGTGCCACTATGTCCGTGATGATGTGCTTGGCATCGCACACGACCTGCACGTTGATGGAGTGATAGCACTTCCTGTTACGGAAGATGTACTCATTGGCTGAGGGTGGACAGATGGGGACATGCGTGCAGTCAATGCATCCTATGACATGGGGGAATTGGGCCACCTGGTAGAATTCCTGTTTGGTGTGGTCCATCTGATGTGGGGTTGTGGGGAAGCTGATGTGGGTATGTATCATTGTCAGCATGGCATCAATGAATTTATGGAAGAAGCTTGATAGTGCGTGGGGGTGCAGCACCGCAGATGGTACCAGGATTCATTCCAGTATTTGCACAGCCTGCATGATCTTCCGTCGCCTTCCATTGCCCAAGAGGGATCAAGGTCCATTATTGGGCAACGTGGCGCATATATAAGATTTGCAACGGACATGGGTCCCTTATGCTTGGTGCAGGGTGGCCTGTGCTTTCCCTGTTGTGTTTGAAAGATTAAGAACTTTCCTAACCGTGTAACGGCGTAGGTTAAGCCTGTCTTGCTCTAGCGAGATGTTTTTTTTCTGTATGTTTACGCTTTTTTTCAGACCGAAAATGGAAAGTCAGTCGGCTGGAGACTGCTGGCTTCACTTTGTGAGTGTTTAATCGCTTGAGCGAGCTAGTCGTGCCGCGGGATGTTGGCGCATCAAACACTGCTTTAAGCCGAGCCTTAAGGGAGTTCTCTGGTGCATGTTTAATCCTGATGGCTCTCTCATTCTCGGCTTGCGAGGTTTAACTCTCTAATCTGAGCCTCGTCCTCCGCATGGTCAGGAGCAGGCGGGCAACTAGAGCCAAATTTCGGGGGGGGCTGAAAGAAATTTCGGGGGGCTAAGTCTTCCAGCCATAGGCAGAGTGGCTGTTAGAAGGGGTGAAAACACAACAAAAGCCTCATCAACGAGTAAATGGTCTTTTAAAGACCTGTAAAGTACTCGGGTAGACGGACGCCAGCCCGCAAGGCTGTCTCAGCCGGGCTGACACACATGACGGGGGGGCTGAAGCCCGGTGAGCCCAATGGGTGTTGCGCGCCTGGTCAGGAGTGTCTCATGTGCTGCACATTGGATGGGATCCAGCAGCGTGGCCGGCGCCCCCAGGAAGGCTCGGGGCCAGAGCTTAATGATGGGAACAATGTGGCCTTTAGTGCTCTTGGGATTGGTTCGGCTGTGTAGCTCCTTAGGCGGCTGTTTAGGCGCTGTAGACTGTAAACTACACCAGCTCCCTTGGATCTCAGGTGCTTTAAATGTGCAGTTTTTTTGCCTCTTCTAACAACCCAACACCTAAGTAGTTATATTTTGTTGTTGTGGTGATTTGCATCTCCCCAACCATCCAATGTGCATGTTTTTTGTTGGAAATGTTCGACAAAGATGATGACTTTTGTTTTATCTTCATTTACTTGAAGTCTGTTGTCAAAGTTAAACCTGTTACAACATTGAGTGCTGCGTAGGCCCTGCTTTGTACGTTCCATCACCCCGATGTCGTCGGCATACTGCAAGACGGGGGTCTTGATGTTCCCATCCCTGGTGTCTTTAGTCCGGCGCCTTCTAGGGCTTTCCCAGGTCTGCTGTGTGTACAAGTTAAAATGCAGGGGTGGGGGACACACACCCCTGCTTTAAGGCGCCGTTGGTTGGGAATTTGACGGTTGCAGTGAAAGGACCGGTTTAAGTGCAAACCTAAGTCCCCTGATATAAAGATATTATCACCTTTAGAAGGGGGGGCGGGCCCCATGACTGTAGTTTCGTCCACAGCATCCCTCGGTCCACCCTATCAAATGCAGCACTGTAGTCAAAATGGCGGCGGTTTGTTTAGTGCCAATATCGGCCACACTCACCAGCCCTCCCGCAGCAATATACAGGTAGCATAAATAAGCAGACAAGACAACTTTTTGGTGGAGAAAATTGCTGCAGGTTTATTAGCATAACAAATATGCCAACATGGTGGGTTATCTTACAGGCGATCCAAAGGCAAGCCGCCCCTCGCGGCCTACCACCTGATGGGCCAACATGCATCGTGGTCTTAGCCAATTGGTGCTTAGAGGTTGTGATGAGGAGATAGCCCCTCCCACTTCCGGTGAAACATTGGTCCACCATATAACTCACGCCCCCCCCACGAGAGGCGGAGCGTTCAAGTGACCCCCGGTTGTACAGGTTTCCAACCGCCCGTAGGACAGATGGGGCGCCGTCGTACCCCAGGGTCCACCGCACAGACTTCCTGGGGATATTCGGCCTCAGCACCCTTTGTGCTCCTGAAGAGGGTACCCCTGAGTACCTTTCCTCCTCTGGATCGCCATGTAACTCCGCCTGCAACACAAATAGAATGATTAGAACATCTTTCCTCCCATCACCCTGATACGCCGGATAAGCGATAGGGAGGGAGTCGGCGTCAGGGCGAAGGGACAAAGAGGACGCCAGGGGGGTGGGGGAGGACTATATACCTCTCCCTGACCCCCCCCCCCCGGCCAGAAGAGACGCGCGGGACCCCAGAGGGGTCTCTGGCCAAAACACTAGGCTGCCCAGTGTGCCATCTTGTGGCACTAAAGGGGCCGCCCTCTTATGACTGTGTCGGTCAGCCCGCATAGTGCCAATATCGGCCACACTTATCAGCCCTCCCGCAGCATTATACAGGTAGCATAAATAAGCAGACAAGACCACTTTTTGGTGGAGAAAATTGCTGCAGGTTTATTAGCATAACAAATATGCCAACATGGTGGGTTATCTTACAGGCGATCCAAAGGCAAGCCGCCCCTCGCGGCCTACCACCTGATGGGCCAACTTGCATCGTGGTCTTAGCCAATTGGTGCTTAGCGGTTGTGGTGAGGGGATAGCCCCTTCCACTTCCGGTGAAACATTGGTCCACCATATAACTCACGCCACCCCCCCCCCCCTACGAGGGGCGGAGTGTTCAAGCGACCCCCGGTTGTATAGGTTTCCAACCGCCCGTAGGACAGATGGGGCACCGTCGCACCCCAGGGTCCACCGCATAGACTTCCTGGGGATATTCGGCCTCAGCACCATTTGTGCTCCTGAAGAGGGTACCCCTGAGTACCTTTCTGCCTCTGGATCGCCATGTAACTCCGCCACAGCCCTGGGTGTGGCGACCGTCGCAGCCAGGGCCCCCCACCAAGGCCTGAACTCTTACTTACATCCTGCTATTTCCATGGCCTCCCCTAGGTCCAGGAGGAACAAGTCCATGCCTATTCTGGAGAGATGTACCCCATCGTCCTCGAAACACCCTATGGATTTAGCATGAAGCAAACCATGCCTTATGAATCCGAACCCCATTTGTTCGGTGAATTTACGCATTGCGCAATTAACTCTCCTGCGCGCAGCCTCCATTGCTTCCCCAGATCGTGCTCCCAGCCACAGGAGCCGTGGGGTGATCTCCGACCACCACAGTTCACATGTCCCTAACTGATTACTTAATTTGCAAAGAGTGGCTTTCATGTTTTGAAGCAATGTCCTCTTGCCCAGTGCCATCAGGTCGTTGCCCCCCAGGTGAATAACCAGCACATTGGGGGGACTGGTCACTCCCCCCAGTCTCTGCTGCAGTTTGTCCAACAGCCCATTCCATCGCATGCCCTTGTACCCCAGCCAAGTTATCTCGGTGTTTGAGAAGCCATGCCTCCACTTCCTGCTCGCAGCCCACTGTGCCAATCTGCTGACGCCAGAATGGCCTATCACCCAGACTTTTGTTCCTGGTAAATAAAGAAATGTGTTATTACCAGCACAGCACGCCATAATTATACATTAAAATTACACTAACACCACACTCCCGCCAGTACCCGGAAAAAAACGGTTCCTATGAGCAAACCAAAGAACGTGGCTCATGGCCATACACCAATGCAAACATAAGGATGTATGACGTTACAACGCATACTTTTACAACGCATGCACTTACAACGCATTTTTTACAACGCAACATCCACTACAACGCATTCCATTACATCGCATGACACTACAACGCATTTTTAAAAACTACCTTTACAACGCATTCCATTACATCGCATACTACCTTTACAACGCATACCATTACAACGCATAATATTACATTGCATTTAAGGTAAGTGTTGGATAGTATAGGGGTAAAAATTACTATTCTCACTCCAGGGGGTGCAACAGTAGGGTAAGTGTTGGATAGTGTAGGGGTAAAAATTACTATTCTAACTCCAGGGGGTGCAACAGTAGGGTAAGTGTTGGATAGTATAGGGGTAAAAATTACTATTCTAACTCCAGGGGATGCAACAGTAGGGTAAGTGTTGGATAGTATAGGGGTAAAAATTACTATTCTAACTCCAGGGGGTGCAACAGTAGGGTAAGTGTTGGATAGTGTAGGGGTAAAAATTACTATTCTAACTCCAAGGGGTGCAACAGTAGGGAAAGTGTTGGATAGTATAGGGGTAAAAATTACTATTCTAACTCCAGGGGGTGCAACAGTAGGGTAAGTGTTGGATAGTATAGGGGTAAAAATTACTATTCTAACTCCAGGGGGTGCAACAGTTGGGTAAGTGTTGGATAGTATAGGGGTAAAAATTACTATTCTAACTCCAGGGGGTGCAACAGTAGGGTAAGTGTTGGATAGTATAGGGATATAAATTGCTATTCTAACTCCAGGGGGTGCAACAGTAGGGTAAGTGTTGGATAGTATAGGGGTAAAAATTACTATTCTAACTCCAGGGGGTGCAACAGTAGGGTAAGTGTTGGATAGTATAGGGGTAAAAATTGCTATTCTAACTCCAGGGGGTGCAACAGTAGGGAAAGTGTTGGATAGTATAGGGGTAAAAATTACTATTCTAACTCCAGGGGGTGCAACAGTAGGGTAAGTGTTGGATAGTGTAGTGTAATATTATGCGTTGTAATGGTATGCGTTGTAAAGGTAGTATGCGATGTAATGGAATGCGTTGTAAAGGTAGTTTTTAAAAATGCGTTGTAGTGTCATGCGATGTAATGGAATGCGTTGTAGTGGATGTTGCGTTGTAAAAAATGCGTTGTAAGTGTAGTGCGTTGTAAAAGTTGCATTGTAAACGTTGTTCCCCAAACATAAACTTAAAAAAGCACAATGCCCCCCTCACTTGCCCTGACCGGGCTGCAGGAAAGGTCCATAAAGTTTGTCGTTTTCAAGGACGTATGTATCTTTTAAAACAGTGGGATTGCAAACCCCCCACTTGTTTGATATCCTCTGCTGGCAAGCCTTCCTTAAATGCTGTAGTTGCAGCCCTTATGCGGAAAAGGGTGGCTACAGAAACGCTTGCTGGGGTCCATGTTACCAGATAGCGCCAGGCACGCATGCATAATGTGTTCCACCTGGTACTTAGTAAGGGGCGAGCTGTCTGCATGTATGAAGAGATAAGCGTCTGCAGCCGGACGCAGTGCCGCATAGGCGGAGAACAGTCTAACTGGGCGATACCTCCCATCCCCCTAACTGTGCAGCCAGAACACCCTGCCCTTGCCACACTGATCGGTCTTTGACCTTCGTAGTGTTACTTTGAGGGAATCCCCAGAGAGAACCACATCCTGCCAATTCAGAGCCACCCCAGACTTATCATTCTTTGCTCTGGCCACCAACTCACTTATGCGAAGTGCCCCAAAGAAAGCCAGGCTGAACGCAGCCGCAAACAATGCTGCCTCAAACTTTGAGTGAGTGGCCTTGTGCATCAAATCTAGCATCCCCTGGAGTGTCTTAAAGTCTATAGGGGACCTGTTGTCCGGTGCCTTAGGTTCACTCCTAGCCCACCCCTTTAACGCCGCTCTGATCACAAAAGAACTAGTTGGATCTGACTGCCCTTTGAGTCTGGCGTGGTGGCTGATTGCTGCAAGGTGGCCCGATATCCAGGAATGACTCTTCCTATTGTCTTTAGCCCACAAGATGAAAGACTGCACCCTGGTTGCAAAAGATAGTTCGCCTCCATCCCATGGGCCCGTCACTGAACAGAATTTTTGCACACAGGATTTATATCTCTTGTTAGTCCCTGGCGCTAGGGATAACTCGCCCAGGCCCCTCATACGTTTTTCCACTTCAACAGGAACCACAGGTGCGCTGGGAAACGTGTCCCCTCCTCTCTCGCTCTCGGCCATGCCTCCCGGAACCGGTGCCACTGAAAACGAGAGAGAGCATCAGCCGCTGTGTTCTGCACCCCCTGAATGTGTCGCGCCCTGCATTCAACATTGTTGTAAAGACAAGCCTGCACCAACTCCCTCAAGAGGCACAGAACCAGGGGACAACTCACTGACTGGGAATTGATTTCCTGCACTACCGCTAGATTGTCAGACCAAAAAAAGGACCCTTTTGGCCGCCAGTATTGTGGGCCATAAATGGAAAGCCACCACAATAGGAAATAACTCCAACACTGTGATGTTGGTCGTGATCCTTTTCTTGTGCCAGGCACTGGGCCATTTCTCAGCACACCATTCCCTGTCTAGGATGGCCCCGAATCCTTCCCTGCCCGATGCATCTGTGTGTAGGGCTAGGTCAGGGCTGCCTGCCCAGGGAGCCCTCCAAATTACTGAACCGTTAAAGTTGGCCAAGAAATCCGCCCACATGGCCAGGTCCAGTCTCATGCCTTTGCTGAGCTTGACCATGTGGTGCTTTTTGGAGACCCTGGCGGTGGCCCTGGCCAACCTCCTGCCAAACACTCTACCAGCTGGTATGACCCTCGCTGCAAAGCAACCACAGACTGGACGTGTTGTGCGAGGTCGCGTACCTTATCTGTAGGCAATCTGGATTCCCCTGCGATGGTGTCTAGTTCTATCCCTAGAAAGGTCAGAACCTGTGCTGGGCCCACCGTTTTACCTGGTGCAAGGGGGACCCCCAAGTGAGTGGCCAGCTGTTCAAAATCCTCCAGGGCTTGCTTACAGTCCTGCGTGCCCTCACTCCCAATGAACAGGAAGTCATCTAGATAATGGGTCACCCCTACCACCCCATAGGTATCCTGGAGGGCCCATTGCAGGAAGCAACGGAACGCCACAAAATATGCACATGACACCGCGCAGCCCATGGGCATGCATCTGTCAAAAGAGTACCTGACTTCTAGCCTGAAACCCAGCAGGTGATGGCTGCTCGGGTGGACTGGTAGCAAGCGAAACGCCGATTTGATGTCCGCCTTTGCTAACCAGGCCCCTCTGCCTGCCCTCCTGACTAGGTCCAATGCTACGTCTAGAGTACAATAAGACACGGAGCAGGTGCCCTCCTGTAGCCCATGGTTAACTGATTCCCCTTCTGGGTAAGAGAGGTGGTGAATCAGTCTAAAAGCCCCTGGGTCCTTCTTAGGCACCAACCCCAGGGGAGAGACTACAAAGTTGTCCAGCGGGGGTTGCAGAAAAGGCCCCGCCACCCTGCCCAAAACCCTCTCCTTCTCCACCTTTGCCCTCACTACCTCCGGATGTTCTCTTGCAGATCTGAGGTTGTCGGCCTCCCTCCTGCCCAGGGGGCCCACGTAGGGTATCTTAAGGCCTTCATGGAACCCCAAAAGCAGTGTGCGGCTATCTTTTGCGATGGGGTACCGTCTAAGAAGAGGCGTGATGTTAGCCAGGCTGACAAGGGAAGGGCCTTTGGAGAAGAGCCCGTGTGAAGTTGAAATCGCTGCAGGGAGAAGGCAGGAGGGGAGGGGGGGAGTGAGAGATCTTGGCATTCGTTGTATTTCTGCCTCAACTTTATTGCCCCCCTTTGTCGGCTGGCTGCCTATCCTGCTTGGTATGGCAGGACACCGCTGTGTGGGGCCCGCCACATGTGTTACATGTATGTAGGAACTTGCACGTCTTACCCCAGGAGCAAGACCCATTGTTAAAAAGGCGGCATGTACCCGGGGGGACCTCTTGAAACCTCCCCGCTGTCTCCCTCCCCTACGTGCCCCGCGAAAGGCCTGTTTGCCCCTTGCGCTTGTTGTAGATGACCCCTTGGAAGACGAATGTCCCCCCTGTGTATTTCCCTGGGGGCCTACACTTTGCTGTGAACGGGAACCCATATGGTCCCTCCAAAGCTGGACCTCTTTTTGGTCCCAACCCATCTCCGGGCACTGAGACATCTTCCTCCTGAACTCCCTGTCATAGTTCAACCATCCATTTCCACCCTACCTCATAGCCTCGTTATGTATGGTCCTGGAGTATTGCACCAACCCTGGTCCCTGTTCTGGAAATTTCTCCATAGTGAAGATGCTAGGATAGAGAAGGCCTCTAGCCAGTTAGCTATGTTCTTCTCCGGCCAAGGCTGGTATTTTACTTTTTTGTCATCCTCCTTCGCCCCCATTTTCCTGGTGTCAAGCCCCTCCTGTCCCAGCATAAGCAGGGTACAAATGTCCACAAAATCCCTCCACCAAATTCCCTCTTTGGCTGCCTGGGGCACCTGCCAGGCTAGTGAACAACGCCCAGACAGCAGCGGTGCAGTCGTGACTTGTTGGACCAAGGTGGGCAAGGGAGCGGCCGGGAGAGCAGCCGTGACTTGTTGGACCAGGGTGGGCAAGGGAGCGGGCGTGATGGAAGACAAAACAGCTGCGGCCCCTGAACTAGTATTGCCTGGCATTGTATTCGGGCTGGCCGCTAAGGGGGTGATCGAGACGGGAGTTGGCGCTGAGGTAAGCCCCCCAGAAGTAATTGTAGGAGGAATACCCACTGCCGCAGTAGCTCGAACCTGCCCCCCTGGCTCACCCACACCTCCTGCCCATACACTTGATGCTGCTAATGTGGCTCCTTCCTTAGTGCCCCCACTGGGTCACAAATGTGCGGGGCTGGTGGACACAGAACCTGCTTGAAGCTGAGACATGAAACTGTTCATAGTGTCCAAGAGTTTGGCAAGCTCATCCCTAGTGGCGTAGTTACCTTGGGCCGCGGTACTGTCCAACGGGGTGAGTGGGCCCGGGGGAGTAGGAGCACCCAGCGCCATAACGACCTCCTTGGGGGCCTGAACTGCTCTGCTTCTGGGTGGTGGCAGCGGATCTGCCGGGAAGTCCCTGGATGCGGGTTTGTGGACCTGTTTGGGCCTAGATGGGCCTGCCTCTGCCCCGGGCTGTTGTTCTGTAGGAGGAGAATCGCCGACGATCTCAGAGTCCTCCTGATCGGGGGCGTTCAAGATGCCATTGGCCAATGCCAGGCCTTTGCTCTTGGCCATCTCAAAGAAATTGGCCCACTGTCCGGCCTGTGAAGTGCCCGGCATCGAGTCGTCCACCTGGGATCTCTCCGGAAAAAGGGGGGATGAGCCCTGGCTATCCATGCCGACCTTCGACTCCACACAGGCCCCTGATCTGAGGAGATACATTTTGGGATCAAATCATGATAATGCTAGGTTGTTTTGGGCCGACACCTCAAGCCCCTTGCTTTCCCAGATGCTCCTTGCCCCCCGCCTTCCCTATACTTACTTATTGTGCGGTAGCGGGAGTGGACCTGGGGCGTGACGCACCCGAAGGCTTGCTCAAAGTAAGCCCTGCGTGTACTGATGACGTGGGTGTGCTGGGGGGAGAAAGAAAACATTAGCGGGGACCGTGATGTGAGATAAGCGAACCGACGCGCCCGCCACCTGTGCTGTCTCTCTTGCTCCCACCCTCAGGTGCAAGCCCTAACCAATACCTGCTCCCAATTCCTGCTGTTCATCCCTTGCCGTCGGACCGCCTGCGACTTTGCTTCCTGAACGAACAGCTCGGACCTGGAATAATAAAAAGGAGAGTTTTAATGTGCACCGGGGCGAGGCCTGCGTCCTGGAACCCCTTGCCACAACCGCATCTCCGCTGGTGACCCTTGGTCCCAGTAACTGCTGCTGGCACTGAAGTCGCAGAACCCCCACGAAGCAGTAGACCCAATCGGATGACACAGCGCCTGAAAATGAAGACACGTTAATACGCCCAATCCATGTGTACATTTCATGCCAACGCGTCCCACCACTATGAAAATACAGTGGTGGGAGGGTGGGCTGTCGAGCTCCCGTGCCCTGCACATGCCTCCTACTATCGTTCCCCTCCCAAATTGTCCTTGACCATGCACTGCTGGAGAAAGGCAGTATTTAACCCCATAACGTGCTGAAAGCCACCTGAACAGGTCGATGTGACAAATTTCTTTTTTTTTTTTTGTTGCTCCTAAAATTCTACCCTGTGTAAATTAAGAGAATTAAGGGGGAACCCCCCGAAAACTGGCACTGCCTGTCTAAACATGGTAAAGCTGAAACACCGGGAATAGCACACTTAAACTTGGGAGTAGATGCCTACAGCACCTGGATTCGCGTTGTGCTCCCATCCAAATACTAACCAGGCCCGACCCTGCTTTGTCTGTAAGCGAGAGACTGAGTGACACTTTCTCCCGGGCAAAGTTCAAGCAAGGAAGACTCGGGAAACAACGAAATATCTGAAATGACAAGCATGTTAGCAACAAGAAAATCTAAGCAAGGTTTGCTGGCCTCCTTCTCGCATATTCCCCAGTGCAGTTGACCTAAGTCTAGTGACAAATACAAGTAAATGCATGTGCCCAACTGATTAGCTGTTGCAAAGTTAATAAAAACGCAGGAAAAAACTTGTATGCTCAAAATAAGAGTCGAGTTGATACACGTGGCCTGCGTGCGCCCCCTGCCAATGTATCAGATTACCGGTACAGCTTCAAAGTCCCGACATCTAACCTAGTCTAGTATGAGTCATACAGGGAAAAATCTATACTTGTTCAGCTCCCTGTGACCCTGTGCCCCTGTGCCGGGGATACGCATTCACCACGCATGAGGAGAATGGGCCGGCGCCCGGGGTCTGGATGCCGCAGGCTGCAGGTTAGCGTGAGGGGGATGCGGAAGGAGCCAACACCTGCGATGGCCGACTGCGGCCTGAACCTCCGTCGCATGGGCCGACCGCGAGGCCCCCGAGGCGGGGACCGGACGGATTGGATGTGTAACCACCCCCCTCCAGACTGGCTACAAAAAAGGGATGTCCGACAGTTGAGGTAGGCCCCCAGAGCGGCGCGGACTTGTACGGCGCCTCAGGAGCATCCCCGGCAACCTCATTCGCGTGAGCGAGCCCCCGCCCCTAACCCCGGCGGCAGGGTGATCACCGACTAACACCTGGCCTACCGGCCGCTACCGACGTGCGAGGGGGGGGCCTGGCCTACTAAACTACTGGCACCTTTGAATGTACGGGGGGAACGACCCCCAGAATGGACTCCGATTACTCCTACCTAATATTGGCGTCCGCCGGACATTCCTGACTGCCCCCCCCCTTCCGTGGGCGGATCTAGTCGGCCTGGGCCCCCAGAGCCCACGAGGCGTGGGACCCCAGCCGCCACGCGCCCGGCACCAGGTACGAAAGTTGCAGCCTCCGCTGCCTGGTGGCGCACACGCCTACTCAAGCCGGCTCCTAGGTACCCTGCCCCCCGTCCCCAACACAGGCGACATACTGCCGGGGCCGACGAAGGGGCCGTGCTGGCAAGTGTACGTTAAAACCAGGCCGCAGGCTGCAAGAGCCCCACATGGTTCGGGGACCCCCCCGGAAACCCAACCCCACACCCCAAACCCGGTGAGAATAACCCACGTCGCGAAGGCGACCAGCGAGGGCCGAACCGGGGAAGGGAGAGACAAGGCTACACCCGGGCCTGTCCCCTACAGTGTGACCCAGATGGTGGACGGGTGGGGGGAAAGGAATGCGACAGTAACTAACCTCGTGTTCCTTGGAGCGCAAACCAGCAAGGTGACTTGGTCGGCGTCAGGGCGAGGGGACAAAGAGGCCGCCAGGGGGGTAGGGGAGGACTATATACCTCTCCCTGACCCCCCCCCCCGGCCGGAAGTGATGCGCGGGACCCCAGAGGGGTCTCTGGCCAAAACACTAGGCTGCCCAGTGTGCCATCTTGTGGCACTAAAGGGGCCGCCCTCTTATGAGGGTCCCTTGCGGGGACTGTGTCGGTCAGCCCGCATTTTCCAGGGTCAAATAGGTGAGCGCAGTAATATTATCGGTAGTTGAGGCGGCACCCCTGAACCCTGACTGAAGAAAGGGGAGATATCATTCTCTCTCACCCAGGACTCTAATTCCTCGGGCAGGATTCGAGCAGAGCCGGGGTTTCCAGGTCTAGTGGAGCAATAAGCTGATTGTTAGCCGGGATTGAACAGTCAGGGCCCGATTCACAGAACTAACTTAAGACAAAATCCTAAACTTACTACCATTTTGGTATTCACAGAAGCGACTTACTTATTTTGGTATTCACAGAAGGCACTTACTCATTTCGGTATTCACAGAAGTTAGGAGTCCTAACTTTAGGACTCCTAAATGCCTTCTGTGAATACCAAAAGTCTTAAAATTAGGATTTTTCTCAGTTTAGTAGTAGTATAGTTAGGACTCCTAACTTTAGGACTCCTAAATGCCTATTGTGCATACCGAAAGTCTTAAAATTAGGATTTTTCCGAATTTAGTAGTAGTAAAGTTAGGACTCCTAACTTTAGGACTCCTAAATGCCTTCTGTGAATACCGAAAGCCTTAAAATGAGGATTTTTCTCAGTTTAGTTAGGACTCCTAACTTTAGGACTCCTAAATGCCTTCTGTGAATACCGAAAGTCTTAAAATTAGGATTTTTCTCAATTTAGTAGTAGTAAAGTTAGGACTCCTAACTTTAGGACTCCTAAATGCCTTCTGTGAATATCGAAAGCCTTAAAATTAGGATTTTTCATAATTTAGTAGTAGTTAAGTTAGGACTCCTAACTTTAGGACTCCTAAACTGAGAATAATCCTAATTTTAAGACTTTCGGTATTCACAGAAGGCCTTTAGGAGTCCTAAAGTTAGGACTCCTAACTTCTGTGAATACTGAAGTGAGTAAGTGTCTTCTGTGAATACCAAAATGGTAGTAAGTTTAGGATTTTGTCTTAAGTTAGTTCTGTGAATCGGGCCCGGGCCCGATTCACAGAACTAACTTAAGACAAAATCCTAAACTTACTACTTTTGGTATTCACAGAAGTTAGGATTTTGTCTTAAATTTGTCTTAAGACAAACTTAAGACAGACTTAAGACAGACTTAAGACAGACTTAAGATAAACTTAAGACAACATCCTAACTTAAGTCTGTCTTAAGTCTGTCTTAAGCCTGTCTTAAGTTTGTCTTAAGTCTGTCTTAAGTCTGTCTTAAGTTTGTCTTAAGTCTGTCTTAAGTTTGTCTTAAGTCTGTCTTAAGTCTGTCTTAAGTTTGTCTTAAGACAAACTAAAGACAAAATCCTAACTTCTGTGAATACCAAAAGTAGTAAGATTAGGATTTTGTCTTGTTAGTTCTGTGAATCGGCCCCTTTGTGTTTTCTCTAGTTTAGAGCCGCCATAGCTCTCTGGACTTGGCATATGCTGAAAACTAAGGGGCATATCAGCAAGCTGGCGATAGAAAATTATCGCCGCTTTAGCGTCTATTTTGGGACGAAATGCGGCGATAATTATATCGCTTAATCAGCAAGGTCACGCTAACGCGTGATTCCTTGCTTTAGCTCCCTTTCCCATAACGCTCACCTTTGCATCTCTAATGAGATGCAAAGTGGGCGTTCCGTCCCAAAATAACTGGAGAAATGTCGCTAGCCGACCTTTCTCCAATTATCAAGGGAATCACTAACAGGCATAGCGATAAGAAAAGTAGCGCTAACCACAGTTAACGCTACTATCCTTACGCCTCCTTCCACCCTGACTTAGCCATTATATCCAATGTAAGGTGGATATAATGGCTAAGTATGCCCTGCTTTATCAGCAAGCTAAGGCCAAAATGTGTGAGATTATCGCTGGATTTCCAGCGATAATCTCACTTTTGGCTGTTAGTGCGAGGAATTTTATCGCTTTTGAGATAAGCGTTGCTGATAGCACGCTATCTCAGCTATAAAATTCCACGATATCCAGCGATAATTGTCCTAGCGCTAAGTGCGCTTAGCGATAATTATTGCCGGCCCTTGCTGATATGCCCCTAGTTCCCTAGAGTTTATCTGGAGACAGATGACCGATTATTCTACCTTGTGCTTGGGTCCACCTCTGGTCCTCCACTAAGCATGTTGCAAATGTCCACCATTATCTTGTTCCAGTTTTGTAGTAAGGTGTTAGCTTCTAGTGCATCGAGATCTGCCTGTTTTGTCGTGATCCCGTCTGTCATCTTTTTGTACGAGCCCTGGCCACCATCCCACGGATCAGCAAGACCACGGCTGTGTCGTATCGTGATCAGTGAAGCACGACAGGAGCCGGTTGCTGGAGTCAGGTATCTTTATTCTTTAGTTACAGTGTAAGGCCACATGTCCTGCCTCATCCCTGGTCTTCGCTTTCTGCCCATCCCCCACCCCTTGACCGGAAGTGGTGTCCGGTTCCTTGTCCCCCTCCCCACCAGTCGGGTCCAGGGTCCTAGTGCCCTGTGCCCAGGTCACGACATCTCCCCCTTTGTCGCAGAAATGACAGAGAAATGATTGATGCCAAATAGTTGGAGAGAGAGAGAGAGAGAGAGAGAGAGAGAGAGAGAGTGCCCTCCTTACATTTCTTCAATCAGTCTCTTTGGTCTTTTGCCCTCTCTTCTTTGGCGTGTTTCTCCTTTGTCCGTCTGCTCGTCCTCATCCTGTCTCATGCCTGCGTCTTCTGTTGCGACATCTCTTCCGTCTTCGTCCATGATCTTGAGTTCCTTGAAGTCTGAGCTGTTTCGTGTGATATGATAGCGTCCGGCTGATGCTGCTATCATGGGCCCCTTTACCTTGGTCACCGTCAACGGCTCCTTTGAGAACGGGCTGTCCGATTTTCTTAGCTGCCGCTGCCGCACCACCACGATATCGCCTTGCTTGAGGTGCGCAGGAGTGGCATGACTCCTTGCATCGGCATATGCCTTCATTTTCTCCTTGGCCTCTTGGTCTTTGATGGCGATGCTGCTGTGCTCTGGCGTTGTTGTTGCTTCCATCTGCGGTTGCCTCGTCCTGGTTGATCTGCCCAGAACTAGCTCGGCGGGACACCGTCTTGTGGAGCTGTGAGGGGTGTTCCGATAGTCCCTTAGTACTTGACACAGAGCCTGTCCTATTGATATCTGCGCCAGCTTTGCTCTTTGGACAGCCTTCTTTATGTTCCTCATGAATCTTTCCACCATGCCATTTGCTTGTGGCCACAGAGGCGTTATTTTCCTGTGATGGATCCCTAAATAGTCCATACATTTTCGAAATTCTTCCCCTGAGAATGGTGAGCCATTGTCTGTCTTTAGTGTTTGTGGGGAACCCCACGCCGCAAATACGTCGTCCAGAGTAGGCAGTGTTGCGCTTGCTGCTGTTGACGATACTTGTCGCACGATGGGAAACCTAGAGAATTCATCAATTATCATGAGCAGGTAGTTTCCCATTTCCAGAGGCCCGTAGAAGTCTGCTGCCAGTTCATTCCACACTGCCCGCGGGAGTTCTGACATTTGTAATGGTTCCGGTTTTGCTGGCTGCCCCATCGTTTGGCAGATGTGGCAGTTTGTGACGGTGGCCTCCACCATATTGTCCAACCCCGGGAACCACACTTTCTCCCGTAGCAGTTTCTTTGTTGCCACCACGCCTCTGTGTGATTCGTGCGCCAAGTTTACAGTCTGTCTCCGTAGAGCTCTTGGCATCACTATTCTTGTTCCTCTCATTATTATTCAATTTTTGGTCTCTGATAGCTGTTCATGAATCTTTTTGAATGCCAGCATTTCCTCTTTGATCACTCCATTTTCCATGATGCTGTTGTTGTTGACATGCCTCCATCTCTGTTGTCTAATTACCATTTTGACCGCCTGCATTGTGGCGTCCCTCTCTGTTTCGAGCTCCAACTCTGCCACCATTATTGATGCTGGAGTGTTTTGTTTTAGTACAAAGTTCAGGTATTCCTCCGCTATTGATGTTGCCTCAGCTGTCTGTGGCAAAGGGTGCCGCGACATGTAGTCCGCCGGGTTGTGTTCTTTCCCTGGTTTCTGCACGATCTTGAAGTTGTAGTCCATCAGCCTTATGCCCCATCTCTCGATTCTAGGTGGTATTTTCGCGTTGGGATTTCCATAGATCGTTACTAGGGCCTGATGATCCGTTATAAGGGTGAATGGTTTCCCATATATGAACATGTGATAGTGTTCACATGCCCATACTACTGCAAGGCTTTCCTTTCCGGCTGTGAGTATGCCCTCTCAATTTCGGACAGGCTTTTGCTTGCATATGCCACTATATTTCTTGGGGACTCTTTACCTGGCCTATGTTGTGCCAGGATCGCTCCTAGCCCCAACGGGCTGGCGTCCACCGTCAATTCTGTGCACAGCAGGGGATCGAATTACGCAAGATGGTCCACCGCTATCACTGCATGTCTGATGGCCTCAAATGCTTTGATGCAGTCTTCTTTCCACATGAATGTCTGGCCTTGTTTCGTTAGTTCTCTCAGCGGTGTGCTTCCCATGGCAAAGTATTTTATGTATCTCACTCAGTAACTGTCGAGCCCAAGGAATGACCTCACTTCTGCAACGTCGCTCGGAGGTTTAGCTTTTTTCAGCGTCTCCACTTTGCTGCGATCTGGTCGCATCCCTTTTTTAGAGAAGATGTGTCCGAAGAACACCAGTTCGTTTCTTCCTATTTCGCATTTGTCTTCATTTAGCGTTAGACCTGCCTGTTTCAGTTGGGAGCATACGTCCCGCAATGCTTTGTCATGCTCGTCATCTGTTCGACCAAATACCAAAATGTCATCACTGTAGTTGAGGCTGGTTTTCACCGGCCTTATGACTTGCCGTATTGTTTCTTGAAATATTTCTGCCGCCGATAAGATGCCAAAACTCAGCCGCTTGTAGCGAAATAGACCCATGTGCGTGGAGAATGTCATAATGTACCTTGACTGTGGGTCAAGCTCTAGCTGATGATATCCTTTGCACAGGTCCAGCTTTGAGAATCGTCATGTGCCAGTTAGGCAGCTGATCATGTCATTGAGGTGTGGTCCAGGGTGTCTTTCTCGTTCAATTGCTGTGTTTAGTATCCTCATATCTACACAGATGCGAATTTTGGATGTGTTCTTTTTTGGGACTGCCACTATTGGGGACACCCATGGCGTCGGTCCGTCTGCCGGCTCTATGATGTCCTGACTTAGCAATGCTTGTATTTCCTCCTCGACTTGCGGTTGCAAGTGTATCGGCACTCGCCTGTGATGTTGAGCTACTGGTTTTACTGCTTCATTGATGTACAGTGTTATTTGCCATCCTTTTAGTTTCCCTAGTCCATGTAGGATACTTGGATAATCTCTCAGGATGTTCTTCTTCTCTGACATGTAGTATGTCATTGCGAGGAGGCCCATCATCTGCGCTGAGACGTTACTCAGTAAGCATGGTGCTGGAATGTCACCCTTCAGTACATGTATGTCTTCTTTGCTTGATCTGTCTTTGTATATCAGTGTCTCTGTAAATTTCCCCATGTTGATCACTGTTTTTTTCGATCCCCACGTGAATATGTCAACCGTGGATGGCACTAGCGCCGGCTGTATTTCCCTCATTTCATATTCTGATACACACATGATGTTGCATGTGGCGCCGCTGTCTAACACGAAGCGTGTTTTGTGTTGTCCCACATCTATGTTCACCATCGCTGTCTTTTTTACTTGATGTTTCTCTATTAGGTGGATGCTTTCTCGCCCTTTGTCTTCTTCTGCAGAAGCAAATTCGGACATCAAGTATAGTCGTCCTACGTTCTCTTGTACCGCTTCTCCATCAGATTCAGTTGATGAGCTGCGGTTTGCTGTGTCCATGTGCCTGGCATATCTGTTTGTCGTCATCCGTTGTCTTCCAGGTCGTCCTCTCTCACTTCTGAATTGTGTGCCCAGACACGCGCTTGCAAAATGATTGCTCCTGTTGCACTTTCTGCATGTCTGACCCATTGCCGGGCAAGCGCCGGTGTGTGGGAACTCAAGTCCGCATCTGTAGCATGTTTTTTCATGTTGTTTCCTTGGCGGTTGCTCATTGTTCTCTTTCTTCCAGTTGTTCATGCGGCTGCTTCCGACCATGAGGTTCGCTTGTTCCATTCGCCTCTCTATACCCAGCTCCATCTGCTTTGCTTGCGCCGTCGCCCTCGCTTCTGCCCTGGCCATCGTTAGAATTTTCTCCAGCGAAGTCGGCTCTTTCAGAATTCGTGTGCGGAATTCCATTGACTGACATCCCTCAATGATGCGCAGACGAATTACTTGTTCATTGTCGAACTTGGCAAATTCGCAGTGTGTGACCAATTTGCGCAGTCTTGGCGCAAAGTCGTCAAGGGACACGTCTGTGTGCTGAAATGCAATTGCAAAGGTGTATCTTTCAAAATCAATGTTTCTTTGCGGATCAAATCTGTCTGAGAGGCACTTTATTAGCCCTTTATATGTTGCCGTTTGGTCATCAGGGAATGTGACTAGTAGGTTGTCTACTTCGTCCCCTACAAGGTTTAAAAATAGATCCAGCTGCTTAGCGTCTGCTACATCCGTGGCGCGCATGTATCGTTCGAACTTGCGAACCCATCGCTCCCATCTGATGCCTACTTGTGGTTCGGATAGGTTGAATGGAAGGTGTCTACGGTATTGAGCGCTGGGTTTGTCACTCGCTTGTTCAGTCATTGTGGGCCTGTGGCACTTCTTTTGTTTTTCTGTGTTTTCTTTTCTTTGTCCTACTTTCGTTCTTGTTGTCTCTTTGTTTTGCTCAGCTTTTCTTCTTCTTTATGCTTTGTTTCTGCTGTTTCTGCACCTTTACTTGTTTTCTGTCTTTCCTGACTTTAAATTGCTTTATTCTTTTTTTTCTCTTTCTTATTCTCTCTTTGTTTTGTTAGTGCACTTTGTCTTCTTCTTTCGTCCTTATTGTCTCTTTTTTTCACTTTATCTTCTATTTTCCTTCCTTTCCTGACCTTAAAATGGCCGCCGGGCCTTTCCTGCTCCTTATTGGCTGATGTTGCCTGGCTTCAAAATGGCTGCCCAAGTCTCGCAAGATCGTGGGGACATTGTGAGTTCCCGCCTGACTCAAAGATGGCCGCCTGGCCTTCTGCAGTGCCTATTGGGTGCTTTCGCCTGACCCTAAGATGGCCGCCTTCTTCTCGCGAGATCTCACGCAAGATTTCTTTTTGTTTGCTCACGCGTGCGCTTTCTTCTGATATTCTTACCGGCTTGCAGTCACGGCCGGGTTGCTCGTTTCTTCCCTTTACTCGATGTTGTTGTTGCGGCCGGGGTGGGCTCCCGCGCCGTTCCTCCACTCCTTGAACCGCTGCACTTGAACCAGGGTGGGCTCCTGGTTCAATGACACACGCACCGATTCTGCCACCTTCGTCGCCAGTTGTCGTATTGTGATCAGTGAAGCATGACAGGAGTCGGTTGCTGGCGTCAGGTATCTTTATTCTTTAGTTACAGTGTAAGGCCACATGTCCTGCCTCATCCCTGGTCTTCGCTTTCTGCCCGTCCCACACCCCTTGACTGGAAGTGGTGTCCGGTTCCTTGTCCCCCTCCCCACCAGTCGGGTCCAGGGTACTAGTGCCCTGTGCCCAGGTCATGACAGGATGGAGGAAGATCCTTCTCCTACCTCGCTGCGAAGACCTGGAACGCCCTGCCTCTGCACCTCAGGCAAACACCATCCCTACCGCTATTCAGGAAGGACCTCAAGACCTGACTCTTGGACTGAGAACCACAGAGCCTCTCCGCCCCCCACTTAGCGCCTTGAGACCCTCACAGGTAACTAATCACGCTTTATAGGATCACTGACTGAATGATTACAACAGTTTCCTTTACACTTAATCCTTTTCAGGGCTTTGTGAAGCTATTCACCCGATGCTTCTCCCAGAAAGGGGGAGTTGGGCAGACTGATTTGATGCTAGCTCCAGGAAAACACGCAGGGGTCTATGGTCACTTTCCGACCAGTTGTTGACTTCAAAGGAGCTAAGACTCTGGATTAGTGCGTTGCTAATGAAGATGTAATGATGGTCGACACATTCCTGAATCATGGGGGGAAAATATGATACGGCGCACTTGTTTCCTTAGGATTTTGCGCCGAAATGAACTTGGTGGTGTTAATGAAGCACTGAAGTCATCCTCCATCTGTCAACACATGGACGGGTGAGATCGAGCGACCAAGGCCCCGGATATTGAAATCATCCGATAAAATGTTCTTGTGGGTTGAATAGTGGTTAAGCAGATTTTCAATTACTTCACACAATTCCTCCAAGGGTTTTGCTTCTGGCCACCTTGAAGTAGCAATTTAGGAGCAGCAACAAGGGTGTTTTTGGACTACGTCTTATGCAAGACTTGAAATGAAGGCGCGGGGGCACTGATCGGGATTACTTCAAGTTGCCTTCACATAGACTGAAAGACCACCGGATGGGCAGCCGAAGATCTTACGTTTATAAGCTGGAGTGAAACATTTATAGAATCCTGGCAACGACATTGAGCCAGTGGCCCAGGTCGCCTGAAAGCATAAAATAGCCGGAGTTCAAGAAAGCCAACACTGATTCTCCTTCCTTAATTTTCTTGAGACCAGCCTGGTTCCATGAAATTACTGTTTAAGCGAGCGCTGGAGCTGAGGTGGTCTGCCTTGTGTTCATTTTGCTCGCTAGGAATGCCGGTGCTTTTGGCTTGTTAATGACTGTGCCAACCACCCACAGCTTTTAGATGCTTCCTGAAAATGCATCACCCTCTGCTCATTGGCACAGGACATAGTAAGATGTTTTTCTTTTACCACATTTGTGAATTGTTTGGGTACTGCTTGTTCCTCTTAGTTTGGTGCTAGCTCCATTCTTTCTGCCGAGTCAAAAGCACATGGGGGTATTTCTCAAGTTGATTTTTATTCCCTTGTATCCTCCACTCACCGAATAAGGTTTCTTCCTCTAGCATTGTTTCTAGATGAAGTTGTCAATACATTTCTACAACAGTTGACTCACTAGGAGTGTCTTCAGTGAGTCTTTGAACCCCAACCCAGGCAAGCTCTTCTGTGCTCAAGTGGGTTAGGGATGAGAGATGCTTAAACAGGTGTAAAGCGTTCCCCCTACTAAGCATGTCTTGATGGCCACTGGTGTGATAGCGCAGGGTTAAACCAAGCTCCAAGATATCTACTGAGGGTTCTTTATGGTCTGTTTTTGATGGGCTTATGCAAGGGCCCACTGGTGCGTTAGTAGCAGTTGGTCCCTGGATTGGTGATGTGTCTGGGGTCGCTAAGACACAAGTGCGGGAAGATGGCTGTCCATTTGATGGGTGACATATTGCTGTTCTCGGGTCGATAGATACCGAGCATATTGGTGCTTGACTCTTTACTGACTTAAACTTGAGTGCTTGCATTCACGTTGTCCTTGATGGAAGTGAGGGAGTGGACATTCTCATAGTTAAGCTTTGATAGATTTGTTCCTTGTTTGGCCTCTCAGGTCATCTTGGGGCCAAATATTGGATACAGAGTTACAGCTTCACACACGGTTGGGGGTTGAGACGTCTTGTTTGTAGTGAGCGCTAATGCTGCCCTTTTTGCTCTTGAACTTTTTTTAAGTTGTTTCCCTAATTTTTTCTTTGTAAAAGTGGCTGAGTATTTTGCTATGGAGGGAGCTCTGCCTCCTTGTTGCCGTCCTTGAACGATGGAACAATATATTGTATAATGCTGTCTGAGTTGGGGGACTGTGAGTTTACAGGCGATGTCTGGCTTTGTTCTCACCATTGGTCTTGGAGGCCCTCCCTTGCCTCCAGTGATGAGATAGTGCTTGTTTCGGGTTTTTCTCTCGCTTCCATGGAGGCAATGTAGGCTGCTGAATACTCCCTTCTTCTAGGTGTCCAGCCATGCTTTTTACTTTAGCATCCAAATTTGATAGAATATCCGAGAGTGAACTCAATTTATCAATGACTGGGGAGCAAGGAAAAAGGTCTCCTTCCACCTTGCCCTGGATTTGAGCTTCAATGAAATCCAAGTTGGTGCCCAGGTCTGGTAAGCAGAGGCCCAGTGATTGCAGTAGGTCCATTTGAAGCTCCATTTTAGATGGCTGCCATAACAGTGCTCTGGCCATCGCATCTTGCGAGGCACTGATAGAGGCCAGAAGCGGATCGAAGGATTTAGAAAGCTTAGAAGTGTCATGCTTTGTTACATCGAGCACTCTGGTTGGCTTTGGGGTTAGCATCAACGTTTTTTCAATCTGTGATTCAATATTACGAAGAGAGTTTGTTGAAAGGTTGCCTAGATCGTAATTGGTCTCTGCCTTACTGTCTATATTTGAGGTTGCTAGCTTTGAATGCACAGTCAGAGGCTTAGCGGATCGATTAGTGTGAATCTGATCGACTGTTACTAAGTCGCGCTTAACTTTAGATGGTTGGCTTGTGTTGATATTTCTCTGATTACGTCATTCCTGTCCACTATATGGTCGTTGAAAGGAGTTATTAACCCTTTTCTGCCTCCTGTGCCTATGCCTTCTGATTCGTCCATTGCTGCACTGATTTGTGAGAAGTTTTGGACTGAGCGACTAGTTGGTGCTCCTGGAAGCGCCGAGTCCCCTCTCAGCCTTGGGCAGAAACGAGTCCTGCATCTCTCAGTTACATCAGAGGGGTACTGGGGCACTGGTCAGACAGGTATTGAGGGTTTCAGCACTTTTATTACATACTGTAATTGTGTCCGGTGAAGCTAAAGTACTAGATAATCAGACTCTTTGAGGCTTGAGGGGCCGTGAGGGCTGGGGGGGGGCAAGGGTGGCCTAGTGCAGGGCTTTATTGATCCAATGGACTCTACCTTGTCGGAGAGAGTTGTACGTGTAACCTTCCCCACTGTTCACCCATCAAGTGCAGCCTTACTGTGGCTTGGAAGCCTTCTGATGAGTGCAAGGAACCAGGTTGCTGTACTGTAGCTGGTTTATGGGCGGACAGAGTTCTCGATTAAGAGACGAGCACCACAAGCTGCACTCCGACTAGTTGGACCGCCTCAGCAGTGCCACGCTCCTCCCTGGCTGGGTGTCTAGCACCCCAGCTCTCTAACTGCACAGCGTACCGCACTGTTCCATTTTTATGGTCCTCGAACCACCAGACTGCTGGGGCCTCTGGTTCCGCCAGACAAGCAGTGCAAGGGACATGTACAGAGGTTAGTTGTGTACTGCAGCTGCATTGTGCCTTCCGGGTGATGGAGCAGGGTTTTCGTGAAATAAAACCTTCTCGGATTGAACTCCTCATTGTGTGGATTATTAACAAAATGTTGTGAAAATTAACAGTGCAAAACTAAAAAGGGGGAAGACAAAAACTGTGCAAGTGCGTGCTGGGACAAATGAGTGTTTTTAAGTACTTTTGTAGTAGGCCGCAAATGCATACGATTAGTGCAGAAATAACAGCCAAAAGCCACAAGTTTAAAAGTGACATATTTTCCTTTTCACTAACTGTTTGAAAATAATGTACATAACTTAGGAAAATGCAAGCAAATAGGGCATTAATAGTGGAGTTTTGTAAAATGACAACGAAAATCACATGTGTATTTAGACTGCAAAAATATGTCCCATACGCAATATCCCAACGCAAGTGCGAAGTTTTCACCACAAGTGACGAGATTCTACCACAAGTGCGGAGATTCGACCACGTGTGTGGATATTCCACCACAAATGCGGAGATTTCACCACAAGTGTGGAGATTCCACTATGAGTGTCGAGATTCCACCACAAGTGCAGACATTCCACCACAAGTGTGGAGTTTCCAACACAAGTGTGGAGATTCCACCACGAGTGCAGAGATTCCACCACGAGTGCAGAGATTCCATCACAAGTATGGAGATTCGACCACGAGTGTAGAGATTCCATCATGAGTGCGGAGATTCTACCAAGAGTGCGGAGAATCCTCCATGAGTGTGGAGATTCCTCCACGAGTGCGGAGCGTTTGCCACGCCTGGAGATGCTCTTTGTAAATCGGGTCTACAAAGCGAAAAGACATAGGAAGAGAAAGACAGAAAAAAAACATCTCAAAGGGAGAAGGCAGGGGCCTGCCAGAGTGAGATAAAGGAGCAGGGAGTATCAGGCAATGAATTAAAGAGGCAAGGGGTGGATTTAGGACTTGGCATTCTGCCCACCAGTGCGCCGGCCGTGGGCTTCTGAGCAGAGCTTTGGGTACATGCACTCATACTTGTCCAATTATGGCACGGCTGGTCAGTGTCAAATCAAGGCCAGACTGTGCCTTTAACTGAGTTTCTGTTAAAAACAAGTCTCTGTCATGACTAATGATGAACTCGTGTAGTTTCATGCTTGCCCAAGGAGTGAGTATTAAGCTGAGTGCACGATAAGGACGGATGCTGAAAAGGTCTGTTGGGGGTAAGAGCGTGCCTGTGGGCTCCTGAGGCAGGAGATGCAACAGGGGAGGCAGAATATTCCGAGTAGTGTTTGTCTTAAGAAAGCTGCCGGTAGTAGCCAGAGTCACAAGATTACTCTGCATTTTCAATTTCAGCGGTTCGAGGCGCAGCAATAGAATGAGGTCCCGTCATACCCTAATGGGGTAAGAGGAGCTACAAAAAGCATCTCTGCCGCTGGCATGGCAGATGCTTGGATGGGTGCTAATGCACTTGCCTTTGGCGCACCAACGGGGCGCTGCTGCGCATGTTCACGCCGCCATGAGCCAAGCACAAAGATGGCTGTGGGGGTGGATCCGGTGGGAGCTGTGCGTCACCGTGGAAACCTCACTCAATGCAAGAGATTGGTGATACGTTGAGCACTGATGGACTAGCCGTTGCCGCGCCTTTACTGAGCTAGCGGTGCACTGCTGCATTTATTCGTGCCACCATGAGTCAGGAACAGAGATGGCTCTTGGTTCGGATCTGGACAGAGGTGCGCATCACCTCTAAACCTCACACAATGCAAGAGGCTGGGGATAGGACGAGCACTGATGGACTGGCCTTTGCTGCGCCAGTGGTGCACCTCTGCATGTATTCACACTACCCTGAGCAAAGATAGCTGCGGGTGCAGATCCGTTGGGAGCTGCACGTCACCTTGGAAACCTCACTCAATGCAAGAGGCTGGGGATAGGACGAGCACTGATGGACTTTATTATAAAGGAACAGTGGTCCCATTCAATTCGAGTAAATTAAAGTGCCACAATTAGTTCAATGAAAAATTGGGTTTTATGTTTAAAGACAATGCAAAAATAACTAAAAAATTACTGTAAATAGTGAGAAAATTAATAAAACAGTGAGTGAGTTGGTGGCAGGGTAATAGGAAATCAGCCGATTTCCGATACCCAGGCAAGTGATTTTAAAAGGTGACTTTTTGGTGCTCAAAGGTAATTGTTATCAAAAAGTCAATAAAACATTTCATACTCCGACATTTCAATTTTGTAATACACTGGAGTTTAGAAATGATTGTCGACGACGTTTCGATCCCTTAACACGTAGTGGGATCTCTTCAGGACAAGGAAATGATAAATAATTGCCTGGGAGAAAGCCTAGTGGGGAGGGGGAGAAAAAATAAAAAATAAAAATATGCAAGGTTAGGAAGAGAGCATAGGAAGAGTAAAGAGGGGCGAGAATAGCTAGAGGGTAATATGCGAGAAGGGAGGGATGTTGAGGGGGTGGTGCAAGAATTAAAAATTAATAAAGGGGGGGTCGGAACTTACAGTGAGAGGATGACCCAATCAATTAGTAACTGTTGCGCAGCCGCGCCAGCCAAAACTAGACGATCCTAGTGTTGTAGTCCGGAATGAGGTATAGGCAAGAAATAGAGCCTGTGGGGAAGAGGGAGAGTCAATGCGGGGGAGGAGTGAGGGAACGTAGGGTGCAGGTGGAGGAAGGTTGTGCAAGGGCTTACCAGCGATAAAAAGCGGGAAACAATTAGGATGAAGCGCCCCGTCAAAAACCGTCACAACCTGGGCTCGACGGATGTCAAAATTCCGTGTGGGCTGATAGGTGAGCCTGGAGAAGAATAGGAGGGTTAGGAGGGGGTGAGGGAGTGACTGAATGTGTGAGTAAGGGGAGACAAGCGGGTTACGGCTTACCAGGGGAGCGGCGAAAAATAGGGAGGATTGGTCCAAAAGGGCGAGTCAGGTCTGTGTTGTACACGATAGGAATTCCGAGGCAGCCCGGTCGGGCTTGTCGATGGGTTCGAAAATCTACATTCTGCGGGGAGAAGGAAGGAATAGTGAAATCGGAGGTGGTGGGGGTTGGTATTGTAGTTACGGGACAAGAGGAATAAAACTCACCGTGGGGCGGTAGTCCGGGAAATAAGCGAAGGAATTGGTTAAATAGTTACGATGCAAGCCGCATAACCCACGAGGACCTGTGAAAGGGAGGGAGGGAATCGAGTGAGAAAGGGCGAGTAATGTGGGGGAAGTGAGAAGTGAGCGAGCGAGTGTGTCTTACCTGGGGAGCTCGCGAGGATCAAGCTAAGCGTCAGGGTGCGGGCTGTGTGAATGGAGCCTCAGTGGGACGGAAGTGCACTGGTGAAATGGAAACGCCCAGTAACCGAAAGCGAAGAGGGCCAAGGTGTGGTGGAATAAGAGGGCGGCCATGATGGAATGGTCAAGGAAGCCAATAGAAACAAGGATTGCGAAGGTAACCCAGATAGGAAATTAGTAGTAAGGAAAGTAGCGCCTCAGGATGAGGGGCGAGGAGCAATAGGGAAAGGAGGAAAGGGGGGATAAGTTAGTATAATGTTAAAATACTTCAGTTATAACAAGGGAGTGGAAGGAAAGGGGTTAGAGGGCATGGAAAGGCCAAGGAATTGCTCGGTACTTGGTACATAGATTTAGAGAGAAAACACATTTCAGTAATTTTACGCATGGTAAAGTGTACACAAGGAGATATTCATGGATTAGAGTAGATTAGACCAGTCCTCAAGTCGGTTCAGTCCAGAGTGATGGCTATCACAGCGAATTATCCATTTGAGTTCCTCTTTGTTGAGGACAGATGCAATGTTCATGTTCCTTGTGGACTGTGTGATAACGCTGATCACCTGCCATCTCAAGTCGTCCTCGGTATGATTAAGTTGTGTGAAATGTTCAACAAGAGGAGCGTTAGCCGTCTTGCAGCGGATTCTGCTTCTATGTTGGCAAATGCGAATCCTAATTTTCTGCGTCGTTTGTCCCACATAGATCAAATTGCACGGGCATGTTATGGCATATATAACATTAATAGTGTTACAATTAGAAAAATTGTTCAAGGTGACGTTAATGTTAGCATGCACGAAGATTTTAGTATCCAATGTGAGGCAGCAGACACTACAGTTAGTACATTTGAAGTGGCCCACTAGTCGTGGTAGATTGCAAAAGGTTCTCAGGGTAGAGTCCCTGTTAGGTTCTGGAATTGCGGCCCTGACTAGATGATCCTTAATACTTTTGTTCTTTTTAAATGCAAAGATAGGGCACTCTATACGGAGGTTTCCAGCATTCAGTGTAGGCCAATGTCTCTTGATACATTTTTTCACTATGTTAGAAATAGGTGTAAAGGTGGTGACACACACGAGTTTGTCGTTCTGTTTCTTATCCTTGGGAGTGAGTAGGGTTTCCCTCGGGCAGTACCAGGCTCTTTTAAGCGATCTCTTGACTAATTTACGTGGGTAACCTCTGTCAGTCAATTTTTTGAGTAGCAGGTTAGCTTCAGAGAAATAGTCTTGTTTGAAGAAGCAATTGCGCCGTATCCGCAAGAATTGTGAGTATGGAAGTGAGTCGCGAAGGGCTCTGGGGTGGTGACTGCTGTATGCCAAAAGAGTGTTTTTCTCAGTGGGTTTGCGGTAAAGGGTGGTGTAGAGACCCTCGTTTTGAGCAATGATAGTGAGATCCAGGAAGGCTATTTGTTCTTTACTGCTGTTAACAGTAAATTTTAAACCATTGCTGTGATGATTAAGCCAGTTATGGAATTGAGCTAGGTGGTCTGTGTTACTGTTCCATATAAGGAAAATATCATCGATGTAACGTTTCCACTCTTGTATGTAGGGCCTGAAGGGATTATGGGGGGATAGTATGGTATTGGTTTCCAGCCAATCCATGTACAGTATCGCGAAATTTGGAGCGAAAACTGCGCCCATACTGGTTCCTTTAACTTGTTGGTAAAATGTACCATCAAAAAGGAAGAAATTCTTTGTGAGGCAAATTTTGAGAAGGTGAATGATGAAGGAGGTGGGGACTGAATGAGGTTGTGGCCTAGTGTTAAGAGTGGATCTTATTACGTCAATGCCTTCATCATGGGGAATGTTGGTGTAGAGTGACTCCACATCGAGGGTGCAAAGGAGATCGCTGAGGGGGTTAAAGGGAAGTCCCTCTATAAAATTTATCATGGCCATGGTATCTTTAATGTAGCATCGAGTGACAGGAACGAAGTCTCTGATAAAGAAATCGATATAGCGACCCAATGGTTCCAAGAGCACTGATGGACTAGCCTTTGCGGCGCCTTTGCTGACCCAACGATGCACCACTGCATGTATTCGCGCCACCATGATCCAGGAACAAAGATGCCTCTGGATGCGGATCTGGACAGAGGTGCGCATCACCTCTAAACCTCCCACAATGCAAGAGGCTGGGGATAGGATGAGCACTGATGTACTAGCCTTTGCTGCACCTTTGCTGCGCCTTTGCTGAGCCAGCAGTGCACCGCTGCATGTATTCATGCCACCATGATCCAGGAATAAAGATGGCTGTGGGTGCGAATCTGCTGGGAGGTGCGCGTCACCTTGGAAACCTCAATCAATGCAAGAGGCTGGGGATAGGACGAGCACTGATGGACTCGCCTTTGCCGCGCCTTTGCTGAGCCAGCGGTGCACCGCTGCATGTATTCGCGCCACCATGAGCAAGGAACAAAGATAGCTCTGGGTGTGGATCCAGTGGGAGATGTGCATCACCTTCTAAACCTCACACAATGCAAGAGGCTAGGGATAGTATGAGCACTGATGGACTAGCCTTTGCTGTGCCTTTGCTGAGCCAGCGGTGCACCACTGCATGCATTCGCGCCACCATGAGCCAGGAACAAAGATGGCTGTGGGTGCGGATCTGGTGGGAGGTGCGCGTTACCTTGGAAACCTCACTCAATGCAAAAGGCTGGGGATAGGACGAGCACTGATGGACTCGCCTTTGCTGTGCCTTTGCTGAGCCAGCAGTGCACCACTGCATGCATTCACGCCACCATGAGCCAGGAACAAAGATGGCTGTGGGTGCGGATCTGGTGGGAGGTGCGCGTTACCTTGAAAACCTCACTCAATGCAAAAGGCTGGGGATAGGACGAGCACTGATGGACTCGCCTTTGCTGAGCCAGCCGTACACCACTGCATGCATTCACGCCACCATGAGCCAGGAACAAAGATGGCTGTGGGTGTGGATCTGGTGGGAGGTGTGTGACACCTTGGAAGCCTCACTCAAAGCAAGAGGCTGGGGATAGGACGAGCACTGATGGACTAGCCTTTGCCGCGCCTTTGCTGAGCCAGCGGTGTGCCACTGCATGCATTCGCGCCACCATGAGCCAGGAACAAAGATAGCTGTGGGTGCGGATCTGGTGGGAGGTGCGCGTCACCTTGGAAACCTCACTTAATGCAAGAGGCTGGGGATAGGACGAGCACTGATGGACTAGCCTTTGCCGCACCTTTGCTGAGCCAGCCGTACACCACTGCATGCATTCACGCCACCATGAGCCAGGAACAAAGATGGCTGTGGGTGCGGATCTGGTGGGAGGTGCGCGTTACCTTGGAAACCTCACTCAATGCAAAAGGCTGGGGATAGGACGAGCACTGATGGACTCGCCTTTGCTGAGCCAGCAGTGCACCGCTGCATGAATTCGCACCACCACGAGCAGCAACAAAGATGGCCGCAGTGAGGATCCGGTGGGAGGTGCACAACAGCTTCGAAACCTCACACAATGCAAGAGGCTGGGGATAGGACGAGCACTGATGGACTATCCTTTGCCGCACCTTTGCTGTGCCAGCGGTGCACCACTGCATGCATTCGTGCCACCATGAGCCAGGAACAAAGATGGCTGCAGTAAGGATCCGGTGGGAGGTGCACGACAGCTTCGAAACCTCACACAATGCAAGAGGCTAGGGATAGGACGAGCACTGATGGACTAGCTTTGCCCGGCCTTTGCTGAGCTAGCGGTTCACCACTGCATGTATTTGCGCCACCATGAGCCAGGAACAAAAATGGCTGCGAGGGCGGATCCTGTGGGAGGTGCACGTCACCTTGGAAACCTCCCACAATGCAAGAGGCTGGGGGTGGGTCCTCTGTCACCAGCAAGTGCAGCAGATACAAAATAAAAGAGAAAAGCAGCTACAGGGAAATGAAACGTAATGAACTAAATAAAACCAGTATGTTGAGCAGCCGACTACTAAGAAATTAACAAATAAGTTAGAATAAAAAAGGTGAAGATTGTCCAGGTACCCTACAAATACAATGAACACAACACACATTGTTAATGTTAAAGGCCTCAAGCGATATGGTGATGTATGAAGCTCTAAGACTAAGAGTGAAGCCTTGGGCTAGAAATAGCCCGGAAGAAAGGTGGCGGGGGTGGGGGGGGGGGGGGGTTCTGGTGGGAGGCGGGCGTCGCCTGGGAGACCTCATTGAAAGATGCTGCTCAGAGCACACACGTGCCCCGTGACAGCACAGAGGTGCACATATGATGACGGGGATGGGAGTTATAAACATTAACGCCACCAGCTGGGCCAGCCGTTCTTCGATGAGCAGACTGTGTGTGTGACTAGGACAGTATATTTGTTTCAGTATGGTACCGTAGGATGCGTTCCTCCGCTGGTAGTGGTGGTTAGTCAGATAAACTAGGTTGTGATCCCTGCGTCTCCATTCGAGCACACCGTGAGATCTTGGGCAAAAAACATGTATCCCCATATGCCTCAGTTTCAAGGTCTGCCAATGTCTGGGGTGTTAGAAGCTGAAACCATTCATTAATTACTATTTGACTGTTTCAGCTGGAGATGGCAAGGACTGTATGGTCGTGGCGTCTCAAACTGTGCCCCCATCTCTGTCTCACCCACGATGTATAAAGCAGACTAACAGCAGTGGGAGAAGCTGACGTCACTTCTCAGGAGACCTGATCTGGATTTTTTAAAGGGACAGTACCTGTGTCCCCCCCACCCCCGTTGTACAGTTACAGCTTTAGGGGGGCGGGGTCGGCCTATCTTACCAGCACCATTATCTCTTAGCGCCATTGCAGCGCGTTCAATGGCACCGGGGAAGCTTTTCTCAGTCGGGTTGTCACACTGGTTTAGTGGGAGAGACCACAGCTACTCAGAGGCAGCGAAGCGGACATGGCCTCATTCATGGAAACTGTTGCATCACTGAGACAAAACAGCGATGCAACAGTTTTCACTGCATCTTCCTTGCGACCCGATGGATGCGCGGTATTTAATGTACGGCGCTCCATTTCGCAGGGAAAGACAGATAAGTCAGGAACCCCGATGTATCTGTCGGTGCAAAAGTCATGCATTGCTGGAGCAGTGTCGCAAGCATGACACAACTCCAGCAATGTGTGGGGGAGGCCTATCCTTAATGCACTGTGCCACTCTTGCGCCTGCCATAAGGCAGGCGTAAGCTTTTGATGCAATGGCGTCCTAGAAGTGGCGCACTGAAACTTATAGATTTCACTGCGCCAATCCTTCGAGGCCTTTATGCGGAGGAACGCCCACCTTGCATACATTATACCTGACGCAGATATAATGTGGCGCAGGGGTTAACAAAGTGATGCATATGCCTAGATGCAGCACTTTGTAAATAGAGCGCAACTGGGAGCATTTTTTACGCCGTTGGTGCGCCACAAAAAGTGATGCACCGGCAGCATAAAAGTGTCGCAAGGGCTCATAAGAAAGCCCCTTAATGAGCATCAGTACTGCTAGGAGGGCCAGTACGGTCATCGCGGGAGAGTACAGCACCGCTCAGCAGGGCTGCCTCCTGCTAGTTGGCCTGTGACAGGCTCCCCAGGAAGGCTGCTGACACAATCACACAACACTGACACAATATGGCTAAAAGCCCAACTATCAGCACCTTTCATGACCTCTGCTGTGCACACTATAGAAGTGTCTCCAGATTCCCATAGAAGGTAGTTGTTTTTAATTTGCCAGCAGGGCTGCGGCAGAGTCAGACACAAGTCTGGTACAGCTAATATTTGACTTACCCTCCTACTTCCACAACAAGATCGCGGACATACACAACAGCTTCAGCACTCAACCGACGCACGCCACGACCGAACCACCGCCCCCCACCACCACCCTCCGCGCCTGGACCCCGATCAGCACCGAAGACACCGTCCGCACGATGAACTCCATCCACTCCGGATCTCCTACCGACCCCTGCCCTCACCACGTCTTCAACAAGGCCGACGCTGTCATCGCACCCCACCTGCGGGACATCATCAACACCTCCTTCGACACCGCTACCTTCCCGGAGAGCTGGAAGCACGCCGAACTCAGCGCTCTACTAAAGAAGCCATCAGCCGACCCCACCGACCTCAAGAACTACCGCCCCATCTCGCTGCTCCCGTTTCCAGCAAAAGTCATCGAGAAGACTGTCAACAAGCAGCTGGCCGCCTTCCTCGAGACGAACGGATCCCTCGACCTCTCGCAGTCTGGCTTCCGGGCCAACCACAGCACCGAGACCGCCCTGATCGCAGCCACCGATGACATCCGAGCTCTGCTTGACAACGGAGAAACAGCGGCCCTCATCCTCCTAGACCTCTCCGCGGCCTTCGACACTGTCTGCCACCATACACTAGTGCAGCGACTCAGCAACGTCGGAATCCAGGAGAAGGCACTGGAGTGGATCATCTCCTTCCTCGCCGGAAGGACACAGAGAGTCCGCCTCCCCCCGTTCAGATCTGAAGCCACCGAAGACATCTGCGGCGTTCCTCAAGGCTCCTCGCTCAGTCCAACCGTCTTCAACGTGTACATGAGCCCCCTCGCAGACATCGCACGCCAGCACAACCTCAACATCATCTCCTACGCCGACGACACCCAGCTGATTCTCTCCCTCACCAACGACCCCACCA
Organism: Triturus cristatus; assembly: GCF_964204655.1. Lineage (NCBI taxonomy): Eukaryota > Metazoa > Chordata > Amphibia > Caudata > Salamandridae > Triturus > Triturus cristatus. Next base: position 60,033,389 of record NC_140591.1, on the reverse strand, counting down.
CCGCCAGAGCCAACCTCCACGAAGGGATGAAAGAGGTAGCCGAATGGATGAAGAACAGCCGCCTGAAACTGAACTCGGACAAGACGGAAGTCCTCATCCTGGGATCCTCACCCTCCGCCTGGGACGACTCCTGGTGGCCCCACGCCCTAGGCAGCGCACCCAAACCAACAGACCACGCACGCAACCTGGGCTTCATCCTGGACTCCACCCTCTCCATGACCAGACAAGTCAACGCCGTCTCCTCGTCGTGCTTCAACATCCTGCGCATGCTACGAAAGATCTTCCGGTGGATCCCCACGAGACCAGGAAGACGGTCACCCAGGCCCTCGTCACCAGCCGTCTGGACTACGGCAACTCCCTCTACGCCGGAACCACCGCCAAACTCCAGAAAAGACTTCAGCGGATCCAGAACGCCTCAGCACGACTCATCCTGGACATCCCCCGTCGCAGCCACATCTCCGGACACCTGAGAGACCTGCACTGGCTCCCGGTCACCAAGAGAATCACCTTCCGTCTCCTCACCCACGCACACAAAGCCCTACACAACCAAGGCCCAGGATACCTCAACAGCCGCCTCAACTTCTACGCTCCCAAACGCCAGCTTCGATCGACCGGCCACGCCCTCGCCACTGTCCCCCGCATCCGAAGAGCCACCACAGGGGGACGGTCCTTCTCCTTCCTCGCCGCCAGGACGTGGAACTCCCTCCCGACCCACCTCCGCCTGACCCAGGACCACCTCGCCTTCAGGAAGCAACTCAAGACCTGGCTGTTCGAGCAGTAGCGGACCCCCCTCCCCTAGCGCCTTGAGACCCTCTGGGTGAGTAGTGCGCTATATAAATGCTTGATTGATTGATTGATTGATTGATTGAGCACAGAATAGACAATAGTCAAAAAAAGAAGAGTTCCCCCTTTCGGCAAATGTTTGGTACCATACAGTAACTTTCATCAATACCAGTCAATCACCAGAACAAGACACCAACACCTAGACAGGGTCAAATATTCTCAGAGAAAAGAAATTTATTTCAGTTTAAAAATAATTTGATCACAAATAACAGTGAATAGTCACATACACATCCCAAGATAAAAACATAAATAAAAAAGTTAAAAAACTAAACTCTTATTTTTTACACAAGTTACATACTAGGGAGAACATGTAAGAAAAATACTTTCTTATCAGACGAGAAGGACAAAAAAACATAAGATCCAGATCATTTGTTCTCTATGACATTGATATTCAGGTACTTGATTGTTAAAAAAACAAATGTCTCCACAATCTACAGTCTGCCTTCTTCTTCTTGCTTCGACACGTTTCGGTGGAAGTCAATAATAAAAGACCACCTTCCTCAGGACAAGTGTTAAAATCTCACAAGAAAATGTGCTTTCAATCTATAGTAATGAAGAGCACACTCACTTCCGTAGAGACTCAGCGCCCTTGCACAGTCGTGTCAGAGGGCGGGGGTCCCACCCACAGGCCGTATTTGAAAACTGGCCAGTCAATCCAAATATAATACTTGAATTTCTAGGACTTATTTTGGAGGATGGAAATCTTATTGGATTCAATTAGGTTCATAGGCTTCTTAAGATAGACTTCCTCGGTCCATAAATCCAGTGACCGTAGTTACAACCCTTTAGTTGAGGGAAATCTTAGATTGCTTAGTTACGTGCGTTGAAGCCTCGTACGAAATGATGGATCCGTGAGCCAAGGAGTAGTGTAGCTTGGTAGCCCACCCTAGAGATGTGACTACCTGAGTGCTACACACCCACACGAAAACTGGTTTTGCTACTGTTTCTCCTTTCCTTTTCCCTACACCAACCTGCCTACCAGAACAAAACAGCAGCCCCTCTCAATGCAGTGAGTATGTCCTACTGTTGGGCAAGCCTAGTCGGCATGTACTTGTGTGGGGAGTAAGTGGTGTTCTTCAAGGAGTGTAAGCAAACCTTGAATGGTCCAAGCTTTCCACATTCAATGGAGTATGCTGTTTAGGCATGAACAGTCACCTCTCTGAGGTGTATGTCATTGTGCAGTGGTGCAACGAGAGTGTCCTATTGTTGGGCACTCCTAGTCGGCATGTACTTGTGTGGGGAGTAAGTGGTGTTTTCCATGGAGTGTAATCAGACCTTCAACCGTCCACACTTTCAACATTCGATGGAGTATGCTGGTTGGACATGACAGTTGCCTCTGTGAGGGGCACATCATCTTGCAGTGGGGCAGTAAGTATGTCCTACTGTGGGACACTCCTAGGAGACAAGTACTTGTGTGGTGAGTAAGTGGTATTTCCCATGGACTGTAAGCAAACCTTAAATGGTCCAGGCCTCCGACATTCGACGGAGTATGCTGGTTGGACATGACCAGTTACATCCCTGAGGTGCATGTCATCGCGCAGTCGTGCCGTGAGTATGTCTTACTGTTGGACATGCCTACTAGCCATGTAATTGTGTGGTGTTTCCCATGGACTGTAAGCAGACTTTGAATGGTCCAGGCCTCCCACATTCGACGGAGTATGCTGGTTGGACATGACCAGTTACCTCCCTGAGGTGCATGTCATCGCACAGTTGTGCAGTGAGTATGTCTTACTATTGGACATGCCTACTATCCATGTCATTGTGTGGTGTTTCCCATGGACTGTAAGCAGACTTTGAATGGTCCAGGCCTGCGACATTCGACAGGGTATGCTGGTTGGACATGACCAGTTACATCCCTGAGGTGCATGTCATCGCGCAGTCGTGCCGTGAGTATGTCTTACTGTTGGACATGCCTACTAGCCATGTAATTGTGTGGTGTTTCCCATGGACTGTAAGCAGACTTTGAATGGTCCAGGCCTCCCACATTCGACGGAGTATGCTGGTTGGACATGACCAGTTACCTCCCTGAGGTGCATGTCATCGCACAGTTGTGCAGTGAGTATGTCTTACTATTGGACATGCCTACTATCCATGTCATTGTGTGGTGTTTCCCATGGACTGTAAGCAGACTTTGAATGGTCCAGGCCTGCGACATTCGACAGGGTATGCTGGTTGGACATGACCAGTTACATCCCTGAGGTGCATGTCATCGCGCAGTCGTGCCGTGAGTATGTCTTACTGTTGGACATGCCTACTAGCCATGTAATTGTGTGGTGTTTCCCATGGACTGTAAGCAGACTTTGAATGGTCCAGGCCTCCCACATTCGACGGAGTATGCTGGTTGGACATGACCAGTTACCTCCCTGAGGTGCATGTCATCGCACAGTTGTGCAGTGAGTATGTCTTACTATTGGACATGCCTACTATCCATGTCATTGTGTGGTGTTTCCCATGGACTGTAAGCAGACTTTGAATGGTCCAGGCCTGCGACATTCGACGGAGTATGCTGGTTGGACATGACCAGTTACATCCCTGAGGTGCATGTCATCGCGCAGTCGTGCCGTGAGTATGTCTTACTGTTGGACATGCCTACTAGCCATGTAATTGTGTGGTGTTTCCCATGGACTGTAAGCAGACTTTGAATGGTCCAGGCCTCCCACATTCGACGGAGTATGCTGGTTGGACATGACCAGTTACCTCCCTGAGGTGCATGTCATCGCACAGTTGTGCAGTGAGTATGTCTTACTATTGGACATGCCTACTATCCATGTCATTGTGTGGTGTTTCCCATGGACTGTAAGCAGACTTTGAATGGTCCAGGCCTGCGACATTCGACAGGGTATGCTGGTTGGACATGACCAGTTACATCCCTGAGGTGCATGTCATCGCGCAGTCGTGCCGTGAGTATGTCTTACTGTTGGACATGCCTACTAGCCATGTAATTGTGTGGTGTTTCCCATGGACTGTAAGCAGACTTTGAATGGTCCAGGCCTCCCACATTCGACGGAGTATGCTGGTTGGACATGACCAGTTACCTCCCTGAGGTGCATGTCATCGCACAGTTGTGCAGTGAGTATGTCTTACTATTGGACATGCCTACTATCCATGTCATTGTGTGGTGTTTCCCATGGACTGTAAGCAGACTTTGAATGGTCCAGGCCTGCGACATTCGACAGGGTATGCTGGTTGGACATGACCAGTTACATCCCTGAGGTGCATGTCATCGCGCAGTCGTGCCGTGAGTATGTCTTACTGTTGGACATGCCTACTAGCCATGTAATTGTGTGGTGTTTCCCATGGACTGTAAGCAGACTTTGAATGGTCCAGGCCTCCCACATTCGACGGAGTATGCTGGTTGGACATGACCAGTTACCTCCCTGAGGTGCATGTCATCGCACAGTTGTGCAGTGAGTATGTCTTACTATTGGACATGCCTACTATCCATGTCATTGTGTGGTGTTTCCCATGGACTGTAAGCAGACTTTGAATGGTCCAGGCCTCCGACATTCGACGGAGTATGCTGGTTGGACATGACCAGTTACCTCCCTGAGGTGCATGTCATCGCACAGTCGTGCAGTGAGTATGTCTTACTATTGGACATGCCTACTAGCCATGTCATTGTGTGGTGTTTCCCATGGACTGTAAGCAGACTTTGAATGGTCCAGGCCTGCGACATTCGACGGGGTATGCTGGTTGGACATAATCAGTTGCCTCTCTGCGGAGCACATCATCTTGCAGTGGTGCGATGAGTATGTCCTACTGTCCGACACGCCTGGGAGACGTACTTGTGTGGTGAGTTGTGTTCCATGGAGAGCAGGCATTCTTCTGTGCACTAACCTGCCTTCATTAAGTCTGGGGTGGAGTTCTGCCTCATTACTGGGGCATCCTTTGTAGAGCTTTGTATGGCAGTGAGATCCTACAAATCGACTCCCATAGCCACAAGCCTCCATTGGAGAACATGTACGACTTTTTGGAGTTCTCTTCAGCAGTACACCTATGACTGTTGTGGTCTCAAGGAGTATGCTCAAGTGCATGTGTAACAGATGTGCGATTACGCAGGAGTAAATGTGACGCAAAAGTGGAATTGGTAAGATCCAGCAAAAATATGTTTTTTCGTGTAGAGAACTGTCTTGCCCTACAAACCTCCCTCTTTGGAGGGGATCCTACACTTCATAAAGACATACTGCTTCCCAGGACAGGAGTACATCGCCATCCATGTACAGGGTGTGAATGTGCCCTCTGAATGTTTGTGGATGGCCACAAACTCACAAGAACGTGGTCGTGCACCTACTTTTCATATCACCCTCGCCTCAGAACGCCCTCAACCCACCTGTGTGAGTGGACTGGCCAACAAGTAAAATGACACCACGCTGGCCTTATTTTATGTACTGGTACTTAGATGTACGTGTGTAAATTCAAGTTTTGCGAAAACTAACGTGCATTGAAGTTAATGACCGTAGCTACAGGCATTAACAAAATAGTGCAAAAGAAAAACACGGCCTGCAAGAGCATTGCTTCAAATGAGGTATGGTTTAGGATAGATACAGATGTCAGAATCTGTTCGACTAGTACAGACCAGTTTTCATTCAGGGCAGGGCTCACCAGTGTAAGGTGGTAGGTGTGCTTCTGAGGGTTCACCCGTGTAAGGTGGTAGGTGTGCTTCTGAGGGTTCACCCGTGTAAGGTGGTAGGTGTGCTTCTGAGGGTACACCCGTGTGAGGTGCTAGGGGTGCTTCTGAGGGTTCACCCGTGTGAGGTGCTAGGTGTGCTTCTGAGGGTTCACCCGTGTAAGGTGCTAGGTGTGCTTCTGAGGGCTCACCAGTGTAAGGTGGTAGGTGTGCTTCTGAGGGTTCACCCGTGTAAGGTGGTAGGTGTGCTTCTGAGGGTTCACCCGTGTAAGGTGCTAGGTGTGCTTCTGAGGGTTCACCCGTGTAAGGTGGTAGGTGTGCTTCTGAGGGTTCACCAGTGTAAGGTGGTAGGTGTGCTTCTGAGGGTTCACCCGTGTGAGGTGCTAGGGGTGCTTCTGAGGGTTCACCCGTGTGAGGTGCTAGGTGTGCTTCTGAGGGTTCACCCGTGTAAGGTGCTAGGTGTGCTTCTGAGGGTTCACCCGTGTAAGGTGGTAGGTGTGCTTCTGAGGGCTCACCAGTGTAAGGTGGTAGGTGTGCTTCTGAGGGTTCACCAGTGTAAGGTGCTAGGTGTGCTTCTGAGGGTTCACCCGTGTGAGGTGCTAGGGGTGCTTCTGAGGGTTCACCCGTGTAAGGTGGTAGGTGTGCTTCTGAGGGTTCACCCGTGTAAGGTGCTAGGTGTGCTTCTGAGGGTTCACCCGTGTAAGGTGGTAGGTGTGCTTCTGAGGGCTCACCAGTGTAAGGTGGTAGGTGTGCTTCTGAGGGTTCACCAGTGTAAGGTGCTAGGTGTGCTTCTGAGGGCTCACCAGTGTAAGGTGGTAGGTGTGCTTCTGAGGGTTCACCCGTGTACGGTGGTAGGTGTGCTTCTGAGGGTTCACCCGTGTAAGGTGCTAGGTGTGCTTCTGAGGGTTCACCCGTGTAAGGTGCTAGGTGTGCTTCTGAGGGTTCACCCGTGTGAGGTGCTAGGTGTGCTTCTGAGGGTTCACCCGTGTAAGGTGGTAGGTGTGCTTCTGAGGGCTCACCAGTGTAAGGTGCTAGGTGTGCTTCTGAGGGTTCACCCGTGTAAGGTGGTAGGTGTGCTTCTGAGGGCTCACCCGTGTAAGGTGGTAGGTGTGCTTCTGAGGGTTCACCAGTGTAAGGTGGTAGGTGTGCTTCTGAGGGTTCACCCGTGTGAGGTGCTAGGGGTGCTTCTGAGGGTTCACCCGTGTAAGGTGGTAGGTGTGCTTCTGAGGGTTCACCCGTGTAAGGTGCTAGGTGTGCTTCTGAGGGTTCACCAGTGTAAGGTGGTAGGTGTGCTTCTGAGGGCTCACCCGTGTAAGGTGGTAGGTGTGCTTCTGAGGGTTCACCAGTGTAAGGTGGTAGGTGTGCTTCTGAGGGTTCACCCGTGTGAGGTGCTAGGGGTGCTTCTGAGGGTTCACCCGTGTAAGGTGGTAGGTGTGCTTCTGAGGGTTCACCCGTGTAAGGTGCTAGGTGTGCTTCTGAGGGTTCACCAGTGTAAGGTGGTAGGTGTGCTTCTGAGGGCTCACCAGTGTAAGGTGGTAGGTGTGCTTCTGAGGGTTCACCCGTGTGAGGTGCTAGGGGTGCTTCTGAGGGCTCACCAGTGTAAGGTGCTAGGTGTGCTTCTGAGGGCTCACCAGTGTAAGGTGGTAGGTGTGCTTCTAAGGGCTCACCAGTGTAAGGTGGTAGGTGTGCTTCTGAGGGTTCACCCGTGTAAGGTGCTAGGTGTGCTTCTGAGGGTTCACCCGTGTAAGGTGGTAGGTGTGCTTCTGAGGGTTCACCCGTGTAAGGTGGTAGGTGTGCTTCTGAGGGCTCACCAGTGTAAGGTGGTAGGTGTGCTTCTGAGGGTTCACCCATGTAAGGTGGTAGGTGTGCTTCTGAGGGTTCACCCGTGTAAGGTGGTAGGTGTGCTTCTGAGGGTTCACCCGTGTAAGGTGGTAGGTGTGCTTCTGAGGGTTCACCCGTGTAAGGTGGTAGGTGTGCTTCTGAGGGTTCACCCGTGTAAGGTGGTAGGTGTGCTTCTGAGGGCTCACCAGTGTAAGGTGGTAGGTGTGCTTCTGAGGGTTCACCCGTGTAAGGTGGTAGGTGTGCTTCTGAGGGTTCACCCGTGTAAGGTGCTAGGTGTGCTTCTGAGGGTTCACCCGTGTAAGGTGCTAGGTGTGCTTCTGAGGGCTCACCAGTGTAAGGTGCTAGGTGTGCTTCTGAGGGTTCACCCGTGTGAGGTGCTAGGTGTGCTTCTGAGGGTTCACCCGTGTAAGGTGGTAGGTGTGCTTCTGAGGGCTCACCAGTGTAAGGTGCTAGGTGTGCTTCTGAGGGTTCACCCGTGTAAGGTGGTAGGTGTGCTTCTGAGGGCTCACCAGTGTAAGGTGCTAGGTGTGCTTCTGAGGGTTCACCCGTGTAAGGTGGTAGGTGTGCTTCTGAGGGCTCACCAGTGTAAGGTGCTAGGTGTGCTTCTGAGGGTTCACCCGTGTAATGTGCTAGGTGTGCTTCTGAGGGTTCACCCGTGTAAGGTGCTAGGTGTGCTTCTGAGGGCTCACCAGTGTAAGGTGCTAGGTGTGCTTCTGAGGGTTCACCCGTGTGAGGTGCTAGGTGTGCTTCTGAGGGTTCACCCGTGTAAGGTGGTAGGTGTGCTTCTGAGGGCTCACCAGTGTAAGGTGCTAGGTGTGCTTCTGAGGGTTCACCCGTGTAAGGTGGTAGGTGTGCTTCTGAGGGCTCACCAGTGTAAGGTGCTAGGTGCGTTTCTGAGGGTTCACCCGTGTAAGGTGGTAGGTGTGCTTCTGAGGGTTCACCAGTGTAAGGTGGTAGGTGTGCTTCTGAGGGTTCACCCGTGTAAGGTGGTAGGTGTGCTTCTGAGGGTTCACCCGTGTAAGGTGCTAGGTGTGCTTCTGATGGTTCACCCGTGTAAGGTGGTAGGTGTGCTTCTGAGGGCTCACCAGTGTAAGGTGCTAGGTGTGCTTCTGAGGGCTCACCAGTGTAAGGTGCTAGGTGTGCTTCTGAGGGTTCACCCGTGTAAGGTGGTAGGTGTGCTTCTGAGGGCTCACCAGTGTAAGGTGCTAGGTGTGCTTCTGAGGGTTCACCCGTGTAAGGTGCTAGGTGTGCTTCTGAGGGTTCACCAGTGTAAGGTGGTAGGTGTGCTTCTGAGGGTTCACCCGTGTAAGGTGGTAGGTGTGCTTCTGAGGGTTCACCCGTGTAAGGTGCTAGGTGTGCTTCTGAGGGTTCACCCGTGTAAGGTGCTAGGTGTGCTTCTGAGGGTTCACCCGTGTAAGGTGCTAGGTGTGCTTCTGAGGGTTCACCCGTGTAAGGTGCTAGGTGTGCTTCTGAGGGTTCACCCGTGTAAGGTGCTAGGTGTGCTTCTGAGGGTTCACCCGTGTAAGGTGGTAGGTGTGCTTCTGAGGGTTCACCCGTGTAAGGTGCTAGGTGTGCTTCTGAGGGTTCACCCGTGTAAGGTGGTAGGTGTGCTTCTGAGGGTTCACCCGTGTAAGCTGGTAGGTGTGCTTCTGAGGGTTCACCCGTGTAAGGTGGTAGGTGTGCTTCTGAGGGCTCACCCGTGTAAGGTGGTAGGTGTGCTTCTGAGGGCTCACCAGTGTAAGGTGGTAGGTGTGCTTCTGAGGCGAGGAAGCTAAAGTAAAGATCAAATTACTGAATTGTTAAAAACTACTGTAAGGTGCGGCAAACTGTACCCACCCCTTATCTGTCTCCTGCTCCAGGGCTGCATGCCTGTTCTGGGACCTGCGTCTACCCCACTGACCTCTGCAGTATGGGGCAGTGACCTCACTGTTGCTGAGCCTGTGCTTAATGAAAGCATTTTATTGTACCGTCTATTGATGGCAACTCACAGCCTTCAAGGCGCTAGTCCATGGTCAGTCGATTCTTCAGCGAACCTTGGGCCTTCCCTTGCCCTTACCACCAGAAGTCCTGCTCTAGAGGAGGTGAGACCACTTCATAATCAATACCCATTCAATTCTAGGCCTCTCCACTGTCAAGAACGCACTGCATCACACAGAGCCCTGCACCACATACTCTGGCGCAATCATAGTGCTAGGGGGTCTTGCATTCATGATCTATTCACCAAACCCTTCGCCAGTCCAACTCTAAACCTTTCTAATCAGTGCGTCTCTCTTATGAGATGTATAAAAACACCTCATAACTTTTCATCACTAGAACCTCTCGTCAAACTACTCGTGACATATCTTCTTTCATCGCTACAACCTCTCATCAAACCCCTCGTAACTTATCTTCTTTCATCGCTACAACCTCTCATCAAACCCCTCGTAACTTATCTTCTTTCATCGCTACAACCTCTCATCAAACCCCTCGTAACTTATCTTCTTTCATCAATCACTACAACCTCTCATCAAACCCCTTGTGGTATATCTTCTTTCATCAATCACTATAACCTCTCATCAAGCACTTCATGTCATATCTTCTTTCATCAATCACTATAACCTCTCATCAAGCACCTTGTGAAGGGGTTCCTGTCTTTAGTGATTTTATCATAAATGAGCTCTATTTTCTGTTTAAAAAGGTTTGCTATCTTATTGAAGAGCATGATATCTTCTTTCATCACTATAACCTCTCGTCAAACTCCTCCTGACATATCTTCTTTCATTGCTACAACCTCTTGTCAAAAACCTCGTGACATATCTTCTTTCATCAGTCACTACAACCTCTCATCAAACCCCTTGTGGTATATCTTCTTTCATCAGTCACTACAACCTCTTGTCAAACCCCTTGTGGTATATCTTCTTTCATCAGTCACTACAACCTCTCATTAAACACTTCATGACATAAATTCTTTCATCAATCACTACAACCTCTCATCAAACTCCTCTTGACATCTCTTCTTTCATCACTACAACCTCTCATCAAATACCTTGTGACATATCTTCATTAATCACTTAAACCTCTCGTCAAACCCCTTGTGACATATCTTCTTTCACCACTTCAACCTCAATCAATCAATCAGACATTTGTAGAGCGCGCTACTCACCCGTGAGTGTCTCAAGGCGCTGGGGGGCTGGACAGCTACTGATCAAACAGCCAGGTCTTGAGGAGTGTTCTGAAGGTCAGCAGGTCCTGGGTTTGTCGAAGGTGGATGGGGAGGGTGTTCCATGTCTTGGCGGCGAGGTGGGAGAAGGATTTGCTGCCGGTCGTTGTTCGGTGGAGCGGAGCTGGCGGTTGGGGGTGTAGGGGTGTAGAAGGTGAGTCGCTTGTTGAAGTACGCTGGTCTGGCGTGCTTTGTGGGTGTGGATGAGGAGCTTGAAGGTGATCCTCTTTTTGACGGGAAGCCAGTGCATGTTCCTTCAGGTTGGCGGTGATGTGGCTGTGGCGGGGGATGTCGAGGATGAGGCGTGCGGAGGCGTTTTGCATGCGTTGGAGTCTTTTCTGGAGTTTGGCCGTGGTTCCCGCGTAGAGGGCATTGCCGTAGTCCAGCCTGCTGGTGACGAGGGCTTGGGTAACCGTCCTTCTGGTTTCGGTGGGGATCCATCTGTAGATCTTGCGAAGCATACGGAGGGTGTTGAAGCAGGAGGAGGAGACGGCGTTGACTTGTTGGGTCATTGACAGAGAAGAGTCCAGGATGAACCCCAGGTTGCGTGCGTGGTCGGTGGGTGTCGGCGCAGGTCCCAGCGAGGCCGGCCACCAGGAGTCGTTACAGGCGGAAGGGGTGGAGCCGAGGATGAGGACCTCCGTCTTATCCAAGGTTCAGTTTCAGGCGACTGCTCTTCATCCATTCGGCGACGGCCTTCATCCCTGCGTGAAACTTGGGTTTGGTGGTGGTGGGGTCTTTGGTGAGGAAGAGGATCAGCTGGGTGTTGTCAGAGTAGGAGACTATTTTGAGGTCGTGCGATCGGACGATGTTGGCGAGCGGTGTCATGTAGACATTGAAGAGGGTCGGGCTGAGGGATGATCCTTGGGGTACGCCACATGTGATCTTGGTGGCTTTGGATAGGAATGAAATGAAATGAAAATAATTTTTATAGAGCGCAACAGCTGCCCTGAGGCGTCCAGGCGCTAGTGACTAGAAAGAACCTTCTGCTGAGGTAGATCACTAAGGGGGTGAGTTATTATTATTTTTTAGTTAAAGAGGAAGGTTTTCAGTTGTTTGCGAAAGGTTAGTAAGTTGGGGTTGGACCTTAAATGAAAGGGGAGAGAGTTCCATAGTTTGGATGAGTTGTAGGAGAAAGAGCGGCCTCTTGATCTTGATATTCGTAGCTGTGGTACAACGGCTAGGAAGGCATTGGAGGAGCGAAGCTCTTTCTTGGGATGATAGGGGGTGATAAGGGAATAATTGATCGCAGGCCCAGATTTCCAGAAGGCTTGGTGGGTGATGCACATGGCCTTGAACTTAATTCTCTCCCTAACAGGGAGCCAGTGCAGAGTTTTTAGACCAGGCCCTATAGGGTTTCTGCGGGGGATTCCAAGAAGTGTGCGAGCTGCGCAGTTCTGGATCCGCTGAAGTTTGTTCAGGCAGTGTTCAGGGGCCCCTAGATACAGGGCGTTGCTGTAGTCAATACGGGACTGAATTAGGCCCTGGATGACTACCTGTTTTGCCTCGAAAGGGAGTAGTGGAAGGATTTTTTTCATCAATCTAATCAGACCAAAGCATGTTGCTGACAGTTTGGTGACTCGTGTGGTAAATGTCAGGGATTTATCTAGCCATACTCCAAGGCTTTTTATGTTATCTTTGGGTGCAGGGGGGGCGCCTAAGCTGGGAGGCCACAGAAGCTCTAGGATGGAGGGGGCTGAGGGGCCGAGGAGCATCAGCTCAGTTTTATCCCCATTAAGCTTTAAACATGACTTCGTCATCCAGCTCTTTACCTGCTCTAGACAGGGAATCAAGTTGGTCTGTGATTGCTGACTGTCCTTATGCGCAAGGGAGACCACTAGCTGGGTGTCGTCCGCATAAGTGACGATCTTAATGCCATGCGGACGAACAATCTCTGCCAGTGGTCTCATATATGCGTTGAAAAGCGTGGGGCTAAGTGAAGAGCCCTGTGGCATCCCCACACCCCAGAGGCTCACTAGAGGAGACTGAGGCTCCTTCAAAGACACTTAAAAGTACGGTCTTTTAGGAAGGACTTAAGCCAGGCTAGGGCTTCTCCTGATATTCCCAAGCTCAGGAGGCGGTGAAGGAGGATTTTGTGATTCACCGTGTCAAAGGTGGCGCTCAGGTCAAGGAAGATCACTGCCACTGATCCCCCCTGATCTAGGATCCGCCTTGCTTCCTCTGTGACTGCCACCAGAGCCGTCTCCGTACCATGCTAGGGACGAAAGCTCGTTTGGGTGATATCAAGCAGATGGTTGCTCTCGAAAAACCTGGTTAGGGAGATGTTAATGTGTTTTTCGAGGATTTTACTTGCCCAGGGGAGTAGTGAAATGGGGCGATAGTTATTGAGGTTGCCAGGATCGAGATTTGGTTTTGTGGGAATGGAGTGGAGGGAGGCGGACTCTCTGGGTTCTGTCGGTGAGGAAGGAGGTGATCCAGTCCAGGGCTTTGTCGTGGATCCCCGTGTTTTAGAGGCGTGTGCGTAGGGTGCGGTGACAGACAGTGTCGAAGGCGGCCGAGAGGTCCAGGAGGATGAGGGCCGTGGTTTTGCCATTGTCCAGCAGGGCCCTGATGTCGTCAGTGGCAGCGATGAGTGCGGTTTTGATGCTGTGGTTGCTGCGAAATCCGGATTGGGATGAGTCCAGGGTTTTGTTCTCTTCGAGGAATTGGGTCAGTTGACTGTTGACGATCTTCTCGATGACTTTCGCCGGGAACGGGAGCAGGGAGATGGGCCAGAAGTTCTTGAGGTCCTTTGGGTCGGCCTTGGGTTTCTTGAGCAGGGCGTTGATCTCTGTGTGTTTCCAGCATTCCGGGAAGGTGGCGGTCTCGAATGAGTTGTTGAAGATTTTACTGAGTTGGGGTGTGATGATGGAGCTTGCTTTGTTGAAGATGTGGTGGGGCAGGGGTCTGATGGTGAGCCAGAGAGGATGGTGTTAATGGTCTTGATGGTGTCTTCGTCGTTGACGTGGTTCCAGGAGATCAGGCGGCTGGTGTGACTGGGGGGCGGTGAGTATGGGGTGCCAGCAGCTGTCGGAGAGGTGTGGGTGTTGAAACTGTCATGGATATCTGCGATCTTGCGGTGGAAGAAGGTAGCTAGAGATTCGCAGAGGCCTTGTGACGGCGGGATGTCATTGGAGCTGGGGTTGGCGAGCTCCTTTACGATGTTGAAGAGCTCTTTGCTATTGTGTGCGTTGTTGTCGATGCATTCCTTGAAGGAGGTCATTTTGGCCTTTCAAATGAGTTGGTGGTGTTTGCGGCTGGCGTTCTTGAGGGCTGCATGGTTGTCCAGAGTTTGCTCGCGGCGCTATTTCTTCTCTAGTCTCCGGCAAGTCTGCTTGGATGTCTGAAGGTCAGTGGTGAACCCGATGGCTCTTCTGTCAGTGCTCTGTTTGTGGGTTTATTGATCGGGGCGAGAGTGTTGGCACAGTCATCAATCCATTGCTTGAGGTTGCAGGCGGCTGTGTCGGTGTCGGTGGGTCTCGGGAGAGGGTGGTGATTAGCTGGTCTTCAGTGACCTTGTTCCAACTGCGGCGGGGGTTTCTTTGCTGGTGGTTGTGTGCGGTGGTTTTCTTGAAGGAGAAGTGGATGCAGGGGTGGTTGGTCCAGTGGAGTTTTGTGGTGTGGCTGATGGAGACGTGGTTTCTGGTGGAGAAAATGGGGTCGAGCGTGTGTCCGGCGGAGTGGGTGGTTGTCACGACGAGCTGTTTGAGGCCGAGGTTGGCGAGGTTGTCAAGTAGTGTGGTGGAGTTGCTGTCGCTGGTGTTTTCGAGGTGGTAGTGCAGGTCTCCGAGAAGGGTGTAGTCTGTGGAGGCCAGGGCGTGTGCGCTGATGGCGTCTGTGATGGAGTCGATGAATTGTGGCTGGGGTCCGGGGGGTCTGTACACGAGTGTTCCTCTGAGGGTGGTGTTGGGATCGACGTGGATCTGGAAGTGCAGGTGTTCGGCGGTACTGTGGGTGTCTTCGGTGATGGTCGAGATTCTGAGGGTGTTTCTGTGGACGATGTTGATTCCTCCTCCCAGTTTGTTGGTGCGGTCCCTGTGGGTGAACTTGCAGCCATCCGGGATGGCTATGGCAATGTCGGGTGCCGATGAGGAGTTTAACCAGGTCTCCATCAGGAAGGTGACGTCCGGGGAGGTTGAGTCGAGTAGGTCCCAGAGCTCGACGGTGTGCCTGTGGACGGAGCCTCTCGTCAAACCCCCTCATGACATATCTTTTTTATCACTACAACCTCTGGCTCTCTTTAATTAACCTGCGCCTAGTAATCATTGTTTTTTCTTCTTAAGAGGGAAGAAATAGATATTTTTAAACCCAGCAATTAGATTTGATTGTATTATCTACTTTAATTGGTAATTATGTCTGTTCTAGGCACATTTGGGACAAATGGGAAGGGGGAGAAAGGCCCCCCTCACTGGTGCAGTCTGTGAAGACGGAGAATTTATCACTAATGCTTGTATCCAGGAGACTCCAGGGTAACAATTAATAGTAATCAGACAGCAAAAATAATAGCATATATTATTATTATTAATATTGTTATTATTTCTACTACTCGTATTATTATTATCATAGGTGGTATTAATATCGGTATTATTATTATCACATCATTATTATTGATATTTTTATTGTAATGTTTATTATTATTATTAACAACAACAAAAATAGTAAAAATAATAATGATCGTAATAATATTCATGTTATTAGTATTATTATTACGTTTGTTGTTATTATTATTGTTACCATCATTATAATTTTAATTACGACGATGATGGTATTAATATTATTATTATCACTATTATCAATATTATTATTATTATCATTAGCATAATTTTAATTACGATGATGATGGTGATTATTATTATTATCATTATTATTATCATTATCATTATTATTGTTATTATTATTATCATCATCATCATTTCTACCGTTGCTGTTACTGCTATTATTCTCACCATCATTATTATTATTGCCCTATACTATTATTATCGCTTTATCACTTTATGGGTAATATTAGTCATACTGATACTCATAATAGTAAAATAGTGATAATCGTCATCATCCCAATAGTCATCATCACAGCAACCATAACGATGATAATAAAAAGAAGAGGAGGAGGAAGAAGAAGATTGATTGTATGATGATTGACGGTTGGTGGTGATATCTGCCACGTGAGTTCAATACCACCCCAACAGAAGCAATAATTGGCATCTGCTGCATCTGATGATGATAAGATTAAGAATAATGATGATTGTTGGACCTGGCCCTTTTTTCAGGCTTATCCCCAAACTTTTCACCTTTGTCCTATTTTTTCCGACCTGTTTTTGTTGGCTTTAGGACTCCGGGCTCTTTACCACAGCTAACCAGTGCTAGAGTGCATGTGTTCTCTGTCTAAATTGTATTGGTGATTGATTTATCCATGATTGGCGTATTTGATTCACTGGTAAGTCCCTCTTAAAGTGCACAGTGAGTGCCGAGGGCCTGCAAATCAAATGGTACTAGTGAGCCGGCAGCATTAAATGTGCCCCCCACATGAGTAGCCCTGAAATATGTCACAGACCTGCCACTGCCGTGCCTGTGAGTTTCGACCTGGCAAGTGCATCCTCTTGCCAGGCCCAAATCTTCCCATTTACTACATGTAAAGCAACCCTAAGATAGGTTTAAGACAGCCCCATGGCCAGGGTGCAGTAGGACATTTACCGGTATGTTTTACATGTCCTAATATTGAAATATCGCTAATTTAATTTTTCACTAATGCAAGGACTATCTCACCCTTAGGATAACTAGGGGAGTGCCTTGAATTATCTTTTAAGTTTAATTTCCCGTTTGAAGCAGATAGAGATTTGGAATTTGGGGTCTCTAAACTCACAATTTATAAACACATCATTTGGTGAATTTGGTTTTTAAATTGCATGTTTAAAAATGCCACTTTTAGAAAGTGTTCAACAATTGGAGTGTGCTGAGCCTTACGTTATTTGTGAATGTTATTGAATTCACGTTGAGGTCAAAAACATTGCTTTTGTTTGATCCGGTATTTTCTTTATACATTTTTATTTAAGAAAATTTCATTTTTACTTATACATTAAAGCATGAAAAAGACAAGGGTCTAGTCATATCCAAATTCTATACATTCATAGACCTATTGTTGCAAATACTTTCATAAAACTGAACACTTTGTGAACACACATAAATACAAAACTTTACTGTGAAAAATAAAGTTACATTGAAAACAACAGGTGCAATAAACTGACGAAAAGAACGCTACCCTTCAGAAAATACCAGCGCTTCTAAACTCCAGAGCCCTGACGAGAGTCCCTGTACTCATTGCCTGGGATCCGAAATGCGTTGGCATAGGATATAAACACAGAGGAATGACAAATTAAATTTCAGTCTGTAAACCAAGAGAATTTTCCTTGTTATGGACAATGTAGTGTTCCCTGTGTGATTTTGGATACCTGATGCAGACATTTCAGACAGTCTAGGATCAGTATTTCAGCGCAGCACTTAAGTTGGTGCAAGAGCATTAATGTATTGGATGTTTTCAATGTAACTTTATTTTTCACAGTAATGTTTTGTATTTATGTGTGTTCACAAAGTGTTCAGTTTATGAATGTATTTGCAACGATAGGTCTATGAATGAATAGAATTCGGATATGACTAGACCCTTGTCTTTTTCATGCTTTAATGTATAAGTAAAAATCAAATATTCTTAAATAAAAATGTATAAAGAAAATACCGGATCAAACAAAAGCAATGTGTTTGACCTCAACGTGAATTCAATAACATTCACAAATAACATAAGGCTCAGGCACACTCCAATTGTTGAACACAAATTTACGTCCCTGCCTGCGCCTTGTCCCTTGGGCCTAACTCCCATTGTTATTGACTTTTAGAAAGTGAGCATTTTTTTTTCCTTAACCATTCTGTGCCTCTGTCTGTCTGTAGAATACACATCTCTGTTGTCTGACAGTTGTGCTCTTGTGCCTTCACTTTAGACAGTCACACAAAGGGAGCCGATGTGTACCTTGCATATCCTGAAGGTCCATCACCAGGCTGATGGGTCTTCCTGAGCTAGAGTGTTGAGAGGAGTTGTCACTGATACATGAATAGGCTGTGCCTGTCCTCCCACAAAGCTGTCTCCACCACCCCTCGAGTGTGTCTGGAGCGAGGTGTCTGGAGTAAGGTCAGGGAATGCAAGGACTTGTGCACTACAAATACTTTTCTTTGAAGTTTACCTACTTCACAGGTAGAAAGGGGTATAATTATTAGACCTATAACACCCCAAAATCAGACCACTTTTGGACTAAGGACATTCTGCCAGGAAGAAGAGCTGGATGCTGTAGGAGGGACTGCCACTCTGCCTGTTGCTTTGTTGGGCTGACCTGCTGCTTGCTGTTTCTACCCTGGGAGAACTGGAACAGTACAGAACCTCTATTGCACTCAACCCCTGACTCAACACTGAGCCATCTCGTGGACGGAAAAGGAGGAGTTTCAACCCATTGCAGCTGCGGTTGCGATTGCGGCGCAGCTGCCCTTTCGTCCTTCTGCCGCCTTTCAGCCGCTGTCTCGCCGCTGCTCTCATTGCTACCACTGCTGCTACCGCTGCCGCCGACATCAACACTACCGCTCCCTTGCAGACCTGAATTGCGGTGCGGTGTGGGATTGCGGTGCGGCTGGGCGGTCGAGCGGCACGAAGGCACGGCGGACGGCCCGCGGCGGCACGGCTCGTCTTGTGGATTGCTTATTGTGGGCGCCGCAGACTGATTCTTGCTCTTCCCTCTCGCCCTGTTAACGCTAGCTGCCCATCTCAGGGGCAGAACGAGGGCACGGTAGAGTGGCCAGGCTGAAGGAGAGTGCTGAGAGAGCCATTCAGGACTTGGACTTGGTCAAGAAAACGTGTTACAGCATTGCAGCGAGTAAGTGAGTGAGAGGAGCGGGGGGTGGGAGCCAGTGGGGTGAACAGCCTTGGTGTGATACCAGGTTAAGCACTGGGGGGGAATTACTGCAGCAGTGCTGCTACTTTGTTGTCAGGAGTTTGCCCTTGGAGCTTCGAGCTTCGAGCTTCGAGCTTCGAGCTTCGAGCTTCGAGCTTGGGTTGCCATCTGGTCGCCATTTGGGGAAGTCTGCAATTCCACGTTCGGCTTGATCATTGAGCTAGGGCGCCAATCAAACAAACAAACAATAAAACAATAAAATAAAAAGTGAAAGTAGAATAAAATAGAAGGGCAAATCATGAGGCCAGGAAGAGACAGAGCGCCCTTCCCTCCAACAAAAAGGAAAAGAAAAGCGCAAGGAATGACGGCTAATAACAACAAAGCAAAAATTGAGGGGGAGGCGCAAACATTAATTTCGCCAGTTTTTCGCATCTTTACAAGAACAAACAACGGACCAAGCAAGATCAACTTCTTAAAAGATCCAGTAGGAACAATGCTCACTAAACAAGAGGGAGAAAACCAATTACCAGCAACAATCACACCAATAAAGAAAAGAACAACAAGGGACGCACAAGCCAATGATACATATGAGACAAATGTCTCAAATAACTCCAATGACTCAAGAATATCCATAGGTTTAACCGAATGTCTGTCAAAACCAGAACCAACGGAACAACAAGATAACTCATGGGGGTCCATAACAGATCTGGACCTTATAACATCTAGGGCCTCATGTAGGTAGCCAAATACCGGTCGGTAACGGCCGATTTTCGGTAATTATACCGTTACCGACCGGTATTTTGGCTATT
Source organism: Triturus cristatus (assembly GCF_964204655.1). Taxonomy (NCBI): domain Eukaryota; kingdom Metazoa; phylum Chordata; class Amphibia; order Caudata; family Salamandridae; genus Triturus; species Triturus cristatus. Next base: position 60,014,144 of record NC_140591.1, on the reverse strand, counting down.
GGTATGTTGGGGGACAATTATTGGTTTCGGAATTTACCGAATCGGTAAAATTACCGATTCGGTAATAATACCGAATCGGTAATGTTACCGAATCGGTAACTTTTCCGAATCGGTAATTTTACCGATTCGGTAAATTCCGAAACCAAAATCGAGATGTAGGGGGAGTGTGTGGGTGTGTTTAAGAGTCGGTATTTACCACCAACTTATAGTTGGTGGTAAATAATCAATGTATGTGTTTATGCATTTTTACGCGCGTAGCAGTGTGCAATGTGGCATACATACATGCCCTTAGGGCATGTATGTGTGCCACATGTGTACACATGGCCGAATCAGGGGTGCAACAGGGTGTCAATGTGACACCCTGCCACCCTTGCATGTGTTCACCACATTACCGAATCGGTATTTACCGATTCGGTAATGAGGCATACCTTCCCATCAATGGGAAGGTATGCCTCATTACCGAATCGGTAAATACCGATTCGGTAATTACCGAATTGTAACGAATCGGTAAAAAATACCGACTCATTACCTACATACGAGTTACCACTTCTAAAATACCGATTCGGTATCGTTCGGTATTTTAGAAGTGGTAACTGGTATGCTACCTACATGAGGCCCCTAGAGAACAATCCCCGCAAGCGACTAAACACCCACAAGAGGAGTCCGACAGTCCACTTTTGCAAAAAACTCAAGAACATTTATAATCACTGAGGCTCAACAACCGATTGAGGTCCTGGTAAAAATCTTTATTCAAACATCAAAGCAAGCACATCATGTGGAAGCAGTTCAAAACAACCAGGCACCAGAAAAGACTACACAAATTTTAATACAATCACCATCACCATCAAAACAGTCACCCAAAGGCACAAATCTGTGTCAAAGCCCCGAGATAAATGATTCAGTATTAATAACCAATACAGGGCCAGCAAATGACTCAGGAACCATATAGAACATCTTCTTCAAAACATCACAACTTACTTTGGAGGCTTTGAGCTACCAATCAAACAAGATAGAAGTTCAAGTAGACCTGCTTAATATCATGGCAAATGCATTTACAGAGATTGATGAAAAATTGGCCAACCTCAACTCCCTAATCATGCGAGCATAGGCCTACGCAACCACACTAAATATGGATTGTGCCTGTTGCCCAACAATTGATAAATTAGCAACAATTCCAGAAGTCCTGACCACCCTCATTGAGGACCTAAAGATCAAGAGTAACCAACGACATCCATAACAACACGCTTGCACGGCCTCAGCACAACGCCAAAAAAGAGGAACCAAGCAAGGTCTGCATAAACACAGACTCAGCACTTGACAATCAACTGATAGCTACTACAGAAAAATCAAATATGGAGGACTAGCAGGGAAACTTAACTCAACCAACACAGGTGAACCTGACAGGACGCATGAAGAAAAAACTAAGAAAACAAAAAAAGTGCGAAAAGAATACATAAATTAGAAGAAGTTGGGGCAATCAACATACGCCTCAAATGAACCAGTAATAACACCAAATCAAAAACAGGACCTGCAAATGAACAAAAAAAACATATCCAATCTTTACCAAATTGTCAAAAGCAAATAAACAGCCAAAAGATGGTCCTGCGATGGCGAAAGTCACAATCGAACTGACTACCCAAGAAATACAGGAGAAATTTGAACAAGTGGAGGTATCAAAGAGGGACACACCAGATACAACAGCAATCTGCTTGGACAAAACATCAAACGAGCACCCCAAAGACAAAACGGGGGAAGGAACGAAGCAACCTCAGTCGGTCACACCTAAGTTCTCAGGAGAGATAATGTCCGATGGAATCAAACCCCTGCATAACGCGACTCACAACAATTGCCATCTGGCCAATACAAGAGATGCAAAACTAAGCATCTTCCAACCACTCTATAAATCAAAGGGCAGACACAACATCTTAAACAGGGGCAGCTTACTAAGGCTCCTTCAACACATACCATCACTGTCCAACATAACAAGTACAGATATGGTGAGTGTTCACTTCGAACCAAGGGACGGAGATCCCAACCAGGAAAATACGGTAGTTACCTGAATAAACCATTACATTCCAGAAGCTGTGCTCTTGGAAACAGAAATCTTCCAAAATTGGGGGATAGCGATCATGATACCCGAGCAAGAAAAATATCCACTAATTTTACTTAAATCATCAAATACCGCCAACGTCATAAAGAAAGTAAAGGCACATCCTCACAGCACACTGAAAGGTACCTCGAATACACAATTAGATCAGAATTATAAACACCTAAGTATATATGTTAGAACACAGGAGGAAACAACCACACACAGAATAATAAAAGAAGAAGCACCCCAGAAAATTCGATGGAGGGAGAAATATAAGGGGAACAAAAGTGACACACACAGCTGCACTTGTCATACCTCACGTAAAAGAGCACACTGCTAATTCTTCGGGGGACCCTCAAGCACAGCCCGATACAAAATCGTCACTATCGGCAAACACCGGCACACCAGGCCGATCTCAAAAGACACACCAAAGCTTTAAACTTGTCTCCTGGAACGTGGCAGGTTTACAAAAAGCTCTTAAACAGGTCACAGCAATAAATAAATTGCTAGGGGGTGATATCATATGCCTACAAGAAACCTGGGCAACAGAGCCGGTACACCTGGAAGGATATGCTGGATTCCTCCAATTAGCCACCAAACACAACCGCTACGGAAGACAATCAGGTGGGATGTCGATTTATGTCAAACATGCAAAACAACTAACAGTAAAGATTATAAACACCGACTCGAATATGCTGCAGGCACTCTCAATGGAAGGAAAAAGGGACAAGGAAGACAGCGTCTCGCTGCTTTTAATAAATGTATACTTAAACACATTTGGCCAATCGAAACTAGAGGTCACAAAATCTATGATTGCAACAATACAGGAAATTCTATGTACACACTGGTCAGTGGCGAAAATGCTCGTGGGAGACTTCAATATGCACCATTTGGGAACAAAGCAGTGCAAAAGGAAGTACCTAACTAGCGCTGAAAGAACTTTCAATAATTTTTTATTAAATTACGCTCTCAATTCAGTCGAGAATTTACTAAAAAGTTCAGACTCAAACAACCAAGGAACAACCACATTTAAGAATTGCTCCACAATTGATTATACTTTTCTATGCAACCAACTTGCTTGCAAAATTGAAAACTTTGAAATTAAAGCAAATGACACAAGCGATCATGCAACACTGAACTGAACATCACTATCAGAGAACGGTAAAGAATCACAACGGTAACCCAATCCACAGGCATTGAGGAATATGCCCTGGTGAGAAGAATAAAATGGAACAAGCATCAGGCGACGGCATTTAAGGACTGGAAAGATAAACAAGAATGCATAGGCAACTACTCTGGTGTTGAGCCCAACATGGAAAATTGGTCAGAGTGGACCACTGCCCTGAAAACAGCTTTGAAGAAAGCTGAGCCCAAACCTAAAGAGAAGACTATTACGCAATCCGCGCATAACAAAATAAAATTGAGTGACATAACTCGCAACCCAAACAAGGCAAAAAGAGCACATAAGATCGCAGGTTCGAAAAGAACACGGGACAAGCGCAACAAACTGCATAAAGAGCTGAAACAATTGCTATGGACGCTCAAGCAAAACAGGCTTGATGAAGAATGGATTAAGATCCACGAGCTAACAAAACCTTATAAACATTGACAACTCTGGCAATATATAGCACAGTTGGACAACGATAAAGTAGACCGGAGTAACTCTGTACACGCCGACGCATGGTTGAGACACATGTCAGCAATTTAGGTGGAAAAGGAATGTTGCACTAAACTCGGAAGTATCATGGACGGCTACATAGAGAGCATAAACAACAAAGTGGAACCTATAAATGTAGTCATGAGCAATGACCAAGACGTAACAGCTGTTGAAAAAGTAGTTAAAACGATAAGGAAAGACGGGGCACCAGGATCTAATGGCCTGCCGGGTGCAATGTTTAGGGAAGATCCAATATACTTGGGAGAGTCCTATCCAATGTATTCACCGAATGCCGAATACATGCCAAGGTGCCAGACTCGTGGCAGGGGTCAATCTTACAACCCATACACAAGAAGGGCAACAACACAGAACCAAAGAACTACAGATTAATAGTCCTTCTGGACATCGAAGGGAAAGTCTATGCTAACACCCTGTTGACAGAACTAAACAGATGGGTTGAAGAAAATGAAATTCTTCCCCCTTATCAAACAGGTTTCCGCAAGGGCTGTTCGACAATCGATAACGTCATGGACATATCATATCTAAGTCAGCAAGCCAACTTCAAAGATAAGAAACAAGTCTATGTCTGTTTCATAGACTATTCAGCAGCGTTCGACTGAGTGCCACGTTGTAAGCTTTGGTCCAAATTGCGCAATTGGCAAATTCCACCAGGCCTCCTCAACGCCATTATCTCGTTATACAGCAATACTTGGATCAAAGTCAAATTAGCAAACAATATTACAACAAAAAAGTGTCTTACAAATCCAGGATTAAAACAGGGATGTGTACTTGCCCCAACACTTTTCAATTTATATACAAAATTCAAATTTTACAATACGCGGACAACCTAGTTCTGATGGATCACACAAAAACAGGACTACAAAGGAGACTAGACGCTCTAAACGCCTACAATCAGATCAATGAATTAACTATAAATCCAGAAAAGACTAAAGTATTGATATTTGGGAGTTGTATAAAAAAACTCTCCTTAAATGGCATGTGGGCAAAGAGACAATAACCGTTTCAAAGTCTTACAATTATCTCGGGTGCTGGCTGAGTGACTCAGGCAAAGCAATTTTGCATTTACATAAAATGAAATCTAAAATGGAGTCCAAAATCTACGCTTTGTGCAAACTACACGAGAAAATGCAGAGCCTAAACACCATCCCAATTAGAAAGGTGTTACAATCTAAAATAAGGGCAATCGTGGGTTATGCACAGCAGGCATTTCCAGGAAAAATGAACACAATGATGGAAAAAGCACACTGCCGGGCGTACAAACGCATATTTAAACTAACTAAATACACCCGCAATAGCGGGATTCGTCTGGAATTTGGCTTGGTGCAACATAGTAAAGAATGCCTGGGACTGCATGGAAAATATTATTATCTAGTACTGAAAGCTCCGGATGGGAGCCCGAAGAGCATGCTAAAACCCATCTACCTCCTAACCCATGGCAGGCCTACATGCAGGAAGCATTAGAAGCTTTAGATTTGGCAACACAGAATTGAGGCCTGGAGGACATAACCTACCCGGTCATCAAAAAGGTAATCAATGAACAATGTTACCAATTGTCAAGAGAAACTGATCTAGCACATTTTGAGAGTGGAAGAGGTCAATCTGGGCTGATCGCAACATACATGGAGCACAAATCTCAGCCTTACCTCCACCAAGCACTCAAGGAGAAAGGCCCTAAAAAACATTCAGTGGGCCAGACTAGTACCTCTCCCAATAAAAGAACTAAATCCGGGATGGAAAGCCCTTGAACACAAAATCAGCTTCAGAATCTGCAATTTCAAAACAGAATCATTACTACACCTGACGTGCTGCTCCCCGGGTCTGTTACAATCTCGCCTGAAGCTACTAAAGCCAATATGGCTACGTAAAGGTGTTCGAACAGTAAAGGAAGCCATTGTGGCTCTATTCACTTGCACTCTACCAACCGACCTGGCTAGAATCGGGAGATATATGGAGGAAGTGCGTTTCAGACTTGTTAAAGAAAATGATCAAGCCAAACGCGTGTAAACAGACTCGCAGTGGACAGACGAAGGGACACTTCCGTCACAATGCTTTATACACAATTAACTTATTAACTTTTATATTTTATTCACATTTTACTTGTATTTCCCATGGAATGAAATTGGCCATAATTGTAAATGAATTTTTCTAAATGTTCTGCTTTTTAAATGATTCTGTTACTGTGCAATAAATAAATATACTATACCCTGGGAGTGAAAGGACTGGACTTTGCTTTCTGAATCCTGCTTCCAAGGTTGTCCAAGGGCTTGTGCGTGATGGCCTCCTGTTATGAAGTCTTAGGGCCATCAAAGACTTAATCTGGACTTCTCTGCTGAGAGTCCTAATTGGCAAGTGATGCTAACTTCAGATCCTGGGCCCTTGGAATCTTGTGGCTGGTGCTGCAACTCAAGAAAAGCAACATTGATGCCGCCATCAACACCGCTTCATGCACCGGAGCCAAGGGCACCGCGCATGAAGAGCACAATGCATCGACCCAACTTGCAGTGCGGCCCTGGAGTTGCCGACGGCTGCAACTTATCAACACCGACTCATCATCGAGGCCGTTTCCTGCACCTGAGCTGAGGGCACCGCTTGTGAAGAGCACAAAGCACGGCCCAAACTTGCACTGCATCCCTTTCCTCTCTGATGACAGTGCTTCACACTGATGTTGTGCTACTGCCTACACCAGAGCTGATTGGCACCATTTGCGAAGAGCATGATGCACCGCCCGACCTATACCGCAGCTGTGATGTCTGTCGATGCCAGTGCATCAACGGCATCATTGGAGAGTCTATAACTGACATGGGTGACCTCCTGACCTCATCGACACCGCACTGTTGTAAGGAACTGACGCCTCACTGCCAACACCACATCACCTCCCCTGCGCAACAGTAAGGAACCAATGCTGCACTGGCATCAGCGATGCCTCACCTCCCTTACGCTGTGCAAGGTCTTTGTTTTCATCGTTTTCTAGGTACTGTTACTGAGGGTCCGTGTGAGTCCGTAGCTGACCCACGCTTCTCGCGGTCAACACCGACCTGTGGATTAGTACCTCTCACGACATCGAGATAGCACTGGTTGGAGCTATTGTTTTGTAAGAGCTATATATTTACAGTGATCTTTTCAAAAGTAATATATTGACTTGTGGATGTTGGATGTTTGTCATTTTGGTCTTGTTTTATTCAGATAAAGATTGGCTGCTTTTCTAAACATGTGTGGACTCATTTTATAGTGTGTTCACTGTGTTACTGTGTGTGTGTGTACAAATACTTTACACATTGCCTCTGAGATAAGCCTGATTACTCATCCCAAGCTACCAGGGGGGTGAGCAGGGGGTTATCTTAGCTGCCTGACTCTCTTACCCTGACTAGAGTGAGGGTCCCTAATTGGACAGGGTGCAAACCACTGCCAACTAGAGACCACATTTCTAACATTCATGATGATAACAGTAGAGAGGAAGAGGAGGAGGTAGAAGAAGAAGAAGTAGAAGATTGATTGTATGTTTTGTGACGGTTGATGATGAGACCTGCGACGTGAGAACAATACCTCCTCAATATAAGCAATAATAGAAATCCCGCAGGATCTGATATTAATAATAATAATAGTAATATTAATAATAATAAGAATTAAAAGGAGAAGAGGAGGAAGAAAAAGTAGAATATTGATTGTGTGATGCTTGATAGTGATAACTATCATGTGAGTACAATTCCTCCCCAATAAATGCAATAGCTGGCTTCCTGCAGCGTCTGATGATAATAATGATAAGAAGAAGAAGAAGAAGAGGAGGAAGAAGTAGAAGATTGATAGTGAGATGGTTAATTGTGATACCTGCCACATGAGTACAATACCTCTTCAATAAATGCAATAATCGGCATCCTGCAGCATCTGATGATAACAATAATAATAAAACTAAGAAGAGGAAGAAGAGGAGGAGGAGCAGGAAGAAGAAGAAGAAGTAGAAGATTGATGGTATAATGGTTGATGATGCTAGTTGCCTCGTGAGTACAATACCTCCCCAGTAAATGTAATAATCAGCATCCCTCAGCATTTCTGATGATAATAATGATAATAAGAAAAAGAAGAAGAAGAAAAACAAAAAGAAGGAGAAAAGGAGGAGGAAGAAGAAGAAGTAGAACATTTATTGTTTGATGCTTGATGGTGATATCTGCCAAGGGAGCACAATACCTCTGCTATAAATAAAATAGTCGGCATCCCTCAGCATCTGATTGTAATGATAATGATAAGAACAAGAAGAAAAAGAAGAGGAGGAGGAAGAAGAAGTAGAAGATTGATTATGTGATGGTTGATGGTGATATCTGCCATATGAGTACAATGCCTCCCCAATAAATGCAATAACCTGCATCCTGCAGCATCGGATGATGATAATAATAATAAGAAGAAGAAGAAGGAGAAGAAGAAGATGAAAAAGAAGAAGAGGAAGAGGAGGAGAAGGAAGAAGAAGTAGAAGAATGCTTTTGTGATGGTTGATGGCACTATCCGCCACATGAGTACAATACCTCCCCAATAAATGCAATAATCTGCATCCTGCAGCATCTGATGATGATAATAATAATAATAATAATAAGAAGAAGAAGAAGAAGAAGAAGAAGAAGGAGAAGAAGAAGAAGAAGAGGAAAAAGAAGAAGAGGAAGAGGAGGAGGAGGAAGAAGAAGTAGAAGAATGTTTTTGTGATGGTTGATGGCACTATCTGCCACAAGAGTACAATACCTCTCCAATAAATGCAATAATCTGCTTCCCGCAGCATCCAACGATAACGCTGACACGTGATGCAGTACGTGGAGTGACGGGATGGCTGACAGAATTTGGGGTATCTGGAAGATGCTTAGAGAAGCCCTGGTGTGTGACAGAAATGCCTGTGATTCTGGAGCAGATGCTCTGCCTGGACATACATCTCAGGCCTGTACATGAGTGATCAGCTGTGGCTGTGCCCACTTGGCACAGTGTTGCAGAACTTGGCATGGTCATTGTCCTGGGTAGATGCAGTCCCTGCAATAGTGACATTTATTTAACTAATGCAATGGGCAGCAGGCATAACAATTATCTGGAGCAACGTGGAAAATGGCATGCCAACGTTTGCATGAGTAGGTCAATGCCAACATGACAATGCAGTTGCCTTTGTTTAATTTTCTTTTATTGAAATCCCTACAAATGTCATTGCTTCTAGGCGCTAGAGCATAGAATTATGCATAAATATCATGAGGGGTTATATTTGATTGGATTAGTGCCAGGCTGTTACACAGAGCCGTCCAGTCAAGGCCTACAAGGCAAGGCTTACATGCGGGTGGCCAGGGCTGAGGTTACAGTGCCTCAAGCCTATCTGTCTAGTGCCACAGCTGGGCAGTCGTGGTTGCAATGAACTCACTCCGTGGGCTTTAGCCATCAAAGATGGATGGCACACATGATGCAAGAGTTCATAGAGTTAGAACATATATGTCATGAGTGTTCTTCTAAAGTGAATCAAGGATTGGGCGTGGCAGATTCCCTTGGCAGGTTGTTCCAGGGGTGAGGTGCACCCACTCAGAATCACGGGTAACCCTAGCATTAGTTTCTGATTTTAGGGGTGATTAGTAGATTCTACGTTGGGGTGTATTGTACACTTTTTTCTTTTAAAATATTTAGTTGCTGTGCCTTCCATACATTTATGTGTGTGGTACACAACCTTGAATGTGTCTCTTTCTTGCTAGGTTAGGCTTCTGAGAGGTGGTGCTTTCAGTTTCAAGTTTAATCTTCCTACTGTGTTTGGCACCAGTTGCTTTCTCAGAATTAGTTAATTTGTCAGCCCAATGCACAAGATGTTCCCATAATCCAGTTTCAAGATGACCATGACCCTGCCACCATGGCATGTTGTTGGGGGAATGAAATTGAACTCTTTACTCTGGAATGTGATTTGTGGAAGGAAGAGCTACCTACGGGTCCTACCTGCGAGTTCAGGATGAGGGTGGCGGGCCATGGTTCTGCCAGGTTGCAAGGTTTGGTGTTGGTATGAACTCACCCACCAATGACAATAGGGGCTGGCCACAGGGTGCCTATGTTTTTGAGTGGTGTTTTGGCAAAATATCGTAAAAAACATTGCACATGGTAGAAACAGATGAAAAGACCCTGGACCTGAGAGCAACAACAGTGAAAGGGTACCCAGCTGGAAGGCGAAGACACCTGTTGACCTGCAAGGTTGGTCGAAGGATTGTGGCATTATGACTTCAGCTGACCCTGAGGACTAGGATGGGTCTCTCCAGGGCCAGTGTTGCTCACCCCTATGCCTCCTAGAAACAGCTAGGGCAATACATACGCTGGGGTGCCCTGGAGAGTTCCCCTGGAGACTTCTGTGAACTGGTCCTGGACTCCACTGACACAACCGTGCCCTTCAATAAGCCTGGAGGATCTGGGACCAATGCAGATGTGGCAAGGAGGGTGTTTTGCTGGCTGGTTGCAGAGGGGCTATAAACTATGGCCCCACAAGCAGGAGAAAAGCACCAGGAGCCAGGTAGAGGAGAGGTGTGGTGCAGGAAGCCAGAAAAGTCAGTTCCCCATGACAAATTTGCTTTTAGAAGCATGGAGGCCTGAAGAAAATGTAGCTGGGCTGGCTACCAGGAACAAAAAAAGCCAAAAATGAGAAAATTGGCCCAACAGGATCAGAGATGTGCTGTTTCAAAGCTTTGCCCCTGAAGAAAATACAACCAAAGAAAAACGACACAGAGCTTTGCGGCAATTCCTCTGGAATACACCAGGGGTGGGCAAAGAAACCAGGATTGGCGCATTCCTATTTAATTCATTTCTATTGAGAGCGATGTGTGGGCTCCCCATCCTGCCCATGTTCCTGAAACAGCCCGGGTGCCCCTCTATAGAGGGAATTGTACTTGAGCTCAAAAATATCAAAAAGACCAGAATGTGATTCAAGCCCACAGAACCAAAAAAACAAAAGTAACATAGTGGGTGAATCTGATAATAAAATATTCATAAATTTCACCTAGAAGTGCCCCATAATGCTCCATGAGGGCTAAATTTGTGTACTGTTTCTTCGTGGTGCCTCAGGGGGTGGAACAAGCACAACCAATGCCTTCTCCACTTGTTGTGGGAGAGATGCTGCAGGAAGTGCAGCAGCGCCCCAGAAGTGTTTTTGGAAATTTCACCCTACCGCTCCCAGGTAATGGAATCCCTGACCCCAAGAGACGTTCACCTTGTTTTTTAGGTCTCGCCTGGCGAACGCAGCGCGAAGCGCTGCTGTCGCCAGCGAGATCTATTGTTGCTGACTTGCCTCGGAAGGGGGAGAGGAGATGTGCATGCGCAGGCTTTTGGCGGATTTGAGTTGGTGTACGCGCCTACAGCCACGCGGCGTGCACCTCTCCTGTCCCTCTTCCCTCGCAAGCCAGCATTTAGTTTCACTTTCGACATATGGAGAACTCACCCGGTCTGCGGGGGGAATCCTTCTGAACGGCGGCTTCCGGAGCACTCCAGCTCCACTACTGCCAGCACGACGCGGGGCTCTCTCCTTATGCATGGGAGCCCCGCACTGCTATCTGCCGCTCTTCACCCGGGCCCCCTCCTGGGACCCGGGACTTCAGCTCCCACACCGGCTGCGCGCGAAAGTGACAGGTACTGCGCATGCGCGGGCAGCCCTCCCAGGTCTCCTCCCCAGCCCGGAGCTGCTTTCTTGGTGGCGTGCAATGACGCGCCCCTCAGTGCCTGAGATCTGCCGACTTCGTACGCTACCACAACCACTACCACGGACGGCACCGACTGTAGGTGAGGAGGGGAAGCGGGCGTGCTCGGTAAATGAATATGTATTTATAATCTGATTTAATGAACTGCGTCATAGTGCAAGGGTAAGGACTCAATTGGATGTGTAAATCGTTCCCACAGAATCATCGCAACTATAGGTTGAAGCTGTTAAAATCAACTCTCCTCATTAATACTTTTGCTGCAACATACTGAGCCCACCCCTATTTCTCTGCCCCCTTGTCATCACCTCATACTCCTGAGCTTCCTAACTGTAGTTAGTCATCAATAAAATCATTCATTCTACGATTACAGGCTGCGTGCAAACTAAATAGAACACTGAAAACACTCATTCTGAAATGTAACGACACACCACGCCTTCAATTAATTTAAATAGTGAAACACATCAGTCTAAACAGACCGACCACTCCATGGAAACCTCATGAAAACTCACTTTTACACACTCCACTCAACAGCCGGACTCCTAGGACCTCTTACGCAATCACTCACATCAAGTTCACTTATTAAAATGAAATACGTTTTGTCATTTTAGGCGCTCACAGGGGTACAGCACGCTTCAATTTGCATATGTATTGTTTTAGTTGCTCCGCCCGCCCTCCCTCCCATTATCCGTGCCTTCTCCCCCTCCTTCCCGTTGTCCGTCATGCCTACCATTTGCAATCCAATAGGTCTCGCATTTACGCGAGTTTGAGCTATTGGCATTGTAAATGACAATGCCTTTTATTTATGTTTTGTTTTTTAAATAAATAAAACGCATTGTCATTTACAATGCCAAATACTTAAAACTTGCGTAAATGCGAGACCTATTGCATTGCAAATGCTTGTTTTTTAGCTGTAACAGCATTGGAAGTTTTGTTGATGGGCGCGGCAGTGCGGTAACTCTTTGTGGTTGGTCTTATGGCTGCATTATGTGCCTATAGAAATTGAAGAAATATTTTAGTATTCCAGTTTATGAATATTTCAAATTTAAATGCATTACTGACAGTATTGTGAACAACATAATGTTGACGTGTTTAAGGAATGTTTCCTAATACCTAAGCCTGGGAGGAGTTCACGAAGTTCTGCTACGTGGAACTCCGCAATGAACAAAAAAACTCTGCTGCGCTATGCGGAGCTCCTCAAGCGGTGGAGTGCGTTAGATAAATGCTGTTTGCGGTGATTTTCAGTGCTAGCTGCTTCCTCTCTAAAATGGTTTCCATGGATTCCGGAGTGCCTTATAAGCCCCTAGTATATGGTATACTATTTACCTAGGGCATAGGTACCTCAGAGGCCTACCAGGGGCTGAAGCAGGTATTATGCCACCCCTGGGAAGCACTCCAAAATGACACCACAGATCTGCTACTGCAACCTGGGTAAGGGTGTGCTTGCACCCCTTACTGTGATATAGCCTACCTATATCACTACCCTATACAGACACATATAAACCTATAACCCGCTCCTATGGCAGGCCTTGCCAATCCTGAAGGCAGAGTTCTTGGTTTTATGTGAGAGGGTGCCCAAGCATGAGCTGAGCCCCTCTGCAGCATTCGGAAATACTTCCTTATGGCTGTTCTGTGATACAGCCATACCATATACTCTTAAGTGCATTTTAACCTCGCGGTTGAATGCTAACTTTGGAATGGCTGCATCAAATCATGTCGTGTTTGGTGTCAAACATTTTGGAATCCTACCCCCGCCAGTCCTGGCGGCGGAGATAGCATTCCACCCTTCTAGAGGGAGAGACATGTTCACACTGACTAAACCCGGTAGGACTTTCCTGAGCACTGGCATCACAAAATGGATGCCTCTGCCACAGACACGGGTCTGGCCTCCTGCTGCTGACCGAAACTCCGGCAAGGGAGGCCTGGACAATAGGTTTCCTGTCACAGGGAGGTGTAACCACCTCCCCAGACAGGTTGATGTGTATTGGGGCTGGGAGGGAGCACTCCCTGGTGCTTTGAAGTCCTGCACTGGGGGCACACCTGGTGTCCCTGTGCATAATCCAGCTCAAACCGGTTGCAGGGGCACTCAGCCCCTGCTCTCGTGCGAAACTGGACAAAGGGGAAAGGGTGTAACCACCCCCACCCCAGTCCCACCCATAGGTGGGGCCTTAGAGTTATTCCTTCTCCTAAACTTAGTATAAGTGTAGGAACGCAGAGGGGGGGGGCGCTAGTGAGCCCGGAGCAAAATGGCCGCACCTTAGTGCAGCTCTGCTGGCCGAGATAACCATCCGCCCATTATCCGACTCATCAGGCGCCTTGCGTGCTCGCACCAAGGCGATATCGATTTAGGAAGCATTGTGGACTGTGTTGGCGGCTTACCTGGGGGCCCCGGCTGCCTCTATCGGGCGTCAGCTCGTCTGGACCTGCTGGCCCTGCCTGCGCTAAAATGGCGGCTCCCTGAGCTCGGACTGCTCCCCAGGTTGCGGACGGCTGTGGTGGAGGGGGTGCTGCGGACTGGCGGCGGCCTGCGGAGCTCTTTGGTGCTGGAGGTGTGAGTTGCGGCCGCCCCCCCCCCCCCGCCGCTGGTGACATCGGCAGTGGCCCGTCCGCTCCTCGGATGCAGAGGGAGAGCATTGAGCGGCCGGCCTCTGCATTGAGCCCTGTGGTGCCGGTTCCTGGACAGCGGGCCTCGGGCCTGAGGTGAGGCAGCGCGGGGCGCAGCGGAGGGCGGTGCGGAAGCCCTGACGGACATTAGTGGAGCGGGAGCCTGGTGGGGCCGTTGCTGGGACTGTTGTGCGATGGTCGCTGGCGGCGGAGGACTCCGGACATCAGCGTGGCTCCCGGTACTGGTCTGCTCCTGCCTCCACCTCGCGGCGGGGATCTCCATTGTGGTGCGTGTGGGGCGCTACTAACACTGGGACCGCCCCCGTATATCCGACTGTTGTTGCCTCGGGGTTGTCGGCACTCCGGGGTTGCTCCCTGTTGTACAGCGGCGGCCGTGCCCTGGGCTGACACGCAGATTGGCTCTCCTTTCTGATCTCCCCTTACTTGGTACTGCAACGGACTGGTGACTGCTGTCTGGCGGTGACTTTGGCTCTGGGGAGACTGCTGTGTAGTGAGCTTGGCCTCTCTAGCTGGGGAACTATATCAAGTGACATTGGCCATATCTGTGTGGTGAGGTGAGGTTTGGGGGCTGGTTGGTGTCGGTTTGCGCTGGATTCCTCCTGCGGTGGGCTGCACTGCTGCCTATTGCCGCCTTGGGTGGTGCCTCTGTTCACAAACCTTTTCACTGTCAGTCGATTAGAATGGGCAAGGCAGACAAACAGCAAACCAAGCTGCCATTTGAGACCAAAAAACATGCTAAGGCCACTGCACCTGCTGTCTCAGACTCTGACCCCGACCTGGAGGCGGGTGCGACCACGAAGTTGGAGTGCCTGATGCTTAACATGCAGCAGAGTCTGCACACAATTGACGCCAAGATCAACAACATTAATTTGCGCATGGAAACCATGGCCTCAAAAATAGCAACGCACGACTCGCAGATTGCGGAGGCAGAAAAACGCATTTCAACAACGGAGGACCGAGTGGAAGCGGTTAGTGCATCCTGTGCTAGCATGGCAAAAATATTAGAGGTAATTAAGGCCAAGAACGAGGATATTGAAGCCCGCTCCCGCAGGAATAATCTCCGCATTACTGGGGTCGCGGAGAGTACCAACACTGGCTCCATGGAAACATATGTTGAAACAATGCTCACAACCCTGCTGAGTGCGGAACACTTCTCGAAGGTGCTCATTGTTGAGCGGGCCCACCGCTCCCTGACTGCTCGGCCGGTCCCGGGTGCTCCACCGCGCCCTATAATTGCAAGACTGTTAAACTATAGGGACAGGAACACTGCGCTCAGGTTGGCCAGGGAAAAGGGACGGCTAGAATATCAGGGTATGAGGATAGAGCTGTTCCCGGATTTCACGGTTGCGGTGCAACAAGCTCGCCGAGAATTCCAAACGGTGAAGAAGAAATTGCAAACCCTCAAGGTCCCATATGCCATGCTCTACCCGGCACGTCTACGCATCCAACACGGCGGGAAAGCGCATATTTTCCTGACGCCAAAAGACGCACTTCAATATCTTCGGCGCCTTGAGCGGCAGGGAGAGTCGCGCACACGAGATGGGAACTCTGACATAGAGGACTGAGCCTGGAGGCGCTAGTAGGGCTCACTTTCACTGTTCCAATGGCTTTATACTGCCCTTCTTTTCTGGCTGAGGAGACTGATTGCTATGTGTGTTTGGGTTAGAGTGTACATTTAGCTGGCCCTTTGTGGCGGGCCATCCTTTGCTGGAAAGAACCTGTTCCTGGATAAATGATGGGGCGGCGGGGGGGCTTAGTTCCAGGCGGTGGGCGGCACGGGCTGCTGTTGTGTTGCTGGGGTGGGGTTTCAGCCGCTATCGCTTGAGGAGCATTATGTACTGATGAGCTTGAATCTACGTGTCTCGGCCCACCCTGGTTATGCGGGGGGCCGAAGGGCTACTAGCGACCCACTCTATGGGATTACCCCAAAAGGTTATGTTGGTTCAAGGGCTTTTGTTGGGCGCCCTCCTAGAGGCGCCGGTTTTCTCTGTATCATGCCCACAGAGGGCCGTGAGTAGAAGGGTGTTTTGTTTCTGTTATGCTGTTGGAGGGGTTTACTGGCAGGGTGTGTTTACTGCTGCTGTGGGTGGATGGGGTGGTTGGGGATCTATATGGTATGGTATTGGTGTTGGCTGGTATGATATAACGCATGTGGGGTGTTGCGCCTCATGGCTTTCAGCTTGCAAGAATAGGGATTGTGAGGTTGAGAGATATGCCACAGTCTGGTATTTCCTGGATTAGCTGGAATGTGCGGGGTCTTAACAATGCCAAAAAAGTGAGACAGGTGCTAGCCTATTTGGATCGAGATGGTATTCACATTGCGCTGTTGCAGGAGACGCACCTCACGAGTCAAACTGCCTCCCAGATAGCCAGTAGGTGGGCGGGGGTGCGGCTGGCAGCCTCATACTCTTCCTATGTGCGAAGGGTGATGATCCTTGTTAAAAAGGGGGTTCCGTTTGTGCCTACGCATGTGGAGGAGGATGCTGAGGGCTGCTTTATAATAGTGCAGGGTCTGCTCTATAATACTAAACTGACCATTGTAAATGTGTACGGCCCTAATGTGGACGATCCCGCATTTTTTGACACCATATGGAGTAAACTCTACCAGTTGCCGCCTGCGGCGATTCTCTGTGGGGGGGACCTTAATGTGATTTTGGACCCTGCGCTGGATCGGAGATCCGCGACGGCTTTGTCCGCCCGGCGGGCTGCCGGGGCTGTACGGGATGGGATGAGGTCCCTAAATCTTATGGACATCTGGAGGCTTCGGCACCCGTGTGACAAAGAAGGTACGTGTCACTCGTATGCGCGGCAATCCTGGTCCCGCTTGGACTACTGGCTGGGAACACCGGAGGTCTGTACCTGGACCACCTTGGTGAAGCACCTGCCCCAGACACTGTCGGATCATTCGCCGGTGGTGCTGGCCATGGCGTTGCCGTCTTACACCCCCCCCGCCGTTTCAGTGGCGGTTGCAGTCGACTTCGCTGTTAGATCCGGTATTTCAGGAGGGGATCCGGGAGGCTATTTCTGAGTATTTTGAGTTCAATTCAGGATCCGTTCCGACTATTGAATCGTTATGGGAAGCTTTTAATATAACCATACGAGGGAAATGTATTGGTCTTCAGGCCGGGGTCTTAAAGTCATTGCGCCGCACCATGACTGTGCTGGAGCAGGAGCTTAGTGCCCTAGAGCCCGAGTATGGGGACCGAGCCGACCCCGGAACGTTGGCGCTCATCAAGGGGAAAATCATAGACTATAATAAAACTGCTGACCAGGAGATAAACCACTTATCACGGCGTTGTAGGGCACGCTATTATGGGGAGGGAGGCCGGCCGGGCCGAGTGTTAGCCAATCGTATATTGGAGCCCCAGAGGAGGGCGCAAACGGTTCAGTCGATTAGCATTGCCGAGGGCACCTATTATGATACGCCCAATATTTTGCGGGCCTTCACGGATTACTATGCGGAAGCATATGCTCACAAGCCAGTGGCTGACGCAGCTGACCTTGAGCGCTATCTTGAGGATGTTGCTCTGGTATGGCTGTCGCGTAGGCAGCAAGATTTTCTCCTGCACCCGCTTACACTGGGTGAGGTGCGTGATGCTATAGCAGCATTGCCCAACGGAAAGGCGGCGGGCACTGACGGGTTGCCGGCTGAATTCTATAAAGAATATGTAGATCAGCTGGCGCCGTGCCTATTGCAACTATATGAGGAGGCGTGTGAGGCTCAGTGCTTGCCGCCCACCATGCGGGAGGCGCTGATGGTTGCACTTTTAAAACCAGGGAAGTCCCCAGAGAGCTGTGAGTCCTACCGCCCGTTATCTCTCATTAACACTGATATTAAAATTCTGGCAAAAGTGTTAGCCACCCGACTGCAATTAGTTCTGCCTGATATGGTCCTTCCGGATCAGTCGGGTTTTGTTCCCACCCGATCAACGTCGCATAATTTACGGACGATTTTTGAGGTTATGCACGTTTTGGAGCCCAAACTGCCGGTGGTGGCAGTTCTTCTAGACGCTGCAAAAGCGTTCGATTCTGTCTCATGGTCATATATGCTCACGATCCTGCATCGCATGGGGGTGCCCTTTGCTTTCACAAATTGGATTAAATTACTCTATACCAATCCGGTGGCCCGAGTTCGGATTAATGGTCAAATATCTGACGTCATCCCCATCCAGCGGGGTACGCGACAGGGGTGTCCACTATCGCCGCTGTTATTTGCCCTGGTGTTGGAGCCCCTGGCTTGTATCCTACGGCAGCGTCATGCCCAGACGGCTTTGCGATTTTTGCAGCGTCCGCTTGCAGTCTCCATGTATGCGGACGACATGGTATTGTATGTTCGGGAGCCAGAGAGGTATCTCGCGCAGCTCATCCGTGAGTATGTTCGCTTTGAACGCTTCTCAGGCCTGGGCAATAATTGGTCCAAGTCAACCATACTGCCGCTTACGGAGAGAACGCGGCCCTTTGACGTAGACTATCCATTAGAGTGGTGCTCGGAGACGGTAAAATACTTAGGTATTTGGCTGTGTAGGGACCTGCAGGCCCTCATGCGAGCTAACTTTGGCACGGCCATTTCGCGTCTTGAGGATCAGGTGAACAGATGGGTAAAGTTGCCACTCTCGTTCGCAGATCGAATAGCGTTGATGAAAATGGTGGTGCTCCCGCGCTTTTTGTATCTTTTTCTGAACGTCCCGGTGCACCTACCAAGACATTTTTTTGATAGGCTTCGTTCCCTTATGGTTACGCTGGCCTGGGGAGGTAAGAAACCCCATCTTCGGTGGGAGACTCGGACCCTCCCTTATGATCAGGGTGGCTTTTCAGCGCCTGACTTTTGTCTGTACTACCTCTGTGCGCAGGCGCACTATGCCTATTATTGGCAACAGGATCCGGCTTATATTCCACACGTCGCAGTGGAGGCTGGCGCGGTGCGCCCGGTACCACTCAAGGCGATGCTGGTGAATAACTATACAGTGTTTGAGAAAGGGGAAGTTGATACGGTGCAGATCACGGCAAGGGCCTGGCGTGAGCTCGGTCAGCGAGCGCATAAATTGCCGTTATATGCGCCGGGAATGCCGCTTCTTTATCACTCAGATCTTTCGGTCACTGGTGAGGCCGGTATGCGCCGCACCCTTACGGATATGGGGCTAACTACGATGGAGGATGTGTTCCTGAATGGCCGATTCATCCCCTCAGAAACTATAGGGGCCCATGGCAACGTTTCTCCCATGCATCTCTTTGCTTATGCTAGATTGCGAGCTGCAATACGAGATCTTTATCCTACCTATCCGTTGGAGCCCCCGACACTGGAGGCGCTGCAATTGATTTACACCACTCCCTCTAGAGCCCGGTTGGTCACCCGGCTGTATACTGTCTCTCAGGGGGAAGCACCCCAGGTTGAGACAGTTGCGCTGACCAGGTGGAATGCGGTGCTGCCGGAGCCTCTATCTGACACTGACTGGTTGAGCTGTTGCCGCCTGACCGGTCGTCTGACGCCCAATGGGAATCTGCGGTTGGTGCACTACACTTGCACCAGCTCTACTACACGCCGTTACAACTGCATCGTTTATGGACTACAACCCACTGACACTTGCAAACGCTGTGACGCCCCGGGGGCTGATTTTTACCATTTAGCGTGGTCATGTCCAAAAATACCTGCATACTGGTGCTCCGTCACAGGAGTTCTTGGGCAAATGGTGGATGAGGTGGTGGAATGGGGCCCTAAGGTGTGTGTGCTGGGTGTTGATGCCAGGGTGAAACCATACAACAAGAAATTTGTCTCTCTGGCGTTGCTCATAGCTAAACGTAGGGTCTCCATGTGCTGGGGCAGCATGGTGCCCACCACTAAGCTATGGCTACAGGACCTGACCTATAGCCGGGATCAGCTTGCATGTTATGCGGAGGAGCTGCCGGCCCGGTCTAAGCCGCGGGATATTTGGGCTCCGCTCACATCATATTTGTTAAGCAGCACCGCTGACTGAGGCCTCTTTTAGTGGGTTGTCTGATTGCCTGCCTGTGTTCACTTACATTGCACTTCTGGGTGGGTGCTAGCTGTGGCTTCGAATATCCTGATTACTGTACCCTAATGCATTATGAGTTGTCTACTTTATGCGAAAATTGTATGTATGCCATGCCAATGCCACGTTTTTTTCAAAACTATATACTGTTCATTGGAGAAACTGTACACTGTTGTTGATGTTTTGGTTCTCCCTTTTTTCTCTGTAAGGAAATGACAAAAAGTATAAACAAAATAAAAAATAAAATAAAAAAAAAGTGTAGGAACGCAGTCCCTAGGACTTTAGATTACCCTTGACGAACCTCTGAAACATATATCCTGGACCTTCGACTTTTTATTTCGACTGGAAGACGGAAGAAATCTCCCTTGGGGTCAAGGAGTGACTCCCCTGCTTGGCAGGCACCAAAGAAGCAACTGACCAGTCTGCATTTCTGAAGCTCTCGCGGACACCGAAGTCTTCGCATCACTAGAGGTGGATTTCCAGGCTACTCCGAGGCTACCCTGAGTCCACAGCAAAGCTGAGGCCCATGGCTATCGTGGGTAACGTGGAACCATGACCCCTGGACACCGTGATCTTTTGCAGCAGCAACACCTTCCTGGTCACCCTCGAAGTTGTGCTTTGGGCTCCGAGTAGCCCCAGCCTTGAGCACCTCCTGCACTGAAGATTGTTGGCCTCCACTCCACGAGTGACCCGTGGGCCAGCTCCAAGTGCGACTGCTTGAGAGTCCTTCGCGATCACTAGCCTGTTGGCTAGCAGGTCCCCACGAAGGCAACTCCACTTTAACTTGTGTCAAACATTTTGGTTGCTCCTGACTTGCTCTTACTTACCCTTGCTGGGTGAGTCCATCAAACCTTGCTGGTCTGCACCACAGTCCTTTCTCTGCTTTCCTGAGACTTGCCGTTGCCAAGGCTTGTTGGGTCCTCGCTGGTCGCCGATACCGCAGCACTCGACAGACTTCGTGGGACAGCTCGAATCCGGCTCATGGACTTCGTCGACGCTTCCGGGACCTCGTGGCTGAAGAGTCAAGACGCCCGTCAACTCACCTAGAGCACTCGACATCTGTGGGCATTGGTCCATCCTGCCCTAGGTCACTGGCTAGTGACCCAGACTCTGTCCCCACTGCTTTCAGGTTCCTTACATCCTAGATCCAGGCTTGGATCTCTCCAGACACTTCTCCTCTTCACGGCGGCAGCAGCAGTTCTTTTCAGGCTTCCATTGGAATCGACGACGCGACCCGACACCAAAAGACACCTATGCACCCGGCTTCCCTGGGTGAGGTAACTCAAGTACTCCGGTACTCTCGAGGCTGCTAACCCTAGAACTGTCTAAGTCCAAAAGGGTTTGGTCCTAGTTCGATTTAAAGTGTCCCTAATCTTTAAAATTCCAACCGCGACATTCCCCATAGAAAGTAATAGGAACCCGCGGTTGTGTTTCCACATTGCATACAGTTCCCGTGGGTCCCCTGTGTCACTCCCTTGGGTGGTTCCTTGGGGTTCCAGCAATTTTAGAGGCAATAGGCCCACTGCCTATTACAGTCGTGGTTCTTATACCACTTTTTTTGTATATGGTTTGGTACACCCCTAGGGCCCAAACGTGTATTTGTGCTTTTACTGATGCTTAAACACTTGCAACTAAAGTACTTCGAACTCCAGTCTCATAAAGAGACTAGAGGGATGTGATTTATCATAAATACATATATTTTGAATATATACCTGGTGTGGTTGTCTTTTCATTTGATCATTCAAGAGATTATAGACTGGTAAAACAAGCTGCTTTACATTCTTTCAAGACTTAGCCTGAAGGCTGCTCTCCATAGCTACCACTAGGATAGCTTTCATATAAGGTTGTCTTTGACCTATCACCATAAGGGGTTGTTTGGACTGATACAAGGTGCCCACTAGAACTAGTGGACAGCATATATCAGGCCACCTTCTCACACCGCTCGAGTAGATTTTTACTCTAGCGGCAGCTTTCTCAACGCGAACGGACTGTTTCTCAACGCGAGCGGTCACGAGCATATACGATCACTCGCAATGAGAAATCTGACCGCCCGAGTCGAGAAATCTCACCGGGAGGTTGATACTCCATGCTTGCATTCGCCAACTTGATGTTGATGATCGCAAATGAGGAAAAATCTCGTCGGGTGGTGGATTGTCCTCACTCGCGCTTGTCAACTTGACATTGACAAATGTGAGCGAGGGGAAAAAACTCCACTCTGCTGTGCGGAGCAGAGTTTTTAAGAACTCCGTGAGCTCCATGTAACCCAGATTGCGGAAAATTCCGCAAACTCCACGAGCCGAGCATAGTTCACCGCCCAGGCTTTCTTTTACCAACAAACAGACAAGAAATTGTCTGCTGATGAATGAACAAAATCCTGAAACACAATTTTCAAAAATGTTTTCAGATGCACTTTTCACTTCCCAACTACAAATTAAGAATTGGTAGGAAGTGGTTTGAAACATCTTTTCCTCTCCAATTCTAAGACATATCTATCACTGGACAAGTCTCATCACAGTATTGAGTTTGCATGGAATCAGTGATAAGATCTGGAAAATCACTGTGCTGAGCCGGATGTTTCAACCCAGCACAGTGCAAAAATGCTATTCACAAGCACTCAGAGAAATCCTGCTCATTCCAATGCATGAGGTACAATGCATTCTGAGAAGGCTTACAGGCCTCTGAAGAACAGCAAACCACCAGCCCTGCTCTGCATCTGCATTTGTAAACTGCTATTATTGCAACAATGTGGGACAGCAAAAAGACATCTGGGGGAGATACGGATGGGAGCAGGCAGCAGTCCTGTCCCAACCTTAAAGACCACGCCCAATCACACAATGACCCCATGTGCTGTCACTAAGCATTGCTACATTTCCTTACTAACAGCAAGGGAGGAGAGGATTTTGCATTGCCCCTCCCCCTCCATTTCCTTATATTTTGAAGGGCTGGGGACTGTGAGTTGCAGTGTTATTTTAATACATTGCAATCTGCATAGATTAACATTGTTGATATTGTGAATCACAGACATTTACCACTCTCAGTGTCATCTTAACACATTGTAAAGTGGTGTGTTCCCCTTGCACAGCCTAGCACTCTGCTTTAGTTGCGTTAGCCTAGGCTCTAGAGGGGTATTTAGGCCGGGTTGTCTTTTGTATTTGCACTTTGCTCAAGGCAGGCTTTGAAGGGTAATGAAACATTTACTGCATTAAGCCTTAGATCTTCATCTTGTTCACTATTTGTATCTATATTCTTGTTAGTACGGATGCATCGAGCCTTGTGTCTTTACATTGTTTTACTCTTTTTATCAATGCCCTTCTTAGTAGGGATGCATGGAGCCTTGGGTCTTTACATTGTTTATTGTTTGCATCTATGCCCTTGTTAGTAGAGATGCATCGAGCCTTTTGTCTTTACATTGTTTTATTCTTTTTATCAATGTCCTTGTTAGTACGGATGCATCGAGCCTTGTGTCTTTACATTGTTTATTGTTTATATCTATGTCCTTGTTAGTAGAGATGCCTCGAGCCTTGTGTCTTTAAATTTTTTTTATTGTTTGTATCTAAGTCCGTGTTTGTAGAGATGCATCGAGCCTTCTGTCTTTACATTGTTTTATTCTTTTTATCAATGTCCTTGTTAGTAGGGATGCATCGAGCCTTGTGTCCTTACATTGTTTTATTGTTTGTATCTATCTCCTTGTTAGTAGGGATGCATCGAGCCTTGTGTCTTTACATTGTTTTACTCTTTTTATCAATGCCCTTCTTAGTAGGGATGCATGGAGCCTTGGGTCTTTACATTGTTTATTGTTTGCATCTATGCCCTTGTTAGTAGAGATGCATCGAGCCTTTTGTCTTTACATTGTTTTATTCTTTTTATCAATGTCCTTGTTAGTACGGATGCATCGAGCCTTGTGTCTTTACATTGTTTATTGTTTATATCTATGTCCTTGTTAGTAGAGATGCCTCGAGCCTTGTGTCTTTAAATTTTTTTTATTGTTTGTATCTAAGTCCGTGTTTGTAGAGATGCATCGAGCCTTCTGTCTTTACATTGTTTTATTCTTTTTATCAATGTCCTTGTTAGTAGGGATGCATCGAGCCTTGTGTCCTTACATTGTTTTATTGTTTGTATCTATCTCCTTGTTAGTAGGGATGCATCGAGCCTTGTGTCTTTACATTGTTTATTGTTTGTATCTAAGTCCGTGTTTGTAGGGATGCATCGAGCCTTGTGTCTTTACATTGTTCATTGTTTGTATCTAAGTCTGTGTTAGTAGAGACGCATCGATCCTTGTGTCTTTACATTGTTTTATTCTTTTTATCAATGTCCTTGTTACTACGGATGAATCGAGTCTTGAGTCTTTGCATTGTTTATTGTTTGTATCTATGTCCTTGTTAGTAGAGATGCCTCGAGCCTTGTGTCTTTACTTTTTTTTTTATTGTTTGTATCTAAGTCCGTGTTTGTAGGGATGCATTGAGCCTTGTGTCTTTACATTGTTTTATTCTTTTTATCAATGTCCTTGTTAGTAGGCATGCATCGAGCCTTGTGTCTTTACATTGTTTTATTCTTTTTATCAATGTCCTTGTTAGTAGGGATGCATCGAGCCTTGTGTCTTTACATTGTTTATTGTTTGTATCTATGCCCTTGTTAGTAGAGATGCATCGAGACTTGTGTCTTTACATTGTTTTATTCTTTTTATCAATGTCCTTGTTAGTATGGATGCATCGAGCCTTGTGTCTTTACATTGTTTATTGTTTGTATCTAATTCCGTGTTTGTAAGGATGCATCGAGCCTTGTGTCTTTACATTGTTTTATTGTTTGTATCTATCTCCTTGTTAGTAAGGATGCATCAAGCCTTGTGTCTTTACATTGTTTATTGTTTGTATCTAAGTCCGTGTTAGTAGAGATGCATCGAGCCTTGTGTCTTTACATTGTTTTATTCTTTTTATCAATATCCTTGTTACTACGGATGCATCGAGCCTTGTGTATTTGCATTGTTTATTGTTTGTATCTATGTCCTTGTTAGTAGAGATGCCTCGAGCCTTGTGTCTTTACATTTTTTTTATTGTTTGTATCTAAGTCCGTGTTTGTAGGGATGCATCGAATCTTGTGTCTTTACATTGTTTTATTCTTTTTTATCAATGTCCTTGTTAGTAGGGATGCATCGAGCCTTGTGTCTTTACATTGTTTTATTGTTTGTATCTATCTCCTTGTTAGTAGGGATGCATCGAGCCTTGTGTCTTTACATTGTTTATTGTTTGTATCTAAGTCCGTGTTTGTATGGATGCATCGAGCCTCATGTCTTTACATTGTTTTATTCTTATTATCAATGTCTTTGTTAGTAGGGATGCATCGAGCCTTGTGTCTTTACATTGTTTTATTCTTTTTATCAATGTCCTTGTTAGTAGGGATGCATCAAGCCTTGTGTCTTTACATTGTTTTATTGTTTGTATCTATCTCCTTGTTAGTAGGGATGTGTCCATCCTTGTGTCTTTACATTGTTTATTGGTTGTATCTAAGTCCGTGTTTGTAGGGATGCATCGTGCCTTGTGTCTTTACATTGTTTTATTTTTTTTATCAATGGCTTTGTTAGTAGGGATGCATCGAGCCTTGTGTCTTTACATTGTTTATTGTTTGTATCTAAGTCCGTGTTTGTAGGGATGCATCGAATCTTGTGTCTTTACATTGTTTTATTCTTTTTTATCAATGTCCTTGTTAGTAGGGATGCATCGAGCCTTGTGTCTTTACATTGTTTTATTGATTGTATCTATCTCCTTGTTAGTAGGGATGCATCGAGCCTTGTGTCTTTACATTGTTTATTGTTTGTATCTAAGTCCGTGTTTGTATGGATGCATCGAGCCTCATGTCTTTACATTGTTTTATTCTTTTTATCAATGTCTTTGTTAGTAGGGATGCATCGAGCCTTGTGTCTTTACATTGTTTTATTCTTTTTATCAATGTCCTTGTTAGTAGGGATGCATCAAGCCTTGTGTCTTTACATTGTTTTATTGTTTGTATCTATCTCCTTTTTAGTAGGGATGCGTCCATCCTTGTGTCTTTACATTGTTTATTGGTTGTATCTAAGTCCGTGTTTGTAGGGATGCATCGTGCCTTGTGTCTTTACATTGTTTTATTTTTTTTATCAATGGCTTTGTTAGTAGGGATGCATCGAGCCTTGTGTCTTTACATTGTTTATTGTTTGTATCTAAGTCCGTGTTTGTAGGGATGCATTGAGCCTTTTGTCTTTACATTGTTTTATTCTTTTTATCAATTTCCTTCTTAGTAGGGATGCATCGAGCCTTGTGTCTTTACATTGTTTATTGGTTGTATCTAAGTCCGTGTTTGTAGGGATGCATCGTGCCTTGTGTCTTTACATTGTTTTATTTTTTTTATCAATGGCTTTGTTAGTAGGGATGCATCAAGCCTTGTGTCTTTACATTGTTTATTGTTTGTATCTAAGTCCGTGTATGTAGGGATGCATCGAGCCTTTTGTCTTTACATTGTTTTATTCTTTTTATCAATTTCCTTCTTAGTAGGGATGCATCGAGCCTTGTGTCTTTACATTGTTTATTGTTTGCATCTAAGTCCGTGTTTGTAGGGATGCATCGTGACTTGTGTCTTTACATTATTTTATTCTTTTTATCAATGTCTTTGTTAGTAGGGATGCATCGAGCCTTGTGTCTTTACATTATTATATTGTTTGTATCTATCTCCTCGTTAGTAGGGATGCATCGAGCCTTGTGTCTTTACATTGTTTTATTCTTTTTATCAATGTCCTTGTTAGTAGGGATTCATCGAGCCTTGTGTCTTTACATTGTTTTATTGTTTGTATCTATCTCCTTGTTAGTAGGGATACGTCAGGACTTGTGTCTGTACATTGTTTATTGCTTGTATCTAAGTCCGTGTTTGTAGGGATGCATCGAGCCTTATGTCTTTACATTGTTTTATTCTTTTTATCAATGTCCTTGTTAGTAGGGATGCATCGAGCCTTGTGTCTTTACATTGTTATATTGTTTGTATCTATCTCCTTGTTAGTAGAGATGCCTCGAGCCTTGTGTCTTTACATTGTTATATTGTTTGTATCTATCTCCTTGTTAGTAGGGATGCATCGAGCCTTGTGTCTTTACATTGTTTTATTCTTTTTATCAATGTCCTTGTTAGTAGGGATGCATCGAGCCTTGAGTCTTTACATTGTTTTACTGTTTGTATCTATCTCCTTGTTAGTATGGATACATCGGGCCTTGTGTCTTTACATTGTTTATTGTTTATATCTAAGTCCATATTTGTAGGTCTTCATTGAGCCTTGTGTCTTTATATTTTTTGTTATTGTTTGGATCTATGTCCTTGTGATTAGGGATGCATCGAGCCTTATGTCCTTATATATTTTTATTGTTCGGATCTATGTTCTTGTTAGCAGGGATGCATCAAGACTTACGACTTGCTTTACTGTCTTTATTGTTTCTATGTTGGTGCTAGTAAAGAGACCTCAAGCTTTATTTGTTTACGTTGTTCATTTTTTGTATCTATGTCCGTGTTAGTAGGGATGCATCGAGCCTTATGTCCTTACATTTTTTTATTGTTTGGATCTATGCCCTTGTTAGTAGAGATGCCTCGAGCCATGTGTGTTTACATTGTTTTATTCTTTTTATCAATGTCCTTGTTAGTAGGGATGCATCAAGCCTTGTGTCTTTACATTGTTTTATTGTTTGTATCTATCTCCTTGTTAGTAGGGATGCGTCCATCCTTGTGTCTTTACATTGTTTATTGTTTGTATCTAAGTCCGTGTTTGTAGGGATGCATCGTGCCTTGCGTCTTTACATTGTTTTATTTTTTTTATCAATGGCTTTGTTAGTAGGGATGCATCGAGCCTTGTGTCTTTACATTGTTTATTGTGTGTATCTAAGTCCGTGTTTGTAGGGATGCATCGAGCCTTGTGTCTTTATGTTGTTTTATTCTTTTTATCAATGTCCTTGTTAGTAGGGATGCATCGAGCCTTGTGTCTTTACATTGTTTTATTGTTTGTATCTATCTCCTTGTTAGTAGGGATGCATCGAGCCTTGTGTCTTTACATTGTTTATTGTTTGTATCTAAGTCCGTGTTTGTAGGGATGCATCGAGCCTTGTGTCTTTACATTGTTCATTGTTTGTATCTAAGTCTGTGTTAGTAGAGACGCATCGAGCCTTGTGTCTTTACATTGTTTTATTCTTTTTATCAATGTCCTTGTTACTACGGATGCATCGAGCCTTGAGTCTTTGCATTGTTTATTGTTTGTATCTATGTCCTTGTTAGTAGTGATGCCTCGAGCCTTGTGTCTTTACATTTTTTTTATTGTTTGTATCTAAGTCCGTGTTTGTAGAGATGCATTGAGCCTTGTGTCTTTACATTGTTTTATTCTTTTTATCAATGTCCTTGTTAGTAGGGATGCATCGAGCCTTGTGTCTTTACATTGTTTTATTCTTTTTATCAATGTCCTTGTTAGTAGGGATGCATCGAGCCTTGTGTCTTTACATTGTTTTATTCTTTTTATCAATGTCCTTGTTAGTATGGATGCATCGAGCCTTGTGTCTTTACATTGTTTATTGTTTGTATCTAATTCCGTGTTTGTAGGGATGCATCGAGCCTTGTGTCTTTACATTGTTTTATTGTTTGTATCTATCTCCTTGTTAGTAAGGATGCACCAAGCCTTGTGTCTTTACATTGTTTATTGTTTGTATCTAAGTCCGTGTTAGTAGAGATGCATCGAGCCTTGTGTCTTTACATTGTTTTATTGTTTTTATCAATATCCTTGTTACTACGGATGCATCGAGCCTTGTGTATTTGCATTGTTTATTGTTTGTATCTATGTCCATGTTAGTAGAGATGCCTCGAGCCTTGTGTCTTTACATTTTTTTTATTGTTTGTATCTAAGTCCGTGTTTGTAGGGATGCATCGAATCTTGTGTCTTTACATTGTTTTATTCTTTTTTATCAATGTCCTTTTTAGTAGGGATGCATCGAGCCTTGTGTCTTTACATTGTTTTATTGTTTGTATCTATCTCCTTGTTAGTAGGGATGCATCGAGCCTTGTGTCTTTACATTGTTTATTGTTTGTATCTAAGTCCGTGTTTGTATGGATGCATCGAGCCTCATGTCTTTACATTGTTTTATTCTTTTTATCAATGTCTTTGTTAGTAGGGATGCATCGAGCCTTGTGTCTTTACATTTTTTTATTCTTTTTATCAATGTCCTTGTTACTACGGATGAATCGAGCCTTGAGTCTTTGCATTGTTTATTGTTTGTATCTATGTCCTTGTTAGTAGAGATGCCTCGAGCCTTGTGTCTTTACATTTTTTTTATTGTTTGTATCTAAGTCCGTGTTTGTAGGGATGCATTGAGCCTTGTGTCTTTACATTGTTTTATTCTTTTTATCAATGTCCTTGTTAGTAGGGATGCATCGAGCCTTGTGTCTTTACATTGTTTTATTCTTTTTATCAATGTCCTTGTTAGTAGGGATGCATCGAGCCTTGTGTCTTTACATTGTTTATTGTTTGTATCTATGCCCTTGTTAGTAGAGATGCATCGAGCCTTGTGTCTTTACATTGTTTTATTCTTTTTATCAATGTCCTTGTTAGTATGGATGCATCGAGCCTTGTGTCTTTACATTGTTTATTGTTTGTATCTAATTCCGTGTTTGTAAGGATGCATCGAGCCATGTGTCTTTACATTGTTTTATTGTTTGTATCTATCTCCTTGTTAGTAAGGATGCATCAAGCCTTGTGTCTTTACATTGTTTATTGTTTGTATCTAAGTCCGTGTTAGTAGAGATGCATCGAGCCTTGTGTCTTTACATTGTTTTATTCTTTTTATCAATATCCTTGTTACTACGGATGCATCGAGCCTTGTGTATTTGCATTGTTTATTGTTTGTATCTATGTCCTTGTTAGTAGAGTTGCCTCGAGCCTTGTGTCTTTACATTTTTTTTATTGTTTATATCTAAGTCCGTGTTTGTAGGGATGCATCGAATCTTGTGTCTTTACATTGTTTTATTCTTTTTTATCAATGTCCTTGTTAGTAGGGATGCATCGAGCCTTGTGTCTTTACATTGTTTTATTGTTTGTATCTATCTCCTTGTTAGTAGGGATGCATCGAGCCTTGTGTCTTTACATTGTTTATTGTTTGTATCTAAGTCCGTGTTTGTATGGATGCATCGAGCCTCATGTCTTTACATTGTTTTATTCTTTTTATCAATGTCTTTGTTAGTAGAGATGCATCGAGCCTTGTGTCTTTACATTGTTTTATTCTTTTTATCAATGTCCTTGTTAGTAGGGATGCATCAAGCCTTGTGTCTTTACATTGTTTTATTGTTTGTATCTATCTCCTTGTTAGTAGGGATGCGTCCATCCTTGTGTCTTTACATTGTTTATTGGTTGTATCTAAGTCCGTGTTTGTAGGGATGCATCGTGCCTTGTGTCTTTACATTGTTTTATTTTTTTTATCAATGGCTTTGTTAGTAGGGATGCATCGAGCCTTGTGTCTTTACATTGTTTATTGTTTGTATCTAAGTCCGTGTTTGTAGGGATGCATCGAATCTTGTGTCTTTACATTGTTTTATTCTTTTTTATCAATGTCCTTGTTAGTAGGGATGCATCGAGCCTTGTGTCTTTACATTGTTTTATTGTTTGTATCTATCTCCTTGTTAGTAGGGATGCATCGAGCCTTGTGTCTTTACATTGTTTATTGTTTGTATCTAAGTCCGTGTTTGTATGGATGCATCGAGCCTCATGTCTTTACATTGTTTTATTCTTTTTATCAATGTCTTTGTTAGTAGGGATGCATCGAGCCTTGTGTCTTTACATTGTTTTATTCTTTTTATCAATGTCCTTGTTAGTAGGGATGCATCAAGCCTTGTGTCTTTACATTGTTTTATTGTTTGTATCTATCTCCTTTTTAGTAGGGATGCGTCCATCCTTGTGTCTTTACATTGTTTATTGGTTGTATCTAAGTCCGTGTTTGTAGGGATGCATCGTGCCTTGTGTCTTTACATTGTTTTATTTTTTTTATCAATGGCTTTGTTAGTAGGGATGCATCGAGCCTTGTGTCTTTACATTGTTTATTGATTGTATCTAAGTCCGTGTTTGTAGGGATGCATTGAGCCTTTTGTCTTTACATTGTTTTATTCTTTTTATCAATTTCCTTCTTAGTAGGGATGCATCGAGCCTTGTGTCTTTACATTGTTTATTGGTTGTATCTAAGTCCGTGTTTGTAGGGATGCATCGTGCCTTGTGTCTTTACATTGTTTTATTTTTTTTATCGATGGCTTTGTTAGTAGGGATGCATCGAGCCTTGTGTCTTTACATTGTTTATTGTTTGTATCTAAGTCCGTGTTTGTAAGGATGCATCGAGCCTTTTGTCTTTACATTGTTTTATTCTTTTTATCAATTTCCTTCTTAGTAGGGATGCATCGAGCCTTGTGTCTTTACATTGTTTATTGTTTGCATCTAAGTCCGTGTTTGTAGGGATGCATCGTGACTTGTGTCTTTACATTATTTTATTCTTTTTATCAATGTCTTTGTTAGTAGGGATGCATCGAGCCTTGTGTCTTTACATTATTATATTGTTTGTATCTATCTCCTCGTTAGTAGGGATGCATCGAGCCTTGTGTCTTTACATTGTTTTATTGTTTGTATCTATCTCCTTGTTAGTAGGGATACATCAGGACTTGTGTCTGTACATTGTTTATTGCTTGTATCTAAGTCCGTGTTTGTAGGGATGCATCGAGCCTTATGTCTTTACATTGTTTTATTCTTTTTATCAATGTCCTTGTTAGTAGGGATGCATCGAGCCTTGTGTCTTTACATTGTTATATTGTTTGTATCTATCTCCTTGTTAGTAGAGATGCCTCGAGCCTTGTGTCTTTACATTGTTATATTGTTTGTATCTATCTCCTTGTTAGTAGGGATGCATCGAGCCTTGTGTCTTTACATTGTTTTATTCTTTTTATCAATGTCCTTGTTAGTAGGGATGCATCGAGCCTTGTGTCTTTACATTGTTTTACTGTTTGTATCTATCTCCTTGTTAGTATGGATACATCGGGCCTTGTGTCTTTACATTGTTTATTGTTTATATCTAAGTCCGTATTTGTAGGTCTTCATTGAGCCTTGTGTCTTTATATTTTTTGTTATTGTTTGGATCTATGTCCTTGTGATTAGGGATGCATCGAGCCTTATGTCCTTATATATTTTTATTGTTCGGATCTATGTTCTTGTTAGCAGGGATGCATCAAGACTTACGACTTGCTTTACTGTCTTTATTGTTTCTATGTTGGTGTTAGTAAAGAGACCTCAAGCTTTATTTGTTTACGTTGTTCATTTTTTGTATCTATGTCCGTGTTAGTAGGGATGCATCGAGCCTTATGTCCTTACATTTTTTTATTGTTTGGATCTATGCCCTTGTTAGTAGAGATGCCTCGAGCCATGTGTGTTTACATTGTTTTATTCTTTTTATCAATTCCTTGTTAGTAGGGATGCATCAAGCCTTGTGTCTTTACATTGTTTTATTGTTTGTATCTATCTCCTTGTTAGTAGGGATGCGTCCATCCTTGTGTCTTTACATTGTTTATTGTTTGTATCTAAGTCCGTGTTTGTAGGGATGCATCGTGCCTTGCGTCTTTACATTGTTTTATTTTTTTTATCAATGGCTTTGTTAGTAGGGATGCATCGAGCCTTGTGTCTTTACATTGTTTATTGTGTGTATCTAAGTCCGTGTTTGTAGGGATGCATCGAGCCTTGTGTCTTTATGTTGTTTTATTCTTTTTATCAATGTCCTTGTTAGTAGGGATGCATCGAGCCTTGTGTCTTTACATTGTTTTATTGTTTGTATCTATCTCCTTGTTAGTAGGGATGCATCGAGCCTTGTGTCTTTACATTGTTTATTGTTTGTATCTAAGTCCGTGTTTGTAGGGATGCATCGAGCCTTGTGTCTTTACATTGTTCATTGTTTGTATCTAAGTCTGTGTTAGTAGAGACGCATCGAGCCTTGTGTCTTTACATTGTTTTATTCTTTTTATCAATGTCCTTGTTACTACGGATGCATCGAGCCTTGAGTCTTTGCATTGTTTATTGTTTGTATCTATGTCCTTGTTAGTAGTGATGCCTCGAGCCTTGTGTCTTTACGTTTTTTTTATTGTTTGTATCTAAGTCCGTGTTTGTAGAGATGCATTGAGCCTTGTGTCTTTACATTGTTTTATTCTTTTTATCAATGTCCTTGTTAGTAGGGATGCATCGAGCCTTGTGTCTTTACATTGTTTTATTCTTTTTATCAATGTCCTTGTTAGTAGGGATGCATCGAGCCTTGTGTCTTTACATTGTTTTATTCTTTTTATCAATGTCCTTGTTAGTATGGATGCATCGAGCCTTGTGTCTTTACATTGTTTATTGTTTGTATCTAATTCCGTGTTTGTAGGGATGCATCGAGCCTTGTGTCTTTACATTGTTTTATTGTTTGTATCTATCTCCTTGTTAGTAAGGATGCATCAAGCCTTGTGTCTTTACATTGTTTATTGTTTGTATCTAAGTCCGTGTTAGTAGAGATGCATCGAGCCTTGTGTCTTTACATTGTTTTATTCTTTTTATCAATATCCTTGTTACTACGGATGCATCGAGCCTTGTGTATTTGCATTGTTTATTGTTTGTATCTATGTCCATGTTAGTAGAGATGCCTCGAGCCTTGTGTCTTTACATTTTTTTTATTGTTTGTATCTAAGTCCGTGTTTGTAGGGATGCATCGAATCTTGTGTCTTTACATTGTTTTATTCTTTTTTATCAATGTCCTTTTTAGTAGGGATGCATCGAGCCTTGTGTCTTTACATTGTTTTATTGTTTGTATCTATCTCCTTGTTAGTAGGGATGCATCGAGCCTTGTGTCTTTACATTGTTTATTGGTTGTATCTAAGTCCGTGTTTGTATGGATGCATCGAGCCTCATGTCTTTACATTGTTTTATTCTTTTTATCAATGTCTTTGTTAGTAGGGATGCATCGAGCCTTGTGTCTTTACATTGTTTTATTCTTTTTATCAATGTCCTTGTTAGTAGGGATGCATCAAGCCTTGTGTCTTTACATTGTTTTATTGTTTGTATCTATCTCCTTGTTAGTAGGGATGCGTCCATCCTTGTGTCTTTACATTGTTTATTGGTTGTATCTAAGTCCGTGTTTGTAGGGATGCATCGTGCCTTGTGTCTTTACATTGTTTTATTTTTTTTATCAATGGCTTTGTTAGTAGGGATGCATCGAGCCTTGTGTCTTTACATTGTTTATTGTTTGTATCTAAGTCCGTGTTTGTAGGGATGCATCGAGCCTTTTGTCTTTACATTGTTTTATTCTTTTTATCAATTTCCTTCTTAGTAGGGATGCATCAAGCCTTGTGTCTTTACATTGTTTATTGGTTGTATCTAAGTCCGTGTTTGTAGGGATGCATCGTGCCTTGTGTCTTTACATTGTTTTATTTTTTTTATCAATGGCTTTGTTAGTAGGGATGCATCGAGCCTTGTGTCTTTACATTGTTTATTGTTTGTATCTAAGTCCGTGTTTGTAGGGATGCATCGAGCCTTTTGTCTTTACATTGTTTTATTATTTTTATCAATTTCCTTCTTAGTAGGGATGCATCGAGCCTTGTGTCTTTACATTGTTTATTGTTTGCATCTAAGTCCGTGTTTGTAGGGATGCATCGTGACTTGTGTCTTTACATTGTTTTATTCTTTTTATCAATGTCTTTGTTAGTGGGGATGCATCGAGCCTTGTGTCTTTACATTATTATATTGTTTGTATCTATCTCCTCGTTAGTAGGGATGCATCGAGCCTTGTGTCTTTACATTGTTTTATTCTTTTTATCAATGTCCTTGTTAGTAGGGATTCATCGAGCCTTGTGTCTTTACATTGTTTTATTGTTTGTATCTATCTCCTTGTTAGTAGGGATACATCAGGACTTGTGTCTGTACATTGTTTATTGCTTGTATCTAAGTCCGTGTTGGTAGGGATGCATCGAGCCTTATGTCTTTACATTGTTTTATTCTTTTTATCAATGTCCTTGTTAGTAGGGATGCATCGAGCCTTGTGTCTTTACATTGTTATATTGTTTGTATCTATCTCCTTGTTAGTAGAGATGCCTCGAGCCTTGTGTCTTTACATTGTTATATTGTTTGTATCTATCTCCTTGTTAGTAGGGATGCATCGAGCTTTGTGTCTTTACATTTTTTTATTCTTTTTATCAATGTCCTTGTTAGTAGGGATGCATCGAGCCTTGTGTCTTTACATTGTTTTATTGTTTGTATCTATCTCCTTGTTAGTATGGATACATCGGGCCTTGTGTCTTTACATTGTTTATTGTTTATATCTAAGTCCGTATTTGTAGGTCTTCATTGAGCCTTGTGTCTTTATATTTTTTGTTATTGTTTGGATCTATGTCCTTGTGATTAGGGATGCATCGAGCCTTATGTCCTTATATATTTTTATTGTTCGGATCTATGTTCTTGTTAGCAGGGATGCATCAAGACTTACGACTTGCTTTACTGTCTTTATTGTTTCTATGTTGGTGTTAGTAAAGAGACCTCAAGCTTTATTTGTTTACGTTGTTCATTTTGTGTATCTATGTCCGTGTTAGTAGGGATGCATCGAGCCTTATGTCCTTACATTTTTTTATTGTTGGGATCTATGCCCTTGTTAGTAGAGATGCCTCGAGCCATGTGTGTTTACATTGTTTTATTCTTTTTATCAATGTCCTTGTTAGTAGGGATGCATCAAGCCTTGTGTCTTTACATTGTTTTATTGTTTGTATCTATCTCCTTGTTAGTAGGGATGCGTCCATCCTTGTGTCTTTACATTGTTTATTGTTTGTATCTAAGTCCGTGTTTGTAGGGATGCATCGTGCCTTGCGTCTTTACATTGTTTTATTTTTTTTTATCAATGGCTTTGTTAGTAGGGATGCATCGAGCCTTGTGTCTTTACATTGTTTATTGTGTGTATCTAAGTCCGTATTTGTAGGGATGCATCGAGCCTTGTGTCTTTATATTGTTTTATTCTTTTTATCAATGTCCTTGTTAGTAGGGATGCATCGAGCCTTGTGTCTTTACATTGTTCATTGTTTGTATCTAAGTCCGTGTTTGTAGGGATGCATCGTGACTTGTGTCTTTACATTGTTTTATTCTTTTTATAAATGTCTTTGTTAGTAGGGATGCATCGAGCCTTGTGTCTTTACATTATTATATTGTTTGTATCTATCTCCTTGTTAGTAGGGATGCATTGAGCCTTGTGTCTTTACATTGTTTTATACTTTTTATCAATATCCTTGTTAGTAGGGATTCATCGAGCCTTGTGTCTTTACATTGTTTTATTGTTTGTATCTATCTCCTTGTTAGTAGGGATACAGCGGGACTTGTGTCTTTACATTGTTTATTGCTTGTATCTAAGTCCTTGTTTGTAGGGATGCATCGAGCCTTATGTCTTTATATTGTTTTATTCTTTTTATCAATGTCCTTGTTAGTAGGGATGCATCGAGCCTTGTTTCTTTACATTGTTATATTTTTTGTATCTATCTCCTTTTTAGTAGAGATGCCTCGAGCCTTGTGTCTTTACATTGTTATATTGTTTGTATCTATCTCCTTATCAGTAGAGATGCATCGAGCTTTGTGTCTTTACATTGTTTTATTCTTTTTATCAATGTCCTTGTTAGTACGGATGCATCGAGCCTTGTGTCTTTACATTGTTTTATTGTTTGTATCTATCTACTTGTTAGTAGGGATACATCGGGCCTTGTGTCTTTACACTGTTTATTGTTTATATCTAAGCCCTTGTTAGTAGAGATGCAGCGAGCCTTTTGTCTTTACATTGTTTTATTCTTTTTATCAATGTCCTTGTTAGTACGGATGCATCGAGCCTTGTGTCTTTACATTGTTTATTGTTTATATCTATGTCCTTGTTAGTAGAGATGCCTCGAGCCTTGTGTCTTTAAGTTTTTTTTATTGTTTGTATCTAAGTCCGTGTTTGTAGAGATGCATCGAGCCTTCTGTCTTTACATTGTTTTATTCTTTTTATCAATGTCCTTGTTAGTAGGGATGCATCGAGCCTTGTGTCTTTACATTGTTTTATTGTTTGTATCTATCTCCTTGTTAGTAGAGATGCATCGAGCCTTGTGTCTTTACATTGTTTATTGTTTGTATCTAAGTCCGTGTTTGTAGGGATGCATCGAGCCTTGTGTCTTTACATTGTTCATTGTTTGTATCTAAGTCTGTGTTAGTAGAGACGCATCGAGCCTTGTGTCTTTACATTGTTTTATTCTTTTTATCAATGTCCTTGTTACTACGGATGCATCGAGCCTTGAGTCTTTGCATTGTTTATTGTTTGTATCTATGTCCTTGTTAGTAGAGATGCCTCGAGCCTTGTGTCTTTACATTATTTTTATTGTTTGTATCTAAGTCCGTGTTTGTAGGGATGCATTGAGCCTTGTGTCTTTACATTGTTTTATTCTTTTTATCAATGTCCTTGTTAGTAGGGATGCATCGAGCCTTGTGTCTTTACATTGTTTTATTCTTTGTATCAATGTCCTTGTTAGTAGGGATGCATCGACCCTTGTGTCTTTACATTGTTTTATTCTTTTTATCAATGTCCTTGTTAGTAGGGATTCATCGAGCCTTGTGTCTTTACATTGTTTTATTGTTTGTATCTATCTCCTTGTTAGTAGGGATACATCAGGATTTGTGTCTGTACATTGTTTATTTTTTGTATCTAAGTCCGTGTTTGTAGGGATGCATCGAGCCTTATGTCTTTACATTGTTTTATTCTTTTTATCAATGTCCTTGTTAGTAGGGATGCATCGAGCCTTGTGTCTTTACATTGTTATATTGTTTGTATCTATCTCCTTGTTAGTAGAGATGCCTCGAGCCTTGTGTCTTTACATTGTTATATTGTTTGTATCTATCTCCTTGTTAGTAGGGATGCATCGAGCCTTGTGTCTTTACATTGTTTTATTCTTTTTATCAATGTCCTTGTTAGTAGGGATGCATCGAGCCTTGTGTCTTTACATTGTTTTATTGTTTGTATCTATCTCCTTGTTAGTATGGATACATCGGGCCTTGTGTCTTTACATTGTTTATTGTTTATATCTAAGTCCGTATTTGTAGGTCTTCATTGAGCCTTGTGTCTTTATATTTTTTCTTATTGTTTGGATCTATGTCCTTGTGATTAGGGATTCATCGAGCCTTATGTCCTTATATATTTTTATTGTTCGGATCTATGTTCTTGTTAGCAGGGATGCATCAAGACTTACGACTTGCTTTACTGTCTTTATTGTTTCTATGTTGGTGTTAGTAAAGAGACCTCAAGCTTTATTTGTTTACGTTGTTCATTTTTTGTATCTATGTCCGTGTTAGTAGTGATGCATCGAGCCTTATGTCCTTACATTCTTTTATTGTTTGGATCTATGCCCTTGTTAGTAGAGATGCCTCGAGCCATGTGTGTTTACATTGTTTTATTCTTTTTATCAATGTCCTTGTTAGTAGGGATGCATCAAGCCTTGTGTCTTTACATTGTTTTATTGTTTGTATCTATCTCCTTGTTAGTAGGGATGCGTCCATCCTTGTGTCTTTAAATTGTTTATTGTTTGTATCTAAGTCCGTGTTTGTAGGGATGCATCGTGCCTTGCGTCTTTACATTGTTTTATTTTTTTATCAATGGCTTTGTTAGTAGGGATGCATCGAGCCTTGTGTCTTTACATTGTTTATTGTGTGTATCTAAGTCCGTGTTTGTAGGGATGCATCGAGCCTTGTGTCTTTATATTGTTTTATTCTTTTTATCAATGTCCTTGATAGTAGGGATGCATCGAGCCTTGTGTCTTTACATTGTTCATTGTTTGTATCTAAGTCCGTGTTTGTAGGGATGCATCGTGACTTGTGTCTTTACATTGTTTTATTCTTTTTATCAATGTCTTTGTTAGTAGGGATGCATCGAGCCTTGTGTCTTTACATTATTATATTGTTTGTATCTATCTCCTTGTTAGTAGGGATGCATTGAGCCTTGTGTCTTTACATTGTTTTATTCTTTTTATCAATATCCTTGTTAGTAGGGATTCATCGAGCTTTGTGTCTTTACATTGTTTTATTGTTTGTATCTATCTCCTTGTTAGTAGGGATACATCGGGACTTGTGTCTTTACATTGTTTATTGCTTGTATCTAAGTCCGTGTTTGTAGGGATGCATCGAGCCTTATGTCTTTATATTGTTTTATTCTTTTTATCAATGTCCTTGTTAGTAGGGATGCATCGAGCCTTGTGTCTTTACATTGTTATATTGTTTGTATCTATCTCCTTTTTAGTAGAGATGCCTCGAGCCTTGTGTCTTTACATTGTTATATTGTTTGTATCTATCTCCTTATCAGTAGGGATGCATCGAGCTTTGTGTCTTTACATTGTTTTATTCTTTTTATCAATGTCCTTGTTAGTAGGGATGCATCGAGCCTTGTGTCTTTACATTGTTTTATTGTTTGTATCTATCTACTTGTTAGTAGGGATACATCGGGCCTTGTGTCTTTACACTGTTTATTGTTTATATCTAAGTCTGTGTTTGTAGGGATGCATTGAGTATTGTGTCTTTACATTTTTTGTTATTGTTTGGATCTATGTCCTTGTGATTAGGGATGCATCGAGCCTTATGTCCTTACATTTTTTGTTGTTCGGATATATGTTCTTGTTAGCAGGGATGCATCAAGACTTACGACTTGCTTTACTGTCTTTATTGTTTCTATGTCGGTGTTAGTAAAGAGACC
Organism: Triturus cristatus; assembly: GCF_964204655.1. Classification (NCBI taxonomy): domain Eukaryota; kingdom Metazoa; phylum Chordata; class Amphibia; order Caudata; family Salamandridae; genus Triturus; species Triturus cristatus. The sequence goes on along the minus strand of NC_140591.1, from coordinate 59,974,299 downwards.
TCAAGCTTTATGTGTTTACGTTGTTCATTTTTTGTATCTATGTCCGTGTTAGTAGGGATGCATCGAGCCTTATGTCCTTACATTTTTTTATTGTTTGGATCTATGTTCTTGTTAGTAGGGATGCATGAAGACTTGCGACTTGCTTTACTTTCTTTTTTGTTTCTATGTCGGTGTTCACAGGGTTGCCTCAAACTTTATTTGTTTACGTTGTTCATTGTTTGTATCTATGTCCTTGTGATTAGGGATGCATCGAGCCTTATGTCCTTACATTTTTTTATTGTTCGGATCTATGTTCTTGTTAGCAGGGATGCATCAAGACTTACGACTTGCTTTACTGTCTTTATTGTTTCTATGTCGGTGTTAGTAAAGAGACATCAAGCTTTATTTGTTTATGTTGTTTATTGTTTATATCTAAGTCCATGTTTGTAGGGATGCATTGAGCCTGTGTCTTTACATTTTTTGTTATTGTTTGGATCTATGTCCTTGTTATTAGGGAGGCATCGAGCCTTGTGACTTTACGTTTTTCATTGTCTCTATGTCATTAATAATAGGGTTGCATCAATCCTTATCTATTTACGTCGTTAGGTCTCACCTTCCAGACAGCTTGTGAAAGAGATATTGTGGGCTTACCAAGACTATACTGTGGGCTTACAGCCCACCCACTGCTTACCATGTGTTGGCTTTATTGTCACTCTCATTTGCTTGCTTGTTGATGGATTGCCATCTTCTTTTTGTGTTTGTCCCTCCCCTGGAACATAGTTTCTTTACCATCCTTTTCATTGGCTGACTTGCATTCTTTCACTAATCACTTTTAAGGAACTACTTTACTCTTTTTGGCTACGCATCCCATAAGAGGGCATGTGTTTTCCAGCTCTCTCTCTAACGTGCTTCTCCCTCAACAAATATATGCTTCCTTGCACTCCATCTTAATCCCTCCTCTTGTCCTGCTCGCTCTCGTTTGTGCTTTTCCTCCCTTCCGTGTTCCTCTCTTACTCATGCGCTTTTGCCCCCAACTCCCATGTTGCTTCCTCCCTCTCATGCTGCTTTTTCCCTCCTTCACCCGCCCAGCTTTATTTTTATTTCATCCCTTTTTTGTAGGTGGGCAAGACAGCAAATTGCTGCCAGGCCACTCAACCTTGAAAAACGTTTATGCACTTGTCAAATTTCATTTTGTGTATAAACTGGCACAGATCGGAACAAATGACACCCACATAATTTTTAGGCATGATGCAAACATGTGCTCTAGTGATGTTGAATGTAGATGCCTATGAAAAGTCAACGCATCATGGTTTTTTATTTTAAAAATGTTTCCTATGCTGCACAGCATCGGCAAATAGCATAAGCATGGCCAACAGTTCCAGACGGTGAGTATTATTGACTTTGCCAATGCTTATTTGTTATTTGCATCTGTATTCTCAGTAGGGATTTATTGAGGCTTACAGATTTATGGTGTTTATATCAGGGGTGGTCGATAAATTCAGATTTTCCAGCAAAGTTGGCAGAGTTCTGGACAAATTCCGCCAACTGCAGCATGGCATGGCAGAGTTTTTTCTCGTGTGAGACTTGAGGACCCCTAACGTCGTTTCTAGGCACTGGGAAGAAACCTGGTGAGATTTTCTCAATGCGGGTGGTCACGGGCAGTCGCAACCGTTCACGGTGAGAAAATCTACTCAAGCAGCAGCAAAGAAACTGTGCCCTCTGGCGCACAGCCTGATGCAGTTTGCACTGATTTTGCCGCGCAGAACACGCTCCCAGCACTAAAAATCAGCACGAGCAGCTCAACCTGCCAATTTCCACCCATTCGCAGAACTCTGTGAAATCTTGCTGAGTTTTCATGTAACTAGGTGGAAGGCCGTGGAGTGAAACTCCGTGAGTTCCGCCCACCAATAATTTACATTTATGTATTTACAAATAGGGGTACATCGAGCCTCACATCTTTGAGTTGTTTTTTGTTTGTATCTATGTCCCTACTAGTGACAAACCATTGAACCTTACGTCTTTACATTGTTGGTATCTATGTATTTGCTAGTAGGGTTACATCTTTAAGTTGTTTATTTTAATATCTCTGTCCTCACTAGTAGGGATGCGTTAAGTCTTGCATCTTTATGTATTTTATTGTTTGGATTCCTTACTAGTAAGGATAGATTAAGCCTTACATCTTTACATTATTTGTTGGTTGTATCTACATTCTTACCAGTAAGCATACATTGAGCCTTACAACTTTACGTTGTTTACTGGTTGTATCTATGTCCTTCTAGTAGGGTTATATTGAACCCTATACATTTACGTTTTTTGTTTGTATCAATATCCTAACTCGTAGAGATACAACGAGTCTTAAGTCTTTTTATTGTTTATTGCTTGTATTGAGAGCCTCACTAGTGAGGATACATCAAGCCTTACATCTTTACGTTGTTTATATCTATGTACTTACTAGCAGGACTACATCAAGCCTTACATCTTTACGTTGTTTACATCCAGTTACTAACTAGCAGAGAAACATCATGACTTACATCTTTACATTGTCTATTAGTTGTCTCCATGTGCTTACTTGTAGGGATACATTGAGCCCTATGAATGTACATTTATTGTTTGCATCAATATCCTAACTAGTAGGGATACACTGAGTCTTACGACTTTACGTTGTTTATATCCATGTACTTACTAGCATTTAGCTATCTATGTAGGTACTAGTTGGGATTCATCAAGCCATACGTCTTTACCTTGCTTATATCTATGTGCCTACCAGCAGGGATAAATGGAGCCTTACATCTATACATTGTTTATATCAATGTACTTACTAGTAGGAATGCATCATGCCTTTCATACTTACCTTGTGGTTTTTTTAAAAACACATTTTATTGGTTTAAAGCATAGAGAGCACAACATAAGTGTGAGACGTTGGCCTGGTATATGCTGTCCACTAATTAAAGTCGGCACCCTGTACCAGTCCAAACAACCCCTTATGGTGATAGGTTAAATACAACCTTTATTGAAAGCTATCCTAGTGGTAGCTATGGAGAGCAGCCTTCAGGCTAAGTCTTGAAGGAATGTAAAGCAGCTTGTTTTACCAGTCTATAATCTCTTGAATGATCAAATGAAAAGACAACCACACCAGGTATATATTCAAAATAAATGTATTTAAGATAATACACACCCCTCTAGTCTCTTTATGAGGCTGAAGTTCGAAGTACTTAAGTTACAAGTCAGTATTCAACAGTAAAAGCACAAATACACGTTTGGGCCATAGGGGCGTACCAAACCATATACCAATAAAGTGGTGTAAGAACCACGACTGAACTAGACAAAAGGCCTAGAGCCTTTAGAAGTGCTTGGGCCCCAAGGAACCACCCAAGGTAGTGACGTAGGGGACCCACGGGAGACACGTGCAGTGTTAGAACACAGGGGCGAATCGCCGTTAACTTCTATGGGGAATGTCGCGGTTGGAAAATTACAAGTAAAGGACACTTAGAGGATGACTACAAGCAAACCCTTTTGGATTTAGAGGTGTCTAGGGCCAACACCCACGGGAGCACCGGAGTACTCGAGTTACCTCACCCAGGGAAGCCGGGTGCATAGGTGTCTTTTGGTGTCGGTTTGCGGCGTCGTTTTCAATGGAAGCTGGCAAAGAAGTGCTGCTGCCGTGAAGAGGAGAAGTGTCTGAAGAGATCCAAGCCTGGATCGAGGATGGAAGTAACCTGAAAGCAGAGGGGACAGAGTCTGGGTCACTTACCAGTGACCAGGGCCACGATAGTCCAATGCCCACAGATGTCGGGTGCTTCAGGTGAGTTAACGGGTGGCTTGACTCTTCAGCCACGAGGTCCAGGAGGTGTTGACGATGACCAGGAGCTGGATTCGAGCTGTCCCACAAAGTCTGTCGAGTGCTGGGGTGTCAACGACCTGAATGGACCCAACAAGCCTTGACAACGGCAAGTCAAGTGGAAATAGAAGAAAGACGTTGGTGCAGACCAGCAAGGTCTGGGGTACTCACCCAGCGAGGGTAAGTCAGGGCACATCTGGAGCAACCAGGAAAGCCCAAGCAGAAAAGGAGTTGCCTTTGTGGGGACCCACTAGCCAACGTGCTAGCAATTGCGAAGGAGCCTCGAGAAGTCGCACTGGAAACTGGCCCGCGGGTCATTCGTGGAGTGGAGGCCAGAGATCTTCGGTGCAGTCGGTGCTCAAGGCTGGGGCTACTTGGTGCCCAAAGCACAACTTTGAGGAAGACCAGGAAGATGATGTACCGGCAAAATTTTGCGGTGTCCAGGGGTCACGGTTCCACGTCACCCACAATAGCCACAGGCCTCAGCTTTTATATTGCCTCAGGGCAGCCTCGGGGAAGTCTACCTCTGGTGATACAAAGACTTCAGCGTCCGGCGGGAGCTTCAGAGTTGCAGAACGGACAGTTGCTTCTTTGGTGCCTGCCAAGCAGGGGAGTCACTCCTTGACCCCAAGGGAGATTTCTTCAGTCTTCTAGTTGAAAGAGAAAGTTGAAGGTCCAGGATATACTCTGGGGACCCACCTATGGGAGGGTTTGGAAAGAGGGGTGGTCACACCCATTTCCTTTGTCCAGATTCGTGCCAGACCAGCGGCAGGTAGACCAGTGGGTACATGTCTCTCCCTCTAGAAGGGTGGAATGCTACCCCCGCCGCCAGAACTGGCAGGGGGGGTAGTATTCCAAAGTGTTTGACACCAAACACAACATGTTTCCGTGCAGCCAGTCCAAAGTTAGCATTTACCGTGAGGTTATAATGCACTTAAGAGTATATGGTCAGGCTGCACCACAAACAGCATCAGAGGAGGTACTCCGAACACTGCGGAGGGGCTCAGCTCATGCTTGGGCACCCTCTCACACAAAACCAAGCACTCTGCCTTCAGGATTGTTAAGGCCTGCCATAGGGGTGGCTTATAGGTTTTATATGTGTGCGCAATGGTAGTGATATAGGTAGCCTATACCACAGTAAGGGGTGGTTGCAGTCTCCACGTCGGAACTGGGGTGGGGACCTTGCCCCATTCTAGCATCAATTCCAATGGGTTGTGGTCTGAGAGTGTTTTACCAAGATATGTTGATAGGGAAATATTACGGACTAGAGACATGGAGTAAAATATCCTGTCAATACGTGTATGTAACATGTGTGTATGGGAGTAATATGAGTATTCGCGGCTAGATGGGTTATGCACCCGCCAGGCATCTCCAGGTGTCAACCTTGTTGCCCAACTCGCCAGTGCTTCAGCCTGTTTCATACAAGTAACTCCCGCAAGGGGAAGATGGGAGCGGTCAATATCTATGTTCAGTACCGTGTTAGAATCTCTACCTATTACCCAGGGATCCTTACATCAGAAATTTATCCTGTTCTGTATTAGGGGCGTATATGCTTCCAAGGATCAGTGGGCCTCCATCAGCCATTTATGTCTATCTTTTGCACCAGTCCCACAAACGGGATACCACTTCTAATCCAAATGGCTACTCCCCTTGCGAAGACCGAGTATGATGTACCAATGAGTTGCCCCTGCCATTTTTTCCTAAGTTTAAGTGTTTCCGAATGTGCAAGGTGTGTTTCCTGTATCAGCACAATGTGAGCCTTCCTTCTATTCAGTTGTTCATGAATTCTATGTATCTTGTGGACAGACCTCGTCCCTCTAACATTCCAGGTTAGGATCTTATATTTTCCCGTCGTATCCATAAGTTAGATAATGCTGCTGTAGTGTAATATATGCTGTGTGTGAGCCTGTTTAAACTGAGAACAGCCCCCAATACTAGGTTCCCCAACAGGACAGCAGAGGACCAAACTTTGACAAAGAGAACAATCATTAAACTTAACAAGAAAGACAAGATTGCATTTGCATCGGGGGAGAGGAAACCATTGCTAACATTAAGTCAAGAGGGTATTTTCCTCCATTGCAATCTCATGTCAGGCCCAGACCAGGCACGGTTGTTTCCAAATATGTTTTGCTGCCATACTTCATACAAACTATAATAGCATTAACTTCCCACAATTGCTGCCCCCTTCCTAGAGGCCTCGGACTGCTACAACCAGCTCCATCAGCCCAAGAGATCGTTTGCTGTTTGCAGGGTGATGGAAGGAAAGAGAGTCAAGCTGTTCTCAGAGTCTCAATGAAGAGTAAGGTCCTCCAAGGAGCCTTGTGAGTCCACCGTCGATTGTGCATCTAGCTCTTCCAGCGCCTCTACTGCCTGTATCGCAGATTTCCGGCCTGCATTTATTTGTTCTTGTGATAGGCATACAGTGGCCTCCATTCGCGGTGCTCTGCCCCGGTCTATTTTACGGTGTCCCACCTTCTTAGGTTTGGTCGATTTCGGATTCAAAGAGCGAGAAGAGCCCTGTGGGAAACTTGGTAATAGTGTTACTTCTAGCCATTCTGCGGCTTCCAGTGGACACTCAAAGAAATCGGATTTTTGGTCGTAAATGACTTTCAGTCTGGCCGGAAAAAGAAGAACATATTTGAGATTTTGTTCTCGAAGCTGCAATTTAACTTCTTGAAACAATGCCCTGCGTTTTTGTACTGCCAGAGTAAAATCTGGATACAGAGATATTGTCCTGTTTTCAAATTGTATTGGACCTTTTTTGCAGGCTGCGCGGAGCAACGTGTCCTGATCCTTGAAATTAAGAATGCGTGCTATCAGCTGCCTAGAGCGGGCACCCGGGGGTAGAGGCCCAGCCGGGATCCGGTGTGCTCTCTCGACACCAAAGAGTTCGGTCAGGCCCTCGGGTGCCCCCTCGCTTTTGAGCCATTGTTCCACAAATTGGGTAGGGTTGGACCCTTCACTTCGTTCCGACATACCAATTATTCGTAGATTGTTCCGGCGGGCCCTCCCTTCCGCATCATCCACTCTGTCTTGTAGATCTGTAAGCTGCCGCCGCCGATGCTCATTTTGTTCTGAGTGTATTTTGTGTTATTTCTTGTAGTTGAAGTTTGTTGTTATGGACTGTATCTGCCAGTTTGTTGTGATCGGCCTTTAAAAGTGTAAAACCAGTAGCTAATGCGCTTGTTGCTCAATCGCTTTCCTAGAATCACGTACCTCTTTCAATATCAGATATAGTTTATTATCTTGATCACTCATCGAGGTCAATGGAATACTCTTATGATCCGATGTGCTGTTTGTGATGTCATGGTCTACGTATTCGGTTGGACAAGAGACCATAGTTTCGTGCTGCTGTTTTCCACTGGCTCGTCCCATCATTTGGCTTGAAGTCTTCACAGGCTGTGGGGTGTATTGTGTGAACATTCCTCCTGTGCTGCAGTGCCTGACTTTGTGCGTGGAACACTGCGCTGTTACTAGTGCATCACAGGGACTATTAATGCTCCAGTACAGGTTATTACTTGGGGCCTTAATCTTTCTTTTTCATGTGACCATATACTGTTCACTGCCTCAATGCATGTTGAGCGATGCAATGAGCTCAAAAGGAGCCAATTGTACAGCTGGTGGCTCTCTTCGTTTCAATCTGGGAGACTGGTATTGCGGAAGCCCGGTCAGGCAGAGTACTCACAGTTCGCCGTTACAGTAACCTCAGCAAGCAGGCCCCTTGGTATGGTCTTAGGGTTTCTCAGCACAGTGTCTTTATTTACAGGGGCTTACTGCTCCCACCCACATGTGTCAGTGTGATCGTTGTGCATGGTAGTTCAAATCTCCAACACTGTGTTCCCAGCCTCAGGCGTACCGCAGCAAACAGGCCCCTCGGTATGGTCCCAGGGTTGCACGGCACAGTGTCTTTATTTACAGGGGCTCACTGCTCCCACCCACATGTGTCAGTGTGAGCGTTGTGCATGGCAGTTCAAATCTCCAACACTGTGTTCCCAGCCTCAGGCATACCTCAGCAAGCAGGCCCCTCGGTATGGTCCCAGGGTTGCACGGCACAGTGTCTTTATTTACAGGGGCTTACTGCTCCCACCCACATGTGTCAGTGCAATCATTGTGCACAGCAGTTCAAGTCTTCCACACCTTGTTCTCAGCAAAAGGCGTGCCGCTAGTTACGGCCACGCCGTGCAGATCGGGTGCCCCGCAATACCACTCACTGCTCCCGACCAAGGTCTCCGGCCCGGGCCCTGCCTCAGGCAGGCGCTCTCATACAGCAGCGATCCACGCCAGCAGTCGGGCCCGCCAGTGCACCGCCGTAGCACACATGAGAGAGGGGGAGTTGTTGTGTCCCAGGGCCGTCAGCAAGGGGGATCCAGTCACGTCCGCGGTGCGCTGGCAGTCAACCCTGGAGGTTTCCGCTCAGGCTCCCGGCAGCAGTCGATGGGGTCGTCCTCCCGGACTCGCCCCCCTCTTCATACTTACGTTGTTTATATCTATGTACTTACTAGTAGGGATACATCGAGCCTTATGTCTGTAGATTGCACATATCTGTGTACTTACTAGTAGAGATACATCATGCCTTACATCTTTACGTTGTTTATATCTATTATACACAAAGAGGTTCAGCACTATTCAGCGGGTTGTAACAGTCAATAACAGTATTCAAAAGACAGTGGGCACACAATAAAATATCCAGATCCCTGATGTGAATTTCTTAATGGATTTCTCTTTATTGTATTTTTTCATAAGAACAGAAGACCATAGCCGACGTGTTTCGTCTCACGAAGAGACTTCTTCAGGGCTTCATGAAGTGTCAAAAGAGTGTACTCACAAAAGACGCTGTTGATTTCAACCATGTGTCACAGAATCCAAGTTTCCATAGACCTTTATATTGTAGGCATTATCAGCAAAGGTTTGGTGGCCAGTAGCGTGTGTGTTCCACAGTCTCAGATTCGAAAAAATCAACCCGCTGAATAGTGCTGAACCTCTTTGTGTATAATGTTGCCATAGGATTTGTTTCCTAGTTAAGGAGCATAGAGGGGAGTGCTCCTTGGTTCTTTGCACTATATGTTATTTTAGGACACTTTTCATTGTCAGGTGCGGCATTTTATAGCCTCTACCCTCAATTCTATTGCATTTGTTGTTTATATCTATGTACTTACTAGTAGGCATACATCGAGCCTTACGTGTTTACTTTGTTTATATCTATGTCCTTACTAACAGGGATACATGGAGCCTTACATCTTTACGTTGTTTTCTTTTGCTGATCCTCACGTCTTTACGTTGTTTATTGTTCGTATCGATTGTTTGTTTCTTGTCTTCAGAGCTGGTCAGATAGCTCGGCCCGGTAGGTGGCTGTTCCTTGAAATAGGTGTGACCCCCTAGGTCACGAATTTCAACAGTGTGGCGGTCCCCTCAGTCTTTCTTCCTCCCAGGCGGAGCTCTCTTAGATTGGTTCATTCTGACACCTGTAGTCGATAGAGCTATGGCATAGTACCGCCAGGGGCACCCCTCTGTCCCCCCTCCCCAAAAATGCATACCCAAATAACACACACACAGACTGTTGAGTTGAGTAAAATTGCTGCAGGTTTATTACATGATCCAGATATTTAATGGGTGGGTTATCTTATGGGCGATCCAAGGGCAGGTAACCAACTGGGCCGCCTGCCCGCCTGATGAGCCGGGCAGCGTGGGAGCGAACCCCATCTTTGCTGCCCTCCAGGTGATTCTTTCTAAGATCACGTGCTGTTGGTAACTTCTACTCAGGCCCCCCCCCCCTCTCAAGGCGGAGCGTCGCATAGCAAACCCCCCGGTTGTTCAGGCCCACAACCGCCCACAGGACTAGTGGGGCGCCGACACGGCTTCCGGGACCCTCCCATGAGGCTCCTCGGTTTTGGCTCAGGCCCCCCCTATGGTGCCGCGCAGAGGTACCCTTTGTACCGGCCTGCTTCCAGATCGCCCTGTAACTCCGCCACAGCCATGGATGCGGCTTACCATCGCAGCCAGGGCCCCCCACCAACCCACTATAGTCTTACCTGCAACCTCTCCTGTCTAGGGCGTCTTGCAACTAGCTGGAAGAGAACCATCCCTACAGAAAGAAGAGTTTGAAATGTTGCCATCTTATGACACATTGACAGCGCTTGCGGGACTCAACCCTTGTCCTGTGAGATCCTTTACAACCACAGGCACAAGACTTACCAGTGAGCTATAGCTCCTGGTGTTATAGATGGCCACATCTATGTCCCAAAGCCCTAGACGCTATCCTGGGTCAGATAGTGTCTGCTGAAACCAAGGACCCGTTGGGCCTGTGAAGATGTGCCAAGAACTATTCACCCCCCTGCGTGAAAGTTACACCTCTTCACTAATCTGGGCGGGAGGATGCCTGCACCCCGGCTCGCAAAGCCCCATCAATTTGATGATCTCACCTAGCTGCCGTCCTCCGCACCGAGTGTGCCTGAACCTGCGTGCCCATCTCTGGGACAGCAGCCCAATTGCTAGGTGACCACTCCCCCACCCACCTGCCTGCTTTGGCTTTTATGGCGAGAAGGGTTTTGCTTAACAGTCCCCTTTATTTGCTAAACCTGATGCACCGGAGTGCTCCTAGCTGACAGCGCGTGACCATGGGCAAGGGGCACTCTTGCCCCTGCCCAACATCCCTTATTCCTTATGGGAAGTATGCCCCTACAGATCCCTCAGTGATGAAACCCCCTAGGCATACCAGCTTCGGGAATCTGTCTGGTTTAAGCAGTGCGCACTGTCTTGTATGGTTCAAGCATTAAGGATTGACTAAGTCCTACTTCGCCCCTCCTATCATGCTCCCCGGTAGGAGGGTGGCAGGGGGGTGCCACCCCCGCCAACCCAGAGCATCCCCTGCGGTGCCAAATTCCTGCTCCGTTGAAGTAGAGTTTAGTGACACCCTGGGCGTGCCAATTGTTCTATTGACATAATGTCCCCTTGTGTTTGACCCGCTGACACCCCAGTTATTGGGACGGCAGCGCCATATGTTGGCTGGCCGCGTCCCCTAAGCGAGGGAAAAGTGTCCGTAACCCAGGTTCACAGTTTCCTGCAGCTGCAGTACGCGACCAGTGACTCCGCTGGGAGATACCACCAACCGCAGCGGTCCTCCGGACATTAAGAAATGCCCCATTCTCACCTGGGCCTACCTCCGAATGATGGTGATTTCACACAGCTGTAAGGCCAAGGCCAGAGGCCCGCCTATGAAAACTATTTACTTGTTTTTTGCTACTCGGCCCCCCTATGGGTAGGCCTCTGTGTTTGGACATCGCGCGTGCTCCCAGGGCACGGTGCTGCTGGAGAGCAGATGATACTTTATCTGTTGCTAAATGCCCTACCGCTGGAAGCTTCCCAAGAACCGTAGGCTTTGTGGTCCCACCTAGATTGATCCCATCGCCTGGGGGAACCCCAGTAGTGGACAGGACCTACATGGTACCCCCCCCCCCCCAGCGTAGCTATCGACTTATTTGGGACGCCGAAGCAGGAGATGCTCCCTCAGTCTCAGGTTCTAACCCATAGAGGATAACCCTGGGGGCAGCCAAGTCTGTGGGAACCAGCAGGAAACTTTGGTGCAAATACCGGCCCTATCCTGAATGTTGCGAATGCTGCATGATCAATAATACCCTGACGCCAAGAGGCTCTACGTGGTGTTTACCAAACTTTTTGCACGACTGCATACTTGTTATATAACAGCTATACCACCCACATACCGCCCTGGATAAGGCGCGGGCGGATAGGTCTTCATTGAAGCAACCCGAAACCTGCCTTTGGTTGCAGGGGGATGCCCCCCCAGTGTACATCTGGACCTGTTTCTATATGGTGCCTTCAGCTGATCCTCCTGCAGGCCTAACCCTTGGTTTTGGTGCCCGGCTCAGTGTGCTGCCGGCTGGTGTTTTGCGGCTTCTCACATGGCCTCCAAATGTATATTTCAAGATCACACTACCCCCTACAACACCCCAGTGCCGGTGGCTTAACAAGGCTTGTAAGTTGTAGAAGATGACCGAAGACGCAGTTCTGGCTTCGCCTCGTAGCATATCAAAATTGCTTCCATTCTGGAATGGAGGGACTGTCACCCTTCTGTGTTGAATAAGCCTTAGGTGTCTTCCTTCAGTGAATAGCAAGCTCACCCCTGGCATGTGCAGCGGGCACCGCGTCGCCATGCGGCCAACGTTATTCTAAGTAACGTGGCATGTGGGTAGTCCCATGCTAGTGTTCTCTGCCTGACACCCCACAGGGCGCTGTGCTTACAGCCTGCCCTGTGCAATGTTGTGCCTTCTAAAATTCCAGGCCGCATCCAAGACAGAAGTTATTCACGCAGTTCCCACTGCTCCTCACCGCGGGACCCATCTTCGCATGCAGTGATAATTGGATTCCCAGGTAATCTAGTGTCCGTAAAGTTTTTGCTTGAACTATAAAGTGTGGGAATGGTGGCCCTCTAAGCCCGCGCATGGACCATCTGCACGGCAAACCCCCGAAAATCCCACACAACTGAGGAGGAGGTGTACCTCTCTGGAGGCCCCTCTTGTTCCCACTGACCTGCACGGATGCTGGGGTCCTGGGAAACAATGACCAACTGAGTGATCACTTGCAACCCGATCGGGTTGATTGCCCAGACAGAAGTTGTATTGAATAATTTCAACCTACATTGTCCAAGATTTAACTCGGGTGCCATGAGGCGGTCTGGAACACGGACCGGTGGACAGCAAGTAATCGGCTTAACAATGAACTATTGGTGGGTTGGAGACAGAGGTACCCTCCAAAACACCGAAATAACAATGGTGAGAATAGTTCTATGAAGAAAAGCATTGAATGAATCGCTCCTCAAAGTGAAGGGACAAATACCCTGTCCGGTTACCCCCAAGGCAGGCGTACCGCAATGCCAGCTGTAGGTGGGCGACCAAGAGGTCGCCAGGAGGGTGGGGGAAGGCTAAATAGCCTCCCCTTCCCCACAGGGGCCAGGAAGTGACGCGCTTGTGCGTCACATCCGGCCCGCACTAGAAGAGGGGGACACCGGTCAGCGTCCCCGCCCCCTCCCAAGGGGGAGGGGTGACCGGTGCCCCGGCGGCACTAGGGCGCCGACCACTGTAGTGGCCCCCTGTGGGTGCCGCTGTCAGCGGCAAATGTTCAATATAAAGCGCCATTTGTTGTCTGAATACTTGCTCAGGGTAGTCAAGCCTTGCCGCATGACAGCTGATATCACCTGACTCTCGAGCGCCAGCATACATGCCAACATTTCAGAAGAGCAAAGTGGGAGATTTAAAAAAAAAAAAAATTTAAATCGGGAGAATGGGGCCTTTAATCGGGTTTCTGTCATGTATGGACTTTGGAAGCGTGCTGCTGCAGGATCGGACATTTGAAAGCAAATTCACGTGTTTTTTTTAGCACCTTTCAGAAGCATGGAGCGCAATGACAGGCAGAGAAAGAGGGGGATGCAAGAGTTGTGCACTGGCCTGGCAGGTTGCGGTCAGTGCATACACCCCCCTCCCCCGTCAGCCCAGGCTGAAACAGCTTCCGGGCACACACACAGCCGCCCCTCATCCCCAGTACTTCACAGGTGTTTAAAAGACCATTCGGTTGTTAATGGGGCTTTGTTGGTTTTTCACCCCTTCCAGACCTCCTGCATCGCCATTCTGACTATTGATGGAAGCATTAGCACGTTACACATTACCAAGCCCTGTCAGCTGAAACCCCGAGGAATCGGGTTTTTTCTTGCAGGAATCGGGAGGCGGGAGACTAGCCTTCAAATCGGTAGTCTCACGCCTGAATCGGGAGTGTCGCGCAATAATCAGTCCACGCAAGGTACTTTAGCGTAAAAGGCCATTTTATTAGGACAGGGTTGGACAATCATAACCAGAAACATAACACGAATCCCCAACAATCCCCAACAACAACCTTACCCACTATCCCATACTCTCCAAGACTCCAACTACTCCATCCCCACTTCACACTGCAACCTTCTCACTTCCATTCGCTTCCTCACTTCTCTTCCCAAAACTCCACCATCATCTCCATTCGTCGTACACTGGTCTGGCGCACCCCCACGTTTCCCCAGTATCCCCCTCCCCGGAAGGGTGAGTATGCCCGTCATGGACTCCTCCCCCCTCCCCAATCCGCCCCACACACACACAACCCGTCCTAAACTGGCACGCTGAATAAACATGACATCTCCAACTAGTCACGTGATTGCCGGGTGGGCGGGTGGCCAACGATCCACTAGCTGACCCACCCTGAGGCGCTGGGGAAAGGAAGAGGAAGGACTCCCTCTTCCTCCCCCCTTTATCCCCTACCTGACGACCCCACCCCTTATCCCACCCCTTCCTCCCCTGTCCTTTCCATTGCGCGAATTCCCCGGGGGAAGACTAGACCGCTGGTCTTACTTCCCCCGGGGGCCGCATCGCGCAATAATCAGTCCACGCAAGGTCCTTTAGCGTAAAAGGCAATTTTATTAGGACAGGGTTGGACAATCATAACCAGAAACATAACACGAATCCCCAACAATCCCCAACAACAACCTTTCCCACTATCCCATACTCTCCAAGACTCCAACTACTCCATCCCCACTTCACACCGCAACCTTCTCACTTCCATTCGCTTCCTCACTTCTCTTCCCAAAACTCCACCATCATCTCCATTCGTCGTACACTGGTCTGGCGCACCCCCACGTTTCCCCAGTATCCCCCTCCCCGGAAGGGTGAGTATGCCCGTCATGGACTCCTCCCCCCTCCCCAATCCGCCAACCAGGGAACCCCCGGAGGGCGGTTACCTGCCCCACCCCACACACGTGCACCTTTCGCCCTCACCCCCTCAGACACCAAATCGACTCATTCCACAACCCACTAATCAGATCCCTCATCTCCATCATATAGTAGGCGTTTCCCATGTGCGAAAGGTGCACGCCATCAGCCCTAAAAAGCAAGGGCTCTTCAAGCCGCAGACCAGGATGCGCCAGCACCTTGATCCCACAGTCCTCACAAAAAACTCTCATCGCCCTATTCAATTTTCTGCGAGCGCGCTCCACCGCAGCGGGCTTCAATGCCCCCCTCCAAACCCTTCGGGGAATGAACTCTGTCCACACAATACAAGCGCCAGCCAGATTGCGTTTTATCGCTTCCAAGTCCCGCTGCATCAAATAAATCAACGACACCGCTGATTGCCGCACCAGATCGTTCTCTCCCAGATGAATAACAAGCAGATCCGGACATCCTTGCTGCAAGACTTTCTTCGTGAGCCAAGGCAAAAGTTCCCCCCAGCGCATCCCACTCCTACCCCACCAGAACACCTCATGACTGCTGCTTCTCAGGCCCAGGCTACGCCCGTACACCTGCCTGTCAGAAAACTTGGCAGCCCAATGCACAAATGAATGTCCCACTATCCAGGTAACCGTCTTGGCTCCAGGACCCCCAACACAACCTACGAAGAAAAGAGGGGCATTAGAAACGAGAAAAGTCGCACAAAACGCTCACACAGCCGCCGCACACCCCTCCGCCCTACTTCCTAACGTACCGCTCGCAGCAGCGCGAACGCCATCTGCCAATCTTCCTGATCTTATCCCAGGACCAACCCAGCCGTGCCGCCGCCGTCGCCGCACCAATCCGAAAGGAATGAGTCCCATACCCCTCTGGGTCCCTACCTAAGCGCCGCAACGCCATGCGCATCACCGCCAATAGTTGGTAAGCCGTAACCCTTTTCCCAGAAGCATGACAGAAAATCTCCCCCACCAATCGGCCGCACTGCCCGCAAAAACTGCTCCACTCCCGCACCGGGCACACTTCCAACTCCCCGGACTCACTCAGCCACACCCACGTGCCTCTTCCAACCTGATCCGTCTTGGAACGCCCCAACCAAAGCCCCAGGCGCCCCCCATCCAAACGAACATCCTCAAACCTCATCCCCATCCCCCCCTTACCCCCCAGCAACTCCGAAACCCGGAAAGCCCCAAAGAACATCCACGTCATACATAGGCGGAACAACGCCAACTCATACAGATCGTAACACAGAGAACCCAACTCCCCCAACACATCCACCAACAGTTCAAAAGTGATCGCCTCGCGCAAAGGCGCTCCCCCCCGCCCTCCCCGCTCCCTGGTCCAGCCCTTCAGCATCCTGCTCAGCAACTCACCCTTGGCCGGATCAAAGCCCAGATAGAGCTTCCCATAGAAAGAAATCCCCGCCAATTTACCTGCAATCGTCACTGACGACAATCCTCTATCCATGCAGTGCAACACATAACGCACGACACCTGCCTCACACTCTCCCTGAGACATCCGCCACTCACCCCGCGACCAACCCAAGAACACACCCAACTCCACCCATGCCATACGATACGTCCGCCGCGTGGACTCGGCAACAGACTGCTCCACCAGATTCACCACTCTCACTCCCCCCAGCTCCAGATATCCTCCGGCACCTTGGTCTTGGCAAAGTCCGCTCCGGGCGCCAACCTTCGGAAACGCTGCCACTGCGAACGAGACAATGCATCCGCGATGTCATTGCTAACGCCCGGCACATGTTTCGCGCGAAACAGCACATTGAAGCGCAAGCACAGCAGCATGAAACTTCGCAGCAAGCGCAGCACCCGCAGGTCCCTTGCCCTCTGATGGTTCACCAAATCCACCACCGTCCGGTTGTCCACATGAAAGAGCACCGACCGGTTCCGGAATTCCTGTCCCCACACCTGCAGCGCCACCAACAGCGGAAAGATCTCCAAAAACGCAATGCTTCTGCCCTGTGTCAACCAGTGCGCCGGCCACTGCTCCGCACACCACCGGCCATCCCAAAACATACCAAAGCCGCGCGCCCCAGCCGCATCCGAAAAAATCTGCACCTGCCACACCATGTTCTTGTTAGACCTGGCACCTTGGCGTGAGTTTCCCTTCCACTTTTTGATGGTGTGCCTCGATTGTTTTGCTGGTGTTGTCCGCTCAGGGCACTGCGCCACGGCTAATCCGTGCCGCAGTGCAAGTGCTCCCTAGGTAAAGTGTACCTGTAATTGATGTTCATGATTGGTTTATTGGATTCACTGTCAGTCCCCAGTAGAGTGCACCAGGGGTGCCAGGGCTTGTGAATGCCAATGCTGCTGGTGGGCTTGCAGCGCTGGTTGCGCCACCCACAGGAAGCGGCCTTGTAAAATGTGTCTAGGGTCTGCCACCGCAGACCCTGTGCGCGGTCCGGGACCGTCGCGCTGACTGCGCAAGTGCCCCCACTTGCCAGTCCCTAAACCTTCCCTTACCTACATACTAGCCACCCCTCTGGTAGGCCCAAGGGCAGGGTGCATTGTAGGCATAAGGTAGGACATGCCCTAATGTGTGTGGCATGTCTTAGTAGTGAATTACAGCCCTTTCCGTTTTTCACTATTGAAGGCTACCTGCTCTCCACAGGCCAGACTGGGCTGCTGGGATCACGCCAACGCTGTGACCCCAGTGGACTCAGAGAGCATGGTAGAGTGTCAAATTTAATATGCCTGAACTCAGAATAATAAAATACTTCTTGTAGTCAAGTTTATTTTAATATCCTGGGTTTGTAAATACTACTTTTAGAAAGTTAGTATTTACTGACCTGACCATCTCAGTCCGCCTCTGCTGTGTGTGTGTGTTCTGCCTAGCAACAGTAAGGAGCAGGGTTGGGGAATCCCCAGAGACAGGTTGGCTGCCAGGTGGTGGGTAGGGAGATGACACCAGGATGGGTGGGAGGAGTACACCTTGACTCTTGAATAGACCTGTGCTCTGCCACCACAAAGCCGGCGCCGCCCCCTGTGGGGCGGCTGATGTCTCTGCCCTGCTGCTGAAAGGAAAGAGCAGAGTCACCATATCAAAGTGCTCCAGAACTGGACTGAGCCAGGCCCAGGCCCCCTGGCGCTAAAGAACAAAAGAATCATGGTATAAAAGTAGGAGCCTGGCTCCTAAGAAATCAGAATCCTGTTTTACCACAAAGAACCTCTGCCCGACTAGAAGGAGAAGGAGACGCTGGAGAAGCTGGCCTGCTGCTTGCCTTGCTGAGAAAGGAGAGGAAGAGACTACTGAAAAGACTTTGCTGCTTTGTGCTTTAAACATTCTCCAAGGGCTTGATCTGAGCTTGCCCCCTGAACTGAACCCCAGGACCAGTGGGTTCTCTGTGCTTTTGCTCGTCCTCCGATTCGAGCCGTGTGTGCATCCCGCTGGAAAGAGACTGCGCCCCTCAACGCCCCTCCTAGGGTCGTGACACTCAGGAGCTCGCCTGCCGCAACCCCGTGAGAGCCCCGCTCCGTCCGGAGCCGCTCTCTGTCCCCGGGCTAGGCCGCCTGCACCCCTGTCACCGCCTGCCACTGGAGCGCGCTGAACGTGCTATCACCCCTCCCGCCGGAAGCCGTCCGACGACTGTGATCTACGCCGGGTCATCCAGCTGCACTGACTGTGCCCTGTGACCCCGCTTCGCTATCCCCGGACATCTCAGGCCGCGCCGCCCCCGCTGTGGAGACCCCCCTGCACCGCCGTGCGGAGGGTCGCTGGCCGCGCCTGCCTACCTGCCCACACCCGCTGATCGAGGACCCAAGACCACTTCTCAAGCTGAGAGTCGCACCGACCTGTGCCGACTCTCCACATCACAGAAGAAGTTCCAGTATCGGGCTCGGGGCCCGCAACGCCTTATTTCCCCGTTCGCAGGAGTCGATCCCTGTAAGTACTGGAATCACAAGTGACATTTGCAAGAGACTGCAAAGTATCTATTTGAAACTCCGAACAAAGAACATTTGCCTGCTTTATAATCTGGTGGCCTAGCGAAAACGTTATTGGTCTTGTGATAAGTCTGCTGAGATATATATACCTATTTTTACATAAAGAAGCGTATTTTTATATATATCCAAGTCTGGTGTCCGTTTCTGGGGGGATTGATGTATTTACTGTGTGTGCGATTGTAAGTGCTTAACCAACAACGCCTGAGGAATCGCCTTGGCTGCTCACGCCACGCACCTAGAGGGTGAGCAAGGGTCATTCGCAAGGGGTTATCCTGCGCCCTGACGTGGAGGAGAGGGTTCCTGCTTGACACAAGGGCAACCTTGCGCCAACCACAGATCCCCGACTCTAACATTGTTGGCAGCGGCTGGGATTTCGGATTTGCATTTGTAATTTGCATACAGTGAATTATTAATCACCAGATAGTGAGAGCAGACCAAGTAACGCAGCCACAGGTTTTTCATTTTTGGAACTTTGTTGAGACATCTGCCATTACTGCAACCATGCCTGGCTCACTCTCTGCTGGAAGAGCACTCTCTGTGATTTCTGGAATGGATGAGGTGGATTGGGAGAGACTGGAAGGTTACACAGCGGAGCAATTGAAAGGCTACAGTGTAAAATTCCGAGTTCCCCATGCTGGATTCAGGAAGAAGAACCAGTACACCAGGGCGTTGAGAGCCTGGAAGGAGTCAAGAGACCCACGGAATGCGGGGGACATCGTTCCACCCGACAACCTTGAGGAGCCCAGCAGAGTCCGGTCGCCAGAGGAGCTGGCAGACAGGGCCGCCGACAGGGCGCATGCAATGGAGATGGCAAAGTTGGCAGGACAAATGGAAATGGAAAAGCAGAAGTTGGCCCTGGAGGCACAACAACGCCAAATGGATCATGATATAAGATTGAAGGAGTTGGAGCTGAAGGCGAAAAGTTTGGACACCGCTCCTTCTGGTGGCAGCACTCCACCGGTGCAGGTAGAGTCCAAGGTGTACATCCCCAAAGATGTAGTAAAGGAGTATTTTAGAAAGGATGACATAGGGCAGTGGTTTAGAGCCTACGAGGTGGCCATGTCTTCACACCGGGTCCCTGAGAAAGACTGGGGAGCGGGGTTGTGGGGAAGGTTCCTTGCTGAAGGGCGTGACACACTGTTAGATTTACCCTTAGATCTCCAAGCCTCATACCCCCATATGAAGGAAGCTTTAATGAACAGGTATGGGTTAACTCCGGAGCTATATAGACAGCGGTTCAGGGAGACGAAGAAGATCCCTGAGAGTACGTATGTGGAGTATGTAACCTTTTTCTGCAGAGCGCTGGATGGTTGGGTGAAGGGTAGCAAAGTGAATGATTATCAAGGGCTGCTTGATTTAATTGCATGGGAGCACTTGTCCAGTCAATGTTTTCCTGAGCTACGCCAGCACCTGATTGATAGCAAGCTGTCCAACCCGAGGAAGCTTGCTGAGGAGGCGGACCGCTGGCTCAGCACCAGGGTCCACAAGGGTCAGGTGGGAGACTCCGCCAAAGGTGGGCAGGGTCCCCAGCAGAAGAGTGGGGGGGACAGGGGTAAACAGAAGGGGTTCCAGAAAGGCCCCCAAAGTAATTCCCAAGGGAACCAGCAGAAGGGTTCTCAGCCTCCCCCACCCCCGCAGCAGAACGGGGCCCCGACAGGTAGACCTGTTCCAAAGGGGCCCTTCAATTGTTATAGGTGTGGTGACCCGGGTCACATTGCCTCTGATCCTAAGTGTCGCCTGTTTGGTAAGACCGCACCCACTGGTGCTCCACCCCAGTAAGTAGCTAATGTTAACTTTGGGGAGGAGGTAGCAGTCCAGGAGGGTGGGGGTCCCGGGCAGATGACCCTAGTCTCGCTAGGAGACAGTGAGATGGTCCCTAAAACCTACTTACCCTCTAACACTAAGAAATATGGGCAAGTAGTGACCATCAATGGAAAGAAGGTTGAGGCTCTTAGAGATACAGGAGCCAGCGTGACCTCAGTGAGGCAACACCTGGTGTCTCAAGAGCAGATTGTACCCAATGCCTACTGTAGGGTTGTCAATGCTGACAACATAGAGAGTCGTTGTCCAATGGCTCAAGTTCCCTTTGAGTGGGGGGAGGTCTCTGGTACTCTACAAGTCGCTGTGAGAACTGACATGCCTGTAGACTGTCTGCTAGGGAACGACCTGGAGAGCTCCCCTTGGGAAAAGGTGGAGAAGACCACGCATCTGAGGATGGTGGGTCTACCCGACTGGGCGTGCGTGACCACCCGGTCCATGGCAGCCAGTAGGGGTGTTGAGAGGGTCCTGGAGCCTGAGGGAGAGGTCCAGGAACCGGCCTTAGGGAGAAGGCGCAGGAGGCGCGGGAAACCGGCCCCCGAAGTTCCCACGGCCCAGGAGGAAGTAGACCCTGAGGGGGATGCTCTGGAGCCTACCGGGGAACAGATTGCCGAACTGGGAGACTTGCCTGAGCTGACCCATTGGCAGCAAGAAGGAGGTCCCTCCAGGGAGGAATTCTGCAGGGAGCAGAAAGAATGCCCTTCTCTCGTGGGTATGCGGCAGCAGGCTGCAGACCAGGCCAATGGTGTTCAGGCCAAAACACACTACGTGTACTGGGAGAGTGACCTCCTGTATTCCGAGCCTAAGGCTGCTGAACCTGGGTCAGCCCGTGTGCTGGTGGTACCCCAGAAGTTCAGAACCTTCCTACTGGGGCTGGCTCATGATGTGCCGTTAGCAGGACATTTGGGGATGGACAAGACCTATGACAGGCTTGTCACCCACTTTTACTGGCCCCAAATGCACAAGAATTCAGATTCCTACTGCAGAACCTGTCAGACTTGCCAGGCAAGTGGTAAGAGCGGAGGGAAGCACAAGGCTCCTCTGCAACCTTTCCCTGTGGTCGGTACGCCATTCCAACGAGTGGGTATTGATATTGTGGGGCCTCTGGACCCCAAGACAGCCCTGGGCAACAGGTTCATCCTGGTCTTGGTGGACCATGCCACCCGGTACCCTGAAGCCATCCCTCTGAGGACAGTGACGGCCCCCGTGGTGGGACGGGCACTGATGGGAATTTTCTCCCGAGTGGGATTCCCTCTAGAGGTGGTGAGCGACAGGGGGACCAATTTCATATCCACGTATATGAAATCTCTGTGGAAGGAGTGTGGGGTAACTTACAAGTTCACCACTCCTTACCACCCCCAAGGAAATGGGTTGGTTGAGAGATTCAACCGAACCCTCAAAGGCATGATCATGGGCCTGGACGGTCCAATGAGGCGTAAGTGGGACGTCCTCTTGCCATGCCTGCTCTTCGCTTACCGAGAGGTGCCTCAGAAGTCTCTAGGATTCAGCCCCTTTGAGCTTCTGTATGGTCACCCGGTAAGAGGACCTCTGAGTTTGGTAAAGGAAGGCTGGGAGCAATCTCCCAGGAAACCTCCCCAGAATGTATACAGTTACATGCTGGCCTTCCGAAACCAGACTCGGCGTTTCAGGCAACTTGCTGAGGCAAATCTGGAAGCCAGCCAGGAGGAGATGAAGCGGTGGTACGACCGGAATGCCACTCTGGTAGAGCTTCAACCTGGACAAAAGGTGTGGGTCTTGGCCCCAGTGGAGCCTTGTGCACTTCAGGATAAGTGGACAGGTCCATTTGAGGTTGTGGAGCGCAAAAGTCCTATCACCTACTTGGTGGACATGCAGTCTCCCAGGAACCCTTTGAGGGTCCTACATGTTAACCGCCTTAAGCCCCACTTAGAGAGGACCGAAGTGGGCATGCTGCTGGCCACTGATGATGGAATGGAAGAGGAGACCGAGCCTCTTCCTGACCTCTTAGTGGCTTCTGAGAAAGATGGGTCAGTGGATGGAGTTAACCTCTCACCCACCCTGACGCCCGAACAACAGGAAGATTGCCGCCACTTGCTGGGGCAGTTTTCCGATAGGTTCTCCCTGGTTCCTGGTGTCACAGATTGGTGCGTCCATGATGTGGACACAGGAGACAGCTTACCCGTGAAGCACAAGGCTTACAGGGTAACTGACAGGGTCAGAGCTTGCATCAAGGAATAGGTCTCCAAAATGCTTGCGCTAGGGGTGGTTGAGTCCTCCAGCAGTCCTTGGTCCAGCCCCGTGGTCTTGGTCCCCAAAGCTGCTGCGCCGGGAGCCACACCTGAACTCCGGTTCTGTGTGGACTACAGAGGACTCAATTCAGTGACGAAGACTGACGCGCACCCCATCCCCAGAGCTGATGAGCTCATTGATCGGCTGGGGGCTGCCTGGTTCCTCAGCACGTTTGATTTAACGTCTGGGTACTGGCAGATCGCCTTGACCGATGGGGCCAAAGAGAGGTCAGCATTCTCTACACCAGATGGGCACTTCCAGTTCCGAGTCATGCCATTTGGGATGAAGAATGCCCCTGCCACCTTTCAGAGGTTGGTCAACCAGGTACTGGTTGGGCTGGATGCGTTCAGTGCCGCCTACCTGGATGACATCGCAGTGTTCAGTGCCACCTGGCCCGAACACCTGCGCCACCTCTGGGAAGTGTTGATGGCTCTGCGCCGAGCAGGCCTCACGATCAAGGCAAGCAAGTGCCAGATCGGGCAGGGTTCCGTGGTGTACTTGGGACACCAGGTGGGGAGTGGCAAGGTGGCACCCTTGCAACCCAAAATTGAGACCATCCTGGCTTGGGAACCCCCCAAGACGCAGACCGCAGTGAGGGCCTTCCTGGGGCTCACTGGGTACTACAGGAGGTTTGTCAAGGGCTATGGAACGATTGTTGCCCCCTTGACAGAGCTGACTTCCAAGAAGCAGCCCAGGAACGTGATTTGGACTGACACCTGTCAGAAAGCTTTCGACACCCTGAAGACTGCCATGTGCACGGCGCCCGTGCTCTTGGCCCCCGACTTCTCCAAGGAATTCCTAGTGCAGACAGACGCTTCAGAGCATGGTGTAGGGGCTGTTCTCTCACAGATGACTGAGGAGGGCTGGGACCAACCCGTAGCCTTCATCAGTAGGAGGTTACTTCCACGGGAAAGTAGGTGGAGTGCAATAGAGCGAGAAGCATTTGCTGTGGTCTGGGCGCTGAAGAAGCTAAGACCCTACTTGTTTGGGTCTCACTTCCGGGTTCAGACGGACCACAGGCCCCTCAGATGGTTGATGCAAATGAGGGGTGAGAACCCGAAGCTGTTGAGGTGGTCCATCTCCCTACAGGGTATGGACTTTACGGTGGAACACCGTCCTGGTACAGATCACGCCAACGCTGACGGTCTGTCCAGGTATTTCCGCCTTAGTGACGAGGAACCCCCTGGGCAAGGGTAGTTCTCCCCACATTTCAGCTGGAGGGGACACGTGTTAGACCTGGCACCTTGGCGTGAGTTTCCCTTCCACTTTTTGATGGTGTGCCTCGATTGTTTTGCTGGTGTTGTCCGCTCAGGGCACTGCGCCACGGCTAATCCGTGCCGCAGTGCAAGTGCTCCCTAGGTAAAGTGTACCTGTAATTGATGTTCATGATTGGTTTATTGGATTCACTGTCAGTCCCCAGTAGAGTGCACCAGGGGTGCCAGGGCTTGTGAATGCCAATGCTGCTGGTGGGCTTGCAGCGCTGGTTGCGCCACCCACAGGAAGCGGCCTTGTAAAATGTGTCTAGGGTCTGCCACCGCAGACCCTGTGCGCGGTCCGGGACCGTCGCGCTGACTGCGCAAGTGCCCCCACTTGCCAGTCCCTAAACCTTCCCTTACCTACTTACTAGCCACCCCTCTGGTAGGCCCAAGGGCAGGGTGCATTGTAGGCATAAGGTAGGACATGCCCTGATGTGTGTGGCATGTCTTAGTAGTGAATTACAGCCCTTTCCGTTTTTCACTATTGAAGGCTACCTGCTCTCCATAGGCCAGACTGGGATGCTGGGATCACGCCAACGCTGTGACCCCAGTGGACTCAGAGAGCATGGTAGAGTGTCAAGTTTAGTATGCCTGAACTCAGAATAATAAAATACTTCTTGTAGTCAAGTTTATTTTAATATCCTGGGTTTGTAAATACTACTTTTAGAAAGTTAGTATTTACTGACCTGACCATCTCAGTCCGCCTCTGCTGTGTGTGTGTGTTCTGCCTAGCAACAGTAAGGAGCAGGGTTGGGGAATCCCCAGAGACAGGTTGGCTGCCAGGTGGTGGGTAGGGAGATGACACCAG
Organism: Triturus cristatus; assembly: GCF_964204655.1. Classification (NCBI taxonomy): domain Eukaryota; kingdom Metazoa; phylum Chordata; class Amphibia; order Caudata; family Salamandridae; genus Triturus; species Triturus cristatus. The sequence continues at coordinate 59,949,616 of NC_140591.1, read as the reverse complement.
GATGGGTGGGAGGAGTACACCTTGACTCTTGAATAGACCTGTGCTCTGCCACCACAAAGCCGGCGCCGCCCCCTGTGGGGCGGCTGATGTCTCTGCCCTGCTGCTGAAAGGAAAGAGCAGAGTCACCATAACAAAGTGCTCCAGAACTGGACTGAGCCAGGCCCAGGCCCCCTGGCGCTAAAGAACAAAAGAATCATGGTATAAAAGTAGGAGCCTGGCTCCTAAGAAATCAGAATCCTGTTTTACCACAAAGAACCTCTGCCCGACTAGAAGGAGAAGGAGACGCTGGAGGAGCTGGCCTGCTGCTTGCCTTGCTGAGAAAGGAGAGGAAGAGACTACTGAAAAGACTTTGCTGCTTTGTGCTTTAAACATTCTCCAAGGGCTTGATCTGAGCTTGCCCCCTGAACTGAACCCCAGGACCAGTGGGTTCTCTGTGCTTTTGCTCGTCCTCCGATTCGAGCCGTGTGTGCATCCCGCTGGAAAGAGACTGCGCCCCTCAACTCCCCTCCTAGGGTCGTGACACTCAGGAGCTCGCCTGCCGCAACCCCGTGAGAGCCCCGCTCCGTCCGGAGCCGCTCTCTGTCCCCGGGCTAGGCCGCCTGCACCCCTGTCACCGCCTGCCACTGGAGCGCGCTGAACGCGCTATCACCCCTCCCGCCGGAAGCCGTCCGACGACTGTGATCTACGCCGGGTCATCCAGCTGCACTGACTGTGCCCTGTGACCCCGCTTCGCTATCCCCGGACATCTCAGGCCGCGCCGCCCCCGCTGTGGAGATCCCCCTGCACCGCCGTGCGGAGGGTCGCTGGCCGCGCCTGCCTACCTGCCCACACCCGCTGATCGAGGACCCAAGACCACTTCTCAAGCTGAGAGTCGCTGAACGTGCTATCACCCCTCCCGCCGGAAGCCGTCCGACGACTGTGATCTACGCCGGGTCATCCAGCTGCACTGACTGTGCCCTGTGACCCCGCTTCGCTATCCCCGGACATCTCAGGCCGCGCCGCCCCCGCTGTGGAGACCCCCCTGCACCGCCGTGCGGAGGGTCGCTGGCCGCGCCTGCCTACCTGCCCACACCCGCTGATCGAGGACCCAAGACCACTTCTCAAGCTGAGAGTCGCACCGACCTGTGCCGACTCTCCACATCACAGAAGAAGTTCCAGTATCGGGCTCGGGGCCCGCAACGCCTTATTTCCCCGTTCGCAGGAGTCGATCCCTGTAAGTACTGGAATCACAAGTGACATTTGCAAGAGACTGCAAAGTATCTATTTGAAACTCCGAACAAAGAACATTTGCCTGCTTTATAATCTGGTGGCCTAGCGAAAACGTTATTGGTCTTGTGATAAGTCTGCTGAGATATATATACCTATTTTTACATAAAGAAGCGTATTTTTATATATATCCAAGTCTGGTGTCCGTTTCTGGGGGGATTGATGTATTTACTGTGTGTGCGATTGTAAGTGCTTAACCAACAATGCCTGAGGAATCGCCTTGGCTGCTCACGCCACGCACCTAGAGGGTGAGCAAGGGTCATTCGCAAGGGGTTATCCTGCGCCCTGACATGGAGGAGAGGGTTCCTGCTTGACACAAGGGCAACCTTGCGCCAACCAGAGATCCCCGACTCTAACAGTTCTCATCTGCAAAATCCAAGGAGACCCCATTGAAATCACTCAAGAACCCCTGCCACACTCGCAGATCCGCCCGGACACCCACCGAAATCCGCACCCTGTGATGAGGCAACACCGCCCCCGACTTGGCCAGCCCCAGTCTCCTGCAAAACGTCCTGCCCGCCCGCACCACTCGGCACGCAAAGTTCAGCAAGCCCAACAAACGCTGGACGGACCTCAAATCAATCTTCCGTTGCAACACCACGCAGTCCAAACAGTCCTGTATCTCCTACACCTTCTGCTGGGGAAGGCGCGCCATCCACTCCACTGAATCCAACTCAATTCCCAGAAACGCCAGACAACAACTGGGCCCAGCCGTCTTCTCAGGCGCCAACGGCACCCCAAACTCCCCCGCCATCCTCTGAAATTGGAGCAAAGCCGCCCCGCACTCACCCGATCGACCTCGGCCTACGAACAAGAAATCATCCAAGTAGTGGGACACCAGCCGGTGCCCCGCCCTGTCAGTGAAGGCCCATTGCAAAAAGGAACTGAAAGTCTCAAACAGAGCGCAGGAGATCGCGCACCCCATGGGCAAAACCTTGTCCACAAAGATGGCCCCCCCAAACTGCATGCCCAACAGCGAGAAATCCGCCGGGTGAATGGGCAGAAGGCGGAACGCCGACTTGATGTCACACTTGGCCAGCTCAGCCCCCCGCCCACACTATCTCACCAACTCAATCGCATCATCCACCGACGCATACAACACCCGAGAATCCTCCTCCGCGATGAAATCATTCACCGACCGTCCCTCAGGCCATGACAAATGGTGAATCAAGCGAAACTCACCCGGCTCCTTTTTTGGAACCACCCCCAAAGGGGATATGATGAGCGCAGGTAGCGGCCACGTGTCAAACGGGCCGGCCACTCGCCCCTCGAGCACCTCCTTGCGCAATTTCGCCTCCACCACCCCCGGCAACTCCTTCGCCGACCGCAAATTCTCCGCCCATCTGCACTCCCGCGGCCCCTGGTACCCCACTCGAAACCCTTCCGTGAATCCCCAGAAAAGCCTCAATGCTGCCGCCCGATCCGGGTAGCGGGAGAGCCACGGACCCATGGCCTCCACACTAACTGGCGTAGGAGCCCTTTGGCCCAGACTGCCCCCTGCCCTTTGTGACCCGCCACTGCTCGGACGGGGTGGCCAATGTGAAACATTGTGTGACCGGGTGCTTGCCCCCACACTTAGAACACTCGTGTTTAAATCTGCAGGGGTGTCGGGTGCAGAACCCCTTGTTGAAATTCCAACAAGCCCCTGTGGTGGCTCCCCCACCCTTAGCAGGCTGTCCTGTTGCGCCTGCAGTGGCAGCCTGCCCGCCCGCTCCCCCAGCTCCCCCGGCTCCCCCTCCCGCCCCCCCCGAGGCGGGACGTGACTGAAAAGGCCGATAAGCCACCGGAAGGCCACTTGCCGTGTGGGTGGACGCAGAAGACTGCGTGGAGGCCATCCACTGCACCCACAGCTCCTGATCTACCTCTCCCCAGGGCTTGTCAGGGTTGACGCTGACCCGCGCCCGAAATTCCTCATCGTAACTGAGCCAGGCGAAACCCCCAAAGTGCATCTGCGCTTTCCTGATGATATCCATATATTTAAATAACGCAATCGCCCTATCCTGATGCTTCTCGCAGTAAATACTGGCATAAATCAAGAAAGCCGACGTCCAATTTTCCATATTTACCGGCACTTTGGCCGCCTCGTCAACTCCCACTCCTCCTCTTTAGACCCCTCCTTCGCCTGAATCTCCCGATGCAACAATTTAAAGACGTCCACATACTCGTGTTTCCAAATCCTGCCCCTCGTCTTCTCGGACAGATGGGACCCCAATGGCATCGCCAAACCCATATAAGGCAACTTCTTCTTATGCTTCTCTCCCCCCTCCTCCTTCCCGTCTTTCTCCCCCTCCTTATCCGTCTGAACACCGGCCCCCACCATCCGCTTCACATCCCCCTCCGGGGCCGCCGCCTTAGCCGGCACCTTCGGCTGCGCCGACACTCCCACCACCCTCACCGACCCGTCCCCTACCCCCACAGACCTACAAGACTTCAGGCGCCCCCGCCCAGTCCCTTCATCCCACACCCCCCACCATGTGCTCTCACCTGTCAGAGTGCATGGCACCTCCTGCGCCCGTCCGCCGGGACCCGGGGCTGACCCTCTCACCACTGGCGTCTTGCTGCATCCGGCTTTGGCCTGGAAAACACCAAACTTCCGCGTTGCCTCCGGCCCCGTCACCTCACGCACTTCACCTTCTTCCAACTCCTCACTCTCTGACTCGTAATCCAGCTCTTCAACCACCACAGGCTCGCTGGTCTCCACGCGCACCTCACGCACTACACGCTTCACTCCTTTTCCTTTCTCTCCTTGAACAAATTCATACTCCGGCGCCGATGATTCGCGCTCCCTCGGTGGAGGGCAGGCCGCCGCGGACCCCCCTACTACTTCGCCCCGGCGTCTGGAGGCCGTCATGCGCCCCGCCGGCCCACCCCGGCCTCTACCAGCAATCTGCGCTGGCTTGGATCCCCCCCCCCTCGGGACCGGCATAGTCCGAGGGGGCCCCAGCGCCACCAGGTCTCTGCGACGTCAAGTCCGTCCCTGTCTCCTCCTGCCACACCCAGCGCCCGCGCCCCCGCGCCGGCCCCGCACCCTCACCGCGCGCCACCACCTGGTCCCCCGCCCGCTCCCCCTCCCTAGCCGCGCACATCTCCTCCCAACGCCGCTCCGTCTCCTCGATCAACCGCCGCTGTTCCCGGATACGCTTCTCCAGAGACATCTCCGCCCACCGATCATCCCACCGCCCCTCCCCCGCGGCCCGTACCCCACGACCGCGGCCCGCACCCCCAGAAGGGGCAGGCGTCCCCAGCCCGATCCCCGTCCCCCCACAGCCTTAGCCGGACCCTTGCCCTTGCCCCCCTGCCCCCCACCTTTTCCCTTGCCCCCACCCACCGAGTCCAGAGCCTGGTCCCCCCACCCACCGCCCTCACCCCCCGCCGACTCACTCCCCGAAAGATACAGGGCGAAATCATCCCCCACCCGGTCCTCTGCCTCCTCCTCCAGGTCGCTATCCCCACTGTACTCCACCAAAAACGAGGCCCCCCCCGCTGCCCCCAGCCCCCCCCGGCCACCCCCGGCCCGACCGCGCCCCCACAGCACCACCCGCGTCGCTACACACCCCCCCGCCCCCGACCCCCCCTACAGGCACCTCCGCCGTCGTCCCCAAGGCCGGGAGGCTCAGACGCCTATCTCCGGGCTTCCCCACAGGCCCCGCCTTCCTTCCCCCCCCCTCGCGCCCCCGCCGCGTGCTTCTTCGGAGGCGGTTCCTCCATGCAGGCCGCAACGGCCGCCGCCACCCCCGCGGACGCCGAACGCGGTGTCTTCGACATCCCCACCCACGCCTGCTCTAACACGCCCGGCCGCAGCAGATCAGCCCTCCCCGCGCGGCCTAATAACTGAAGCGCTGCCCGAACCGCCGCATCGTCCGGCACCTGAGCCCCCCCCCCGCCTCCATACCTGCTCACGCTCCGCCGCTTAACCGCCCCTGCCCTCGCGGACCCGCAAAACGCCCCACACAGGCCGCCCACCGTCGCCAGACGAGGCCGCCACAAATACGCTCCACACCAACACCCGCCGCTCACCGTTCGAAATTCCCGCCGATACCACGACCACCAATGCAAATTCCACGAAGCTCGCCACAAAACCGACGATCCCCGACTCCAACGATCCACTAGCTGACCCACCCTGAGGCGCTGGGGAAAGGAAGAGGAAGGACTCCCTCTTCCTCCCCCCTTTATCCCCTACCTGACGACCCCACCCCTTATCCCACCCCTTCCTCCCCTGTCCTTTCCATTGCGCGAATTCCCCGGGGGAAGACTAGACCGCTGGTCTTACTTCCCCCGGGGGCCGCATTGGCATGTATGCGCCAGTGCTGTGAAAAGGTGGGATTGAAGAGGGCATGTTACATAATGTAGTGTTTCGACAGGAAAGAAAGCTTAACGGGAAGCTCTTCGGAGTAAACTTTTCCCGCAGCTCCTGGAAGTCAGCATCAAGGGCCTTGAGAGGAAGGAAATGCTTATTCAGAGCAAACTTGGAGCAAAGCTGCGCGCACTTTGTAAAGTAAACAAATTTATGCAAATGCTGAAAGTTGTTCTGAGCAGCCACTGCAGAGCTGCCCAAAGTCGGGGATGTCAAACACCAGGGTACCTTCTCTTGCTGCCACCTCGCCTCTTTCTTCCTCCACGCGTCACTTCCGGTCTCTTTAGCAGACTCTTGCATGATCTTTTTATCTCAGCATTAATCCAGAGACGCTGTGCCCCCCCCCCCCCCACGTGCTGCCAAGCTGGCAGGATGAATGCTGGCTGCAGCCCCGCGCTCCTGAGGGCCCACCTGCCTGGTGGCTGCAGCGCCGAGTGAGTCATGCCAGGGGGCGAGGCACGTGTCAGGGGGGTGGCGGGGCGACGCTCGGGCGCCCTCTACCGAGTCACCACACATCATTTTCACTTCCCACCGTGGCAGGTGCTTGCCACGCACTGTGCCCACCGCTGCAGCGAGCGGCTCACCACACGTCACCCCCACCCGTCCTTGGTAGGCGTGTGCCATGTGCGCTGCTCGCCGCCTCAGCGAGTCCCACGTTACGAATCACCCACGGGTACTTGGCAGGCCTTGGCGCATTGTGCCCACCGCTGCAGCGAGCGGCACACCACACGTCACCCCACCCGTCCTTGGGTGGCGTGCGCCATGTGCGCTGCTCGCCGCCTCAGCGAGTCCCACATTACGCATCACCCTCAGGCAGCCCTTGGCGCATTGTGCCCACCGCTGCAGCGAGCGGCACGTCACCCCCACCTGTCCTTGGCAGGCGTGGCCATGTGTGTGCTGGTCTCCACTTCACACATCACCCACCAGTCCTTGGCAGGCCTTGGCGCATGTGCCCCCCGCTGCAACGAGCCGCGCACCACACGGTACCCCCACCCATGCGCGCTGCCCACCGCCCAGCGAGCTCCACGCCACCCACCACTGGCAGACGGGGCCTGGACGCCTCCCTGCCCGCGGGCCTTGACAGCAGCGTGGAGTTTTGTGTGGAAGTTGTGAAGCTAAAAGGGGAGGCTTGTCATCTGGAAGAGTGTGTCCAGCTGACGAGCGCGCCCTTAATCTGAAGTGAAACTGCTCGAAAACATTCAGAGGGCACTAACGATAAACAACGTTTTTTAACCCTTTACACTGGAGGATTATATTTATCGTTTCCATATTCACAAATGTAACTCTGGAGTTGAAATATACATGATAGCAGGATTCATTAAGACTGAGAAGGAGTTGTTCAAATTCAGACGTGTATTTTTGTTCCTTTGCCTGAACTTTAAACTTACCGCAGCTTTGTTCCACAAAATCCTTCCCAAATATTATTACATTTTTCAGCACATTTTCACCTAAGCCCTTTGAGTGATATAACTTAAATGCGCAAATTTAATCAAAGTAGTCAGAGTTGTGAAAATGCATCAAAGTTGTCCACATCTTGTGACAAAAAGCGCTGAAAATATGAAGCAGGTATGCGCGTAAAAAGCGACTGAGTGACACAATTCTGCACATGAGTTTAACTGAGTATGTGCAGCTTTCAGCAGGTACTCTGACAAATGTGTAAGTTCAGTAATGGTCCTCTGGTCAAGAAAGATCCTTATGTAGCAGGTGCAGCACAACACGTTTCAACTCCTTGAACAGTACATACAAATGGTCTTCATCAGAACATGTGAAGTGTGGACGGCTAAGTCTGATTGCAACCCAGAACACAAAGTGTGAACCTACATTCTTCAAGATGAATAAACATCAAGGGGGGCTTCAGTCAAAGTTCATGTTAGTTTTGAGGGAAGCTTATAACATAAAATTTAAACGCTTCAATATACACCATAGATCGTATGAGTGCTACAGAAGATGCTTCCCTATCTGCACCGTGGAACAAATGGCTCAACACCATGGAGGTGGTGGCAAGATCAAATATGATCCTTCACTTTGAAATTCTACAGCTAAACACATGCTTTCCCACAGCCCCCGCTGCACAGACCCAGTGTTATTAGAAAAATCTCCAAATATTTCATTTTAATGAGTAATTCGATTAGATGTGACCTTTCGTCATTTCAAAACTGCTCCTCATAGTATTTCCATAATAATGAGGGGGTACAGCGTTTGGCTACTCTTTGCATTCCATGCTAGAAGGAACACTGCCCATTATGAGAAACAATTTTGAGGTTTCCATAAAAAACAACATATTACCTTAAAAATGGCATGGACATGTAAATTTCGAGCGGAACACTGGATGGTTTGTTCTTCGGCATCTTATCTCGGTGGAGTAGTAACCACCATCAATCATGGTTGTGTTCTTGAACCATGGGATGGAGTTCAATTGAGTTTCAGCTGTGTCCTTCTAAACAACCCTGGTGACATAACCAGGATGAAGTGTGATTGTGAAACGAAAATGTCTATTGGGGTTGTGGGTCTGCAATTTGGGATATTTTGTGCTTTAAGAGTATGTGAACATGATACCGAAACTACAACTCTCCTGAACTGTTTATCCTGCGTAGCAGGCCCACCATGGCTCCTCTTCTGCGCGTGACCACATGAAACCACAAAAACCTAACAGGCTATACTGTGTGTACCCAAAAGGTGCTTAGGGCAGAACTGACTGGCAGTGCAGCCCCTGTAAAGGGACGGGGGGAAGCACTGGGTAGGCCTCTGAATTCTGCAAGAAAAGTTGTATCTATAGGGACGACTTCTGGCAGACATTCCTCCACAATATTGTCCTTATGATGTAGGAAAGTCCACCAAAAGATTGTCGTTGGCATATAATACTCCTGCAGAAATCTATGGATTTCCCATTATATTTTCACTCTGTAGCAGAGCAAAGCTTTGAGGGCAATGGGCGAGGATCGCCCTTGTGCAGCAATGTACGGTCCTGTTTACTCCAGGCAGCCCCAAGCTTTGTCCAGGGCAAGAGGTGGTACTCAGAGCTAGAAAAGATCGAGATGCTGCCAGATTCGGGTCTGGCAGTTGTTATTGGAATCCAGGAAGGTCCCAGGAAGGTCCCAGTGAATATAATTGACTGTGACCCTGTGCAGTGTGCGACATCAGGATATGTGGCTGCACTGAAGTGGGTAAGGCACTTCACTTTCCTTACCAGCTGTGAATCTGCACATTTAAAGGGCGATCAGCAACTCCCTCATCATACAAGACTCGATAGCCGTTAGATGTTAAGTGGGCAGTGCCGCAACCTCATATCTTGACGTCGAACCCAGAGAGACACCCATCAGGCCAGACATCTTGTCACTTCAGTTTCTAAGACACAAAAAGAATTGGAAGTCGTTTTTCGCACTCTTATGCTCTGTAGGTAAGTAAATCTCTCTACATGTGTACTTACACTAACAACCATTTACATATTTCTGTGTAGCAAGTGTTTATTAACTCACTCAGCAATCTTACATACATACACATTTGTAACCTACTGCTGGGTTATTTAATGATGCTTGAAGCCAGAAACCAGATAATGCATGGACCAGTGTGGGAGCTGTTCTGTTTATTCAACTTTTTTGCTAGCTTCAAATGTATTAGGAATCCAACTTGGCTAACATAAAGTAAATTTGTGCTTTCTTCCACCTTGAAATGATGTCATCATACCCCACGTGACTGAGGTTTCACTTGTTTCCCTGCCTTAATAAAGAATTGTGAGCTTTGCGCTAAAAGACAGGGAGTGATCCCGGAAACTTCTCATCATGCTGTACCTGACCAAAGACAACCTAACTGTCTCAGGCTAGCTTGTACACAAAGCTACAAACTGCAGTACACAAGGAAACTGTGAGAACCACTGAATTCAGTGCAACAAACAGTACTAGAGAATCCTCAATTGTATCCTGTAGCAACGTGTGTCTTCTTGCTCGTCCTTTATTGGTGCAAATCCCGAGACTTATGCACTTGTGTAGAAATGTAAGAAATATTTTGTCCATAGTCCTATAAAAGGAGTTGCTTTCTTCTGTTTGCCACCACCCTCGCTTCCCTATTCTTAGAAGGCAAATCTCTCCTAGATTTACGAAAGAGCTTCCTGGAATATAAACGGCCTTGGAACTAAAGCCTTTGATAAGGTCTTACTGACGTACCTCCAACAATTCGATCTAATTCTCCTCCAAGAAACGTGGCTGGAAGATCCATTTCATCTACAAGGTTTCAAATCATACCATCTCCCTGCAACCAGAAGCTCAAAATTTGGTCATCTGAAAGGTGGCCTCACGACCTATGCCTCGATAAAAACCATAACGACCATGAAGGAATTAACAAGTAAAAACACTCCAACAAACGGAATAAAAACAATACAGATGGAACTAGCAGGACTCAGAGACAAAGAACAGTTAATACTCGTTAATACCTATATATACCCCCACAATAAAAAAACTGGCGCAAAACTTCTGGTAGCCGAACTAACCAAGCTAGTTACCGAAGAGGCAACTTCAAACTACATTGTTTCAGGAGACTTTAACATGTTCCTTACAGGGTGCGCTGACTCGGACAGGCCAGCAGAAGACCGACAATCAGCATGGTGGGTCCCACTCCAGGACGAGTGCAAGTGGGGCAAGCAAACCAAGATCTCTAAAGTCCTACTGAACGATCTAGAAAGTCTGTCCCTGGTAGCATTAAACGGTCGATTTGCGTGGGACCGCCCTCAAGCCGCAACCTTTCACAATGCCTTCACAAACACTGCAATAGACTACACTTTTCATATCAATAAAAGATTTCAGGATTGGAACACTGGATTTTAGTGATCATCAACCACAAGAGTTCATACTTGCCGCTCACGGAACAGCACTCACTCATCCAATTGATAATTCAACTTCAAAGGTCACATTGAATCACAAGCGAATCAAATGCAACACGAGTGATCCAGGAAAACTTTTGGCAGTATCAAAAACAAGGTGGGAGGAAAGCAAACTGCTGTGTGGGAACAGCTTAATGACTTGGGAAAAATTTCACCAAAAGCTTTGACCCATCTAACTCCAAAACAGAGTCAACGAAAAAAAAAGCAGGCCAAAAAGACAAGGGGAAGCACCCGGCAAGCCGGTGAGCAACCAAAGAATGTATCTCTCTGCAGCTCAAAATGATGAACTAAGACAAATAAAGAGCAAAATAAACAGAGCACTGCGCAGTCTCCGCCTATATGGCCCAATCGATAACATACAGTTAGAATTAAAGAGGCTAAAGGCACGCAAAAATAAAATCATGTGGCAAGTGAAAAAGGAAAATGCCAACACAAAATGGGCAAAATTGCTACACGAACCAAAAACCAACAACAGTGCTAGGTTTTGGCACACAGTCAACAGTATTGAGAAGCCAACGGCTCTGGGAATACATTCTCAAATAACAGAGGATGCATGGGCAAAGTACTTACAGCATCACTTCAATACGGAAGCTGGTGAAATCAAACAAGACACACCAGTGCACCAATGCGACCGCCAGCCCCCTAAACACCGAGGATTGAAACTCATTCCCCTCTTCTCAAATAAACTGATTGTGAATAGAATCTCAAAAAGCCGGAAGGAGGGAGCGCCCGGGCCCAATGGCCTACCACCAATCATATACAAGCAGGATCCAAATTATTGGGCTGAAGCTCTACTACCCCTCTTTAATAATATCATGGCAGCTGAAAGAATTCCAGATTCTTGGAAGGAATCAATTATTTCACTGATCCACAAGAAACATAGCAAGATTGAACCGAAGAACAATAGGCTCATTGCATTAATTGACATCGAGGCCAAATACTACGCAGGCCTCTTATTGGACGAACTTACGGAGTAGGCACTGGAAAAAGCCCTAATTCCCATCAATCAAACAGGCTTTCAAAAAAGCATGGGGACAACGACAAATATTCTTGCTCTTTCGCTCTTGATAGACGCTACCAAAAATATCAATAAGCCTTTAGTTGTCTGCTTCATCGATTATAATGCCGCTTTCGACAGTATTGACAGGGGGAAACTCTGGGCAAAACTTTCCAGGTGGGAAATAGCACCAAACCTCCTGAATCAGTTAATTTTACTCCACTGTAAGACATGGGTTGCTTCGAGGGAGGCAACGTTCGGTTGGCCTGCAGCTTCGACCGCTTTATGAGCGCAGTAAAAACAAAGCTAACCCCGGCAGTACTCTAACAAATTGGTCATCAATCTAGGCCCACCGACTTCTTAGTTATTCATTAGAATCCCTCTTAAAAGAGATTAACTCTGGTATTTATGGTTACAACTATGGTGCCTTTGTGATTTTAAAAAGCCTTTTTAGGTTTGTGGGTCAGTAACGGTGACATAAAATCTCCACATCTGTTGTGTTATCCCAGGCTCAGCAATGTGGGCCTAGGAACCAACATACTTATTAGCATGGGAGTTACTTGGCAAGGGTTGTAAGGAACTGGGCGCGCAAATGACATGACGAGTCAACTGGCAATTATGTACTTTTGGATGTCCTCTTATAGGCTTCCATGCTACTTTGATCAAGATCCTTAACACCAATTTTATAGGAACTTACACTGCCCTAGGAACTCTTAGGAGAATAGACTCCAAAATGTTTTGCAATTTTCACGCCACCCATGGCACCTTATTGACTGTACTGTATGCCAGCGTTTATATTCTTTTCGTAATTTTATGGAAACAATTACATTTTTAAATGCACTTAACTAGCTAGTACTACAAAATGTGTTGTTTTATTCTCTTTGTGCACATGTTTTACTATGTAGCTGGTTGCAAAGGTTTTTATTAATCAAGCAATAAAGAGATTACTTACTTACTTAATGAACTTCACTGAGTTCAATGCACTTATGATTAATGTGTTTTGCTGCTAACTTTATTGAGGTTATATTTCACGTACCTTGCCTGAACAATTCTTTGTATTAACCTTTAAATTTTGTACCGTGTTTGTCATTCTTACTGAGAATGTTAAAGCTGTGATTCATTACTGGAGCTTACATTTATTAGAGATGGGTCCAATCCGGGAGCACCAAAGCCCATATAGGGACTACACCGCTCCTGGTTCAAGCTGTTGGCACGCTCTATGTAAAGTAATGAGAGACAGGTTTGTGCTCTGACACCGAAGGGTCAAAAGGACCTGAAAGAGAAGGAACAAGAGGACTAGATGTAAGAGGCCTGGACCAGGAGGGCCAAAACCACAAAGGTCGAAAAGACCAGGAGGGCAAAGATCATAGGACCTGGGGGGTCTGGTCCAGGACCAAGGAGATCAAGAGACGTACCAGGACTTGGAGGAGGACAAAGGCCATAATGATCTGTACTAACAGGATTTGAGATTTAGGAGCAAGAAGATCAGAAGGAACAGAAACTAGAGGACCAGTGCAGGACCAGGGAAAGGAGGACCAGGAGGCTGAGAAGCAAGGCCAGGACCTGGAGGAGATGGACCAAGAGGAGTGTAGGGAGTGGGAGGAGAACCTGATGGCAAACCAGGAGGATGTGGATGGACAGGGTCAGGCTGGCCAGGACCAGAATGATCAGGAAGAGCAGAAGGACTATGAGGGCAATTATTTGGACTAGGGAAAATAGGAGAAGAACCCAGAGAAGGACTAGGAGAATGAGGAAGACCAAGAGGATGAAGACAAGAAGAACTGGTACAAGGCTAGGACCTGGACAAGAAAAGCCAAAAGGAAGCGAATCAGGAGCATGAGAAAAATGAGGAGTACAAGACAAGGAGAAGGCAAAAAACAAAGAGGAGGATGCTGATAAAGAGGAGGAGATTATGATGAAGATGAGTAGAAGAACCAGGAGAAGAAGTTAAGGATCAGAGGCCGAATGAAAGGATTACAAAGCTAAGCTTCTCAAAATCTCTGAGATCTGTGTGCAATGATAGAGAACTAATAAGTTCTCATTGAGATTTTTCTAAGGGCCGGATAGCGTACAAGAGAATTGGGGAGTTAATTTCACAGTTGGATAATATTGGCCTGCGGTGGCAATTTTGTGCTGGGATCTGGAGCATCACATGTGAGCATGATTCCACAAGTGAGCGGTGAAAACTTCAACTTACCTACAACATCAATCACTGAAAAGTTCTTTGATGGGTTCAACAGTTCAACATGTTCTTATGATATAACATTGACTGTAAACATTCCCAGATTACTTGAATTAGCAAAATAGAGGTTTTTGTTTTTTAAAAAGGCAGAGACAACATTCATTGTCTGGAATGTTCACTCATAAATACTGCTCATCAGAGATCACAAAACCTCCATGAATGAGGATGAGATAGACAAATCCTGCATTTATTCTACATTTCTGAGGACAAAGAGACCTCAGCAGCACAGGAATAAAACTACTTTCCTTGTCTTAGTCTACAAATTGTTCATAATTTCATTTTCCTACTGTATTTTTTAAATTCAATTTGGAAAAGAGGTTTTTGGATCTGTGCTGGTCCATGAGAAGTGATATGAGAGGTAGTAGATATCTATTGTGCATTATAATTGCATTAAATTATGTGTAGTCAATGCATGGACGGCACTTCCCTCCTGGGTTTGGTATCGAGAAGATAGGAGCACCAGCTGGGAAGGTAGAATGTTGAATAAAGCCTTTCTGTAAATGTTCCTTTTGGTAGTCATGAAGGACTTCTTTCATCGTGAAAGGATAGATTCGTCTTTGAAGGATTTTGACTTCAAGAAGAAAGGGAATAAAAAGGCTAGTGTGAGTGTAACTGATCTTCTACTGAACACATCCTCAAACCACCAATAAGGTTCTGCGATAGGAATTGCAAGAGCTTTAGTCTTTCATGCCCACAGTTTGAGCACAGCAGTTGTCTTAAACCTTGACATGGAAAACAATTAATATCTCCCGAATGGGAAAAAAAGTGATTTTTGTTCTTTCCAAAGGATCTGAGGATTATGTGTGCGATGCCAATTCCTTATTAAAATCACCATGAATATGGAGCATCGATGAGATGAAGAAGAAAACATTTCAATGGGTGTATTTTATGGGGTCATCACCAAATGTGTTGCTTACCATCAGACACCTTCCTCTTACTAAAGCTTTTGCATCAGTTCCCACAATAGCTTCTGGTTTGTCTTTTCTTGTTTGAGAAGTCAGTGCAAATTATGAAATGACTGCTCCATAAAACATCCAGATGTCCCATAGTCTAATAATGACAACAAGCCCAAAGTTCCTTTGGCAGTTCCAATTTGTATTGGCATTTGAAAATGGGCTCTTGTGAGGGTTTACTTTATTCTTGGACAATGAACCACTTGTCCTGTGTCCAACCCAACCTGAGTTTGTCGCTCATGGTTGGGCTCTGTAGTTTCCCTCCCACTGACAAAGCGTCTGGTTACTCCACAGTATGTACATAATCCATAACACTGACTTTGTTGCTCTTCTTCTGCAGTTAGAGTCTTTCTGATATATTTTCAGTCTGCACTGGTACTTCAGGGTCTTCACAGAGTATTCTGCTTTATCCACAGTTTTCTTTAAGAATGCCTTATTGGAATAAAAGGGTCTTTCTTGGAGCATTTGTTTTTAATGTGCCTCAATTTGTAGCATTAGTCTATCAGTGCCACTGCTGTTGTCGCCCTATTCAAATCCATAGATAAAGCCTCCTTTAATTCCTCTTGTAGGCTTTGATAAAATGCAGCAGCCGTGGATTCATCTGGTCAGCCTACCCCAGCCAGTGCACGCTGACCATGTACGATATAAATAATAATATCTGTGAAGCCCTGTTGGGGTGCCAAAAGTCCAGTTTACTGGACTAGTCAGGTCTGTTTTTCTGCCAAAAAATGTTGTAAATTGTAGTACAAATGTCTGGAAATTGGAAATCCCAAGGACTTTGAGACAAAATTAGTGGCCCGGCCCACAATAATGCATCTTTACTCAAGTACAATAGCATTACTGTTACTTTGGGATGATCTGTGGTAAATTGCTGAGGTTAAGCCAAAAAATGGCATTTTACATTGGGCCGCCTTGCAACGGCTGAGGATCTCCAGGAAATGGTTCAGGTGCTGCAATGGTGGTTGTAGCAAAAGGGGAATAAGCAAATCCTGGAATGGAATTTCTACCTAAGGTACCAGCATTACTCACTGTGGAAGTTTGCCCCGTCTGAGGTGGATTTCTGCTGGGTGCAGCCAAATAACTGAGCAAGCATGTCTAACAAAAAGGATCACTCTTGGCGAGCAGTTTCTAGTTCTCCATGAATTTTATTGATTGCTTGTACCATAAACTGTCAAGGATTAGCCAAGGCTTCCATATTATGTGGTCTGGCAAGCTGCCATGACCCTCGTAGTCCGGCTCGAAGGATGG
Source organism: Triturus cristatus (assembly GCF_964204655.1). Taxonomy (NCBI): domain Eukaryota; kingdom Metazoa; phylum Chordata; class Amphibia; order Caudata; family Salamandridae; genus Triturus; species Triturus cristatus. The sequence continues at coordinate 59,933,683 of NC_140591.1, read as the reverse complement.
TGAGGGTAACCCCATCTTCTTCTCTTCGAGGTTCTCCCATTCCATGTATCCAGGACAATAGGGAGCTCCCGTTTTGGGAAGGGGAGGATGGGCAAGGGATGCAAGAGAATGAGAGACAGCACAACACTTGTTTCCAGCAGGAGGGTTGTTAGAATACCTGGACTGGACTCTCTGAGATAGAGGATGGTACTGCGTTGCTGTGGCACACTCCAACTCACTGTCAAGAAGGAAAACAGAAGACAGTGAGTATTGTATAACTGTCTGCACCTCTACAGTCGGCCCTGAGAAGGTGGAAAGAGTGATGTGGCTCACCCAGTAGGAGAGGAGGCTTTGCTGTAGCCAGCCCCAGGAAAACAAGGAAACTAGACCGAGAACCAAAGATGAAGTGTGCACCCCTCTACTGGAAGGTAGAATTTAATCAGCAAAGTGAAAAAGGGAAATCAGTAGTCAGGTACAAAAGCCGGTTACAAGTCAAGCCCAATCACAGGGCAAGTCAGTAGTCCATGTAAAAACAAAAGCTGACTCAAAAACCAAAGATATGTCCAAGACAAAATAAGGGTAGGCACAAGGAGTAGGGAGAAGGGAGAACGAAGGAGCATAGAAAAGGCAAAGAAGCAAGAAGCAAAAAAGTTGAGACAACAGAAGTTGCTGGACACCATCCTTACTGTTCAGGACATCTTTACTGTGCTCTGCCGTCACGGACCTGGAAGTCAAATCCAGGTCATCGGGTGACTGGCGCAACATGTTTCAAATCAAAGTTGAGCCTGCTTTGCACGCGTGGGTTCGTATCCCATCCTCGTCACCATCATATGTAGTGAGGAAGTCCACGCAAGAAGTAGTAATTTCTGTAGGATTTATTCAAGTGGTTAACAGGTAGTAAATTCCATACAACAAGTGTTTAGGTTCTGAAGAAGAGCCCCACCAGGAGCAGCCTGCCAGCTGCTCAGCCCATGACCAACTGTCACTTCACCTCTCTCAGTCCCAACATTCCGAGGCTCATCCAGACTCCAACATTCTATTGGGCATTGAGCACAGGCACTGGACTGAGCAGGAGGAGAATAATACTTAACCTTACAAATGCAGGATACTACACTATTGTCCTCCATGATTGTAATCTCCTCCGGTCTGTCTTCTTTGTCCTCATTGTCATATGCTTCCTAACTCTCATATGTGGCATCTCCAGAGCACTTAATTGTAAACACTGGCACTTATGACAGTCGGCCACATGGTGGTATTAATGCCTAATTTAGGAAAGCACAAACAACTGTTGTTTATTGATTCAATATGCATTGAAAATGACTAGTACCTGACACCCAGGCCATTCTCACAGCTTTGAGGGCCTGGAGTAGTCAAAATTGTCACTCTTGTAAGAGTGTGATGATTAGTAGTTGTGTTGATATTGACTTTGACAGCGCTGGCAGGGGCAGTGTGTGGTAAATTTAAATTACCTGTACTGTTTTGATGCGGTAAAATTCAATAAGAATAACTCAGTAAAATAAGAGGCAGAATCCGTGGTATTCGAGGGTATAATAGGGTATTTATTCCTTACAAAGGAATGATGGTTCGAACCAGGCAATCGAGTTCCGTCACCACGAAGGTTCAGGAAGGGATCAGCAATACATTATTGACAAGTAATAGTATATATATGAAATGCATTACATTAAGACAGATGCAGGAGGCGTAACAGCTGATAATACAGATAAGAATATACATACGTAATGAAAAAGGCGTTATAATAGGCGTGCATAGAGGCGTATACTAAAAACGTCATTATGATGGTGACACAAATGGGTGGATCCATAAAAGAATCCTGCAAAGTCAGCAAAAATACATGGCAGAAATGCGCGCGCAGCCGCATGACGTGTGATTGACGCGTAACTAGAGGGTGAAAGGAACTTGACATTTAGCCCTACATGAGGAGACAGAAGTCTGGGGTGTCAGGACAACCTAGTCCTAAATCATATCTAATATCTTGTGTTTAAAGAACTATATTATCTAGAAGAGAAGGTCTTCTTGGACAGATCCTATTCTATACTGACTGCTAGTGCGTGTACAAGCGTCTAAGTGTCTACATGAGATGCGAGGGGGCATGGGCCTACCATGGTAACGAGAGTCATGAATTACTTGCACGGAGACAGTAAGGCCGGGCCCTTTGCTCTGCAGCTAGAGGGATGTTTACCTAAGCTACTTAGACAGGAATGCATTCCTTGAGGAACGGAGCAGATAACTTGAAGGCTGAATACAATTTTGGCAGGCAACAGGCCGGGCTTAGGCACCGTTAGCCGCGCAGGAAGTAAGACAAAGTTCATGGATACAGATGCAGGTCCAGGCTGGAGCATTCAGAGGCAGAAGCAGGAGAGGCTTGATGGCAGAATTCAGGGCCTACCTTGCCAGAGCTGGAAAACGTGAAAAGTATACCATATAAAGACGGTGGCAAGGCATACTTAGGAACGGAATATCTGGCCCATTCATGGCAGATATGAAAGAGTACATATTAACGTTGGACACAATTGTATTTGCGTCTTCATAGCTTGAAGTGGAGGGAACATACATGTACTTGTAGCATGTACATGGAGCCGTTGGGGTCTAGATAGGGGACACAATTGACCATAAAAATTCATATTTCCTCATTCCCTCCTTGTCCCCTACGGACCCTCATGAAATGTCAATCTTCAGGAATCCATCAATCTGTTCATGTAACATCATTTGTTCTTCTTTCTTCTTCCGGGATCTTGAATGAAAACTTGAACGTGGAATACACGATGTGGCACACAGGCCGCAAATCGCTGGTCCACATTGTAGACATAGGCAGCAACTGAATACTATGAGAAGGCCAATACCTAGGAAGGATAGGACTTTCCATCCCCAGGCTGACAACACGCTCCAGAACCAACCGGACCATGTCCAGGTGCCTGCATTCTGATGTATCTGGTTTGCAATCTTGTGAAGACGAGTTATGGCTTTATATACGGATGGCGCGTTTTCTGGGATGAAAACACAGCAACTTGATCCGATGACCCTACAAGCTCCGCCCCTATCTGCTAGGATGACGTCAAGGACAAGACGATTTTGGAGAACAACAATCCGCATCGCAGACTGCTCCTCTGTTAAGTTGCCTAGGGCAGAGGTAGTTTCATTCACTACTGCTTCAAGGGTTCTAGTTAATCTACGTATCAGTTTACTGTTTGAGACAACACCTATGTAAGGGAAGAGACCTTTATTGAAGTCTGTATATTGTTCCCAGGCTGTTTCGGTGTAGTCAACAATCGGAGTATCTCTCTGCGGTCTATGGTGTACTAGATTGGTATTTCTATGATAATCAGGAGGGGCTAGGAAAACAGGTGGCAGAAGGAATGCAATGTAACAGGTACCATCCCAATCTAGGGGTAGGCGTATATATGCGGTGTGGCCACAGATGAAGTAGGAGTGACGGGAAGCTCTAAATGTAGACTTGCCTTTATCACTGAAATCGATCACAGTAGTACATTTACTATGACCCAGGTGTACTGAACCATTCTTTCTTACACATAATTCACCTTTGACTGGTAATACGGACATAGCAGGCAAGACTAGTGTAGCTTCAGATTCAACATTTAGGATCATGAGGTTAAGTGTAAAGTTACCTAATCCATATACTTCATTTTCTAGGTCAGTTCCTGTTCTTTTGGGAAGTCCCTCCTTGTTAGGATAACAGACTTTAAGCAAAACTACGTTCAGGTTTCCCCATACCCAGTTGCTCTGGTATACTACAGTGTTTGAATCTAAAGAGTTAATCAAACTAAACCATGCTCCACAGGAACCATTGTGTGTAAACGGATATGGAAAGAGAGGCAGAACTCCTTTGTATTTCTGATAGGGAGGGAGTCGGCCACATATCCAACAATTTGTAGCGTTGCTGGTCTGATGGGAATGATGTAACATACTAATGAATGTGTTGTTGCGCAGCGCAAATCTATAGGACAACTCATGTGGAGGTAGTTCACTAAAAGAATGTTCGTCAGTAACATTGTAAGCACGCTTGAAAATAGGATAGTACATATGTAACAGTATACTTGCAGCAATAATAAAAAGACTTAGGAAAAACATAATCAACAATGTCACTATACAGTGACTATGAAGTGATTTACAGTATGCATGTTTCTTGAGCTGTTTCTGTCTATTTTTCTCTCTCATACGGTCTAGAGGATACATGTCAAAGACTTTAATTCAACCGATTCACCTTGGAGAGGACTTAAACAATCGAATTGTCTGACTTGCTAGACCTTAGTTTCAATTTATAGTTCTCTTTTTCTGACTTTTCAACCAGGGGGAGTTTTGAGTCAGTCGGTGAGGGAATGCAGGGCTGGACGTTTAAATCCGATGGTAGTCCATGAAATTTCTTGATATGACTCGAGTGTAACCACCCCTTGCGACCCTCAATCTTCACGGCTGTCCTTGTGGTGAGAAGAACGAGCTTGGGTGACTGCCAACGAGGCTCCAGCGGGCTCCTCCTGTCGAAATTTCTCACAAGCACTAGGTCGCCTGGAACCACGTCATGGGGCTTCACCTCAGTGTTATCGGGAAAAGCTGCAGCTACCTGTGAACGACAAGATTGTAGTGCAGACATCAAGGAAGCCAGGTAATCTGTCAGCATATTACAATCAACATCAGTTATTTTACAAGGTATAGGCGTCCCCCACATATTTGGTGGCCTACCGAAGACCACCTCGTACGGGGATAGCCCTGTGCGAGAATGTGCTACCATTCTCATGTAAAATAGTGCAACCGGTAAGGCTACTATCCAGTCGACACCTTTCTCTCTACAGATTTTGGAAAGCCGTATTTTCAGGGTCTGATTATGACGTTCCACGAGACCTGCTGCCTCGGGATGTCGGACACAGTGGAATTTCCATTGATAGCCTAACAAGAGTGAAATGTGTTTCATTAGCTCGGATGAGAACGGCTGGCCATTATCTGAGTACACGATACGGGGCAAACCATACCGTGGGAAGAATTCACGAACTAATTGTTTGGCAGTAGTCGGGGCAGTGTAATCTGAGACGGGATACGCCTCTGTCCAACGGGAAAGAGCGCATACAACTACGAGGACATATTTGAATCCTCGACATCGTTCCATCTGGATATAATCCATCTGGAGGACTTCAAAAGGGTGATCGGGAGGTTGGAATCCACCCTGTTCTACAGGTACGCCTTTACCTGGATTGTACTGACAACAAATCATACAAGTTCGGACTTTCTGTTTGGCTGCAGCTCGTAAGTGTTTGTTGAACCAAATGTGTTGAATACTGTCTAACATGGCTTTTTCTCCTAGATGTGCTGGACTATGTATTGTGTTAATGATAACTTGAACCATTGAGTCGGGGAGAAACCAGATAGATTTTCCCTTCGTCATCCATCCCTGATCGGTTTGGATCCCTCCTAATTCAGTCCATTTCTTTATTTCCTCTGGTGTAGCATGTGTCTGTATGTCAATTACATCAAGAGCGGGATCCTTAACTGTCATGCAGTGTGTCGGCGTTGGAACTATTGTCTTTGTCAAGTCAGTTGCATGAGTCTGATTCTGTGCTGTTTGCTTAGCGGTTCGGTCTGCTAGGTCGTTACCCTGGGAAATAATATCGGTGACTTTTGTATGGGCTTTGCACTTCATGATAGATATTGAAGTAGGTAGATGTATTGCATCTAATAGAGCTTGAATGAGGGGACCGTGTTGAATGTTGGCACCGTGAGAAGTCAAATAACCTCTCTCTCGCCAAAGGACTCCGAAGTCGTGTACGACTCCAAAAGCATAACGTGAATCTGTGTATATATTAACTTTTCTTTTCTTGGCTTGAATACAGGCTTGTGTCAGAGCAATAAGCTCTGCTGCTTGAGCTGATAAGGTATCGATACAATTTGTTTCAATGACTTCGGTGTCTGTCGTGACTGCATAGGCGGCCACTAACTTTCCTGTACTTGTTCTCATACATGAACCATCTACATAAAGTGTCAGGTCTGGATCTGGTAATGGGACATCTGTCAAATCTTGTCTGGGTTTCGTCGTAATAGTAATGACTTCAATACAATCATGTGTCAGTGGGTCTGTTCCACTTAATGGCAAAAGTGTGGCAGGATTTAATGTACTACAACGTCTGATTTCTATGTGTGGCTGAAACAATGTGAGTTCGTAACCTGTCAGTCGTGCTATAGTCAAGTGTTGTGTCTGTGTCCAGTTCAAGAGAACCTCTACTGCGTGTGGTACTTGTACTGTCAATTGATGTCCTAATACTATGGCATCGCTTTGTCTGATCGCTAAAGCTGTCGCTGCGACTGATTTCAGGCACGCAGGAAGAGCCTGAGCTACGGGATCTAATGTGCTAGAAAAGTAAGCACACGGCTTGTGTGATCCTGCTTGTTCCTGCGTGAGTACTGACAAAGCAGTACCTTCACGTTCTGTAACAAAGAGTGTAAAAGGCTTACTGTAACATGGTGTCGCTAAAACAGGTGCTTGGCATAAAGCTTTCTTTAAGTCTTCAAAAGCTTGTGTATGTTCTGGAGTCCAAGGGAGGACAGTCGATGTCGCTGCCTCCTGGGTTGTCAACTGAATGAGTGGTTTAGCTAAAAATGCATATTGGGGGATCCACTGCCTGCAGTACGAAGTGAGGCCTATGAAGGCCCGTACCTCCTTTTGTGTCTTGGGTGGTGGCATGTTTACAATTAACTGGATACGATCAGGTGTGAGCTGTCTCCCCCATTTGGACAGCAAGTGCCCTAGGTACACAACTTGCTGGGCACAAAATTGCAGCTTTGAAGGGGACACCTTGTGCCCCTTGTCGGCTAGGAAATGTAAAACCGTCAGTGATGCTTTTTCACATTCGGGTTCGCTTCGGGCGGTGATCAGCAGATCATCGACATACTGAAGCAGTGCAGTGTTAGCAGGCATGTGGATACTGTCAAGTTGTCTTTTCAGTGCTTGGCTGTAGATGCTAGGACTTTCTGTAAATCCTTGAGGTGCGCGTGCGAATTTGAAACTACGTCCGTTTAAACTGAATCCGAACAAATATTGACTTTCCGGATCTATTGGGACGCTGAAGAAGGCATTCTTGAGGTCAATTACAGTAAAGAACGTTGCCTCTGAATCAATAGCTGTCAGTAATGAAGAGATATCTGGGACCACGGGATATTGTGGTACAATACATTTATTTAATTCTCGCAGATCAATAACTAATCGATATACTGGGGGTGCTTTTGGATCAGTTCGTTTAAGAATCGGAATAATCGGAGAATTACATACATTGGAGTCGGTTTCTACAACCACTCCTTGTGCAATGAGCTCGTCAATGATTTGCAGTAAAGCCACTACAGCATCTGGCGGTAACTTGTATTGTCGCATTCGTGGTAGTACTACTCCTGTTTTGAGTGTGACTCGATATGGTGTAATGTGCATACAACCTACATCAGTGGGGCCTTGCGCCCATAAATGTGCAGGTAGATTCTGTAACCGGTGATCCATGTCTCTAGACACGTAGTGACCTTTAAAGTCACGCAAAAATAGTCGTACTCCGTCCGGAGAACAACATATTATAGCTCCTAGAGCTTTCAATGTTTTAATACCTAACAAGTTTTCTGGGCATGATTTCGTAAGCAATAGATCTGTAGTCCGTGTTAATGGACCGACGGTGAATGCAAGTGGTTGCGATACTTCGTTAATAGTGGGCTTTCCTGAAAAACCAAGGGAAATATTTTGTGAGCCTGAGAGGGGTGCCCCTGGAACTTCATCATGACTTATAGTTGTTCTGCTTGCCCCTGTATCGAGTAGAAACTTTCTGTCTTTCCCTAATACTTGACTCTGTACATAAGGACCCTCTTGATCTACAGGAACCTCAATAAGGGGTAAGCCAACTTCCCTCTCCAGGCTATTTCATGTGTAGCGCTGATACTCTGGATAGTCATTTTGTGCATACTGGTACATCTGTTGTGTCGTGTTCTGTGTTGCAGCAATAGGCTGTGGCTGTTGTTGTGGTACGGTCTGTTGTGCAGCTTGCATAGGCTGTATATTCTGAGGTACTTGTTGTTGGATCTGATCCTGTCTAGGCGGACGTGGTCTCTCCTTGGTTTTACCCGTGGAGATATTATGTTTCAGAACTGCACAATCGTTTATATAATGACCTGGCTGTTTACAATAGTTGCATGTCCCTTTAACGGGAACCGCTGAATTACTGGATTGTGCCGTACCCTTTTTATGACCGTCAGCTGGAACTGACTGAGCGACAAGCATTTTCATTTTCGTGTCTTTCATACGCCTTGTTTCGTGTTCTTGTTCTTCTCTAATTCTATTCTGGTGATACTGCAACATTTGTAACATTTGTGAAGGAGTGTTAGCTTGCCAAGTGCTCTCAACTTTCAATACTCTGTTTTTAACCTGTGGCAGGGAATTCTCGACTAGTTTTGTTACAAAAAGGTGTGGATATGACTCACTATTTGCTTTCAGGCCGCTATTAATACCAAAACATTTTTCAAATCGGGAATAAAAATCACTAGTGTCTTCATCGGGTTTCTGTTTACAGGCTGAGATTGCTCCCCAATCTTCCTTTTTCGTAGTTAACAAACGTGGCAAGACTTGTACCAATAGACCTGGTAATGCTTTTGTTTTGCCCCCAAGCCCTACGCCTGCAGTTCTGCTATTTTCTTCAGTTTCCAATGCGGTCCAATCAATCTTTTGGTCTCCCACCTCCCATTCTTTTTCCTTGAGTTTCTCATAAATACCGGCAGGCAATAATACTTTCAATATTTTCATAATGTCAGGATAGGTATAATCACCCATGAGTAACATGTCCTTTAGTTCACGGTGAAAACCTGCTGGATCTTTGTCATGGCTGGGCACTAATTTTTTCATTTCCAATAGTTCTATTTTGGTTATGGGCGTGTACACAAACACGCGTCTAAACGTATTGTCATCATTTCTGACTGGGTGTACTTCGCGTAAGGGGTTCTGTCTGTCTATGTGATACGTTTTTCTTTCCACGGTGGGAACTGAAACATGTTCTGGGCATACGAAGACAATGTACTGGTGCCGATATTCTAGAATTTCTTTAATTAAATCAGTACCTGAACCTCTCCATTTATTCATGAGTAATTCTGTCAGGATATCAGGTAGGGGACCAGGATCGGAGTGTTGGCTTCTATACAATATAAGGAGGTGTTGTATCATGTATATACCAGCTAAACGCAGTTCGTCTGGGGTAAGATTCAGAAACGTGTGTGCTAGCGCATCATCACTGTATTTTTCAGAACTGTCAGCCCATTGTACTGCTGACCTGGCTAATTCTTGTTCGTCCATAGAATCGAGCATATGATATCCCCTTCGGTCTCGGAGTAATTTATCAGCAGCCTGGAATAGGTGTTCAGGGGACCTCGTATTTAACATAGGGGCTTGAAAATTTCTGTTACATTCTGGACGTATCGGACGTATTGGATCATTAAAGTATCTGGTATTGTTAAAAGATCTTCCCCTACCTACATAAGCTATCGTTTCTAATTGTCCCGTGGACATTTCTGATTCTTCCTCCTCCTCTCCCTCTGATTCAGTTTTGTCTGCCTCTAATCTTATTTTATGTATTCGTTCTATTTCTTTGCGGATCTTTCGGCACATAGCTACTATACACTTCTGTTTATCATGTTTCCCTTCTGATATATTCTGACCCCATCTGGTAAGCACTTGCATTTCATCCTGATCTACCTCAGGCCTATCTCTGTTTCTGATCAAGCAGTTTATGAGGAAGCTTAACAGTAGTTTCTGTATATCTACTTTCTGGTATTCCATGGCCTTGTCAATACTTTCAGGGCCTCGCCCTGATTGGACAAAGTGATATATATTGTCCAGATGAGCAACCATTCCTGGTAGTGTCATTAAATATGTGGACGCTCGTCGTATACGTAGTGATGACAGCAGCATTCTGTCATTTTTACCGGGCACTGGATCATATCTACAATCCACAAGATGTTCCTTAAACATATCGGATCTTGCTGTTTGAGGTGTACGCTGGTGTGCTAAATCTCTAAAGGACAATTTATTTCCTTGCGGTGGCGTGGAAAAAATCGCTGTCGCACCTCCTGTCGCACCTTCTGAGGTGCTAGGCGCGAAAGGATTGGTTGAATGTAAGGTAGAGACGGTAGATGTAGGAAAAGTGGTAGAAACAGATGAAACTGTTGGAATGTGAGGAGGAGTTTGTTGTTGCGGAGTTGAGGGCGGATGATCTTGGGGTTGAGCACCATCGACAGGTGGTGTGTGTGGTGGAACATTAACATATTCGGGAGCTACATCGTCTAAATAGGAAGAGAGGAAAATGTCTTTTGCGGTCTTGGGATGTACTTTAATCGGGAGTAACGGAGGTGGCAGATCTTTCGGTATTTCCGGAGTGGCCTTAGGTAAACCTTCGGCCAGAAGAGGATACATACCACTCATAAGAGTGTTTCGTTGTCTGTCTACTTGTTCTGATTTTACTCGGGTACCTTCGTCAATTAATATGTTTTCTCGGGCTTTTTCTGAATCTTCCCTACTTTTCTCTTCCTTTCTGAGCGCTTTCTCTGTGCGCCTATGCGATTCTTTACGCCATAGTTCAATGGCATCTTTCTGTGACTGTCTGGCTTTCTTTTTCCACAACGCTTCTTCTATTCTCATGATGCAATCTGCATCCCATGTTCCAGCAGCGGGCCATCTCTGACTCTCTGCCAAATCCTTGGTGTAGTCCACCCATAGAACAAGATATAATACGGCATCCAGGCCATGTTTATGGTACATAAAGTACCCTGGGGTGTCCCTAGGTGGGATAGGAACAGCTTCCTCGAGTATCCCTTTTCTAGTTTTTATCTGTCTTAATTTTGAAAATAACGGCATCTTGAACCTTGTTACTTAATTCTTACTCGGCTTTTGAGCACAATAATTACAATAAACACAATAATGAAGATCGAACAATCACTCATACCACGACATTTAAAACATATCAAAACATTTTAGAACGAACAATAATAATTAGAATAAAACTAGTTAACTGCATAATACTAAATATACTGTATGTACTGCTAAACAGTACAGATACACTGCTAAAACAGTGCAGACCAGGTCTGTGTACCCAGACCCGTCTTGACCGGCACAAACTAATGCGCACGTCTAGATGCGTCCCCAGCAACGGTACTCACCGGGAAGCACGGAACGGAAGGCCTCGGAAGTCTGGACTGGACTAGACCAAACTGGACTGGACTCGACTCGTGACTTAGATACTTCGGAACTTCGGAATCTGGTGGGCCTCTGTATACCTCGGATCTTGCTCTCTCAGCTAGGCTCTGGTCGGGATTCTCCGCACTCCTCACCGCCTCGTCTGGGTGTTGATCGCAGCCTCAGTCGCCCCCGTTGGCCTGAGGGAGATACAGGAAATCCTGCGGGTACGCGTAATTGTCCATCCGGCTGTGGCAGAAGACCGGGTCTGCAACGCACCTCCGGCGCGTGGGGTGTGAGAGGTGTCCCTGTTCGGGCGCCAATTATGTGGTAAATTTAAATTACCTGTACTGTTTTGATGCGGTAAAATTCAATAAGAATAACTCAGTAAAATAAGAGGCAGAATCCGTGGTATTCGAGGGTATAATAGGGTATTTATTCCTTACAAAGGAATGATGGTTCGAACCAGGCAATCGAGTTCCGTCACCACGAAGGTTCAGGAAGGGATCAGCAATACATTATTGACAAGTAATAGTATATATATGAAATGCATTACATTAAGACAGATGCAGGAGGCGTAACAGCTGATAATACAGATAAGAATATACATACGTAATGAAAAAGGCGTTATAATAGGCGTGCATAGAGGCGTATACTAAAAACGTCATTATGATGGTGACACAAATGGGTGGATCCATAAAAGAATCCTGCAAAGTCAGCAAAAATACATGGCAGAAATGCGCGCGCAGCCGCATGACGTGTGATTGACGCGTAACTAGAGGGTGAAAGGAACTTGACATTTAGCCCTACATGAGGAGACAGAAGTCTGGGGTGTCAGGACAACCTAGTCCTAAATCATATCTAATATCTTGTGTTTAAAGAACTATATTATCTAGAAGGGAAGGTCTTCTTGGACAGATCCTATTCTATACTGACTGCTAGTGCGTGTACAAGCGTCTAAGTGTCTACATGAGATGCGAGGGGGCATGGGCCTACCATGGTAACGAGAGTCATGAATTACTTGCACGGAGACAGTAAGGCCGGGCCCTTTGCTCTGCAGCTAGAGGGATGTTTACCTAAGCTACTTAGACAGGAATGCATTCCTTGAGGAACGGAGCAGATAACTTGAAGGCTGAATACAATTTTGGCAGGCAACAGGCCGGGCTTAGGCACCGTTAGCCGCGCAGGAAGTAAGACAAAGTTCATGGATACAGATGCAGGTCCAGGCTGGAGCATTCAGAGGCAGAAGCAGGAGAGGCTTGATGGCAGAATTCAGGGCCTACCTTGCCAGAGCTGGAAAACGTGAAAAGTATACCATATAAAGACGGTGGCAAGGCATACTTAGGAACGGAATATCTGGCCCATTCATGGCAGATATGAAAGAGTACATATTAACGTTGGACACAATTGTATTTGCGTCTTCATAGCTTGAAGTGGAGGGAACATACATGTACTTGTAGCATGTACATGGAGCCGTTGGGGTCTAGATAGGGGACACAATTGACCATAAAAATTCATATTTCCTTAAGTGGGTGGTGCACCCTGCAGTGGCTTTCTGATGAGGGCCCTGGCACTTATGACTTTTTTTTTTCAAATTAAGCACTCGGCGTCTTGTGCTGAAACCTGGCACTGACGGACTCGGTGTTGCAGTTGTGTCCAGGCAACCACTTTCGGAGATGAGGTGGTGTGGAAGTGCGCATTCTGCACTTATTGGCACTTGTTATGGGGAAAAACACTTTGTTGCGTGACCTTCCTCTTCTCTTGCCTTCTGTCGCTCTCCTGCTCTCTCTTCATTTCTACACTTCTTGCCCAGTCCTCTGTACTCTTTCTTCCTCTTTTCCTTATCTAGTTCTCCTTCTCTTCTTTCGCACTGCTCCCCAATGCCTCCTTCTTGCTTTTCTTCACTATTCTCTACCTGTAATTCTGTGATTCTTCTCTTTAGGTCTAGCTGAAGAGAGCTTGAGCTCAATGAGGGCAGGGCTTTGGATTCAGGATACAAAAAATGAAATTGTTGGGAATAGTCAAGTTGTAAACACCGTTCATCATGGTTGTTGTTAGAAATGGCGATTTCTGGTTGGCTAGGGCTTGCGCCAAAGCCAGGCAGAAACCACCACTCTAGTCAGGGCTGGGGGAGTTACACGCCAAAGACAACCCCTGCTCACCCCCTTGGTAGCTTGGCACGAGCAGTCAGGCTTATCTCTGAGGCGATGTGTAAAGCGTTTGCGCGCGCACCCAGCAACAACACCCAAGGCCCACCACAAAGGAAACTCCACACAAGGTATTATATAAAAATAGCCTTTGTATTATACCAAACACATTAGATAATAAATACACACTTTACAATGTGCCAACAGGCACGGGCAGAATTTACAAGGGATTATATGTACAGGGGACAGGGCCGCATGGACCACTGTCAGGAATTGGCACTTTTAGAACATAGCACTTAGAACATAGGATATAAAATTACTGTAGCACAAAATAGAAAATGTAGCACACAACCAGTAACTACTGGTAACAGTTAAGTACCACCTACGCAACCCTAACCACTTTAGGAGAATATCGCGCAGGGAACCAGGACCTCACTAGCACCACCTGTACTAGGAGAAAACAACCACCTAATTATCACAATACCTGTAGGGGTAAAAGCAAGATACACATGATGCATCACAACACATTCAGAGGTGTAGGGAAGGAAAACACATGATGTATAACATACATTCAGCGGTGTAAAAACAAGGCACATGACGCATAAAAACACATTCAGAGGTGCAGGTTAGGAACAATAGCGCAAAAACTCACATAAACCACTACCTGTGGCAGTCCCTAGGCCAACTGGCCTTGTCGGTGCTAAGACGCCCTGTGTCTCAATGTCAGGGGGGCCTAAACGTGGCAGCTGCCCACTAAGTGCTGGGCAGCTGGAGAAATACTGGGGCACCACTGTGCCTTTAAATCCAATATGCAGGCCGGGAGCCACCTAGGCTCTAAATATCAGGATTGGCCGGCGTTGGAGCGACCTCTGCGCTCTGAATCAAGACTGCCCCCGTAACGTTGGAGCCTCGGGGCTCTAGAGAAAATGCACCCACACGTTTGGAACGTCCACGCGCTCTACAATGGCGAATACTGGCCCCTCGGGATCCACACGAATAAGCGGGGTGGGCACCCGCCAACCAAATAATTAAACAAGCGGGGTAGGCACCCGCGTAGTACACGGCATAAACAGCGGGGTGGGCTCCCGCTCGATCTCGGCCAAAAACGGGGGAATCCCTACGTCTGGGTTCCCCCCCCCCTGAATTATCGTAGCGCTGCTGGGGCCACAGATAGAGCGCTCCTAGCGCTATAAGTAAAAAGCGCTTCCAGGCTCTTAGGGGAGAAAGCAAGTCCAGCAAAAGTCTTCAGAAGCAGGGGGGCAAAGACTGGGCCCAGGGGCCAGCTCACAGGAACCTCCAGCAGGGAGGCAGTCCCCAGTGGCGGTCTCTCCTGGCGCCCAGCAGCAGCAGGCCCCCCTCAAGTTGGATCAGCAAGAGAACAAATTGTAAGGGGACACAGCCCCTTCTTATACACCTTTTCCCTTTGTCTCAAGGTGCAGGGAAGGGGCTAACCAGTTACAACTGGTTCCTGAGCACTTTGTTTTGCTCAGCCCCTCTCCCTATTCACTGGCAGGGCTAGGGTCATCAGTCGCACCACAGGGGGCAGAGCCAGCATTGTGTAGGGAAAGCCCTGCCCTATTCAGGACCAAGGTGCACTCCTCCCCAGCCATCAGCATGCTAATCTCACACTCACCACTGGGGCAGACCCACCCAGACTCCTGGAGCCAGGCTCACCAGCCAGCTCCAGCCAATCACACGCCAGACACATTTTACACTAATATGCCAACTCCTAGAAGTGGCACTTCTGCACATGACATAATCACGCATCATACATCATTGCGAAGCATTCAATCACACGAGTCCGCACATACCAAACTCGAGCCTGCACACCCCACGCATCAGGAACTACCAGGGACACATACATTCCCCATGCATTCCTATGGGAGGGCAGGCCTATCTCGCCACATGCACTCAGAGTGCGCACGCACTTTAATCTGGGACACAGGGAAAGTGCGCAGAAACCAAAAATCATTACCACCAGGTCACCAGTAAAAGCAAAAAGTTCAGGGGTGAACCTGCCAGAAGGGCCAAGTCCAACACAACCCCCTTCCAGCCAAAACGCAGGGCAGACCAATCACCACCGTGATGGACTTCCCTGCCTGGGGCGATAGAACACGGACGCGGGCCCGCAACTGCAGGGACACCCTCCTGTTCTATGCCACGGTGAACCCATGGGATTCCTTCTAAAACCACTGTCCGGACCAACTGGGCTACCCCACTGGTACTCCCAAGCTGTCCGCGGCCAAGACCAGGCCCTAGGCCACCCAGGTGCCACCGGGCTTTGCCTAACCACAGAGTGGGGGGTAGTAACCCATGGCACATAGCGGCCATTCTTCACTCTTCCTGTCTGCAAGACAGGACTAGATTGCCACTGGTTCTCCAGCCTAGGGTCTACAACCTCAGGCGGACCAGGAGTCTCAGGGAAGGCTCTCCTCCCCCTACCTCTTCTCCTAGGGTTCCTCCTCCTCTGGCGAGGGGTACACCTAGAACGCCATTCCAACCCAGGGTTTAACCCCTTAGGTTGCACCGGGGTCAGAGGTGGGCTCTCCCACCCTCTGCACCCCCTTCCAGAGCCCTGCTCCCTACCAACTGGGGCAGTACCTCTGGAAGAAGAACCGGTCGGGACACTGGTTACAGACGACCCACCCTTCAGGTCAGGCTGACCCTGAACCTGGCCTCCCAACCTCCGGTCTAGAACCTTTGGTGGAATAATCGCCTGGCACTCCAGGACTTCTGGGGATTTACACTCCATCCCCCTGAGGCTAACAAATGACATATAAGTCGGGTGACTGTCTGGCGCAGATCTCCCGTCCCCTGTCCACCTGACAGTGCACAGAGATCCCCCAGAACAGAAGTGGTGTCACCATGGTCACTACACGGGATCCTAGCCCAACTGGGTAGTCCCTGACCCACTGGCTCTTCCACTGGGAAACTCATCCCCCAATCACTCCTCACACTGGACTCCTGTACCCTCCCTACCGGAGCGGCACTGCCAGACTCTTGAACCACAGGAGCCCTGTTTACAGGCGCTCCAGGTCCTCTACTCACTAAGAGATCTTCCTCCAGTGGAGTAACAGGACAGCCTAGGTCCCCAACTTGGTGTTCCCTCATGAAACCATCCAAGTCCTGAGGCAGGGCTTCGTGCGTCTGGGGACCCTCGGTCACCCTCTCACTCCTGCTCCACTGAGCCAGGCAGTGAGCCCCTACACCCTCCTCGCTATCCTGGGACCTAGCTGGGCTACACTGAGCCTCTTCCACCACGCTGGGCTGGAAGATACCTGAACCACTATTTTTGGATTCACTCCCTAATGACTCCAGAGAACCTCTAGCACTTTCCCAGCGCTCTGCTTCTAGTACTAATGGATATATATCCGAAAACCCACACCCCAACAGGTGTTGGCGCAACTCCGGCACGCAACAACTGAGCAGGTGCTCTTTGAGAATCAGATCAAACAGGTCAGAATAATCAGGTTCCGTGTCACCCATCACCCAATTAGTCAGTGCATCATCACATTCATTCACAAACTCCCTCCAAGACTGGTGAGACAGTTTCCTTCTGCCCCTGAATTTCAACCTTAACTCCTCCTCCTGGGGAACAGGTACCAGACTGGGGGAACTGGGACTGGGATTTCCTACACTGAAATCTATATAGTTACCACCCCTGGACTCAACCCTCCCTGGGGAGCCCAGAAAATTAAAACTGCGCGCAGGGGATATTCTACCCTCGAGAGCTACTTTGCCTCTGGTGGAGGCCCTCTCCGCCTCCTCTATCCTTTCCTGCGCCAAGACCCTCTCAGTCTCTAGCTGTCGCTTCTTGACCTCCAGCTGCGCCATAGCCTGCGCATGCTCTAACCTGAGCTTCTCTAGCGTCAGCTGGTGCTCCCTTTCTTTCCTCCTATCTTCCCACTCCTCGGGGGACAGGGAAAGGGATGAGGCGCTGCCTCCTACGCTGGACCCAGCAAGGGACTCCCTACATATGGGGTCCTCACTCTCTACTGGCGTCCAGATACTGTCATCTTCTTCCTCCTCTTCTAAATCCTCAGTGCTCCCCACAGACCCACCACACTCCAGGTGGGAGGCCCAGGCCCTTTCCATTCTGCGCTCAGGATCCCAATGACCCTTTTGCCATAGGAACAGGTGGTCCCTAAGTTTGTACAGAGTGTCTGACTCTCTCACCCGTATACCTCTCTCTCTACAGGACCTTTCCAACTCCTGCCTACTGTGCCCAAACAGATCACACAGATCAAAAGCAGGCTCCATTCTGGCGGACGTTCTGGTGAAAGGATTACACAGGGAACCTAGGGGTCTGAGCTTAACAGGAGCACACAATTCACAAAAGATTCAGCAAGCTCTCTATCCCAGAGAACTCACACTCACTTGCCTAGTGCCGCACACCATTCATCCACACACAACCCTCCCCTCGGACTGGTAAGGCAGTTTCTACCACCCCTGATTCCTCAACCTGACCACAAGTGACACAGGTACCAACTCTGGGCGCAGGGCGGGGAACAAATGTACTGGACACTATTATGCTGCCACCACTGGATCCCACCCTACTGGTGAATCCAGAAACACATTTCCACAGAAATGACAAAAACAAACTTAGCACAATAATCCCTATACCATGTGACTATCTAAATGCAGAGTTTTGTGGTGCAGCCAGTTGCCGCTGCGGTACAGCGCAAATGCAAGTCCAAATCCCACCGCTGATCACCAATGTTAGAAATGGTGATTTCTGGTTGGCTAGGGCTTGCGCCAAAGCCAGGCAGAAACCACCACTCTAGTCAGGGCTGGGGGAGTTACACGCCAAAGACAACCCCTGCTCACCCCCTTGGTAGCTTGGCACGAGCAGTCAGGCTTATCTCTGAGGCGATGTGTAAAGCGTTTGCGCGCGCACCCAGCAACAACACCCAAGGCCCACCACAAAGGAAACTCCACACAAGGTATTTTATAAAAATAGCCTTTTTATTATACCAAACACATTAGATAATAAATACACACTTTACAATGTGCCAACAGGCACGGGCAGAATTTACAAGGGATTATATGTACAGGGGACAGGGCCGCATGGACCACTGTCAGGAATTGGCACTTTTAGAACATAGCACTTAGAACATAGGATATAAAATTACTGTAGCACAAAATAGAAAATGTAGCACACAACCAGTAACTACTGGTAACAGTTAAGTACCACCTACGCAACCCTAACCACTTTAGGAGAATATCGCGTAGGGAACCAGGACCTCACTAGCACCACCTGTACTAGGAGAAAACAACCACCTAAGTATCACAATACCTGTAGGGGTAACAGCACGATACACATGATGCATCACAACACATTCAGAGGTGTAGGGAAGGAAAACACATGATGTATAACATACATTCAGCGGTGTAAAAACAAGGCACATGACGCATAAAAACACATTCAGAGGTGCAGGTTAGGAACAATAGCGCAAAAACTCACATTAACCACTACCTGTGGCAGTCCCTAGGCCAACTGGCCTTGTCGGGGCTAGGACGCCCTGTGTCTCAATGTCAGGGGGGCCTAAACGTGGCATCTGCCCAATAAGTGCTGGGCAGCTGGAGAAATACTGGGGCACCACTGTGCCTTTAAATCCAATATCCAGGCCGGAAGCCACCTAGGCTCTAAATATCAGGATTGCCGGCGTTGGAGCGACCTCAGCGCTCTGAATCAAGACTGCCCCCGTAACGTTGGAGCCTCGGGGCTCTAGAGACAATGCCCCCACACGTTTGGAGCATCCACGCACTCTGCAATGGCGAATACTGGCTCCACAGAGCCTCGGGGCTCAAGACACCAGGAATAATGCCCCCGGTAATGTTGGAGTCCCGCTCGGGGGACTCAGCAAGCTAGGGAGGCCCCCTTCGTTGGAGCCTCACTCGGGCTCAGGAAGCGGGCCGCAGGGCACTCTGTGCGCTGCAGGGGAGGGACCCACGGGGACGCCCGCACTCACCTTTGCCTGAGAGGTGGCGTCTCCTCGCTCGGATATCTCCTCCTGCGGCGCGGACCTTCCTTTCACCCGGGCCCCCTCCTGGGACCCGGAACTTGGGAGCGGAGCCTGCCGGGCTCCGAACTTCCTGATTCCCCTTTTTTTCTTCCGGCCAGTGCGGGAGCGTGGGGTAGGCTCCCGTCGCTTCCTGCTTCGAAGTCCCGCCCACGTCCCAGTCAGCGTTGCCTGACTTCCTGGGCTTCCCCCGGACCGGGCTGCAGCGGTGATCTCAAACTTCGGCCATAAGAGGGGTAGGCTCCCTCGGGATCCACACGAATAAGCGGGGTGGGCACCCGCCAACCAAATATTTAAACAAGCGGGGTAGGCACCCGCGTAGTACACGGCATAAACAGCGGGGTGGGCTCCCGCTCGATCTCGGCCAAAAACGGGGGAATCCCTACATCTGGGTTCCCCCCCCCTGAATTATCGTAGCGCTGCTGGGGCCACAGATAGAGCGCTCCTAGCGCTATAAGTAAAAAGCGCTTCCAGGCTCTTAGGGGAGAAAGCAAGTCCAGCAAAAGTCTTCAGAAGCAGGGGGGCAAAGACTGGGCCCAGGGGCCAGCTCACAGGGCCCTCCAGCAGGGAGGCAGTCCCCAGTGGCGGTCTCTCCTGGCGCCCAGCAGCAGCAGGCCCCCCTCAAGTTGGATCAGCAAGAGAACAAATTGTAAGGGGACACAGCCCCTTCTTATACACCTTTTGCCTTTGTCTCAAGGTGCAGGGAAGGGGCGAACCAGTTACCACTGGTTCCTGAGCACTTTGTTTTGCTCAGCTCCTCTCCCTATTCACTGGCAGGGCTAGGATCATCAGTCGCACCACAGGGGGCGGAGCCAGCATTGTGTAGGGAAAGCCCTGCCCTATTCAGGACCAAGGTGCACTCCTCCACAGCCATCAGCATGCTAATCTCACACTCACCACTGGGGCAGACCCACCCAGACTCCTGGAGCCAGGCTCACCAGCCAGCTCCAGCCAATCACACGCCAGGCACATTTTACACTAATATGCCAACTCCTAGAAGTGGCACTTCTGCACATGACATAATCACGCATCATACATCATTGCGAAGCATTCAATCACACAAGTTCGCACATACCAAACTCGAGCCTGCACACCCCACGCATCAGGAACTACCAGGGACACATACATTCCCCATGCATTCCTATGGGAGGGCAGGCCTATCTCGCCACATGCACTCAGAGTGCGCACGCACTTTACTCTGGGACACAGGGAAAGTGCGCAGAAACCAAAAATCATTACCACCAGGTCACCAGTAAAAGCAAAAAGTTCAGGGGTGAACCTGCCAGAAGGGCCAAGTCCAACAGTTGTGTTCGTAAACCATGGGATGAATTTCAATGGAGTTTCATCTGTGTCCTTCCAAATAAACCTGGTGACATCACCAGGATGCAGTGTGATTGTGAAACGAAAATATCTGTTGGAGTTGTGGGTCTGTAATTTGGAATATTTTCTGCTTTAAGAGTACATGAACATGATGCCTAAACAACAACTCGCCTGAACTGTTTATCTTGCATTGCAGGCCCACCATGTGTCCTCTGTTCAGTGTGACCACATGAAACCACAAAAACCTAACAGGCTACCCTGTGTGTATCCAAAAGTTGTTCAGGGCAGAACTGACTGGCAGTGCAGTCCCTGTATCTGGACAAGAGAACAGACACCAAAGAGCAATGACTCTCGTGCCACCTTGTTGGTGACATTCAGGACACAGCACCACGCATCCACAAAGCCAACTGATGCTTCAAACCAACACCGACCACACTCCAGCAGAAGCTGGGATTGACGCATCTCGCCTTGACTAGGAATAGGATCCCTTCCTCTAGACAACATCTCAACGTGCTACAGATTGTACAATCTTCACATCTGAGAGTGGCACGCCCTGGACACTTGGGTCTCATCAGCTCTAAGAAGTGAGTCCCTGACAGCTGCTGTGCACCGCATTCTAGCAGGTGACTCCACATTGCAGAGGTGCTCCCACAGAGTGGAGCAAAGCGCCTGCATCTGGGCAGCAGGTAGTGAAACAAATGCTAGAGGATCAGGTCTGAATAGGGATGCTTGAAATAACCCGTGCCACCTGTTTTCTACTACCAAGGGTTGTCACACACAAAAAGATGCGAGCGGCAGGGATAAGGGTATCTGAAAACACGACAGATGATTCCATCTCTGCACTCTATGCCACTGTACTCTCTGCCACTCTACTCTGTACCACTGTGCTCTACACCACTGCACTCTACACCACTGTACTCTCTGGCTCTCTGTTCCACTCTACTCTATACCACTGTACTGTACGCCAATGTACTCTTCACCACTGTACTCTACGCCAATGTACTCTATACCACTGCACTCTACAAATACTAGAGAATCCGGTCTGATTAGGGATGGTTGAAGTAGCTGATACCACCTGTTTGCTGCCATCAAATGTTGTCACACACAAAATGATGCAGATGGCAGGGATGAGGGTATCTGAAAACGCCACAGACAATGGTGCCTATCCACAAAGGTAAACTTGTAAACGTATGTTCATGGTCGAATGTACCTTTGTTACATCTACCAGAAATTCACAACGGGTCTCCTGAAATGTGTGAGCCCATTCACCAGCGTGGAGGTGTCTGCATCCTTGAGAGTGGGTATCAGAGATGGAGGAAACAGAAGAGGCAAGAGGCCACATAAAGAGAGGGAGAAATAGAAATTGTAAACTTGGGTAAAGGGAAGATGAATAGCGGGAGTCAGGGGCAGAAAGGGGATCTGGTGGGACAGCAAGACAGAGGTGATGAAAGGGAGCGACATAAAGAGTGAAGGAGAGACTGAGAAAGTAGTGGGAGAGAGGATATGAGAGGATAGGAGAAGGAAAAGGAGAAAAGGGACAATCATTAAAGATTCACACCATTTGGTCAATGATTATGGTTCAAAGTGCTTTCAAGTGCACAGTTTTAAGCTCATTTTCTAAAAATATCCTTGAAGTAAAACTAGGGATGGACAAAGATTATTTTTTGCCTACAAAGTTTTGCCACAGTTAAAATCCTCAAATTTTGAAAAGGTTGGAAACTTTGCAAAACTTTGAAAAACAATTTGCAGAAGAATTTCCTAGGAAAACGTTTGGTGAGAATTGAATTGGCTTTTGATGAGATTCCCTTCTCCAATCTGACATGTTCTGTTTTTTTTTATCACGCAATTGAAACTTCACAACCTTCATAAAGTTGGCCAAGCTTGTGCAGGTTTGAACCAAACATCACAAAGTTTTCTTAAGAAACACTTTGCAACTTTGCCCATCCAGCGACAGCACCTAACCCCAACCCCCCTCAAGTAAAGCAGTGTTAGCGCTATTAAGGATTGATCAATGTCATTGACCCCTCATTTCTTACTGAAAAGTCTCCTAACGGTGCCGTTTCACCGCCTGATTCCCCAGGAGGTACCAGGGCCACCTTTGCCAATGAGTGTTGGCAGGTCCCATTAATAAGGCAGACCTGCCTGGAAGTGGAGCCAAGTGCTTGTCTTCCTCTGGGGTGGGGTCATGGCCTCCTAAAGAACATCCCAAGTAGGCAGGCTATCAGTTAGTGCCTACCATGGGGCATCAGCTACAGTCCCGTCCCTAATGCCCCATCAAGCAAATTGTGTCTTTTCCCATTACAGGCGGGAGCCCCCATGCATTTGATACTCAAAGCAGAAGAGATGCCAAGGTTTGCAAGTCTGCCCAAGCAAGGATAACCAGCTAGAGGATGCCACTTTGAGGGGTCTATGCCCTGGATCTGCTGCATGTGGAAGAGATGCAGATTTTTTATTTTTCTAATCAGTGTGGCCCTCTCTAGCCACTGAATGAGAGAGCAGCCATCTTAGACTGAGATTATGGACCCAACTTGTGAAACCACCATTTACTGCCAGGGCGACTGGCAGGATCATGTCTGCTGCTGTGACCAGCGGTGGTGACGGAGTGAGGGCCTGTCGCCCTAGCAGGACTCCAGCCGGTCCATTCCAAGCTTCTGCAAGTACATAAACCTGCCATGGCGAGGTGCCTTGCAGCGGGATGTCCAAGGAGTGTCTCCTCTCGGCCAGCCCCTGTCGAGCTGCATGCCTGGAACTGCAGGAAGGCATGCGTCTGTCTGCTGACATCTGACTTTAAAACCCATCCATCTCTCACTGACCCTTAGGGTCCGTTCAAACATCTGCCAGTTGTCGCACCTTTTACTAAAACATTAATGGAGGCCATTACTCAACCATGGATGCCAACTAGGAGTCACCTCAGGATGTGGTCACTCACCCTGGCTCACCCTTTATACCTCTGGCACTACTTCTGGCCCAGAGGGCATGGATGTAAGGACAGGAACAGAAAATCAGGAGGCGTCTATGTAGGGAAATAAACAAAAGTCCATAGAGACCATCTTTTATTATCAACCCCTTTCATCCAGTGCTTGTTGCGAGTGTCATTCACATTTTGCCCCAGGCCACAGGACAGCATATCTAGAGGGGGACCTGCCAGCCATTGCTTTGTTGGAAGTGTCGTTCACAGGCCAGCCATTCAGTAAGGGGAGTGTCACTCGTGTGGAGTGACAGCATCCTGCTTCTTTACATCTGACTCTGCATCTGGAATAGTTGGGCACTGAGAGGCCAAGAGTCTGTCTCTAGCCACAGCCACTGACCCACACACTGGATCTCTACAGGGAGAAGGGAGGCTGCCTCCAGCATAGATGGTGAGGCCCCAGATGCCCCTGCATAAGGAGGGTGATTGCAGCTTTATTTATGTATTATGGGGGATATTTACAAAATAATGTCAAAGCGCAGTGGTACTCCAAAATTGCTAACACCACGCTCCGTCATTTTTTAAATGCATGGATGCGCCACTTTACAAAATGCAGCGTACTCCTGTGTTTCCCTTAGCATTAAAAAAGCTGCCTGGCGCCAGAGGCACCCTTGTGCCATGTTGCAAGGGTGCCTGCGCTGCAGGGGTGATTGTTTATGTTCAGGAAGGGACACCTTCTTGCACATAAATAATCGTTACAAGTGATTTGCTGTTTCTATGTGTACTGCCGAAAGAGAACAATAGGAAGAGAAATAAAACATTTCTCCGAATTTCATCTGTTTAAGACCAGGTATTTCCTAGACTTATTTTGGCGCTGCCCCATACCTTGTAAATCTGGGGCAGTGTCAAAAAGCAATGGGTGTTGCGGCGACATGCCCAGAGCAACACCCATTGCCCATCCCTTTGCCACAGCAGATTTAACGCCACCTATAAATATTGGGTTGAGAGCAACGCCATCAGAGGGTCAGAAAAAGTGACGCTGCGGTGGCGTTAGGGGCTTGTAAATATGCTTCTATGTTTTGTTATTGTCGCTACTGAATGCCAGGCCCCCAAAGGATGTACTTAGGACTTCAAAACTGCAGAAATCTGTTTATGTTCAATTTTTAAGTCTGCACACCGAAAGGCATCCTATCGTGGTGTGTGGGACCTCTGAGGAGTGACATTTTGAACAGTCAGGCTTACCTATTAATCATTCGTTTGCTCCTACATCATTACCGCCCCTCAAACTAAACATGGACTATCGACAGGACTCCAATTTCTTTTTGGAAAAAATGAGAGTTTATAAAATTAAATGGCAATATACTCAGATGCAGATATTTCATCCCCCTTTTTAACGTTTTAGCGGAGCGATGGTCAAGGGTCAAATATATTGTAATGATGGAGTCAACATGGAGAAAGCGGATTTGTCGCGAGATACAAAGGGGCAGATTTATAAGCCCCTTGCGCCTCTTTTATGCCGCTGTTGCGTCACTTTTGTGACGCAGCGACGGCGCAAAGCCAGCCCCATGGTGCGGGGTACTTACAACGTGACGCATCTGGGAGATGCATCACGCTGTAAAGCCCTGTACCACATGTAGGTGTTCCGGGGCGGGGGGGGGGAGGCGTTCCGGCGCAGGAACGCCTCCTAAAAGTGGCTGAGTGAAATCTACAAGATTTCACTCAGCCACTTTTAAGGCCATGCTGCGTCAAAACCCTGCGCCTGCTTGAAGCAGGCGTAAGGATTGACGCAGCATTTTAAAGATAGGGCACCCTGAGCCTTGCTGGAGCTGCGTTGCGCTTGCGAAGCAACTCCAGTAATGTGCCGCCTTTACGGCAGCAGATGCGTCACGCATCTGTGTATTTTTGCCCCATGGTGCGCCGCATTGTAAATGCGGCGCATCCATGGTGGCGGAGCCGTGACGCACAATAACTGGCACATCCCTGCTGATATGCAGGGATGCGCCAGTTATTGTAAATCTGCCCCAAAGAGTGCATAACACTAATTTAACTAACATATATGGCACAGTGAGGCAGGCTCGGCTTCAGCGCTCTCGAGGGTTGTGGGGTGTGTTCTGGGTGTCGCATACACCAATAAGTGGGAACATTCCTCTTTCCTACTAGGAAATGAGAATCATTATAGCGGTTAGATGTCCAATCTTAGTAATGTATTTATTTATTTATTCAGTGTTTTCTATAGCGCAAGCAGGATCCTTGGGTGTCGCAGCGCTTCACAATTACGTGTCATCAGCCATTGCAAAGACACAGAGTGAGGAGGTTTCATACACAATAAAAATGTGTAAATTGCGTACCTGAGTAAAACAATTCCATCTGAATTATGCAGGAGGGCCAGTTGGGTATAGGAATGTGAAGCATAGGGACTCTCATCGGAAATTAGTAGGGTCTGCCTTTATACACATTGCTGTGATACTGGGGCCTTGATAATATCCCTGTTCATGCTCCAAATAGCGAATCCTAAATCCGAAACAATGTGGTCGCGTTCCAAATACAATGCTTTAATATTGGATGAGGGTTGCTGGAGGCAAAGTCGAAAGCGCATCAGTGAACGCGTCTTTCGTCCCTTCTTGGCGCGCGGGACTGAGGCTTTTTCAAGGCTGGTGAAATTAGTGAAGATTGTAAGATGTAGCAATCACTTGTCATCCATACTGGTGGGCAGTATCTTTTTAAGAGTGTTTGGCATGGAGAAGCACAATCTCAGGACTTTAAACCTACCTCAGTCGCTGGGTTTGGCTTTCTTAATAAGAATACATTTTGACCTAAATAACTACTTTTTAGCAACATTAGGATAATGACAGACTGGGGAAAAAGATAACGTTCTAACTCATACCCATGGCCACTGTAATTGTGCGGTTGTGCAGCTGCAGCATTTTTGCATAATTATAGGTTTACTGCATTTGTCACATAATACTCCATCTGCCACATAATCTGTAGATTTTAACAAAAGAAACATTTTGTTTCTAGCTCAAACGGATCAAAAGTTATTAAAAACGCAGCACCACGAATTGCAGCAGAGTGGAAGGCCCTCTGCCATGTTTGACTGGTCACCTTTCTATTCCTTTTTTAAATATTTGGGTGTTAAGCTGCTACCAATGAGGTGCAACCAATGCCCAGACAGTATTAACAAGTTCAAAATAATGAAGTAATACTATCACAAAATGAGCCACATTACGCCGCATAATTTGTTTTCTTGTCACATAATGTACTCACCCCTGATGCATAATGTGGCCCTCCCCCCCCCCGCATTATTCCAGTGTCCCTTCCTAAACCATGCAGTTGGCATATAGCTCTTTGATGAGAGTTCATAGGGCACTGTGCTATATTAGGTTGGTAACTTAGGAACTGAAAATACAAGCATTGGCATAGCCAATAGGTCTCGCTTTTGGGACCTTATAAGTATTTAGTTATGCAGCACAATATCCTTGGTGCAACAACATCAACTGTTGCATGGCTCAACACTTATAAGATCCCAAAGGCGAGACCTATTGGCTATGCCAATGCTTGTTTTCTATTTGATGGAAAGGTTTAGGTCTTCAAACAAAACCAGTGAGTGGTTTGCTGCACAAAGGGCCCAGGGCTGCGATGAGGCTAGGACAAGGAGGCTGTGCCCGAGAACTGCCCATTGCTTGTAACATGGAAAGGGTTCAGAATACCTGCATTCATCTGTATTTTATTAATCCCACCAAACGTCAGCATGAAGAATCCCAATAAACATCTGCATCAAGTCACATACCTCAACCACTCCCCACCCCACTAATGTCAACACCCAACTGCTATTTATTTCATCTACCCCAAGGAAATTCTAGTGAATGCAGGGAATAGTTGCTTGAGTCACTAAACTAACCCCAATAACCAATAACATGACTAGCCACTAACCTTGGGTTCGGTAGCAGCATGCTGCCCCGGGTAAAGCACTTCAGCACCTCGTCAGCATGCTGCCCAGGGTAAAGCGCTTCAGCACCTCGGCAGCATGCTGCCCCGGGTAAAGCACTTCAGCACCTCGTCAGCATGCTGCCCAGGGTAAAGCGCTTCAGCACCTCGGCAGCATGCTGCCCCGGGTAAAGCACTTCAGCACCTCGTCAGCATGCTGCCCAGGGTAAAGCGCTTCAGCACCTCGGCAGCATGCTGCCCCGGGTAAAGCACTTCAGCACCTCGGCAGCATGCTGCCCAGGGTAAAGCGCTTCAGCACCTCGGCAGCATGCTGCCCAGGGTAAAGCGCTTCAGCACCTCGGCAGCATGCTGCCCAGGGTAAAGCGCTTCAGCACCTCGGCAGCATGCGGCCCAGGGTAAAGCGCTTCAGCACCTCAGCAGCATGCTGCCCAGGGTAAAGCGCTTCAGCACCTCGGCAGCATGCTGCCCAGGGTAAAGCGCTTCAGCACCTCGGCAGCATGCTGCCCAGGGTAAAGCGCTTCAGCACCTCGGCAGCATGCTGCCCAGGGTAAAGCGCTTCAGCACCTCGGCAGCATGCTGCCCAGGTTAAAGCGCTTCAGCACCTCGGCAGCATGCTGTCCAGGGTAAAGCGCTTCAGCACCTCGACAGCATGCTGCCCAGGGTAAAGTGCTTCAGCAGCTCGGCAGCATGCTGCCTAGGGTAAAGCGCTTCAGCACCTCGGCAGCATGCTGCCCAGGGTAAAGCGCTTCAGCACCTCGGCAGCATGCTGCCCAGGTTAAAGCGCTTCAGCACCTCGGCAGCATGCTGTCCAGGGTAAAGCGCTTCAGCACCTCGACAGCATGCTGCCCAGGGTAAAGTGCTTCAGCACCTCGGCAGCATGCTGCCCAGGGTAAAGCGCTTCAGCACCTCGGCAGCATGCTGCCCAGGGTAAAGCGCTTCAGCACCGCGTCAGGGGTCATAAGTGTTATATAAATGCAATTACAATTTACCAAGGTTCCCCAGAAATGGATTTCTGAGGCTTAGATATCTGTGTGAGTGAGAAGGGCTGGGGGGGTGGGGTTCAAGAGCGAGAGAGGGGAAGAAAGAGAAGGCTTTGACTGTTGAAGAGAGGCTAGAGAGGGCGGGCAGGCAGAGAACAAGACAGATGGAGAGTCAGAGGAAGGCGAGACGGAGCAGGAGGGAGAGAGTGACAGGAAGTGAAGCCAGAGTGTGTAGAGAGAGAGCGAGGGGGGTTGGGTGAGGGAGTGGGCTGAGGGCACGGTGTGTTTAGGAACATCAAAGGTTCTTGAAATGAAGGGACGTCATTGAAGATGGAGTAGGTGGGAGAGAAGTGTCATGGCAAGGTGCTAAGAGAGATGAAAGAGAGGTGGGATTGGTAAGGGCAGAGGGGGCTGGAGAGTGTGCAAAACTATAAGAAATTTATGAAGGGAGAATGATGGGAGTACAGGAAGGTAATGTAAAAAAGGAAAATTATGTCAGACTATGAAAGACGGGCAGGATAAAGAAATGAGCTATAAAGGGGAAGAAAGGTGTGACGAAAGGAACGGTCAGAAGAGGGTAGACATATAAAGTGGGAGAGAGGTAGGCGACAACATAAGGGAGTGAGTGATGGAAAAGGACAATTCAGATATAAAAATAGGAAAGGGAAAGAGGAGAAGATGAGGGTCCGAGAAGATGGTGAAGTGAGGGAGAAAAGGGGGCGAAGAAAGCACAAAGTAGAAACAGGACCAGGGAGAAGAAGGGTTCAGAAGAGTGATGAGCAGGAGATGTAAAGGGGGACAGAGTGGCGGGAAACTGGAATGAAAAAGACAAAAGGTGGAGACGGGGCAAAGTATGAAGAAAGCTGAGGTTGAGAAGATAGGGAAAGCAATGAGAAAAGGAGCAGCTAGTGAGACCATGTATGATGTCCTAGCTCATTCACGTATGAAGCGGAGATTCTGGGAGAGTGAGGGGAGGAAAAGTGGGGAGAGCCCGTGAGCAAGGTAAGAGAGTCTGGAATGAAAAAGACCAGCGAGAACAAGGGTGTCTAAGAGGGGAGAGAAAGAGATGTCAAGGGAGCAGGAGATGGTGAGAAAAGGCGCTTCATGCAAATGTGTGAAAGAGCGGTAGATTGGGTCGACAGGGACAGAAAATAGTTCGGGAGAGCATCAAAGAAAAAGAAGAGATACCCTGATAAAGAAAGGGATGAAACAGAGAAGGTAGGATGGTAGGTCTAAGGGGGAAGAGAGATGGTGACTGAGAGAGCAGGATCGAAAATGAGAGAGGGAAACGACAGGCTGGAAATTAAGAAACGCGGTGGCGAAGGAGAAGAGTGTTAGAAAGCGAGGGAGCGAACATGTAAGAAGGAACGAAGGAATGGAATATGGAAGGGTGACATAAACCAGGGAAGAATAAAAAGAGGATGTTTGGAAACAAGAACAGGGAATACCTTTTGTAGGCAGAACTTCTTAAAATCACACGTTCAACCCTATCAACAGACGCCATTCAGATCTTTCTTGTGGCGATTACATATGATTACAGTACACAAATGATAGTTTTGGCCTGCAGGTGGCGATAGGCGACCACGTCCAGAAATTAGTTTGTGGATGGTAACTTATCTCCGTAACATCCCCCTTTTGAGCGTGCCCAAAAGTGTGATAACGGCCCCACACAAAGTTTGCGGCATTTAAAAAACATATTGTGTGGCAAGAATGGCAAAATTATGGGACAAGAAAATACAAATTATGGAGCATGTTGCCACATATACAATGACAATGTTCTTTTTTTATTTTAACACCAAAGCAATCGGCAAATAAAACAAGCATTGCTTAAAAGCGGATGCCCATTACTCTCAGCGAGTGTGCTCAGACGGAGTGACAGGCGCTGGAAGGACGGAAGCAATGACGGGCAGAGGTGCGAGCGAGGAGGCGCGCGCGCACTAAAAGGAAATAAAAACAAGCATTGGCCGTGCGGCCGCGAAAGTGACGCGGCCGCACCGCTGTGAAAGTGAAAGTGATCGTGATCGCGGGCTGTAAGGGTGACCGCGAGCGATGCACTTAATGAGCCATGACGAGACAGGAAAGCCAGATGGCGCCTGTCCTCATAACTGTGCGCGTAACCGCACGCTCTAGGCCACACAAAAAGCTGTGGTCGGCTTTTTGAAGCCCACTTACTAAAAGTCTCGCCAGGGCAACGCATGCACTGGCTCAAGCGAGACCTAAAAAAGGGATCTCTGTGACAAGAGCACAAACCCACTGAGCTACCCACATAAAATACAGTTCTGTGGTCTGCATGGTACACGTTCTTTGCAGCATGGATCTGCGCCACTACATGAAGTCAAAATTACCACTAGAGAAAATTCCAATATAAAATTATTGACTGTTAGTGTAATACAAAATGGAGTGCAATTAGCTGGAATATGACCTTGCAGCTGAGGTGAGCAAAATATGCCTTTAAATGTATGCTCTGTGGGTGCTTGCGGGTGAGTGTGTGTTTATGTGAGAGCGAGTGTAGGTGTGTGTATGTGTAAGTGAAAAAGAAGGCTAAAGTACGTGTGATGTCACTTCCACTACCCAGAGGCGGTTCCTGCATGGGGCAGAAGGACGTTGACCCATTGCTTTAATGCGCTACCCACCTGAGCATATATATAAAACGCATCAGTATCAGCTCTCTGTGTTTTCACAGGGGCACTGTGATGACTTGCCTATCCAATCCTAGCACTGCTCTTATGCTATATGATATAAGATACCTCAAAAGAGCGGCGTCGGGATTGGATCTCAGCTCAAAGAAACCCCAAGCTCTCACACGGCGGATTCAGATAGTGCGCGCGGGTGGAGCATGCAATATGGTCAATTATGGTGCAGCTTTATTTTAAAGCGCACACGGTTGGCTCTTTTTTTTTTATTATTATCTCCCTCCCGGGCTTCCTTCCTCGTAGCTAGCGCGCGGGCAGATATGTGCTGGCGCGTTCCATGCCGGCAGCTTACAACGGCCCTCATGCACATTTGGACATTAGAATGAGGTAAGCTGCCTTTTACGAAGCCTCATGTTCTTTTGAAGACAAGCATCCTTGAAGAACACGGCACAATAAGAGGATGTGGTGTCATGCTCAGAGCTGCTGACTCGGGAGCCGGGCAGCCAGGTTCATCATCTTGAGATTCTGGGAAAAAACATTTAATTACCATGTAACTAAAAATAAAAAAAAACTGACCTTGTCTCATGTAACTGATGCTAATGTAAAGCGCTTCAAAGCTTTTCAGATGAGTCGCACTCTACAAAAACTGCAAAAAAAGAATAACTGTAAGTTGGCAGTTGTGTCAAAGTTGACAAATATTCCTGTAATCCAATCCAATTGTTTTCAAAACGAGGCGCTATGTTTCAGATTTTAAGTGCTGTTACCTTTCTATGGCACAATACCAATAACATGAGATCGTTCAGATGCCATTTTCCAACCGCTTCGTGTATCATTGCTGTTTTCTTGGTTCCTCGAAGCTCATATATTCATTATCTGAGTAAGTAATGATCACATTTGGAAGTTCACCATTAAATAGTTCATATCATACAGGCGTGCCTGGGAAAGTGTTCAGTGAAACAACTGGACATGTGTGGCTGCTAGATATATGTATAGCAAGGAAAGCTGTAATAATGTGCTGTGTTAATTCACAATTAGAGCTACCACAGGTGGTTGAACCACAAAGCCCCTTATACAATACCCAATGTATAAGGGTGATACAATGTGTGTGTGTGTGTTATTCAAGCTTTGCTTGCCTTCCTTCTAATGCTTCTTTGCGGTAACACTGCAGACAAGTAAAGGCGCCAGGGGCCGCAGTATCAGTCAAGCGCACAGTGCCAAGCTGTTCGGCAATGAATGTATAAGTGAATAGACACTTTTGTGTGCATGTTGTAACTGGGTAAATTATGAAAAAGGTTAAACGTTATCCCTCATTCACTTACGTTCTTTAATGCAGCAATGACAATTTGCCTTCCCAACCCTTCAGAGTTATGTTTTGGGACTAATGTAAGATCCTTCTGCAGACATTTGCCTGTGTAGTGAATGTAAAGACCATGTCCTTTAACCTACATCCCCCCTTGGGTCACTTGCTGTTACTCACTTTGCTCACTTGGTGACAGTCGAAGATGAGTTTTATGCTCACCACTTTCAAAAGCCACCAGCCGCCACTGCCCTACCTCTGGCATTTTGGTAAGGGACGTCCATGCCATGCACTCTGAATTTCCCTCATGCTTTGCGCTCCCCTTGCCAAGCCCTCTCCCTACACTACATATTTTTATTTATAAAACTTTTTATTGGCATTTTATGTAATTAAACAGTGATGCATTACATTAAGTAGTCGCTCTCGCACATAATATGGTTTAGAACAGCATACGGACAGCAGTGCATTTTAGCTCTCCCATTGCATATCCAGGGTTTTCTTTTGTACCCTCATAATTTGTCACATCAATGTTTATTGTACATCTGAATGTTCCCATTTTAGTAGTTAGTCTCTGTCCTCTGAAAGTGATTCTTCTTGTGGGGGTTCACAGATGTTGCCCAGAAACATATTCCACTTTCCCCACACCCGGGTTCAGTTTTGGGGGCATCCCCTGTGCAAATATACCGATTTGTTTGTTATCATTACACCGTCCATGTCTTGGCACCATCGTTACACTAGGTATTTAATTTCCTGCACAGTCTCCCCCCCTCCCAGCAATGTGACCACCACTGGTCACTGCGCTCCCCCCCATGTTACTCCATCGATCCTTCCGCCTTCACCCCCTCCTCACCCTCCACTCTCCTGTGCACTCCACAGCACTCAAGCAGTTAATTTTAATTGATGGGTAATAAACCCACTGTAGTAAAACAGTAGCCAAAAAACATAAAAGAGAGCAAAGAAAATGCATCCATAAAACCATGCTAGTCCAGACGACATCTTCTTAACATTAAAGCATGGATCAATAAGAGCTTTTGGGCATGGGCAGGCACGTGCTCAGGGCATTTAAATCCTGGCGCCACTACAGACTACAACATGTCTGCAATTTAAACATCCTAGTAACTTCTCGACAAGTGTTTACTATCGAACAATATCCGATAGTCAGTACTGCCAACAACAGATTAATATTTAATAAGCTGCACAGTTATGGATTTCATTCTAGCGCGTTTTCAAAAAACGTTGTAATGTGACCACACAATGTGCCACCATACGTGGCATCAGTGAGCTAAAAAGAACCAACCCCAAAGGCTGCAGACCTTGGCACAGAAACGGCACCTGGAGGGGTGGCTCCTCCACTAGGGCGGAGGAGCATCGCCCCACTGTTGTCTCGCAGTGCGAGAAGAAGAAACATAAAATGGTAATAACTTTCAGTAATTCCCCCTAGTTCGAATCTCATACATTATGCATGATGCTTCTTGGAAGCACAGCAGGACTGACAGCGGGATGAACATCTCCTGTATAATATCTCTGTATAAAGTTCAGGCCCGACGTCATCCTTTAGGCCGACACCGTAACACAGCAAGGTAGGACCCCTGGGGAGACCTATGGGTATGTATACATCATGTCTTGCTTAGGAAGACAGAGAAGACCGAGACTTCCCGGTTGACACACTGACCAGAGACGCTGAGGCTCCTGCATGCAGATACTCCATCTCTTAGGGGTCTAACATCCCTCACGGGGTGTCCAACTCAAGACCAGGAGGGGGTCCCATAAAACTCTCATTCTCAGGTAATGGGGTTGACTAAATCCTAGAGGGATTCTTGGCATAACACCTACACAGATGCAAGGTACATTTAGACACATTTAGATACATCTACTTAGGGAGACACCGTAGGAGTACGCACTTTTTATCATGTGTTTCATATACTTGTATGTATTCATGATTATTGCAAGATGGTAGAGCTATACTATCCATTTACTTTCTTAGTGCTTCTAATCATATCTCTCATATCTCTCTGCTACTGCTCATCTTTTATACACAAGAATGACAACTTTTCAATAAAACCTTACTGACAACCGCCCAGTATGTTTATTCTGTGTATCGCTCTGAGACAGACTAAGTGAGCACGAGTGACTGAGCGAAAGGTAGTATATTGTCTCCACGGGTTGTCATTTTCTGAGGTTGCCAGAATCCATTCACTCCTTGGTAAGAGGAGATTATGGTGGCACTGTGAGCTAGCTGATACAGACAGGCTAACGTATCCGGTGGGGGCGCACGGAATCAGTCCGCCACCAGTCCCACAGTTTATGTTATCCAAACGCGCAGATTCTGTATAGGTAATATAGAAATTACACAACATGGCGCCGCCAACATTGGTTGGGTACTTATGCAACAGTAGGATCTGAGTAGTTCAGTCGTGCTATTCTCAGAGACCCTACTCACAAAACACCAGAGACGTCTGGAGTAGGTGGGCACAAACTCCGCCACAGCTGAGTAGGCGAAACATCCTATTTATTGGCTGTTGGTTAATCAAGCTTGAAGGACACATTGTTCCTACAATTGTGCATAAAAACCTTATCTTGGTTCTCTTGAAGAACTATTTAGTGTTCTTAAAACAATGACTAACCAGGTCTTAGACCCGCTGCAACGAGCACTGCCCCTCTCAGAGGAGGAGGATGCAGATACAATACTCATTGCACCGAATTTTAGAAATACAGTCACCCTGAAACTGCTGGAGCATGGTGTAAGCCAGGGGTGGCATAGAAGTATTTGTGATAGAGGAACATGAATCAAACACAACAGAGGTATTTTATTCATGGGTTACATTCCCAGCCGCAAATGCAAGAACAAAAACATTTCACTCCTACACAGAAGGAGATGCACCAGCGGAATACTGTCTGTTTGAAGACATAGAGGGTCCGCTTACGTACCAGGAACACTTATGCTGGTTTAAAGGTGCCCTACCCCACATAAGAAGAAGAGTTAGACTCGGCCCGTTCGGAAGAGAAGAGACAACATGGCCGATATTAGCAGCCTACACACCACACCCTGACATTGAAACAATGCCAGTAGGAGACTTACCCACACAACACAAAGATTTAATTAAAATCTATAGAAACTTGACGCAATTCGTCATGAGGACACTCACAGTCCAACCAGCAATAGTTGCCATAAATGGAACTCAAACTCAGAGTACAGCAACTAAAATCACACCACAAACATTACACGCGGTAATTGGCAAAATGCCTACAAAACGTGAACAAATACCATTCTGGGTAGCTCCGAATATAACACAGCTAGAGGCAGTATTTCCGAATACTACCCCGTATGAAAAACACAGAATACTAACAATCTGCTTGCCCATTGGGATAACACCACAAGTAGAAGATTGTACCACTTGGGGTACAGTCTTTGCTGCCATTTATACCAGGACTCATGGTATTCCTTCATTAGCAGTGATACCAGATGTATTGAGATAAATACAAAACAAGTACGGAGCAGAGCCTGCTCTGAACTTTGGGATGAAGTTACTAGGTAACTAAACCCAGGTATCAGCCATAATATTAGCTAATATTAAAGGGGAAGCAGCTTCAGTGGCTATACGCTAACGCCTGAGGGATTTCAGTCCGTTTGAACAGGAACACGAACTGCCAAAAATAATTGAAACTGCATATGCAGAATTAGGCAGGGACAGTTTGGGTGGGAAAGCTTTAAAACCACAACTGATGGGCAGTCCTGAAAAGGACACTTCCAAGCAGATACCTGCTTCAAATAAGAAGAAGTGGGACAATAAAAACAATAAAACTTTAAAGGAAATAGATCTCAATCCAGAGGAATAGGGATAATATTAGGAAACCTGACAGGTATCAGGAAACTGATACATGTTCCTCTCGTTCCTTTCAGGGTTCATCGAAGAACTCCGAGAGAGAAGGACAGTCAGACAGACAAGAAGAGCGTACAAAGTCCAGAGACAAGCAGCATGCTCAAGATCACACTTCTAAAAAAGAAGAGAAACAAAAGCAAAAGCCACAGTTCAAAAAGAAGAAGATTGCAGGTCTAAAGATCAGACATGCCCAGAATTTTGAGGACTCGACTACTGAACCAAGAATTGGCTCTGACAATGCTAGACAGTGCAGCAGAAGTAACAATAGTTCGCCAGAACCTGATGGAATTTCTGGTGACAGCGGACTTGAATGATTATATCACGGTAGAAACACCCGATATTAGGGTAAGTGTCCAACATAAAGTATATCAAATAACGCTCCCGATGGAGGGGGGCAAGTGTAGAACAGTGAGAGGTCTCTTTAGGGAGAACCTGATGTTTGGCTATGACATTTTATTAGCTGAACGAGGTTGGCCGCCAGCATTCGTCATGGATTGCCCTAAAGGGGAAACGGTAATTCTCCCGGCATTCTCAGACCATATTCCCAGGCACTTACAACACACATATGCCCAGGAGTGGGCGGTAGCAGAGGCTCCGGTATTATACAGAAACCATGTAAGATGGGATGAGGATTCAATCCACCACATAATTCCTTTAAAAAATACTCCGACTGCACAGAGGCAGTTTCCAATAGAGGGAGAAGCTAAAAAAACAGGTCAGGGAGATCTTAGATCAACTTGAATACCAAGGGGTGATTGAAAATTGCACCTCATCGATAAAGAATCCTTTGTTTCCGGTCATGAAACCTGACAATTCATATCGGTTAGTTTTAGATTATAGACATTTGAACACTTGCACTAAGACATTTGCAGTTCAAAATGCACACAGTGCCGCATTAATGAATAATATTGTTAACAGGGTAAGCTGCGATTAATATTTGGAATGTATTTCAATACTTTTATCTTGTGTTCTGATGATATGGGATGTATTTTAATTGTCATTCTGTAATCAAGAAGCTGTTTTATTGATGTCTGATTGACGTTTATGGTCTTATGTATAAAACTGAATAAAGTTTATTTGATTTGATTTGATTAACAATGTGCGGAAAAAATATAAAACGACACTTGATAACTCAAATGGATTTTTCTGCAAAAATATAGTGCCTGAAAGCAGGTATC
Organism: Triturus cristatus; assembly: GCF_964204655.1. Lineage (NCBI taxonomy): Eukaryota > Metazoa > Chordata > Amphibia > Caudata > Salamandridae > Triturus > Triturus cristatus. Next base: position 59,896,180 of record NC_140591.1, on the reverse strand, counting down.
TAACAGCATTCTCAGCGCTAAGGTCGCAACGGCAATTTTGTCCACCCCCCCCCCCCCCCCCCAAGGGTATAAGAACAGACTGGGTTTTTTTTCGGCCAGGTTAACTGAGTTACTTCAAAATTTGGATGAAGAGATATTGTCCTATGTGGATGATATTTATCTAACGGATGATGATCTAGAGGACAATGGGAATACCATAATTTTGGGGTTTGCATCTGAGAACTACAAATTCAACTTAAAAAAAAAAAATCAAAAATTGCCCACCTCATTGTCCTGTTTTTAGGATATGAGCTTTCAAGTGAAGGAAAAGCCTGGCAGCCAATTTTTTGTAAAAATGTGCGCTGCTCCAACCTCAAAATCATTAAAATATTTACAATCAAACCTGAGATTCCTAGATTTTGGTAGAACATACATTTTAGATTACGCAGAAAGAGTAAAACCTTTCTACAATTTAATAAAACCTGATTTTTCATTAAAACAATGGACACAGGAACACACAGATACACTTCGTTCCTTACAAGCTTCCAAACACTTACAGACACGCTTAATCGTACGCAACCTAGTGATCCATATAGTTGCGGGTCAATCTGGATGCCCCTATTTAACATATAATGAAGGTGAAACTGTACCAATTGCATAAAATCACATTTGTACACTAATGCTGAGATGCGCTTTGCATCTACAGAAAAGATTCTAACAGCAGTATAGACTGCTGTAGTGAGATAAAGAGCACTGGCTCAGAGGAAACAAATAATAGTTGTGACTCCAGTTCCAGCCTTAGAGGCTGCAACAAAGGCGAGCATCCCTAAAGCTAAAGCCTTACATCCAAGAAGGATTAAATGGGCTAATTCTCTCACTGCAACAGATGTAGAATACAGGTACGACCCAAATTTAAAGGCACAAGCATTTCTGCAATACGAACAAGAATATCCTCTAACAAATTAAATAATGCCTCTAGACCAGTATGAATATATAATTCAAACTAACAGATCTGCTCAACTGGCCATAGGAAGTAAGCAACAATATAGTACAGCATGTGCAATCATTAAAGGTTTTCAAAAAAAGAGAGGGAGAGGTAGAGGGATATGCTAGGTCCACCCTCCTATTCCAATGGTTGACACAAAAGTATCCGCGATCACGGATGAAGAACCTAGCTGTAGAGGTAGATTATCATCAAACAATGGATGTAACCTGGAAAGGAAAGATGTCCTTTCTTGAGTCCCCTTACTCACCGGGGTTTCCTCATGGTGACATGCTTCATCATAGGGGCCATCTCAACCGTGCTGCGACTTGCGAGAATACGCAGGAGCACTTTATGTGTAGTGCAGTGGTGTATGTGGAGTGGAGTGATTTAAAAATATCTAGCTAGTGGGAGGAATTACTTTATTCTTGCCCCTAGTTGATATATTAAAAACGGGGTGGGTCTCTAGGTCAACCTGGTTTGCAATGAGTCAGGGGTCCTAGTAGAGTGCCAACATATTTCGAGCTTACCCCCAAGTTCTTCTTCAGGACAACACAGGGTCCAGCCCTGTGTGTACCACTCCAAGGTGCAGTAAAATGGTGATATTTACAAATGCCGGTTAATGAGCATGAATTGAAAAATATACATACGACATTTAATAATGTTTGGTAGGTATTTTTCAAAAGGCCGTATTATGCCTCATGGTTGAAATGAGGGAGCAAGAGAGTTCCACGTGAATTTTCAAAGGCTTCTCTCCTGGCTGGATACCTGCTGGGGTTCCCTCTAGACATCCGGTCATTGCAAACCAGGTTGACCTAGAGACCTCAATGGACCTAATCATACCACACTATGTGTCCAATACTGAGTAGTAGGCCATGTGGACTCCAAAGTAGTGGACACCCTCCTCTCGCTACAATTCAAGAAGTTCAAACGGAAAGACTCATCGCGTTCGAAGGGTCTCCAGCATGGAATGATGGACTGTGCAATAATGCTATGGAACTCGTTCCTCTCGAACCTGAAGTTCTAATTCAGAACCAAAATGAACAACACATTTCTATTCGACCAAATACAGATGTCCACATCAACATGCCTCAACAAGAGCATACTGCGATTTCCACAAATCCTGATGCAATACCAACAATTGATCAAACTGCTTCTGGATACTTCATAAACTTTGATATGTTTTCTTTGGATCCAAGTGAACCTGAAACGATGCCAGCCCAAAAGTCTCGCAAGCAGCAAGTTAAAGACTTTCTGTACTTTCTTAACAAGACCTACCTGGTGTCACCTTGGGTAGAACTATGGGTAATCACCGGGATACTTTTCTTTCTTTTCTGGGTAGGCTTAGTAATAGGTTTTAGCATGCTTCTTAATGGAAAATACCTTCGACAAAGCTCTTCAGCCCAAAAGGTGAACTTGATTTTCAAACCACATCAATCATCTCATCCAGAACAAAGAGACTTGTCGTCAGTGAACATTACAGCCGTTCCTATACCTGATGGTATAGTTTGGGACAAGGTTGATTTTGATATATTTGGCCCGACTGAGCTTTTAAAAATTCCTCATTTATTTAAAATATCATTAAGAGATATCATTACCTCAAGTACATTTTCCAATGAATGGGATTTTGAAACTGTAAATAACATGTTGTCTGATTTAGAAAAATCTGCTGCATTTTCTAATAGTGAAACATTGGAAAGCACATCAGATTTCGAAACAATGTATTGTTATCAACATTATGGTCATCATTTTTTGCATAAATCCTCTAATCCTAGAAATGTGTTCACATACAACCAGTGGGAACATTGTCCAACACCGCCGACAGACTTAAGACAAAATCCTAACTTTACTACTACTAAATGCCTTCTGTGAATGCCAAAAGTAGTAGGTTTAGGATTTTATCTTAAGTTAGTTCTGTGAATCAGGCCCCCAGAGTTTATGTTATCTAAACGCACAGATTCTCTATAGGTAATATAGGAACTACACGACAAAGCCGAGGGGTGCAGCAGCACGGGAGAGCTGGGCTCTGTTAGCTCCTGGGCTGGAGTGTGGAGAGGAGAGCTGTGCATGGTGCATATATTGTTGTCCAGTAGCCGGGAGCAAGTTACTGGAGAAGTCACTTTTTGGCTCGGCCCATTCAGACCACTGGTAAAGCCTTGTCCCACTCTGATGGGAGCCATCCACTTGTCCATCTTTCATCAATGGCCACCGCAGTGTTCCACGCCTGATTTGCATAAATAGATGCATGTGTCTATCAAGCCAGTTCCTCACGTGGTGGTGATTGTGCACTGACTGATTGCACCCGTCACTCTTTTTGCTTCCCAGCACTTACTCCAGGTCCCCACCTCTCTTTGTCTCATTGTCTCAGTCTTCCCTCTGCCTGGGGTAATACACACAGCACAATATCTCAAAAGTCCACAATCTGCCAGAGCTCTGGGTGTCAGCTGGGGTCACCACCTCACTCTAGTTCATTCCAGAAAGTGCTTCCAGTCCTGAGTTTTGTGTAATCTCCTAATGAATTTCTGGGTGCTAGAGCCTTGTTTTCCTTCAATTTAACTAAATAAACTAACACTTAATATAAATCATTTGTAGGTGAAAGGCTCAGGAGAAGGGATAGTGCCCGTAACTACCTGGAATGAGGTGGTCACCCTAGTCTCAATACATCTGACTGACGCCACAGAGGGTCCAGTGGTTCTAAAGAGTCAAACAGACTCGGCTGCACAGTTGCCTCTTTGTAGTACACAAGAGAGCCCTACAAAGAAGCAGGAATTACCTTTGCCTGGCAGCCAATGCCGGCTCAACATTCTGTCTACCTTTGCATTATTAAATAATTCTAGGCCACCAACTGTGTCCATGGCACTTGTCCTTTATGTCTTAATAAAAAGTGCCCAATAGATTGGGCATTAGGTAACTCCCAGGATAGTTATCATTGCCAGGACCAGACTGTTGACAGGCCCTTTGCCAGACAAAGAAAGCATTTGCTTTCTTGAACCTGGTCGGAGCGTTCAAAAACGTGAGCAGTGGCTCAACTTCCAAAAACTCAGCACTTCTTCAATGTGGCACATTGTGGTAACATGACATCTGTGTTCTCCTGGAATGGCACACACGATGGAGCACCTGGGTCAGTCAGTATCTATAGAATCCTCCACAGGTTCAGGAGTGTTCTCAGGAGGGTGTTGTGGGTGATGCATGTATGCCTAGCGCTAGCAAGTGGGATGGGGAAACGCCTGGCCACTCCCTAACCAATTTCGCAGGGGCGACCATACCCACATTTGCAGCATTTCCTGTGTTTTGAGATTTACTGCCAACAATCCCACAGTGTCTTTCTCTGCCCAAACCCAACATAACAGAACCCCTCTTTCCCTGTGCAGAGCTTCTGTGCTCCCCCTGGAGGTGTTGCCAGGGTAATGAGCAAACCTTCCACTGTGGTCACTCTAAACCAGTTCTGGCAGGAGCTCAGATCCCACTGGGCCTGGCACCTAACTAGCTAGGGATACAAAGGAAGGGCGCAGGCCCAGGTATTAGCTACACCTGCCTGTGACTGAGAAGGCCCTTTTCAAGGTAATTAGGTTCCTTGGCACAGCCTGCCAGAGAAACAGAACACCTCTCCACATCCAAAGCCTTTGTCCCAGCTCTGGGAGCAGGATCACACCTCATGAAAGGGGCTATTCAGATCCTAGGTGACAGTTGGAAGCTCATGCAAATGGGCTTCTAGCGGCTTTAGGCAGATAACAGGCAACTTCGTAAAATTACCTGTTCTAACATATGAATTACAAATCCAACTTTACCAATGAATTGAGTTTCTAATAACTTTTTTAAAAGTCTAAGAAAGAACTCTTTAGCTGTTTCTGAAGCAGAGTCAGCAAAATTAAATTTTATATTGTATCCCAAAGCTTTCCTATGGAACACCTTGCTTTGCTACATTGAAAATAGAAAACAATCAGATGCGAGGGTGCGCGGGGGTAGAAGCATGCGGAAAGATCAATCTCTCTGCTTCCATAAGTGTAGCATGTTTAATCAAAAGAGAGTAAACTTGGTAATTTACTGGTGTCTGAGAATACCATTTGTCAACCCGAAACCCTCAAGCAATATTTGACACCGGTGGCGTTGTAATCACCACTATGGTGTAGTATCAGGCGCCATCATCATTGGGTTTCTCAACTAGGTACTCGCTTTCCTAGGTGAGTACTGCCTCCTCTCGAGGGAATATATAGGGGTAAGATTAAAAGGTGAGGTGGTGATGTTGTTCGGACATATAAATTGTCCTTAGAATCACGCACATACTGACAACATGTTTTGGCCTTTATTGCCCATAAGGGTCCAGGCCTTCGTCAAGGACCGACTTCAGAGAGCGACAGATCTCTTGTTGAGATTCTGTTGACTCATAAGTATCTACTCACATGTCTTCAAATTTATCATTTTATCGTAAGAAATTGCAGCTTAGATTGCGCCTTTTTTCATTTTTCCCTATCCGCCTCATAGGTAGCGCATGAGGCGAGGGTGGTGTGACTATTTGTCTCTGACAGGCCCACGGTGTCCTAACCTAGATTTTCCTTATCCTGCCCGGAGAGTGTATAAATAGCCTATTAGGCCTTTTCACTGTAAGGACATGTTTACATTAAGCATGTACATTTCCTATTCTTACATACCGTGCACCCTGCTTAATGGGCAGTAAGGCCTACTTAGGGGCGACTTATTAATATTCAAAAAGAATTATTTTGACAAGCCAAATTTGCAGCTACAACCTGCACCACTGGGCTACACAAGGCAGACCTCCAGACATGTTTGTCCTGTCACTGCATTTGATGCCCCAATATGTGCTGCAGGCCACTAGTGACATTTAACTTATAGGCCCTGCATACACTTTAAGTACAATATACTAAGGACTTGTAGATAAGTTAAACGTGCCAATTAGGGGTTTGTCAATTTCATCACCTAGACAGGGGGAGTACAGGCCCCTCCCACTGGTTAGGAGGGGTAATGTGCACAGAGTTCTACAGCCAGCAAAAAGAGTCAAAACAACAATCTGGGGGCACACCACGCACAAAATGGTCTTCTCCAACAAGTGCTATAACACTATTAGAGCACACCCCACCCACTGACAGTAGAATGTTCTGAATTAAAAAGGGAGAAGCAGAAAGACAAACTTTGGAATGTTAAAGCCGAAGGCTTCGCCTGCAGGTATCAGTGCTGAGCCGCTTCGTTGTCTTCAATGGAGCTCCCGACATGACCATGTTCTAATGGAATAGAATGATGGATTCAATGGCAGGCGGAGCCCAGAGATAAACAGTAATTGATATATTTGCAGTGGACAGAACTACTCGGACTGGCGACAACATACCTCTCGTGCCCTGCAGCCAGGAGACCCAGGAACAGGTTTGCACCAAAGCCTCAGCAATCAGAGGTGACAGAAGGACCTGTGAACTCCAATGCAACCATACCTGACAATTAATAAACACATTTGCTATTTAAGAAATATGTTCCTTGGAAGATGAGGGACTAGACGGTGGTAAGCTCTCAGATCTGCACATTACCAAGCCAGTAGATGTCATCTAGGACAATGAGGAAGTCTGCTGGCTATTGCCCCTGCCACACTCAGAGCATGGGTAGCACCCTGACCTGCTTGCCAACACAAAGGAAATGTGTAAACTGTGCTCTAATGCCCCTATCTTGGTTCTTTACAGGTCTTCTTGAAAGTGTGGGGGGGGGCAGTGATGTTTCCCACTCTGTTACAGAAAAATGCAATTTTTGGAGACTGCAGAGCAGGATTATGGAAGCCTGTCCAACTTCAAGTAAATAAATGTATGTATTATTTAAGAAAACTGCTGTCAGAATTGTGCTGATTTACGCATTCACTGAAGTAACACTCCTTGGTTCATGCAAATCCATGCGGATGACTCTCAAACGAAGAGACAAGTAATATCAGTGCGCTGAGACCCCTCTCAGGCTGAAGCCCATGTCCAGGAGTCAGGACTGTGCAGCATGGCATCATCTAATTCTACAACTAACGAGTAGCAAAGGTCAGCATTCACTTGGTAAAGGAACACAAATATGTGATCCTATTTCAAATGTTGCTTGTTTAAGTAAGGTGAGTGGGGTAAGAATGTTGTGAAGATTTACATTTTTGAATGAATGTTTGTGTAATTCATTCTTCCCATCCTTGCTGAATTTCCACAATAAATGTGCTTTGTGACTGATATGACAGCATGAGAGCACCAAGGAGGGGGCGCAGAGAAGGCTGAGTCTCCTTCCTGGCACCTGATGAAAGGGGGACCCCTCCCACTAGACACAAGGCCATCCTGCACTTTACAGTACCTGAGAAGGGAGTCAAGTGTCTCCTTAAGAGAGTCCCAGCCAGGTGGAAAAAACAAAAAAGGCACCAACCCTCCTTGGCTTTCACGGAGCTTCAACAGAAAATGAAGATTAATGCAGGAGGGTTAAAAAGGCACCAAACTCCCTCCGACTGCAGAGACGATCAACCTGCGAGACCTGATATCCAGAGCAGAACTCAGTCGAAGTGTCATCTGCGAGAGCAAAAACCAGGGACAAAAATAGAAGCGAAGGCGCAAGGAACGCAACAAACAAGCCAGGGAACGAACGAGTTGTGAAACATTCTCCTCTCGTGATTGCTTCAGGAAAAGGAAAAAGCAGAAACAACTCTACACACTCAAGAAAAACATGGACAGAAATGCATCACAACATATTAACCACTTATAAATAACTCCTTATACTTAATTCAAGCAAGAAGTGACGTCACAGGAAAAGGCTGTAAGGCTCCAGTTCATCCAGGATCGAATGTAGGCTGTGATGCTCGGTTTCACCTCAGATAGAATTCTTTGGAAAGACCACTATATTAGAAAGGACATTGTATAAGGCCTGTCCACACCCCTATCTTGAAACTCATGACAACGGGTTGGCACTTGAAGAAGAAACCTGTTTGACATCCATGCCCAGTCCAGAACCGGCTGAAGTGTTGCCGCTGTCCTTCATGCCCGATGCTCCCCGCGGCTCACAGATCACCCCTCTATGTCACTGTGAATACAGACATGCCAAGGTGGTCTACGCAGCGTAGATGCTAGACCATGGCGTCCAGAAACCTACTCCTCCTTGACTGTGAGGAGGGCACCACCTTCAACTGAACGCTTGCGATCTCTGGTAGACTCGCGGCACAGATGTCGCATCACTTCTTAATTATGCATTCTCATCTAATCAACTACTTTAACCCTCTTCCCTCAGGTTGTCAGATTTACTGTGCTGGCGATTCCACTTTCTGTGTCAACAGAGCTCACGGCTGATGAAGCTTTTGATGCCAACAATGACAACCTGGGCACTGGAGTCAACTAACTAACCCTGAGATGGCACCACTAGAGCTGAGTTGGACCCAGACTATCTCCCAGCTGCCAGAAGGAAAGTAAAAGTACAGCAGATCTGAATATCTGGTCTAGATATGGTACCGGGGCTGAGACACCTTGAGATAGAGTGGCAAGAGTGAGTACTTCATCCAGCATGTGCACGTGTATATGGTATTTCTATAGTGCAAACCTCGCCAAGAGGCAGTGGAGCACCGTACGTGGCCACGGACAAGCATCAAGTCAATGAGTGATAGGAGAGGTAGCTGGTTGTGGACGGGTAATGCGTTGTGATGCAGTTTTCTTTAAGCAGGTGCGTCTTCAGTTCTTTTTTTTATGAATTGAAGCAGCGATGGGGCGGTCCTGATGGATACGGGGATGATGGTCCGGATCCTGGGTTCACAGATGCTGGGGCGGTCCTGATGGGTATGGGGATGATGTTCCGGATCCTGGGTTCACAGATGCTGGGGCGGTCCTGATGCATACGGGGATGATGTTCCAGATCCTGGATGCATAGTGGGAAAGGGCTGCCACCTTGTTTTCATTTTTACACTTTTTAGGACGTAATCTTGTTGTGTCCTGGCTGCGGGTGAAAACCAACGGAGAGCATGAATTTGTCTCCAAAATAAGCGTTAGTGCTGGTCGAGATGGCTTTACAATGATGCAGCTGGTTAGAAAGATGATGCGGGCCGGCGAGTGGAACCAATGGAAATCCAGCAGGACGGAGGTCAGGAGTTTATATATCTCCATGCCCTGGAAGAGGCATACTGCAGGGTGTAGGATGCCAGGTTTGCACTGTACCTTGTTTGTTGTTCTTGGCAAATTACTGATATTTTTATCTTGCTTGGGTAGAGTTTCATGTAGGGACTGGACATCCGGGTCAGAATGATGTGCAGGCAGGAGGCGAGAAAGTCTCCCCGAGGAGAGTCTTGATGAAGGATGAGGGTAGGACATCATCTTCATAAGAAGTGGCTTTGAAGAAGTTGAGTACTTCGGTGAGATCTGTGAGAGATATGGCCTTGCAGGATTCTACAGGAAGGGGTGGGTGCAAGAGATGAGGCAGGCTTGGTGCTCACGATGTGCGTTTGGATCTTTTGTATTTTTTCACTGAAGAAAAGGTTAACGCATCGCACTGTGTAGAGAAGAATTGGAGAGTCAGGCAGGGGGTTGATGCAGTGATGCAGAACAGAGCATAAATGATCCTAAATCACTTTTCGATTATACCTCCCAGTAGCACAACGGTTTCATAATACGCTTACCACTTTTGCGTCTCACATCATCCACATTTTTGGCAACGTCAAGTGGTTGAGGAAAACAGTCAGGATCAAGCAAACTGTCCTGTCTTGTGGGAACTCTAGGCTGTATGGAATGCCTTTCCGGTACCCTGGATTTTCCAACTTTAACTCATCCAGTCTCACTACCCTTTTCAGATTGAACCACTCATTCCCTCTGATGCGAACAGCACTGCCAGACACAGCTTCAGCCTGCACAGGGGCTCTGATTTTTGACAAACCCTTCCTCACATGAGTTGGTTCTTTAATACGAACCCACTCTCCTACTTTTACTTTAGATACCTGGTCTTTCACTCTGTGTTTGTCGTCATACCAGTTTTTCATTTTGTCTTGGGATACCTCAACTTTAGGTCATACAACTCTGTTGACACACTTCTCATGATCAGTTTTGGACTGGTACATGCGTAACGATGCTGGACACAATTTAGAAACCGAGACATGTCCTCTCATGACTTCAAATGGACTCACCCTAGTAGTGCTGTTGGGACAAAACCGATGTGACCAAAACATGCTCTCCACAGCTCCCTGCACATCCAATCCATTCTGAATAGACCACTGGACACAATCTATCAAAGTACGATTCATTTTCTCCACTAGGCCGCTGGCCTGTGGATGATAGAGAGCAATCCTCCTGTGTCTGATGGCATTCTTCTCCAAAACTTCCTTCATCCATCTGGACACAAACTGGACACCACTCTCCGATACAATTTGTTTGGGGCAACCCTCTCTTCAGAACACCCTTCTCATGAATTTGATAGCGCCATCAGTGTTGGGTTCTTCCATGAAGTCCACCTCCCACCATTTGCTTTAATAATCTACCATTACCATAGCGAAACTCAGCCTACGAGGTAGAACATTAAATGGTCCAATGAAATATAGACCACGGGCCATCCGGTATTTCAGTGGGTTGATAAGGCACAGATACAGTCTTCAAAGACTTATCACTGTTAGAACAGATGACACACCCCTTGACCAATTCAATTATATCTTGATCCATACTGTGCCACCAACATTGTGCCCTTATCTTTCTCTAAGTGATAGTTTGTACTAAACGCCCCTCATGGGTGCACAGCAGGAGCCCTGTACACTTCATACATATTCCAGTTGTACAGCACCCTCGGTGTGGAAAGGAAGCCTTGTGCACTTCACACATATTGTAGCCTGTATACTCCACTCGGCCATTGAATGACACAATCACCTGGGTGCACTGATGTGTGAAAGCTTCAAATTCCATCGCGGCATCTTGTACGACCCCCCACCCCTTCACCCCCAATCATTCTCCACTCCAAATGTAGGACTTTGGGGAGAGACACACTAATCCCTACTGGGCAATAGATGCTCCTCCCTTGTAAACTCCAGACCTGTTCTGGAGGTGTGGGTGGGGTTGTGTGGTCTGCACAGCGTGTGAGATGGCAGAGAGAATGTGATCTCTTAAGCAAGTTAGAGAGGTCTCAGGAAAAGGCAGGAGGTGAATAATTTTTTTATCTTCACTCCCCTAAAAAAAAACAGGCAAAAACAACATCTGATTTCAAGCCTGCATCCAAAACCTGTTCCAAAGCCAGTGTTGTGTGCAAGGGCACCTTGAGTTGGGGAAGGCAAGTCAAAAAAAAATACCCCAAAGCACTGAATGAAGCCCCATGTGACACCTCCTAGAGTCCATCTGCAGACATGAGCCAGCACAACCCTCCTGTGCCAGGGGCGTAGCTTCAGGGGTGGTGTTTGGGGTGTTACACCCCCTAATAAATATGCTCTCTGGTAAATAGTTGGGGTACAGGTGCTGTAAGTTGGGTATGGTGAGGTGGTTGTCAGATTTCACCTGGGACTTTTACATATATACAGACAAAACACACACAAAAAACATACACTCTCTCTCTCTTCTTTCTGTTTTGAAGTTCTTAAAACTGTTGGTTATTTTACAACATATTGTCTTTTAAGCAACCCTAACAGTCTGCACTGCTATCACTTCCCACTGCCCCTTAAGGCTCCGCCTGATCTGGTTCTCAAATAATGTATTTTACCATGATATGCCACCGTCATTGTTGGGAAATTTGAAGCCCCCCCTCCTCAAGCTTACTGACCAGGCCACGCCCCTGTTGCGTCCACCTCTCACAGCCTCAGTCACAGATAAACATCTGACTTGACAAGAGGTTCGACGATAACATATCTCGATATTGTGGTATGCGACCCCCAAGAATGGACTGGACACAGCAGGTCTCAAGGTTTAAGACGAACCAGAGAGATGGGAGCCGCGGTCTGTGACAGTCACTGCTGTGTGCAAAGCATCATGAAAAATAATGGGGCCCCCCTGCAGAATGTAAGGCGGGGCCTCGGTCTCCAATATCTCACAGCCACTCAATGGCCCTGGGTTGAATCCTCCTCAGAGGCTAAGAGCCCCCTGAAGGTTTGGGGCCCCCCTGCAGAATGTGACAGGACACGAGAGACTCCCTGCCTTACACTGCTCACAGGACACGAGAGACTCCCTGCCTTACACTGCTCACAGGACACGAGAGACTCCCTGCCTTACACTGCTCACAGGACACGAGAGACGCCCTGCCTTACACTGCTCACAGGACACGCGAGACTCCCTGCCTTACACTGCTCACAGGACACAGAGACTCCCTGCCTTACACTGCTCACAGGACACGAGAGACTCCTTGCCTTACACTGCTCACAGGACACAAGAGACTCCTTGCCTTACACTGCTCACAGGACACGAGAGACTCCCTGCCTTACACTGCAGATGAAGCATTAACCATCCCGGGACGGTTCTCTTTTCACAGAAAGTAGGGGAACTGTTTTCCTTAAATTAAAAAAGTTTGGGGAAGTTATGCCTCTCATATCCCACCCACTTCAACCACTGATTCTGTGGCCTTTTGTTGAACCATACGATCATACGCCAAACCCAATGGAAAAATAGCCATCCGGTCCTGGAAAAACATAAACCCTTCTAATCTTGAGACAACCTTGACAGAGTCAGCCCCTTATCTTTCCTCTGATATAGAGGTAGCAACAGCAACATATGAGGACTGGATCAAGGCAGCCTGCCACAAACTGGCTCCGGTCAAATGGTGTTCCCCCAGACGATTGATTCCCTCTGCCCCCTGGTTCTCTCACAAACTGCAAGAACTTAAATCAAAATGCAAGAAGTTGGAGCGCCTATGGAGAAAGGGGTACAATTAATCGACAGGGGGCTCAACCAAACTAGCCTCACAGCTTACAAAAAAACTCTGCAGGAGGAAAAAAAGGCCTATTTTTCTGAAAAAATCACCGGTGCTAAATCTTCAGCAAAAGAACAGTTTAAAACGGTTACCTTGCTTATGACTCCCCCCAAGCCTATTGGGCACGGCATCGCTGAGTTTTGTAATACTCTTGCCACTTTTTTTCTAAACAAAGTGGATACCATCTTTTCCTCCTTTAACAATCATTCGAGACCAGCCAGCGTTACAAACCCTGTGACCACAACAACTCTCCCTGTCCCCACATTTAATACTTTTATCCCTCTGACCAACATGGAGGTCTCTAACTTGCTCATGAGTTGTAGATCTGGTTCCCCTAGGGACCCCTGTCCGGCCACTATAGTGAAGATGTCTCCGGTAATTATTACCAACTCCCTGACCCCTTTACTCAATCAGATACTGGATACTGGGCATTATCCGGTATCCTGGGAAAATTGCCTCCATTTTACCTCTCCTAAAAAAAAGAAAACGTAGAGCCTAGTGATCCTAATAACTATCGGCCTATCTCCCGCCTCCCCTTACCAGCCAAGATCTTGGAGAAGGCCATGAACAAGCAGCTAAGCATGTTCCTGGAAAATAACATACTGGCTCACTCCCAATATGGTTTCCGGGCAGGGCACAGCACGGAGTCAGCTCTGATAAAAGCCACGGAAGAGATACGTGAGGCTGTCGACCAGGGTGGGTCAGCCATTCTTATCATGCTAGACTTGTCAGTGGCCTTCGATACTGTTAACCACGAGTTACTGTTGGATCGCTTGCTGGAGGTCGGAGTACAAGGATCTGTCTGGGACCTATTGAAATCATTTCGGACAGACAGAACACAAACGGTGGACCTGGATGGGGAAAGATCTAACCCATTTTCCCTTCCCTGTGGAGTTCCGCAGGGATCCTCGCTGAGCCCCACACTCTTTAACATTTATGTTAAACCTCTGGCTGCCCTTATACGCTCCTTTGGCCTGCTTATTACCTCTTATGCGGATGACACCCAGGTCGTGTTATCTCTGCAGAGAGGGATTGGCCACCAGTTGCCAGGATTGCATGGCCGCAATTACAGGCTGGATGACAGCCAATTGTCTAAAATTGAACTCTGGCAAGACTGAGGTGATAATCTTTGGGAACATTCCTAACCTCTGGACCCCGGCTTGGTGGCCTAGTAAGATGGGGCTCCTGCCAGAACCCGCACGCACAGTAAAAAACCTGGGTGTGATGGTGGATAACACCCTTTCTTTCGGGGACCAGGTCAGCAGAGTGGTATCAACATGCTTCTTCATCCTTAGGACATTGAAAAAAATCAAACCACTCCTGGAGAAGGAAAGTTTTAGATCGGTAGTCTCTGCATTAATTTTATCCCGTTTGGATTACTGCAACAGTCTTTATTTGACGATCAACAATAAACATCATAACAGACTCCAGATGGTTCAAAACGCGGCAGCTAGGCTGCTTACGGGCACTCCTAGGTCGGTATCAATTAGGAAAGGCATTGCTGACCTTCATTGGCTCCCAATTATAAAACGAGCCCAATTTAAGGCTCTTTGCACGGTTTTCAAAGCCCTCCACGGAACAGGACCTAAAGATCCAAGAGAACGTATCCAATGGTAGGTCCCAGGGTAAACGAGGCCAGCTGGGGTGGAAAGAGCATCGTGCTCAGAGCCACCACCGCCTGGAACGAGCTTCCGTTTCATTTAAGATCTGCTTCGGAACTCTTAACTTTCAGAAAAAACTTAAAGTCATGGCAGTTCTCAGTCTAACATCCGGGAAACTCTTGGGGGGCGGACTCTCTTTCAGGTAAAAAGTGTGCAGCGCCAGGACACCCACGGGTAACAGTGCGATTTATAAGTTTATATAACATAACATAACATAACGGCCCTCCTCAAAGACTAAGGGGCCCCTGAAGGCTTGCCCCCCTCGTCTGTGCCACAGGTAATGGGCAGGAGCAGCATTTTCCTGGTGCGGTGGCGAGGTGGGAGCCACGGCTGGACCGGGAGATGGTTTCACCGTTGGTGAGAGCGGGTTTTATTTCTGAAGACCGGCCAGCCACGTTCCTGCCTGCAGGATCCTGTCTACAGGAGACAGGAACCACCCAAATGCAAAAACATATGGTTTTAAAGAACGCTTTAAACCAATTTGTATTTCAATATTTATTAAGCACTGAAAGCAGGAACACGGCCAGCCAGTCTCCAGCAACAAAACCGGCCCACAGCCTACCAGCCCGCCGGTAAAATGCCTGCTGTCCATTAATGCCAGTCCAGCCCTGAGCACCATCAGCGTGAGAAGGAAGCCCTGTGCACTTTATACATATTCTAGTTTTACAGCACCCTCGGCGTGAGAAGGAAGCCCTGTATACTCTTCATACGTATTCTGATTGTACAGCGCCCTCGGCGTGAGAAGGAAGCCCTGTGCACTTCATACGTATTCTGATTGTACAGCGCCCTCAGCGTGAAAAAGAAGCCCTGTCCACTTCTTACGTATTCTGATTGTGCAGCACCCTCGGCGTGAGAAGGAAGCCCTGTACTCTTCGTACATATTCTAATTGTACAACACCGTCTGCGTGAAAAGGAATCCCTGTGCACTTCGTACATATTCTAGTTGCACAACACTCTCAGTGTGAAAGGAAGCCCTGGACTATTTGTACATATTCTAGTTGTACAGCACCCTTGGCGTGAAAAGGAAGCCCTGTGCACTTCATACGTATTCCAGTTGTACAGCACCCACAACGTGAAAAGGAAGCCCTGTGCACTTCATACCTATTCTAGTTGTACAGCACCCTTGGTGTGAATCGAATGCCCTGTACTCTTCGTACATTTTCTAGTTGTACAGGACCCTTGGTGTGAAATGGAAGCCCTGCACACAACACACCTCCTACAGATTCTAGTTTTGCAGCACCCTCAGTGTGAAAAATAAGCCCTGTGCACTTCATACTTATTCTAGTTGTACAGCACTCTTGGTGTGAAACGGAAGCCCTGTACTCTTCGTACATATTCTAGTTGTACAACACCCTCAGTGTGAAAAGGAAGCCCTGCACTATTTGTACGTATTCTAGTTTTACAGCACCCTTGGCGTGAAAAGGAAGCCCTGTGCACTTCATATGTATTCCAGTTGTATAGCACCTCAGCGTAAAAAGAAGCCCTGTGCACTTCATACTTAGTCTAGTTGTACAGCACCCTTGGTGTGAAACAGAACCCCTGTACTCTACGTACATATTCTAGTTGTACAACACCCTCAATGTGAAAAGGAAGCCCTGCACTATTTGTATATATTCTAGTTGTACAGCACCCTTGGCGTGGAAAGGAAGTCCTGTGCACTTCATAAGTTTCCAGTTGTACAGCTCCCTTAGCGTGAAAAGGAAGAACTGTGCACTTCATTCTTATTCTAGTTGCACAGCACTCTTGGTGTGAAACGGAAGCCCTGTACTCTTCGTACATATTCTAGTTGTACAACACTCTCAGTGTGAACAGGAAGCCCTGCACTATTTGTATATATTCTAGTTGTACAGCACCCTTGGAGTGGAAAGGAAGCCCTGTGCACTTCATTCTTATTCTATTTGTACAGCACTCTTGGTGTGAAATGGAAGCCCTGTACTCTTCATACATATTCTAGTTGCACAACACTCTCAGTGTGAAAAGGAAGCCCTGCACTATTTGTATATATTCTAGTTGTACAGCACCCTTGGCGTGAAAAGGAAGCCCTGTGCACTTCATACGTATTCCAGTTGTACAGCACCCTCAACGTGAAAAGGAAGTCCTGTGCACTTCATACTTATTCTAGTTGTACAGCACTCTTGGTGCGAAACGGAAGCCCTATACTCTTCGTACATATTCTAGTTGTACAACACTCTCTGTGTGAAAAGGAAGCCCTGCACTGTTTGTACGTATTCTAGTTGTACAGCACCCTTGGCGTGGAAAGGAAGTCCTGTGCACTTCATAAGTTTCCAGTTGTACAGCTCCCTTAGTGTGAAAAGGAAGAACTGTGCACTTCATTCTTATTCTAGTTGCACAGCACTCTTGGTGTGAAACGGAAGCCCTGTACTCTTCGTACATATTCTAGTTGTACAACACTCTCAGTGTGAACAGGAAGCCCTGCACTATTTGTATATATTCTAGTTGTACAGCACCCTTGGAGTGGAAAGGAAGCCCTGTGCACTTCATTCTTATTCTATTTGTACAGCACTCTTGGTGTGAAATGGAAGCCCTGTACTCTTCATACATATTCTAGTTGCACAACACTCTCAGTGTGAAAAGGAAGCCCTGCACTATTTGTATATATTCTAGTTGTACAGCACCCTTGGCGTGGAAAGGAAGCCCTGTGCACTTCATACGTATTCCAGTTGTACAGCACCCTCAACGTGAAAAGGAAGTCCTGTGCACTTCATACTTATTCTAGTTGTACAGCACTCTTGGTGTGAAACGGAAGCCCTATACTCTTCGTACATATACTAGTTGTACAACACTCTCTGTGTGAAAAGGAAGCCCTGCACTATTTTTACGTATTCTAGTTGTACAGCACCCTTGGCGTGAAAAGGAAGCCCTGTGCACTTCATACGTATTCCAGTTGTACAGCACCCTCAACGTGAAAAGGAAGCCCTGTGCACTTCATACGTATTCCAGTTGTACAGCACCCTCAACGTGAAAAGGAAGTCCTCTGCACTTCATACTTATTCTAGTTGCACAGCACCCTTGGTGTGAAACGAAAGCCCTGTACTCTTCGTACATATCCTAGTTGTACAACACCCTCAGTGTGAAAAGGAAGCCCTGCACTATTTGTACGTATTCTAGTTGTACAGCACCCTTGGCGTGAAAAGGAAGCCCTGTGCACTTCATACGTATTCCAGTTGTACAGCACCCTCAACGTGAAAAGGAAGCCCCTTGCACTATTTGTACGTATTCTAGTTGTACAGCACCCTTGGTGTGAAAAGGAGCAGCCTGCACTCTTCGTACATATTGTATCTGTAAAGCACCCACTGCATGAAAAGGAAGCATTGTACTCTGCATGTGTATTCCAGTTGTGCAGCCCCCTCGGCGTGAAAAGAAAGCCCCGCACAGAGCACACCTCATACATCTTCTAGTTGTCCAACACCCTCGGTATGAAAAGGAAGATCTGTGCACTTCATACATGTTCTAGTTGTACAGCACGCTTGGTGTGAAATGGAAGCCCTGTACTCTTTGCACATATTATTGTTGTACAGCATGCTTGGCATGAATATGAAGCCCTAAATAGATCCAGTATTGGCTGATGCCCAGGCTGACTGGCAGGCAAAGGGGAGGGTGGGACAAACAACGACAATAAAACAACAAAAAACAAATAATAAATAACTTACCTGCCGCATTGCCACATTGCGCTCTTCTGCTCCTCACCAGCCCAGGCTTCCAGAATCCCCTGCGGCCTATCCTGACACTGTTCTCATGCTGCATGAGAGCAGCGTTAGGATTGGCTGGAGCACCCTCGATTTGCGCTCCCAGAGAGACTGGCAGCCTGTGCTTACTGTCTCCAACAAGGCAATGCAGCTCGGGTTGGAGACATTTTCAGTGCGCATGTCGGTTTGGTCATCGTGAGACGGCAAGACAAACCCACATGCACACTGACAGCAGTTACCACAACTCCCCCTCCGTGACTGCCCCCACTCGCCCGGTAGAGAATAAAATAAGAAACCTGGTTTATTATCATCTTATTTTTCAAATTTTGCAGCTGCTGGTGGGGGGCCGAGGCTCCTCCGCCAAAGCGGAGGAGACGCCCCTGCATAGATCACACCTCATACATATTCTAGTTGCACAGCAACCTCGGTGTGAAAAGAAGCCTGGCACACTCGAGACACCCTGCAGTTTTTCTTATGAGTTGGGCATCTCTCCTCCTTCAGATGGGAGCCAGCACTCCTTACTGGCATCACATGTAGGCAGTCGTGGCTGCTCCCGCGAATCAGCAGTGTGGCGGGGAGGGAGCGAAGGAGGGGAAGGGGGAGAAAATTAAAAAACAAACGTATTTGCTGGCCGGCCTGCTGGCCAGCCAGCCAGACAGCAAGCCGCACCCTCTCTTCCGTACTCTTCCTGGTTTCTGTTGGAACAGGAAGCAGGATAGGCTCCCCTAAGCCAATCACAATGCTGCAATGCAGTGTTGTGATGGGTCTGAGTGACGTGGTTCGGCGCTCAGATGGGGAATGGAATCCTGGGCATGTTCTTCACCCAGGCTGGAATGCAGCCTGGGTGGAGAACATGCAAAGTTCACATGAATGTTTGGCTGATCCCAGAGGGGCACTTAGGAGGGTTCCACCACTCCTTCCCCCGTGCAGCCTGGCCCTGCCCCACCAAATTGCCCCAGCACAGAAAAATGAAATGATAATATCTCGTTATTATTATTATTTTATTTTTCCCTTTTTGTCCTGCTGAAAGGCAGTTGGGTGACGCTCCTCCGTCTTAGCGGAGGAGCCGACCCTGCATGTAGGCATTGTATTTACCAGGCCTCTACTCTACAGACAAGTGAAATATAGCTCCTTCATTATCTGCTGATAAATCACATCAGACAAGGGGAGTTTTTTTTAGAGGTAATTGGACATTATGCTTTCATCATCCATCACACTGCCTCCCAAACAGTTGTAGCCTCTTCATTATTCTTCAGTAATTTGCAAATGAAGAGCTTAAAAGCACCACATTAAACACTTCCAACCATTACTTGTTCTTTGAGTATGACGAACTCTCAGGAGGATTCCTTTCTCACAGTGGAACGCGCTCGTCTCCGAATAGCTCACTTGTACAAGGCCATAGGGATAGCAGACATGTGTCATACACATGAACTGTCATGTAACATGCTGTTTTATGCAAAAACCAAAGGAAGTGATGGACGGAGTGTTGAACATTGCAAGCACTCACCCCCAGTCAACTGATCTGGGTTTAATCCATCACCGTTCTTTAGCCCACTCTGCCACCCCAGTTCAGACATGGCCATATGCAAATCAGTCTGACCCTGTGCCTCATGGGAACAGTCCAGCCCGAACTGCCAAGCCATGTCTTCCCTGGACCGGAAACAAGCTTCCTAGGACCGGTTTCTGGCATTGGATCAAACCCAGATCTGTTGACTGGGTGTGAGTGTTTGATTGGTTCTGATGCTCCGTCCATCACCACCCCCTTTTGTACCGCTTTGTTCGCCATAAGTTGGCAGGGTATGCTCAGACGTGAGTCCCTTGCTCACTTTGCCACTGGATTCAAGCAAGCCTGGCTGAAGACGGCTGAAATGCCAGAAACTGGTCCTAGGAAGCTTGTTTCCGGTCCAGGGAAGGCATGGCTTGGCAGTTCGGGCTGGACTGTTCCCATGAGGCACAGGGTCAGACTGATTTGCATATGGCCATGTCTGAACTGGGGTGGCAGAGTGGGCTAAAGAACGGTGATGGATCAAACCCAGATCTGTTGACTGGGTGTGAGTGTTTGATTGGTTCTGATGCTCCGTCCATCACCACCCCCTTTTGTACCGACGTGCTGTTTTATGATAAGTGTATCTACTTAGAACCTACTTTGGGGTAGGAACGAGAGTCCTACGCATCTTAAAATCCCAGTAGTTACATATTTTTACACGCGAAGCATGGTATGAAAATCTTTACAATCTTTGCAAAATACTATACACCTTTGTGAAATCTGTAACAACAAAACATTCCAACTTCACGAAAACATTGCAGCTTCACACACTCCTACTATAAATGGCATAGAAGTGGAAGACAGACCACAGATAAACCATCAAAACCTGTAAGTGGGAAGCTACAGTCCGGCTGTCCTGAAGTGACTCCATTCCAAGATGGCCGTCAAACACAGACTCCTCACCAATACGGTCACCAAGGTTGAAAACCAGTCTAGTGTGTTCCTTTCTTAGACCAGCTCCTTCTTGTCACGTGGTTCCAGTTCAAACAGTATTTAAAGAATCTTTGATCAGACTTCCGGTGCCTGGCAACTCCTCAAGCTCCTCCCTCATGTTGGATAAAAGAAATTCTAGCTGACGTGTCGGAGGCGAGGTTTATGCTTCTCTTTCTTTACTGAAGCCAAATCAGCAGCAAATAAACCTTAAACTACATAACCCATGATGCCTAGTATGATATTACTGCACCAATCACAGAGTCCCCCCACAGGGTATACAATGCCACAACTTCAAAGTCCGTCTTCTTTCTTTGTGAACAGTTCATAACCATAACAACAACTCCATAACTTCTGTTCTTCGTAACCATTTCTCGTCACCAGAACTTCCAACAGTGAAAAACTTCCTGACTATACTTCATCCAACATCTTGTTCTATAGAATCCTTCAGGTCGTCTTGTTCTCCGAACCTGGAAAGAAATACAAGCCATAACATCCTGTGTCTAAACAGAGATTTCCAACAAAGGTGGGTATCATACTGTACAATATCAATTAACAACATTGATTATTAAAATTCAATATATGAACTCTCTCTGGGTGGGATAATCCTCCCCTCTGTGTCCTTAATAGAATCGAACATTCTTGACGTGTCAGCTAGAAAATGTTTTATTCTATGTCAGTACACGGTAGCTTCTGATTATGCTAGTTTAAAGTTGTGCAATTACCTGAGATGCTACATCAACAATTAGTTTATGATAAAATCTTTTAAATGTTGAATCAGAAAACCAATCCGCTACAGTCATGATGTCCTCCAAACGAGAACCTGTGAAAAGGCCTTTAGAAGCCATAGCTACCCTGACAGAGTGCGCTCCAAATTCAGAAGTATCAACACCAGCTAGACTTAACAACCAAGTGACCCACCTGGCTAAAGTCACTGAAGAGACTGGGCAAAAGGGTTTCTGCAATGAGATTAACAATTGTTCTGCTACATCGTTCCTAAATTCACGAGTACAATTCTCAGAACACTTCAAGCATTGAACAGCGCATAACTTGCTGTGGTGTGGAAAAGCAGGATATGTCACACATCTAGAATTAGTCTCTGTCCTTTTTGAGGTTGTGAATGAGACTCCTGAAGGAGTAAATACTCTATCAGCCAAATCCAATGCTCGGACATCCTAGACTCGCCTACAGGAGATTAGACATAATATTAGAGTGCGTTTTGCCGAAAACTGCTTGCGGGAAAGACTCTCATTCGCTGGCCAATTCTTCAGAAAGCGTAGAACCACATCCACGTCCCACAAAGTGGAATATCTGGGTGTAGGAGGTTACACCAATCTAATACCTCTCACTACTTTGCATATTAAGAGATGTTTCCTCACTGGTTTCTCATCCACATGTGGATGACCAGCCGAGATCGTGGAACGAATGTTATTCACCGCCCGGTAAGCCATGCCATTATTAGCCATTTCAGATAAGAAGTTAACAATCATATGTATTCTGAATCCCGTGGGATCCCCCTGTCGTTCAGAACACCAATTAACCCATTTACTCCAAGCTGACTCGTATCGCTTGAGCGTAGAGGGAGCCCAAGACTGTGACAGGAAAAAGATTGCCTCCTGCAAAACTCCTGTCACTTGCCAGTGTCTCCTGAAAGTCTCCATGCCATGAGGGATAATTGACCTTGACCACCAAATGGATGAGGCTGACCCATCGGGTCCAGAAGTATCTCTTGGAACGAAATCAGAAGTACTGGAAGAGCACACGTCAAAGACAGCGCAACCAGAAACCAGGCTTGTGCTTTACAGCAAGGGGAAATCGGTATTAATTCCGCAGTCTGTCTGCGGACCTGTGTCAACACTCTCTGGATCATGACGAACGGGGAAATGCATGGTGCGTGCCCGTCATCCATGATTGAAGGAATGCATCTGAGTTGAGCGCCTGAGGGTCCGGCCGCCGACTGTAAAACAGGGGAAGCTGAGTGTTCAGCCTGGATGCAAAGAGATCTATCGTGCATGGACTTCTCTTCTTGTTCAATTGCTGGAACACTTTGAGATGCAGTCTCCAATCGCTGGAGTCCCATAGGAATTGCGAGTTCCAGTTTGCCACCACATTGGAGCTTCCCGGAATATACTCCGCTGTCACTGATATGTGGTGTTGCAGGCAGTAATGCCAGAAGTCTTTGGCTGTTTCCACCAATAGTTGAGACCTTGTTGTACCCAGACGATTGATGTATCTCACTGCTGAAACATTGTCCATCTGCAGGAAGATACAGCAACTAGTCTTCTGAAGAGAAAGGGTCTGGATAGCAAAGGACCCTGCCAATAGCTCCAGACAATTTATGTGTAACTTCAGTTCCTCCAGGGAGCATCTGCCCCCCATTTCTACTGAAACGCACCGAGCTCCCCAGCCCCATCGACTGGCATCAGACTCTATCACCAGCTCTGGGACTGACACGAAAATGGCTTTGCCATTCCACGCGTCCACGTGTTTCAACCACCAGGAAATTTCTGTCCTGGCTTTCATGGAAAGTAGAATCTGTTCCGCATAACTCAGACCCTTGAGCAAATGCATGATCTTGAGCCTTTGGAGAGCCCGGTAGTGGAGAGGGCCGGGAAAGATCGCCTGACTAGATGAAGCTAGCAGACCTACCAATCGTGCCAGAATCCTCAAGGATATAGTCGGAAAGGCAAGCACTCTCCTCAACTCTTTCTTGATCGAAATTCTCTTTTTCAGTGGGAGTAACAATTGTGTCACCACCAAATCTACCTGAAACCCCAGAAACTCCATTGATTGGGCAGGGGTCAGTATGGACTTGCCCGAATTGATGACAAATCCCAGGTCCTGCAAGAGGTGGGTCATCCAAGTCAAATGCAGTAAGACTGTTTCCACTCTCTGAGACATAATGAGGACGTCGTCCAGATGAATGTTGTCTCACCCCTGTCTCACTCAGATACTGCACCACTGGTTTGAGGAGTTTGGTGAAACACCATGGGCGGACGAAAGCCCGAAGGGCATGGCGGAAAATTCAAACCATCGGAGGCCCTACTGGAATTGTAGAAATCTCCGATGTGGAGGGAATATCGTCACTGTTAAATAAGCGTCCTTTAGATCGAGACGTACCATCCAATCCTTTTCTAACAACAGATCTCTCAATAGGTGTATGCCCTCCATTTTAAAAAGGCGATACACCACCCAGGAATTGAATTCTTTGAGGTTCAAAACAAGTAGAACTCCCTGATCTTTCTTTGATACCAGAAATATTGTAATGACGAAACTGTGAGGATGGGGTACAGTCTCTAAAATTGCCCCTTTTCTCATCAGTGACCTCACTTCGTCTTCTATGAAAGACCTCTCTACTAGGGAAAAATATAGAGGTTTGGGTCTGCAATTCTGCTGTGGGGAGGAATAAAACTCTATCTGAAAGCCTTGTACTGTCTGAAGTACCCAAGGGTCTTGCGTTAACCTCTCCCACATGTGAAGGAACAACCCAATTTGGCCTCCCACCAACACCTCCCCAGCCTGAATAAGGTTTACCTGTATTGGCAGAGTCGCCTGGGTTGTTTTGTCCTCTGTAACTGCCTCGGTTCTGTTTGCCTCTGCCACTCCTGTTACGGGTGGGGTGAAAAGTTGAGTGGGTGGCTCCGTCATGACCTCCATTCTCAAAACCTCTGGAGGCCTGGTTGTATCCATGGCCGGTCGCTCGACCCCTGAAGCATCCAGCCCTGGTAAAAAGACCACTGTGGAACACTTTCTTAATCAAAGATTGGGCCTTGTCTAGGGCTGAAAAGGTGGCTATGTACTTTCCGAACTCCCTGACAAACTTGTCACCAAACAACAGTCTGTTAGCAGTGTGCCTGCCCCCGTAGTGGCCATATCTGCCAGTTGCGGGTCAATTCTCATTAGAAAGGATCTTCTGCGCTCTGTAGATAATGCGCAATTTGCGTTTCCCAAGAAGCATTAGGCTCTCTGTGCTCACTCTAAGATTTCAGTCAGATCAAGGGGTGAATTTGAATCTTTCGCTCTGACTGCTAAATTGAGGGTTTTAGTAAGGGGTCCCAAAACATCCAGTAACTTGTCCTGGCATCCCCTCCATGCCCTGTCCAATAACTTCTTGGGATCTTTAGCAAATTTCTTCAGGAAGGTTGCCATGTTGGGGTCCAGATCTGGGCAGTCTGTTACCTTACCTAAAAGGGAGGGTCTAGGGCATTCAGATTTAAGAGTAGTGCGCACTTCACGCTCAAGACCCTGCCTGACATTATCTTGGACATAATGCGCCACCTCTATGCAAGGCACCCATTCCGTCGACCTCGGGCGGATAATATTCTTTGGGTCAAATAATGGGTTTTTATTTGGGGCCTTGGAACTCACTTGGTGAGTTTTACGTTTGCGTTTTGCTGCTTGGCGGGGTAACTCGGTGTCTTTGTCAGTGTCTTACGTGTCTGGCGCGGAAGGAGAGTACTCCTCCGCTTACCCCGGGTTTGAGAGGGAAGAATTTCCTGATGGCCCAGAAGGAAAAGAACTGCCATACCCATGTGCCTTAAGGACGGATGATGCCACCTGGGATAATACCTCTGCTGAGGAATGAAATGAGGGTTCACCCAGGGAGGCACTCAGCGCTCGTCTCCCGTAGTTTTTTAGGGGTTTTGTGAAGGGTTGTAGTGCCTTAATCAAAGCCCTGTTCACTGAACCCTGCACATGGCAATCCAGGGCTTCTACTAACTGCTCCTCCATTTGGTGCTCATAAGTCACCTCCTCAAACTCAGCGTAATCATTATAATCAGCCCATTAATCAACCTCCTCGGAGTAGTACGCCATCTTTTTAAAGGAGGTGTGGAGGAGGTCAAGGGGAGAGCAACCCAGGGGTGAAGTGACTTTATTAGAAATGTTGACTCTCACTGACTTACAACTGCAAGTTTTTTAGGTTTAATCCAACAGGAAGAGTTGTTTAAAATTAAATTTTTGCCTAAATTAATTTAGTCACCTATATGTCAAAGTGAAGGGAGCCATCCCAATCCGCTCTCCTAAGGCAGAGCCTTTCACCGTTTATGCGCCCCGTCGGGCGTTCCAGGGACCGAGGATCGAGGCAGAATCACCAGCGCTGATGCGAGGAGCCGATCACAAGATAATAGCTCCGATCTGGCTGCTCGCGCATGGGCGAGGTTCCTAGCTACAAAAAGAGGACTGCCTCCTTGAGCGTGCGAAACGCCCGTCTGTCCCACTTCCGCTCCACCAAATGCCGTCAATAACATCAATCAAACATCGCTAATCACTCCCTGCAATGCTTGATTCTTACTAATAATATTCAAAACATATCGCCATAGCAATCACATAACCAATGAATAAAGAATCGCACGTACTTAACTCGCTGCTGCAGCAGCAAGGAAAGAGGACGGACTTTGATGCTATGGCATTATATACCTGTGATTGGTGCAGTAATTTCATACTAGGCATCTGTCGTACGTGAGGTTAACGTACTTGGTGGTCAGAAGGAAGCAGTCCTTCCTCTGTGTTTGTCTCACCTCCTGACGTCGTGGCCAATCGGATGTCGTGGTCGGCCGTGACATCAGGGGGCGTGGAGAAGAGCGGGCAAGAGCGCGATCGAGGGTAACGGGCGGTTGTATTCCCGCTTGCTCCTCGTGGGCCTTATCATTTGTACTCGCAAATAAAGTTATTTTCCTCCCAGCATTTACGCCTCGACCCCTCATTCTTGCCACTACAAATGGCGACGAGGGTTAAACTTTGCGGTACGGCCCACGAGTGAGTCCTGCTTTTCCTACGCCTCGGGCGCTCCCCTGTTGCTGCCGTGCAGCGTGCTGATGGGTTTCCCCCTGTGATCCTGCGGAGGCTCCCGCTGAAGTCGTCTCCTACCTGCTGATGCCTGCCTGGTGCTGCCTGTCTACCGGCGAATTCCGACATCGCCGTCTGCTGCCGACAGTGTTCCCTGGAGTACCTCGACCTGCCTGCCCACGTGCGCGCCTCGCGGTGAGCGGCTGCGGGGATGCTGCGGTTCTCTGATCTTCGGTGGCCATCCGGCTGCCACGTGGTGCCCAGGCGGTGTGCTGCGAGGTCCGATCAATCTGCCCTGGTGGGCGTAGTGCCTGTACCTGCCTTGGCTTCGGGTGGTGTGCCCAGTTCTTCGAGCTGCTGGTGGTGCCTGTTCTCCGGTGATGGCGCAGCCCGTCAACATCTGCGTGCCTCCCCTGTTCCTCGAGTCCCCTGGTAAGCCGTGCATGAAGTGGAAGGGGTGGCTGCGCGCATTTGAGAACTACATCGTTTCCATAGACGGTAAGGGGTATAGCCCCGAGTGCAAGAAGGCACTGTTATTCGGACTGCTAGGGAAGGCAGGCCAAGAGGTTTTCGACAGCTTACCAGTGTACGTGAACCCCCCGGGGGCCCTCGCTCCTCTGAGTGAGTATCAGGAGGCAGTTAAGCGGCTTGAACTGCAATATTCCGAGGAAGGTAACATCATGGTGGGGCGCCACAAGTTTGCACTGCGGAAACAGGATGAAGGAGAGACTATCGAAGAGTACATTGCATGCTTACGCGTTTTGGCCCAAGACTGTGAATTTGCGGAGATGACTGATACATACATCAGGGACCAGGTGGTGTTCTACTGCCATTCCAAGAAGGTGCAGGAACGGTTGCTGTCTTGTAGGAACCCTTCTCTAAAGGATGTGGTGGCCATTGCGAAGGCCATAGAAAGGTCCATGGTCTCCACTAGGGAGCTTGCAAGCACGAGCCAGGCCTCGAATGTGTTCTACGTGCAGGACAAACATAAGAGTGCGCCCAAGACTCCAGACAAGGCAGCGAGCGATAGAGGGGGAGGCAGGAGGCCGCTCGCTTGCTTTAGATGTGGGGCACGGGATCACTTGGCGGACAGCAGGGTTTGCCCGGCTCTGACCAAAAGCTGCACCAAGTGCGGGAAGGTGGGCCACTTCGCGGCGGTGTGTAAAACCAGGAAACCTGGGGGGGGTATGAAAGTGAGCTCGGTGAGCGATAGCGTTGTGGATGCAAATGCGGACATAGTGCTGTCCATTGATGCTGTGGACGGCAGAGTGAAGGGGCCCATTGGCTCCGTCCTGATTGGTGCAGTTGAGCTGCCATTTACGGCTGATTCTGGTTCCCCTATTACCTTGATATCTGACACGACATTTGATGTGAAATGGCAGGGTGTGCGACTGCGTGAGACGGATGTGAACCCGAAGGCCTTTGGGGAACAAGACATTGTGATGAAGGGGTACTTCTGCGATACTCTCACCTTTAGAGGGCGAACTATAAAGACAAAGATCAATGTGGCCGAGAAGGGGAGGAGCCTGGTGGGGTGGATGGACCTGGCGAAGTTGGGTGTGATGCTAATCCCAGGGGCTGACGATCCCATAGTTCTGCGGGACGACTGGGTCAACTATGTCCAACCAGATGAAGTGCATGGCGGGTTGGCTGATGTCATTGGCAAATTTGAGTCCGTCTTCAAAAATGAGGAAGGATGTGTGAGAGGATTTGTGCACGCCATACAGTTGAAAGAAGGGGCGGTGCCGATAAAGCATAAAGTCAGAACAGTTCCCCTCTCCGTTAGGGGGGAGCTGAAGGCTGTCCTAGATAGGTTGAAACAGGAAGGAGTGATAGAGGAAGCAGGCGCATCAGAATGGGTGTCCGCGATTGTGGTGTCCAAGAAGAAGAGGACAGGGGACATTCGGCTGTGTGTGGACCTGCGGTCCTTGAACAAAAGTATCCTGGTGAACTGCCATCCACTACCCAACATTCACGAGATTCTGTCATCCACGTCAGGGTCAAGGTTCTTCACACTGATCGATTTGAAATCGGCATACCACCAGGTGTGCCTCACGGAGGAATCCAAGAAATTGACCACCTTCATCACCCGGTTCGGAGCGTACAGGTACGTCCGGCTTCCCTTCGGCCTTGCATCGGGTGTCTTCCAGAAGTTGATGGATCTGCTCTTCTGCAGTATGGAGGGTGTCGAGGCATTCCAGGATGACATACTAATCCACACGCAAGATGAGAATGGGCACTTGGAGCTGCTGGGCAAGGTACTGGAGGTGTTGCGGGAGAAAGGGATGACGGTCTCAAAAGACAAATGCAAGTTCATGGAGAGCAGGATCGAATACCTGGGGCACGTTCTGACCCCGGAGTGCATTGCGCCCAAGGAGGACCTGGTGAAGGCCATACGAGATGCCCCCTGTCCCGAAGATAAAGACGCCTTACGATCGTTCCTGGGGCTCAGCGAATATTACTCGAAGTTCATGCAGGGTTACGCGACCAGGGTGGAGCCTCTGAGGAAACTGCTGCGAAAGAATAAGTACGTGTGGGCGCAGGAACAACGCGCTGCCTTCGAATCCGTCAAGCAGGCCATTGTTGCGGCTCCGGTGTTGCAACCGTACAACAAGGACCGCCGGAATGTAATCACGGTCG
This sequence comes from Triturus cristatus, assembly GCF_964204655.1. Lineage (NCBI taxonomy): Eukaryota > Metazoa > Chordata > Amphibia > Caudata > Salamandridae > Triturus > Triturus cristatus. The sequence goes on along the minus strand of NC_140591.1, from coordinate 59,867,089 downwards.
ATGCCAGCGCCAAGGGTATCGGCGCAGTGTTTTGCCAATTCCAAGGGAAGAAGGAGAACACCGTTGCATTCATATCCCGGTCACTGAGCGACACCGAGAAACACTACAGCACCATCGAGCGCGAAACACTCGCATGCGTCTGGGCAGTGGAAAAACTGAAGAACTATCTGTGGGGCAAGGAGTTCGAACTGGTCACGGATCACAAACCCTTGATTTACATGATGGACGGTGAGGGCCGCGGTAATGGAAAGGCCAGCTCGAGGCTTCTGCGCTTACTGTCAAAACTGCAAGAATACCACTTTGTCATTAGACATATCAAGGGCGGCCTTAACAGCAGGGCGGATTGCCTATCGCGCCTGCCATTGACTGGTGGGGAGGATTGTGTGGTGGCAATGGTGGACGCGACGGCCATTTGCGATGGGTCCATCTCTGAGGAGGAGTGGCTGGCGACTCAGGAGAAAGATATGACTATTCGAAGGGTGATGGACCACATGACGACTCATTGGCCTCCGGTCCGGAACTTGCACGGAGCACTCAGAAGTTTCCAGCAGATAAGCTCTGAACTTACTATTGAAAACGGCTTCTTGAAGAGGCATGAGCTGTTTGTGCCCCCGGAAGGTCTGAGAGACAAGCTAATCAGGATAGCCCACAGGGGTCACCCGGGCAGTACTGCCACAAAAAATCTCCTCAAACAATACTACTGGTGGCCAGGGATGTGCAGCGATGTATGCAGCTTCATAGACCGATGCGGACCGTGCTTGAGAGCCGACAAACATTGGAAGACGGCGAAGGGGGAGCTGCAGATGGTGGACATACCGGTCGGCCCATGGAGCAAGATTGCCATTGATTTCGCAGGCCCGTTTGCCCTCCTGCCGGACGACTGCAGACATCTCATTGTTCTTACGGATTACTTCTCCAAGTGGATCCACTACAAGTTCATCAGGGAGGTAACCACTGAATGGGTGATCAAGGTGCTGAAGAAAATCTTCGCGATGGAGGGGCAGCCGAAGATCATGGTTTCCGACAACGGCACCCAGCTGGTGTCCGGGCAGATGACGGAATTCCTGGCCAAGCTGGGGATCAAGCAAGAGAAGACTCCACTGTACAGCCCGAAGAGCAATGGGCAGGTCGAGCGGATGAATAGATTCCTCAAAGAAGGCGTCCAACAGGCAGTCGCGTCCCACATGGATGTGAAAGCGTTTTTGGCAGACAAGGTGCACACTTTTCATAATACACCCAATGAAGTCACCGGGCACACACCGTTCTATTTGATGAGTGGGAGAAGGTGCATGAGCGAGCTTACCCCCAAATTTAATAAGTGGTATGACGTGAAGGATGAAAATGAGGGTGTACCTGATGAGAGGTTGAGAGTCAAGGAGCGAATTGTGGCTAAGCAAGAAAGCAACAAACGGTATGCTGATGTGGTAAACAGAGCCAAAGCAAAAGAAATTGCGCAGGGAGATTGGGTACTGGTGAAGAAACCTAACAAAGTGATGAAGGGAGAATCTGTATTTCAAACCCCTGTACGTGTGCAAGGAACGACAAGAGGGGCAGTGTGTTTGGAAGGAGGGGGATGGCGTAGTAAGGACAACATAGTCAAGCTCAAAGCTGGGCAAGAGGAAATCATCATGAGAGGCGGTCATGTGTGTGAGACCGGGAGCGATGGCGGTGTGCTTGAATGGCAGGATAATGAGGCCGCTGGCGAAAGCATGTGCGATGATGAGAATGGGGGTAATTCCCCCGTACAAGGATGGACCGGACGAGGAAGCGCAGACAAGAGTGAGGGTGTGAGCGCTGGCGGGGTGGGACAACCTCAGTAGGTTACTCCAAGCAGGCCGACAAGGCATATCAGAGCACCCAAGAGATTCGAAGACTTTGTTATGAGATGATATTGTGTGTGATTCTTTAGTTTGTTAAGAAGGGAGATGTCGTATGTGAGGTTAACGTACTTGGTGGGTCAGAAGGAAGCAGTCCTTCCTCTGTGTTTGTCTCGCCTCCTGACGTCGTGGCCAATCGGATGTCGTGGTCGGCCGTGACGTCAGGGGGCGGGGAGAAGAGCGGGCAAGAGCGCGATCGAGGGTAACGGGCGGTTGTATTCCCGCTTGCTCCTCGTGGGCCTTATCATTTGTACTCGCAAATAAAGTTATTTTCCTCCCAGCATTTACGCCTCGACCCCTCATTCTTGCCACTACAGCATCATGGGTCATGTAGTCCATCGTTTATTTGCTGCTGATTTGGCTTCAGTAAAGAAAGAGAAGCATAATCAGAAGCCTCCGTGTACTGACATAGAATTACTCGTTCATGCTTCTCTCTGGCTTCAGTTCCTGTTCCTGCTCTTGGTCTGCTCCAGCTCCTGCTACTCTCCAGCACCAGTTTGCTTCATCGCAGAAACTGCCAGCTCCAGCTCTGCTCCAGTCCTACTTTTACTCCAACTCTGATCCAGTCCTGCCAGCTCAAGCTCTGCTCCAGTCCTGGTTTTACTCCTGCTCTGCTCCAGTCCTAGTTTTACTCCTGCTCTGCTCCAGTCCTGCCAGCCCCAGCTCTGCTCCAGTCCTAGTTTTTCTGCAGCTCTTGTCCAGTCCTAGTTTTACTCCTGCTCTGCTCCAGTCCTGCCAGCCCCAGCTCTTCTCCAGTCCTAGTTTTTATCCAGCTCTTGTCCAGTCCTAGTTTTACTCCTGCTCTGCTCCAGTCCTGCCAGCCCCAGCTCTGCTCCAGTCCTAGTGTTTCTCCAGCTCTTGTCTATTCCTAGTTTTACTCCAGCTCTCCTCCAGTCCTAGTTTTACTCCAGCTCTGCTCCAGTCCTAGTTTTACTCCAGCTCTGCTCCAGTCCTAGTTTTACTCCAACTCTGATCCAGTCCTGCGAGCTCCAGCTTTGCTCCAGTCCTAGTTTTACTCCAACTCTGATCCAGTCCTGCCAGCTCCAACTCTGCTCCAGTCCTAGTTTTACTCCTGCTCTGCTCCAGTCCTGCCAGCCCCAGGTCTTCTCCAGTCCTAGTTTTACTCCAGCTCTGCGCCATTCTTATTTTTACCCCAGCTGTACCCCAGTCCGAATTTTTTACTCCAGCTATGCTCCATTCTTAGTTTAACCCCAGCTGTGCTCCAGTCCTAGTTGTACTCCGGCTCTGGTCCAGTTCTAGTTTTACTCCAGCTGTGTTCCATTCTTATTTTGACCAGAGCTGCACTCCAGTCCACGTTTTACTCCAGTTCTGCTCCATTCTTAGTTGTACCCCAGCTGTGCTTCAGTCCTAGTTTTACTCCAGCTCTGCTGCATTCTTAGTTTTCCCCCTGCTGCACTCCAGTCCTAGTTTTACTCCAGCTCCGCTCCATTCTTAGTTTTCCCCCAGCTGCACTCCAGTCCTAGTTTTACTCAAGCTCTGCTCCAGTCTCAGCTCTGGTCCAGTCCTCATTTTACTCCAGCACTTGTCCAGTCTTGACAGCCTCGGGCTCCTGTCCAGTCCTAGTTTTACTCCAGCTCTGCTCCAGTCCTAGTTTTACTCCAGCTCTGCTCCAGTCCCAGTTTTACTCCTGCTCTGCTCCAGTCTTAGTTTTACTCCAGCTTTGCTCTAGTCCTAGTTTTACTCTAGCTCTCCTCCAGTCCTGGCAGCCACTGCTCTGCTCAAGCACTAGTTTTACTCCCGCTCTGCTCCAGTCCTGGCAGCCCCTGTTCTGCTCCAGCCCTAGTTTTACTCCCGCTCTGCTCCAGTCCGGGCAGCCCCTGCTCTGCTCCAGCCCTAGTTTTACTCAAGCTCTGCTCCAGTCCTGCCAGCCCCAACTCGGTCCCAGTCGTGATTTTACTCCAGCTCTGCTCCAGTCCTAGTTTTACTCCAGCTCTGCTCCATTCCGGGTCTTACCCAGATCCTAATTTCAGCCTGCATGAACTGTCCTCTACTGAGCCCCAGCAGTTTGGAGACCATTCGTCTCTTATGGTTGTAGTTCCTCGTGCTGTTAGGCGCTACTTCCAGGAGCGCGTTCTCTCTCTGTACCCTGTCCGAGAACAGGAACAGAAACTGTAGTTTATGACGTGGGCCCCCTTTTCCCTCAGAGCCTCCAAGATAGAGGTGAACGGTGGCCCCCCACTTCCAGTTGTTGACATTTCGATTATAATAATATAGTTTTATAAAATGTATAAAAGGGATGTCAAAACTAGTGGAATACAACGTACTTTTCATGAATGCACTTAATATACATGACTTATTCGAAGTTTTATAAATAAACTTTGCAACAAACATTTCTATTCGGCCGATTCGTCAGTATTTGAATCCGTTCCTTTGTACAAAAGGAAACAGAATGAGGGCGCATCGCGCATGTCACCGACGTCATAACGCACCGGCTCACGTACGATCAACAAACAGCTTCGGACATTTACTCCTCCAACGTTACTCCTACCTTTTAAGCAAAGTTCAGACTTTTCTGAAATTCTCAAACAATCCATCGCGCAATAATCAGTCCACGCCAGGTAAGTTAGCGTAAAAGGCCATTTTATTAGGACAGGGTTGGACAATCATAACCAAACATAACACAATCCCCCCAACAATCCCCAACAACATAACTTCTCACTTCCCATACTCTCCCAGACTCCAAATACTCCATCCCCACTTCACACAGCACCTCCTCACCTATCCCATTCGCTTCCTCACTTCTCTTCCAAACTTTCCCATCCTCTCCATTCATCGTACACTGATCTGACGCACCCCCACCTTTCACCAGTATCCCCCTCCCCGGAAGGGTAAGTATGCCCGCCATGGACTCCTCCCCCCTCCCCAATTCGCTCCGCACTCTCCCCCAACCCGTCCTAAACTGGCACGCTGATAAACATAAACGCCCGAACCAAATCCCCCAACTGTAGGGTGGGCGGGTGGCCAAAGCACACCTAACTGTTCCCTGAGGCGCTGGGGAAGGAAGAGGAAGGACTTCCTCTCCCAGCCCCTTTAACCTCTCCCTGCGGACCCCACCCCTAATCCCACCCCTTCCTCCCCTGTCCTTCATTGCGCGAATTTCCCGGGGGAAGACTAGACCGCTGGTCTTACTTCCCCCGGGGGCCGCATCTTTACACGTGGGAAGGAGTGAGAGCTTCTCCAGTACTCACTCAAATATTGACACATTTGAAAATGTAGCAGGTGATAAATTCAAACTGGAAACTGTAAAGCGTATGTGCCTCGCACTTTTGTTCTCGCCCTAAAAGTCCATGACGTCTGCCAGTAACACGAGCAGAGCTCCAACCCTTGCAGGAGGGGAAGCTATTTGCAAAGATTTGCAGTGGGAGAAGGTTCAGTTCCTCGTCTCCGCGGCGAGGAAGTCCCACAGCAGCCTCTGTACGGAGATTTACTCACCCCTAAAATGACATCAGGGTGAAGCAAATCCGTTTATAAGTGCAATTGCACAATCTGCAGAAGTGAATGCTTCACTTCGGAGTGAATATGTCTTTGTGAATACGGCCCTCAGTTACCCATTGTGCCCCTCCACTCATCCTTACTGACCTATGACCCTGCTACCTCAAGTATTGGTACCCAGCTAAGCCTGTGCTTTCACAGTGATTGCTGCTTCTCAGCCCCCTCCATCCGTCAGATCTCTGTGCTTCTGCCCAGGATGAACATATCTATCCCATAATGATATGTGTAACCGTCGCCCTAATGTTATCTGGATCTGCATTAAAAATGTGCCCATAGATTCTCTGTTCAATAAATGTCCTAGAAGTCATCTGTGTGGTTTCCTTATTCAATAATCCTTGTCTCTCTCTGGAGTCCGAGGGCGCGTCCACCAATCACAAGCAATACTATTGGCATCTGACCTCCCTGCGCCCGGATTCGCATCATGATCGATTCCCACAATGCCCCTTGACTGGCAGGATTGATCTCTTTAATATGCTAAGGGTGGCGGTAATGGCTGCTCTCACTCACCAGGCCCAGGGCTCTCACTCACCAGTAGTGGCTGCTCTCACTCACCAGGCCCAGGGCTCTCACTCATCAGTGATGGCTGCTCTCACTCACCTGGCCCAGGGCTCTCACCCACCAGTAGTGGCGTCCTCCCACTCACCAGGCCCAGGGCTCTCACTCACCAGTGATGGCTGGCGCTCACTCACCTGGCCCAGGGCTCTCACTCACCAGTGATGGCTGGCGCTCACTCACCAGGCCCAGGGCTCTCACCCACCAGTAGTGGCGTCCTCCCACTCACCAGGCCCAGGGCTCTCACTCACCAGTGATGGCTGACGCTCACTCACCAGGCCCAGGGCCCTCACTTACCAGTGATGGCTGGCGCTCACTCACCAGGCCCAGGGCTCTCACTCACCAGTGATGGCTGGCGCTCACTCACCAGGCCCAGGGCTCTCACACACCAAGTGGCGTGCTCTCACTCACCAGGCCCAGGGCTCTCACTCACTAGTGATGGCTGGCTCTCACTCACTAGTAGTTGCGTCCTCCCACTCACCAGGCCCAGGGCTCTCACTCACCAGGCCCAGGGCTCTCACTCACCAGTGATGGCTGGCGCTCACTCACCAGGCTCAGAGCCCTCACTCACCAGTGATGGCTGGCGCTCACTCACCAGGCCCAGGGCTCTCACACACCAGTAGTGGCGTGCTCTCACTCACCAGGCCCAGGGCTCTCACTCACTAGTGATGGCTGGCTCTCACTCACTAGTAGTTGCGTCCTCCCACTCACCAGGCCCAGGGCTCTCACTCACCAGGCCCAGGGCTCTCACTCACCAGTAGTGGCTGCTCTCACTCACCAGGCCCAGGGCTCTCACTCATCAGTGATGGCTGCTCTCACTCACCTGGCCCAGGGCTCTCACCCACCAGTAGTGGCGTCCTCCCACTCACCAGGCCCAGGGCTCTCACTCACCAGTGATGGCTGGCGCTCACTCACCTGGCCCAGGGCTCTCACTCACCAGTGATGGCTGGCGCTCACTCACCAGGCCCAGGGCTCTCACCCACCAGTAGTGGCGTCCTCCCACTCACCAGGCCCAGGGCTCTCACTCACCAGTGATGGCTGACGCTCACTCACCAGGCCCAGGGCCCTCACTTACCAGTGATGGCTGGCGCTCACTCACCAGGCCCAGGGCTCTCACTCACCAGTGATGGCTGGCGCTCACTCACCAGGCCCAGGGCTCTCACACACCAGTAGTGGCGTGCTCTCACTCACCAGGCCCAGGGCTCTCACTCACTAGTGATGGCTGGCTCTCACTCACTAGTAGTTGCGTCCTCCCACTCACCAGGCCCAGGGCTCTCACTCACCAGGCCCAGGGCTCTCACTCACCAGTGATGGCTGGCGCTCACTCACCAGGCTCAGAGCCCTCACTCACCAGTGATGGCTGGCGCTCACTCACCAGGCCCAGGGCTCTCACACACCAGTAGTGGCGTGCTCTCACTCACCAGGCCCAGGGCTCTCACTCACTAGTGATGGCTGGCTCTCACTCACTAGTAGTTGCGTCCTCCCACTCACCAGGCCCAGGGCTCTCACTCACCAGGCCCAGGGCTCTCACTCACCAGTGATGGCTGGCGCTCACTCACCAGGCTCAGAGCCCTCACTCACCAGTGATGGCTGGCGCTCACTCACCAGGCCCAGGGCTCTCACACACCAGTAGTGGCGTGCTCTCACTCACCAGGCCCAGGGCTCTCACTCACTAGTGATGGCTGGCTCTCACTCACTAGTAGTTGCGTCCTCCCACTCACCAGGCCCAGGGCTCTCACTCACCAGTGATGGCTGGCGCTCACTCACCAGGTCCAGGGCCCTCACTCACCAGTGATGGCTGGCGCTCACTCACCAGGCCCAGGGCTCTCACCCACCAGTAGTGGCGTCCTCCCACTCACCAGTCCCAGGGCTCTCACTCACCAGTGATGGCTGGCGCTCACTCACCAGGCACCAAAGAGGGGTATACATTTTGGCTAAGGACCCAAAACTGCTTAGAGAGAAAAAAAAATTCTTCTGCTACTGGTATTCTTATCCAGAAAATGTTTAAGTCCAGCCGCCCTCAATTTATCAAACTACAAACAACAAACAGCCCTCCACTAACCATCACCTTCACAGAGAAAAATCCAAAGTATTTGAGCAAAAAAGAAAGTGAAACATGAGTGGGCCCCTCACGTACGCACCACCAGGGAGGCTACCAGCCGGTTCTCGCTAGTATGCCCACGTTTTCTCATCATCGGGTGCCCACTCATGGGAGATAGAAATTAGAGTCCAGTGAAGAGAAAGAGGGAGCAGGTCGCAAGAGAAAGCTGTGTTCCTGTTCCCAGCAGAAAGAGAAAAGACACAAAACCCGTGAATTGCAAGGAACGACTGTTCAAAGCAATCTTTAAAATTGAGTTGTAGACTCACGTCACAATCACCCTCTTTATTCAAGTCAGTGAGCCCACTCAAACTAAAAACACTTAATGTTGTTACCCGTTTCAAAGAAGGCCAACATGTTTCATTGCCACTTAACTTTGTTCTGGCAAATTCATCAGGGCAAGGGTTTCAAGGGTTTCAATCACCTCACTGGAAATGAATACTGTCTTTGGTGCCTAGCCTTGTTTGATATATTGACATTGAGTGGAGGGCGGCTTGGCACATACCCTCTATAGCTCCCATTTGTAATGAGGCTCACTCACCAGGCCCAGGGCCCTCACTCACCAGTGATGGCTGGCGCTCACTCACCAGGCCCAGGGCTCTCACAAGGGCCTCGCTTCTCATTGTGAGTTCACTTGTCCACCAGCCTCTCTCTGTTTTGCTGCATCACTCCTACTTGCTAAGGAAGGACCCAAGGGCCCCATAGGCAGATCTTTACCCACATACACCCTCATGTAAGGAAAAAGCCTGCTTCGTCCTTATTAGTTATCAAAACGTTTTTATAGTGCTGTGACACCCATAGCAACCTGTAGCGCTGGGACACTAGAGTAGCCACGCGCTTTACAAATGCCATTTGATTTGATGTGATCGTGCTCGCTTTCTAAAGAGGATTGCACTTCATACTGTTATCGAACTCTGTATCACAGCCAGTGCTTGGTTTGTAAAAAAAAAGAAAGTACATGCCAGGGCCTTCTGAGGTGCCACTGCTGCTTGCACCACCCATTGTCACTGCAAGCACTGCCAATCACAGAACCAACACAACTACTAGCCATCACAATCCTACAAGTGCGACAATTCAGACTATTCCAGCCATCCAAAGGTATAAGAGTGGTGTAGACGGCCGGTATTATTAATTACTAATGCATCTGGAAGTATTAAACAATGTTATTGGGTTCATCTCAAAATCAGACAGACAGTGCCACCATGTGGTAGAATGCCATTAGTGCAGGTGTTGAGAATTAAGTGCCAGTGCCCAGCACCGGAAAGCACTGGCTTAAATTAAGCACTGATCAAAGCTGGTATGTGTCATAAAGATCCGAAATTGTGACTCTTTAATAGGTCAGTACATCTGAGCCCAAGCCAATTCCACCAGGTGGTGACTTAAGGCTTTCTTAAGTGATGACAGAAAAACCTGATATGCAAATTGTGTTCTGGTCAAGATAGTTTTAACACACCCTTATGTGGCTTATATCTTTCTTCCCTTAAAACACTCGTGTGACTGTCTTTCCTGTCTTAACATAGACACAAACTGTTCTCGCTGGTTTAAGAGACTCTTAAAAGAGAAAAAGAGTCAGGTCCATGTTTCCTGATTTAAAAAAGTTCTAAGAAAAGGTTTGTAAATAAACCCTTTAATGTCAAATCATTCTTCGTAGATATTGTGTATGTTTATGTGGAAATGTTTATGTTGACCCTGAGTACAAGCAGCTGGTATGTGTTATAACTAGAGATGCACCTCACAGAAGATGGGGGGCTGGGGCCTCAGTAGTGTCAGCAGCTGTAGTAGGGTGAGGATGAATGCCTCATCCATAGTGCAGCATGAACTATGACACCCTACTCTCTGTGTCTCCATATAGAAGCAGTCCAATATCTTCCACTCCATGAGCGGTCTGGATATTGGAGCCAGGGAATTCCAACACCGCGTTAAGTATTTATTACCAGCATGCAACAGTATTGAGCGCAGGGCCTCACTACCACTATATCGTCAAAGCGGGTATGTATAAGTAACTATAGGTTGACTACTCTTCACTCCACATCTATGTACCCTGTCAATATGCGCATCTTTGGGATTAAAAATACTAAATCTATTCCGATATGTACTTGCTTTGATGATGTAATGGCAGTCGATATCCTGCACTCGATATTGTTGCAAATCGACATTTTGTCACTCGATATTATGACGTACATGCGAGCCCAGGCTCACTGGGATGACGACTCTTCTAGAATACTGCACTGAACTGTGGCTCTGCTGGTGGCGCGCACCCACAAGATGGATGACTTCGAGGCAGGGACAGGGGTGGCCTTGGAATGTCTGAGCCGCAAGCCCAGGCAGGACCTGTAGGCCTCCCAGGGTAAAAACCACCCAGAGGCTGCCCAGGCAGGACCCAGAGGCTGCCTAGGGTAAGGACCCAGAGGCTGCCAAGGGTAAGGACCCACAGGATGCCCAGGGTACAGACCCGGAGGCAACCCAGGGAAAGGACCGAAGGATGCCCAGGGTAAGGACCCAGAGGCTGCCCAAGGTAAGACCCAGAGGCTGCCAAGGGTAAGGACCAGGAGGCTGCCCAGGCAGGACCCGAAGGCTGCCCAGGGTAAGGACCCACAGGATGCCCAGGGTAAGGACCCTGAGCTGCCCAGGGTACGGACCCGGAGGCAGCCCAAGGTAAGGACCGAAGGCTGCCCTGGGTAAGGACCGAAGGCTGCCCAGGGTAAGGACCCGGAGGCTGCCCAGGGTAAGACCCAGAGGCTGCCCAGGCAGGACCCAGAGGCTGCCCAGGGTAAGGACCCAGAGGCTGCCAAGGGTAAGGACCAGGAGGCTGCCCAGGCAGGACCCGAAGGCTGCCCAGGGTAAGGACCCACAGGATGCCCAGGGTAAGGACCCACAGGATGCCCAGGGTAAGGACCCACAGGATGCCCATGGTACGGACCCGGAGGCAGCCCAGGGAAAGGACCGATGGCTGCCCTGGGTAAGGACCGAAGGCTGCCCTGGGTAAGGACCCGGAGGCTGCCCAGGGTAAGACCCAGAGGCTTCCCAGGCAGGACCCGGAGGCTGCCCAGGGTAAGGACCCACAGGATGCCCAGGGTAAGGACCCTGGGCTGCCCAGGGTAAGAACCTGGAGGCATCCCAGGGTAAGGACCGAAGGCTGCCCAGGGTAAGGACCCGGAGGCTGCCCAGGTTAAGGACCCACAGGATGCCCGGGGTAAGGACCCTGGGCTGCCCAGGGTAAGGACCCGGAGGCTGCCCAGGGTAAGGACCCACAGGATGCCCGGGGTAAGGACCCTGGGCTGCCCAGGGTAAGGACCCGGAGGCAGCCCAGGGTAAGGACCCACAGGATTCCCAGGGTAAGGACCCGGAGGCAGCCCACGGTAAGGACCCAGAGGCTGCCCAGGGAAAGGTCCCGGAGGCTGCCCAGGGTAAGCCTATGTCCTTGGGAGAAATGAAGGGGCATATTTATGAGAGGTTTGCCTCATGCTTCCACCACGCAGCATGGTACATGCACAACGCAAACCTCTGTGACAGATTAATGAAGCCACGCAAAGTCACTTTGCGTGACTCTGACTGGCTTAAAAAATCTGGAGCAAATCGCTGTGTGGCCTTACTCTGCACTGGGTAGGCGTTCCATGAGCCTTGTGGTGGGTGTTTGTGGTGGGTGTTTCTGTGCAACTCCAATGGATTTTGACGCATCTTTACTTCTCCTCGTTGTTTCCTCTTACCATGTGTGTTGCAGCACACATAGAAAGAGGAAAGAGCCTCTGAGGATTACACCCTTTCACAGCGGTGCAAGGGTGCTTGTGTTGGCGCTGCTCCGTCAAAACTACAACAGCGCAACCGAAGGGGGAAGGGATGTACCGTATTGATGCACATTTCTGCCCTGTCCCTGTGGTGCAGGGCTGCGCAGCAAGGTGATGTGCTGCACTGCACTGCACTGCCCTGCGCCACAATTTTCATCAATATGGCCTAAGATCTCTATCTGTGAGTAGGCAGCTGTGCAGCGTGCACCCAGGGGAATGTTCAGGGCTCAGGTAAGAGCTCTCCACATCTGATGAGAAATATCTCGCGAAATGCGACGCGTAACACTGAGAACCTCGAAACCCCACAAAGGACGCCCAGGAGCACATAAAAGGTATATTTTCAAAGCTATATCAAGGGATGAGTTCCCTCCATGAAGACTGACAGCCCCATGAAGCAGCGAGATCCCTCCAGGGGATACTAAAAAGGACATCATGATCAATGCTAATAAAAGAAAGCAATGACAGTTTATGATGATGTGAAATACAGCATTAAGCAGATTTTATTGATTGACGAAATGTAACAAAACGAATACAAATGGAACGTCTTGTAGCAAACGAGGTTGAAAGAGTTTTATAGAAGCCAGTAGTATGGATGGGCTGAGCCCGGTTCAGCTTTACAAGTGGAACGTATAGATCCTCGATCCAGCGTCATCGTAGGTTATTTACGTATAAAGAGTTCAGAAAACGTAAAGGCGTTTTTGCTCAGTAAGAGTTAAAGCCATAAACATGTAAAATGCGAATGATACCATGTTAGCAAATCACCAATGCTATTGTTGACAAATTATTATATGTAAAGTTATTTTTTTACTCAGATTCAGTTCTTGAGCCCAAGCACATAGTAATGTAATCTTTGTAAGTACTCAGTCAACGCTCACCTACCCTTACCAAAGCAGCTTCACATGTTCACTGGGCCCATCTGAGGTCTAGTTGGACATTGGTTGAAAGGTGTTCATCTCTGAGCACTCAGCTGGTTTGAGCCTTTCAGTTGGGTGTAGGGTGATTTTCATCTTGTTGTGAAGACCTGGTTAGTTAACGAGCACCTTTTCCCCTGAGCTCTCCAGCTTTTCCTGTGCCTCCTCCTGGCTTCTCCTGGGTGACAGTATGCTGTGTTGTTTTGGGTTTGAGTGCTGTACACCTGTCTGTGCTGGTGCCTTGCACTGGGCTGAGCTCTATGGGGGTGCTTTCCTCTTGGCGGTGATGTTACCTGCGGTCTTTGAGGATGCACTGGCTCTTCCTCCCAGGGTACGTGTCTCCCTGTGCCCCCCTTTCTTCTAATGTCTCACATTGAGAGAACCCCCACATTTCCATGTCTCTCGGGCATGTGTCTACAGGGATCCCATTGTAATTGTAGTTATATAGCGCTTACTACTGCTGATGAGGCGTCAAAGCACTTTTCCGCGAGTAGCTTGCTACTCCGGAACACAAAAGGATTAGTGGTGAAATAGTATAGTAAAATATATGTTTCCCTCTGTCTCCCAAGCACCACATGGCTCGTAGCGTCCATGTGTTTGCGTCACCTCCCCCATGGTCCCGTCTGACTCTTAGTGACCACGCCACCATCACTCTACATGTCCTCCTCCAGTGGCTTCAGATAGGGAGTGGTGAATGCAGGTTCATTTCAGGTTCATTGGGTGAAGAGTCATGTAAAAGTAGTGAATGCAGATGCTGTGGTTCATATGTGGTGCATATGTGGTGCATATGCAGTGCATATGTGGTGCCTCTGTGGTGCATCTGTGGTGCATCTGTGGTGCATATGTGGTGCATCGGTGGTGCATATGTGGTGCATATGCAGTGCATATGTGGTGCATCGGTGGTGCATATGTGGTGCATATGTGGTGCATCTTTGGTGCATATGTGGTGCATCTGTGGTGCATATGCGGTGCATCTGTGGTGCATATGTGGTGCATCTGCGGTGCATATGTAGTGCATCTGTGGTGCATATGCGGTGCATCTGTGGTTCATATGTGGTGCATATGTGGTGCATATGCAGTGCATATGTGGTGCCTCTGTGGTGCATCTGTGGTGCATCTGTGGTGCATATGTGGTGCATCGGTGGTGCATATGTGGTGCATATGCAGTGCAAATGTGGTGCATTGGTGGTGCATATGTGGTGCATATGTGGTGCATCTGTGGTGCATATGTGGTGCATCTGTGGTGCATATGCGGTGCATCTGTGGTGCATATGTGGTGCATCTGCGGTGCATATGTAGTGCATCTGTGGTGCATATGCGGTGCATCTGTGGTGCCTATGTGGTGCATCTGTGGTGCATATGTGGTGCATTGGTGGTGCAGTAGGTGCAGCTGTGGGGCATATGTGGTGCATCTGTGGTGCATATGTGGTGCAGTAGGTGCAGCTGTGGGGCATATGTGGTGCATCTGTGGTGCATCGGTGGTGCAGTAGGTGCAGCTGTGGGGCATATGTGATGCATATGTGGTGCATCGGTGGTGCAGTAGGGGCAGCTGTGGGGCATATGTGGTGCATCTGTGGTGCAACTGTGGTGCAGTAGGTGCAGCTGTGGGGCATATGTGGTGCATCGGTGGTGCATCGGTGGTGCAGTAGGTGCAGCTGTGGGGCATATGTGGTGCATATGTGGTGCATCTGTGGTGCATATGTGGTGTATCTGTGGTGCATCTGTGGTGCATCTGTGGTGCATCTGTGGTGCATATGTGGTGCATATGTGGTGCATCGGTGGTGCAGGAGGTACAGCTGTGGGGCATGGGATGCTTTTTGTGTGTTGGTGGAGGCCCGTGTTCTCCACTAGCCCTTCTTTTTGTCCCCGGGACTCTTGCGGTCTTTGGCTGGCGGCGCTCTTAGTTATGGGTCTGTCGCCTGCCCCTTCCCTTTGGGATCAGCAGCTGTGGGCGACCACCTAAGTGACGCGCTCACTGAAGGTGGGCTCTGAAGCGCTCCACACAGCCTCCGTGAACCCTCTGGGGCAGTGATTCCCAACCTGTGGTCCTAGGACCCCTGGGGGTCTGCGAAACCTACTCAGGGGGTCTGTGATTACTTGGAAAATTAAACAATATTAACAGATTAAAATGTTCTGAAAATGTGAAGGAATTTGAAATTTGAGGCTTTAAAATGAAGCTCGTATCCTCAGCTTGATTTGTGAGAGCCGTGCACGTGCATCCAGCAGAATGTAGCATGCATGACGAGCGACCTCAATTGAATTCAGAAACACTCCAACCCTACTATTAAAAATACAATTTTCATTATATCCAATTGTGAATTACATAAATTATTTCATTATTTGTGTATTTGTTTGATGAATGCTTGTTTCTGTATTGTTTGTGTATCTTTTACCATTCAAATCTTCGAGAATGCTTAGGCCAGGTTCCCCGGCTTCCGGTAATAACTCAGTGGGGTGTCCCTGATTCCAATATTAATTCAGAGGGGGTCCCGGGTTCCAGTAATGATTAACTAGGTGTCCTCAGCAAAGTCAAAGGGTTAAGAGCCACTGCTCTGGGGGACACGGCTAGAGATTTCTCAGTATGCCGAGTACTTTAAGGGTTGTTTTCAGGATTCGGCCGCATTCCACAATTCCCACAGTGAGGACTTCTCCTGCCCTAGCACACTCAGCAGTCTAGGCACCCTGAGGTTCTGATGTGAAGAGGCAAGCCTGGAGAGCAGATCTTATACTGCACAGCAAGGGTGAAGGGCCAGACAGGCATTTCATTCCACAGGGCATTTCCCCTGTGGGCTGAGTCCTAGAGTCCGGCTGTTTGGGTTTGTGGTCACTCCTGGTGCCTCTGTCACTTCCCACCACTCCCCAAGGTTAATTGCAGCAGGCACAAGAGGTTTCAAGAGAGAGTGAAAGAGAGGGAGGGAGAAAGCAGAGAGTAAGAGACCATAGAGGGAGATGAGGGAGAAGAGAGGAGAGAAAGACAATGGGTGGCTGGAGAGAGAGAGCGAGAGAGCGTGGGAGGCGATGAAGGGAGCTGGGCTGGTTTGGGCATTTCTTGCCAGGGCTGCTTTGGTTACCCAGTCCAGGGCTGGAGTTCAGGGAAACCTAGGAGACGGCACTTTTATTGTTCCGCTGGCCAGTGTTCTATCACAAAATGATGAGACCACCCCTCTTCAGAAGGTATGAGGGGCCGCTAGGCTCCCGCATTTCCCAACTATCCATAGGCTTTACACTGACTGGGGCACTTGGAAGGGCGGGGGCCCCCTACGCTGGACAATGATTTGCTGCTGTGATGAAGAAATGGCTTGAGGCTGCTCTCTGGGGGGGACAGCCTCTACAACACGGCTCGAACCACACTGTGCCTTTACAACGCACTACGCTGGACAATGCTTTGCTGCTGTGATGAAGAAATGGCTTGAGGCCGCTCTCTGGGGGAGACAGCCTCTACAACACGGCTCGAACCACGCTGTGCCTTTACAACGCACTACGCTGGACAATGCTTTGCTGCTGTGATGAAGAAATGGCTTGAGGCCGCTCTCTGGGGGAAACAGCCTCTACAACACAGCTCGAACCACGCTGTGCCTTTACAACGCACTACGCTGGACAATGCTTCGCTGCTGTGATGAAGAAATGGCTTGAGGCCGCTCTCTGGGGGAAACAGCCTCTACAACACGGCTCGAACCACGCTGTGCCTTTACAACGCACTACGCTGGACAATGCTTCGCTGCTGTGATGAAAAAACGGCTTGAGGCCGCTCTCTGGGGGAGACAGATTTACAGCACGGCTCGAACCACGCTGTGCCTTTACAACGCAGTCTGAACCAATAATGCGCCTTTGCAATGCATTCCTTTCCCACACAAGTCATTCCAATGACTTGCCTGAGGGGAAGCGTTGCGGGACTGATGTTGGACTTCAAGTCCCCACTTTGCTTCCTGTTGCGCAGACTGGAGTTGGAATAGTAAATTATAAAGTCCAGCGCTTTTGCTAAGCCAAGTCATTGCAACAACTTTCGTGGTAAAGGAAGGCGTTGTAAAGACACGTTCCTGGTTCGGACCGCTTTCTAAAGGCATGCGTGGTAAATGCATGCGTGGTTTGAACATACACCCTTCGCTGGTGCTGGAAGCGGTTGGTTGCTGTGGAGAAGGCATGCTAGGCAGTGGTGCTTTAGCTAGGGGTGGGGGAGGCACCCCCAGATAACCAAGAATGAGTTTACTTTAATATTTAAAAATAGAGAGCTCTTTACATATTTGTCTTGGTACATGTAATTTACTTCAGTAAATGTCAGACAGCTTCCTCGACTAGCTGCTGAAAATTATTTTTACACAGTGTTTGCTTTTCTCTACACTCTTGCTGGGGTACGTGAGAGCGTGAAAAGAGAGAACTGTGGTATGTCCATGTTTTATAGCACACATTCATATGAAAATCTTCTCACTAAATTCTAATTCTATGTGAACTATTCACAGGGCTTTAAGTGGGCAGGGTCTCACCGGGTCTGAGCACCGGCAGTTTTTGTAAGGAGGCCTCGAAACGGGTCTCTATCGGGCTCTGTTTTGTGCCCTGGCACAGGCGGTCCGTTTTTTTCGAGCGTTATAGGGGAAGGGGAAGGGAAATCCTTTAAAGAGAGTCATTTTCTCTCTGGATTTCCCTTCTCTTTTTGAAACTCAGGAGCAGCAACATTGTCGTGGTGTCACCAGGGCTTTAAGTGGAAGCTTGTTCAATATTAATACAAGCCATAGTTGCTGCTCATTTATCTTATGCAGCTAACAACCATTGGCAAAGCCAATAGCCCTGGCTTGTTGTAGGTATGATGTTACTTGTTGTATCATATATCTGGATATAATGACAGAACCAGCAAAATACCAGTCGGAGGCACACTATGCTAAGCACAAATTTTCAGCTTACGTGTTTTTAAGCCACACCCTTAATTACATTGGCCACGCCTCCTTGAGAGACCCCCCAGTTTTTTCATGCCACTTAAAGCCCTGACTATTCATATATATATATATGTTAACGTGCTCACAATGCACTATTGAAACTCACACTTCTCACACTACCTGCACTGAAAGGGAATCCCTAATTAATTATACTTGTTCATTAGGAAGGTTCTGGATTTTTCATAATTCCACGGCACTCCTTCCGGTAAAATCTTATGCAGGTTTACCATTACCGTGCGGTAAATCTGCCCCAACACCATCCACCGTTAAATGCGCGGTAATGCGGCTTGACTGCTTCTGCAGCCAACACCTCGTGCTTTTTACCATGTGGAAATACCGCGCGGTAAAATCGGGGTTGGTTCTCACACACCATTGGAATCGGCAGTGTGTCTGTGTAAATGTGTGTATCATTCTGGGTATTTTTATGTCTGGCTTTGTAGGTGTGTTTGTGTGTGCTTCTGTGTATGTGTCTGCCGCTGTGTTTGCGAGTGTGTGTGCATCTGGCGCTCCGACCCCAAGTATTGGAGAGAAAAATCAGAAAAGCCGGAGCACGAGCTCTTCACATCAACATTCAGGCCGAGAAGAGACTGCGAGTGGAACGGGAGGCAAACAAACAGAAGCAATGATGAATATTTAGGATTTAACAAATGCCTTCACTCAGGGAAGAGCCCCGGGCCGGTGCCCTGGGAACACGGGGGCAATTTACAACCGTCATGGCAATGCTCTGAGGGAAGTGCTCTGTGAGAGATTGCTTCGATTTCAAATGTAATCCAATCGCGCTGCATGGTGATTCTCTGCGGTTTGAGTTCCTCGCCAGGCTCTAGCTGATGAATGGCGGCTGTCAATCTAATGAAGACAGGTTTCAGTCTGACGTGGCAGCGCGTGCGCCGGAAGGAGGAGGCGCGTGGAGAGGCGGGAGCCGCAACAATACGAGGCTTTGTGACCAATGGAAACTCCACATCTAGAATAGTGTCTCTGGTTCTGGAGTCTGAACGGAGCCACCCGGCTCATACCATACACTGTTGCACCCTGTATCACTCCAATAGGCGGGTACGCCCAAGGAGTTAAATAAATGGGCACATGACTGATCGGGGTCTTCGCCAGCATCTAACCACACTGTGTACGCGTACCTCTTTTCAACAATCAGCCTAGGCCCCATGCATCATGTCGCCAAGCTCCGGAACCCTGACCTGGCACACTACACTGGCAACGAGGCAGTTCCTACCTGCACCGCCCTCCGCCCGACTCTGCTGCCATCAATCCTCCTGTAGCACCGGTGGAGACTGCTCCAGTGATCCTGGCCACCCCACGGTGCATCCACTCTCCGCTGGTCTGCTCCATACCCGCAGGACCTCCCTGCAGTGAAGGCGTCCCTGACAGTGCTCCATCGTTGCCGATGACGTTCCTCCAATCAACCCAGGTCGGTGCGTGGCCATCGGTCTACTTCTGCGACAATACAAAGTTTTCTCCTCTCCCCCGTTAGGCACAGGCTCAACAAGAGCGTCTCCTGCAGCCCCGCGGACAGTGTCGCTCCCCAGCATCGGAAGGAGGTATCCATGCCCTTCCCCGCCTCCGGTGAGTGAGGCCGCACATGCAGCCAGCCCTTTCCTTACAAGGACTGGCTCCTGGTGGCACCTGCTGCACACTGCCTAGCCTATGCATGTGTAAAAGGGAAATCCTTGCCAGACAGCACAGGTCAACTTCCCAAAAAAACAAAAGAAAATTGGAGGCCAACATTGGCAGTGCACACCACGTGCATGGGCATTCAGGACCCAAAGCAGGAATAACAATACTACAAGAAAAAACCCTAAAAAATAGTCACACAAATGTTGGGGGCACTTCTATCAGCAGGGCAGGACTGAAGACACCCCACACATAGTGCACACCCACAAGCCCCCGTGCTAAAAAAAAAGAAAAGAGAAAGAAGAGCAAATGAGACGGAAATAATGAGCACACCCGCCCAAGACAGCGCTGCAGTACCACCAACGGGTGCTGCACCACCACCACAGCACCACAGTCATGCAGCTGTAGCACCACTTCCGCCATTCAGTGAGCTCGCCGACCCTGCAACGGCGGCCCCTCGCTGGAGGTCGTGGATTGGTCACCTGGATCACTATTTCAAAGGCACAAGAGACGGATGGAACCATCAAGAGGTCGCTGCTCATGTGCTATGGCGGTGGGGAGCTATACGATCTGTTCGAAAACCTCCCAAACACTGGGAGCGACTATGATTACGATGCGGCTGTGGCGGCGGTAAACCGGCACTTCGACCCTCAAATCAACCCGGATTTTGAGCAGTTCAAGCTGCGTCAGGCCAAACAATCTGAAACTGAGTCGGTGGACGTCTTCTATGCCCGCCTGAGAAAGCCTGCAAGCACATGCATGTTTCACGATCAGCGGGAAGAAATACGAGCCCAGCTTATTAAAGGGTGCCGGTCAGTGCTACTGCGCCAGCTGATCCTCAGACAGTCAGGGATATCTCGCGACGACATCCTCATACTTGCAAGGTCCCACAAACTATCAAATGCACAAGCGGATGAGATGGAAGCGGCCCTCAACAGGCACCTGACCACGGCTGGAGGTCAACGACCTACCCAAATCAAGGAGGAGAGGGTAGATGCTATCCAGAGACACCCGAACCCAGCCCGAGGTACCCTGAAGACACCCACGGGTGGACCATGTGGAAACTACAGCACTGAGCACCCACCGACCAGTCTCTGCTACGCAAAAGGAAAAACTTGCTCCCGGTGTGGCAAACAGAATCACTTTGTAAAGGTCTGCAGGGGTGGGAGATCTAGAGCCACTTTCAACAGGCCATGCAGGATGCTGGGCAACATCAAGCAGTTATCCCTCGATGACCCGCTGGGGCAGGAAAACGTCACCCCACCAGGCCCAGGTTTCATCATGGGAGCGGAGGATGACAATGTATTCGGGGTGTCCTTTGTCAGCTGCACTGATCGACACCGATGACCGCACCCCATGTGCTCAATCCTCGTGGTGGGCTCCACGTTGGAGGCACTCATCAACACAGGAGCATCTGTGAACGTCATGGATTCCGAACAGTACAAGCGTCTCTTGCCTCATCCTCCCCTCTCACCCACCAAGGTAAAGATCTATACCTACGGTGGGAGCGAGCTACTCCCTCTGCGAGGTGTGATAGAGGTAGAAGTGGCCAGCAAGAAACACCTCACTCAAGCAAAGTGCCACGTAACAGATGGGAAGAAATGCACCCTCCTCAGCGACCACATGGCGGAAGACCTGGAGCTTGTGTTTTTCACCAACCAAGTCCACGACTCCCACGTAGATACCATCCCTTTCAAGTTCCCAAAGCTGTCCGAGGGTCTCAGAAATCTCAAAGGCAAACAATTCAAGCTGCACATCAACTCCTGAATCTGGCCAATGGCACTGAGACACAGGAGAATGCCCTTCCACTCGCGCCCACAGGTAGAGGAAGAGTTGAGGAAACTGGAAGAACTGGGTGTCATCGAAAGGGTCACAGGCCCGACCCTGTGGGTGTTGCCCCTGGTCATCGCCCCAAAGCGCAAGCAGCCGGGAGCCATCAGGCTATGCATTGATATGCGCCTCCCCAACAATGCAGTGAAGAGTGCCATCTGACACCCACCATAGCGGACATCGTGGCAGACCTCAACAGAGCTAAGTGGTTTTTCAGACTCGACCTAAACGCCGGGTACCACCAGCCCGAACTTGCACCTGAGAGCAGGTACATCACCACTTTCTCCACTGACGTGGGTTTGAGAAGATACAAGAGGCTGAGCTTCGTAGTGTCGACGGCTGCGGAGGTCTTCCAGAACGCGATCCGAGAGACCCTGCCGAGTCATGAACCTCAGTGACAACATTCTAATCTTCTCGGGCAGCCTGCTCATTCTACCAAGAGTAGGTCGACTTCTTCGTGTACATCTTCTCCTGTGATGGGCTGCATTTAGACCCAAAGAAAGCTGTTGCCCTCTGCACGCGGCAAATCCCCACCACCCCATCAGATGTCTGCAGTTTTCTGGGGATGGCCACGTACTGTGGCCGCTTCATACCAAACCTCGCCTCACTGTCGAAGCCCCTGTGAGCCCTTATGAAGAACAGGGTGCTCTGGGACTGGACCGCGGAAGCTAACACACCCTTCCATGCCATCAAGAAGGCGCTGATGGACAAGACTGTCATGGCGTACTGTCATCCGGGACAACGAACCAAGTTGGTCGTAGGTGCAAGCCCAGTCAGTCTCGGAGCTGTCCTTCTCCAAGAGAACTCAAATAAGGACTGGGCACCAGTGGCGTATGCCAGCAGGGCGCTTTCCGAGAGAGAGACAAGGTAGGCCCAGATTGAGAGAAAGTCCCTTGCCATCACATGGGCCTGATAGCACTTCCATCTCTATCTCTATGGACACGAATTCCGAGTGACCGATTGTTGGACTTGGCCCTTTTTGCAGGGTCATCCCTAAACTTTTTTCCTTCCTCCAGTATTTTTTCTGACCTGTTGTTGGCTGTTTTATGACTCTGGCACCTTACCACTAGGGGTGGGCGGAATTTGCGGAATTGCGTTACGCAAATCTCCGCGAAACGGTAAAAAATCTCCGCGAACACGCAGAAATTCCGCGAACACGCGGAATTGCTTGTTCGCGATGCTTTTTTCCTGTTCACAATTGCTGTGTGCGTGCTCGGGGAGAAATATCTCGCGAACACGCATTTTGAGATCGCGAACAAGCAAAAATTTCGCGAAATCGCGGAAAGCAGACTTTTTAGCAATTTCGCGTTCTCCGCGGAACGCGAAATTACGGAAATTCCGCAAATTCCGCGAGCGGAACGGAATTTACCGCCCAGGCCTACTTACCACGCTGATCAGTGCTAAGGTGCATATGCTCTCCCTATGGTAAAATGTATACATTGATTGGTGTCCATGTTTGGCTTATTTTGTTTACTATCAGCCCCTAGAAAAGTGCACCAGGAGTGCCAGGGCTTGTCAATACAAATGCTGCTGGTGGGCTTGCAGCACTGGTTGTGCCACCCACAGAAGCGGCCTAGTAAAATGTGTCTAGGGTCTGCCATTGCAGAACCTGCGCGCGGTCTGGTACCGTCGCGCTGACTGCGCAAGTGCACCCACTTGCCAGTCCCTAAACCTTCCCTTAACTACATATTAGTCACCCCTCTGGTAGGCCCAAGGGCAGGGTGCATTGTAGGCATAAGGTAGGACATGCCCTGATGTGTGTGGCATGTCCTAATAGTGAATTACAGCCATTTTCGTTTTTCACTATTGAAGGCTACCTGCTCTCCATAGGCCAGAATGGGCTGCTGGAGTCACTACACGCTGTGACCCCAGTGGACTCAGAGAGCATGGTAGAAAGTCATGTTTAGTATGCCTGAACTCAGAATAATAAAATACTTCTTTTAGTAAAGTTTATTTTAATATCCTGTGTTTGTAAATACTACTTTTATAAAGTTAGTATTTACTGACCTGGCCATTTCAGTCCGCCTCTGCTGTGTGTGTGTGTCCTGCCTAGTAACAGTAAGGAGCAGGGCTGGGGAATTCCAGGAGACAGGCTGGCTGCCAGGTGGTGGGTAGAGAGATTACACCAGGATGGGTGGGAGGAGTACACCCTGACTCTTGAATAGACCTGTGCTCTGCCACCACAAAGCCGGCTCCACCCCCTGTGGAGCGGCTGATGTCTCTGCCCTGCTGCTGAAAGGAAAGAGCAGAGTCACCACAACAAAGTGCTCCAAAACTGGACTGAGCCAGGCCCAGGCCCCCTGGCGCTAAAGAACAATAGAATTGCACTATAAAAGTAGGAGCCTGGCTCCTAAGAAATCAGATCCTGTTTACGCAACGACGAACCTCTGCCTGAAGGAGAAGGACCTGGAGAAGCTGAAGGAGGAATACTGTCTCTCTGCCTGAGAGACTGGCCTGCAGTGGGTGCCTGTCTGCTGGAAGGAGAGGAAAAGACTTAAGGAAAAGACTTTGATTCAACTTGTGCTGAACTATCTCCAAGGGCTTGCTAGAGAACTTGCCTCCTGAACTGCGCCCCAGGAACATTGGGCGCTACCCCCGCCCCCCCTTGAGGAAGAAGAGACTGCCGTGGGTGATTCTACACCGCTGACCCCGGAGAACCTTGTGCCTTAATCTCCCTGAGCAACGTGACCTCTGCCGCTGGAGTAGCTGTGAGCATCGTGAGGGCCCACAAGCCTAAACACAGTAAGCAACTGCCCCCCTCGAGCCGTGCTCGCAAAGTAAGGAGGAGATCCCTGTCCAAACATCGAGCCCTGCGACCCCCGGGCCGCAGAAATCACCGTGAGGACCTGTGTGCACTGTTCGCCCCAACCGGACGAAGCCGACAGCGCGCTGCGCTGAGATCTCGCCCCCAGGCTGCCCCTCCTGCCTCTGCCCTCGCTGGTGTGCTGAGATGTCGAGGAGTGCCCCCACGAAGCATCGCCGTCCACGGAGGACCCTGGACCAAGACGCGACGCGGGACACTCGTGAGAGACGTCTACAGACTGTCGCGAACATTTGCCCCCAAAGAAAGAGGTATTTGTGCCTCTCCGCGCTAAAGTACGGCCCGTACTGACCTTCGTAGGAGCCGTACCTGCAATCGAAGTATTTGGGACTGGGTATACCTTGTCCGGCCC
The DNA here is from genome assembly GCF_964204655.1 of Triturus cristatus. Taxonomy (NCBI): domain Eukaryota; kingdom Metazoa; phylum Chordata; class Amphibia; order Caudata; family Salamandridae; genus Triturus; species Triturus cristatus. Next base: position 59,842,799 of record NC_140591.1, on the reverse strand, counting down.
GTACGTGCCTCGTACGAGCCGTAATCACCTTTAAAGTGTAGCTTTGAACTGTACCTGCGCCTGCAGCTTCGTGGTTTGAACCGTACTTTGAAAATATTCCTGTTCGCACAGTACTGTTTCCGTACTGAACCGTACTGCCTTTGAAAATATTCTGGGTTTGCACCGTACTGTTTGCACCGTACTGCCTTTTAAAGACTCTGGGTTTGCACTGTACTTTGAAATAACCCGTGTTCGCACCGTTCCGGTGCTTTAATCCATGTACGGCGTGTCCCTGGCTGTCCGGACCGTACCGCATTAAAAGATACTACCGGTGCTCACGCGAGAAGCGTGAGACTCGGCAAGAGTACTCCGGCTCACGCGGGAAGCGTGAGAAATGGCAAGGCACTGCAAAAATCTTGCCCAGAGCATCACAAAGGCGCTACGAAGTGCGCAGAAGACCTAAGAACCTGATTTTAACTAGAACTGTGCCATATTGAGATCTGTGGACTGCCCTTAAGCCTTTAAAGAGTAACTGGATTGACCTTTACCAAGAGAACTGTATTTGTGCAACCTGCCTGAAAGAAACCTTTTATATAAAGACTTCTATTTTTGATAAATACAGCCTTGTGTCTTTTGTGTGGTGGGGTGGTGATTATTGTGTGGGACAACTTGAATGCTTAACCTTATGCCCTCTGGAAATTTAGCCTGACTGCTCGCGCCACGTTACCTAGAGGGTGAGCAGGGGTTATTTTTAAAGAGGTGATCCTTTGCCCTGACTTAGATGAAAAGGGTCCCTGCTTGTCGCAAGTGCATACCTGCGCCAACCAGAGACCCCGGATTCTAACATTGGTGGCAGCGGTGCGGATTTACGGATTTGCATTCTTGGTGTCTGCGCAGTGATTACTAACCATTGCACAGTAGACGGTCCAGTAACTTGAGCCACAGAACTTTTTATTTTGCTTGCCAAGAGAAGAAGATCCCTCGTGTTTGGAGTCATGCCGGGCCCAAACAGCATAGAGAAAACCGCGCTGAAAGCCTGGGTTGAATCAAGGGGTGCAACCAAGGAAGTTACACCATTGAAACCAGCGGGAAGCGTTCGCAGTTTTGGCAGAGGCCTGTCGCCAGAGGAGCTGGCAGACAGACAGGCCACCAGGGATCACGAAGTATTGTTGGCAAAGCTGGAAGTAAATGCCCAACTGGAGCTAGAGAGCAAGAAGCTGGCTCTGGAAGAAAAGAAAATGCAAATGGAGCATGACTTCCTAATGAAGAAATATGATATGGAGCTCGAGAGGCTTGAGGCCATGAGTGTCTCAGCCCAGCAACAAGAAAGGTGCGTAGCTCAGAGATTGAGCTTTTCTGAGTGGGAGGAGGAATCCAGCTCAGATGGTGGCAGCAGTATTGAAGTTTATAGTGCTGGGAGAGTAGTACGCACACCCAGAGATATGGCGCCTGACTTGAAGGAGGGGGTTAACATACACCAGGAGGTTCAAGGGCATGAGGTAGCTCCAGTAGTGCGCAGTATCCCTGATGGGAATAGGGTAACTGGCGCAGGGGTTCATAGTCCTAGTGGCGGGAGGGACACTCTACTGGCTCTAGATGAGAGGCACAGGGAGAGGGGTTCCCCCAACATTGAAGTCCTGGTAGGTGAGTGTGAAGACCGCCCAGAAGAGTGTGGGTTGTGCGACAGAGACAGTCAGATACTGTCTTGCCAGTCTCAGGAGAGTGGTGTGGAGTACGTGTGTGAGGCACTGGATGGTAAGGTGAAGGCTAGTTTGGTTAACCCTGCTAGGGGGCTGTGTGATCCAATTGTGGGAGAGCATATTTTAAGTCCCTGTTTTCCAGAGCTATGTCAACACCTGTTGGAGAGTGAGTTCTCTGACCGCAGGGAACTCACATTGGAGGCAGACCTTTTGGTGGATTCCAGGGGGTCTGGAGAGGCATTGGGGAGTGACCCCGTGGGAGGTGGCTCACGTATCTTCCAACCCAGAGTGGTGGAAGTGGTGCAGAGTAGCCCAGCTAGGACCCATGGTAGTGGAAGGGGTGTAGGGGCTCACGTCCTGTCTCAGTGGGGAAGGAGTGAGTGTGGGGCTGCGTGCCCCCAGGTGCCCGAAACCCAGTCTCAGAGCCTGGATGGTTCTTTAAGGGAACACCAGGCGGGGAGCCTAGGCTGTCCTGATGGGCCGTCCGTTGAGGGGGATCCCCTAGTGTCTGGTGAACAGGGAGTGTCTGTAAGCAGGCCTCCCTCAGTTCTGGTGTCTGGCAGTACCGCTCCGGTTGGGAGGGTGCAGAGGTCCAGATTGAGGGGTGAGAGGGGGAAAGAGTCCCCAGTGGAAAAACCAGTGGGTCAGGGGCCAGGCAGAAGGGCTGAGTCACCAGTGAAGGACCATGGTGACACCACTTCTGTCCTGGGGGATCTTCAGGCACTGTCGGATGGACAGGGGTCGGGAGATCAGCGCCAGGCAGACTGTCACACGACACAGGAGTTCTGTGTCACCCTCAGGGGGGGCCTGCGTGCTCCCCGGGAAGTCCTGGTGCACCAGGCGAGCGTTCAACCGCATGGGTTGGTCCCAGGGTTGGGAAGCCAGGTTCAGGTGTTGTCTGATCTGGAGGGTGGGACCACTGTAATCAGTGTCCTGACCCATGTTGCTTCTAGAGGTACCACGCCAGTTGGGAGTGGGCAGTACTCTGGAAGGGGGTGCAGGGGGAGGGAGTCCTCGCCTCTGACCCCGGCTCAACTGAAGGGTTTAGACCCTAGGTTGGAGGGCCAGGTTCAGGGTGTCCCCCCTGACCTGGACGCCCAGTTGCAGGATAGAACCCCTGAACTGGTGGACGAATTGCGCTGACTTAGATGAAAAGGGTCCCTGCTTGTCGCAAGTGCATACCTGCGCCAACCAGAGACCCCGGATTCTAACACCGATCATAAGCCGCTGGTCCCCCTTTTCGCAGGAAACACGCCACTGGCCGCTCCTAGAGATAAACGCTGGGGAATGCAGCCCCAGGCATATTGCTTTGATGTGGTGTTTTGTCCAGGGGCCAGCAACCCTGCTGACTATCTATCCCACCACTCTATTGCGATGGACACACCAGAGCTGCTCGCTGATGAACACACGGAGGAGTTTGTTTAAATAGTCACTCAAGAGGCATGCCCCAAAGCACTCACGCTGGAGGAGATAGGGGCAGCAACCCACTACGATGAAAATCTGACAAAGGTCAAATGACGCGCTGGCCCACCAGAGGTGGCAATATTTCCTAGACGGCACCCGTTTGCTGAACACAGAAGATCAAAGCATGAGGCAACAACTGTGGAGAGTTTGCAGCAAACACAGCAAAGGCATTCACAGGGGGGTGCTATGAGGTCAAGGCATCGTGGTTCCGATCAGGCTGCAGCACCAGGTAGTTGGCCTAGCTCACGTTGGGCACCAGGGGATAGCCAAGAAGAAGGCCCATCTCAGCAGCAAGGTGTGGTTTCCTGGAATGCACGCTATGGTAGAGGAGATGATCTGTCAGTGCCACTACTGCAAGATCATGGGAAGTGATCCAGCACCCGCACTCATCCTCACAGAAGAGCCGTGAGCCGTGCAGCGAATCATGGTCAAAGTTCAGCATCGACTTTGGGTGTTTTCCCAATGGCCGCAGCACCATAGTCATAATGGACTCACACTTAAAATTCCCTATTGTGGAGGTCGTCTCATCCACGATATTCCCTCAGGTCAAGGCTGTCCTCGACAGGACCTTCACGTTGATGGGCCTCCCCGATGAAATCAAGTCTGACAATGGAACCCCATTCCAGGGTCGAGAATTCCAAGAATATCTGGCAGCTCATGCCATACAACACCGAAAAATCACTCAGTAATAGCCGCAGGCCAAATGGTGAGGTGGAGCGCTTCATGCGGACCCCTGAACCGGGCGTTGAGGATTGGAGTGGAGAAAGGAGAGGATGCAGAGGCGTGCCTCCACCAGTTTCTACATGCGTACCGCCAGACCTCACACAGTACCACTCACTATGCTCTGTCTCATCTGCTCTACCAACGCATCCCGTGAGACAGCATCCCTGCAGATCTCGCCTGGCACCCAGCTGAAGTGGACAGCAAAACCACCCAAGCAAGGAGAGCAGCCAACAACCGTAAAGCAAGCCTCGCTCGGCGAGCCCAGTTATCCTCGTTGTGCATGGGCAACTATGCTGTCATAAAGGACAGACATCCGGGTGGAAGTTCCGGACGCCCTACGAACCAGAAGTATGGGAAGTCATTGCCATGCATGGGACCATGGTCTCTGCCAGGAAGGGTGCGTAAGTGGTAACCAGAAATGTATCGTGGTTCAAAAAGGTGGTTGACCCCAGACCGGGCAGGAGCGGGATGCAAATCCGGAGATGGATGAGGACGCAGCTGCAGGTCTAGTGCCCTCTCCTGCAGCAGGCAGAGATGGTTGTGTACCGACAGAGACAAGTGGAGAGGTTCCAGGAGGAGATATGTCATCCCAGCCCCCCGGAAGTGCACCCCTCTGCGCAGCCCGGCGGGAGCAGGACCCAGCTCCAACTCCCGGAGCCAGAAGTATGGTCTCCGGCCAAATCCTGCCCCCCAGCCAATGACTCCTAGACCTTATATGCTCCATGCCTCAGGGGTGGCAGATACGTAGAGAGTGTGCGACTTGAGAAAAGGAGGGATATAGTGAGCCACTCAGCTCATGCAATACACTGTTGCACCCTGTATCACTCATATGGGCATGCACACCCAAGTAGATAAATAATGTGATGCATGACCGCACAGGGTCTTCGCCCGCATCTAACCACATTGAGTGCGTGTACCTCTTTTCAACAATCAGTCTAGGCCCCACGCATCGTGTCGCCAGGCTCCGGTACCCTGACCTGGCACACTACAGAGTCCTTCTATGGAATGGATCGTGCAGTTCTAGGGGGTTTTCTGTAATATTGTGTACAGTTCTCGGCCTCATCAAGAGTACTGTGTCCAATTATGGAGAACTTGTGTGTGGTATTCCATTCAAATCTAGAGGGGCATGTCTTTTAGTACAGACCTGGTGACCACAGCTGGAGTTTTGTTTCGTTCAGGAGGCCTTCTCTGTCTTTGATCAGTTCACTTCTGGGGGATCATCTGCAATATTGTGTCCAGTTCTCCGGCCATATCTAGAGTATTGTGTCCAGTTCTGGAGCACTCTTGTGTGGTATTCCATTCAAATCTGGAGGGACGCGTCTATCCCTATAGACATGTTGACCACAGCTGGAGTGTTGTCTTGTTCTGGTGGCCTTCTCTGGGTTAGATCAGATCACTTCTGGGGGGGTCATCTGTAATATTGTGTACAGTTCTTCACCTCATATAGATTACTGTGTCCAGTTCTAGAGCACTTGTATAGGAAGGTGGAATCTGACTGCATAGTTGCCCCCACTTCTTTCCTTGTGTTTTGATGTTTTTTGACTTAGTTTGGCTGGGAACATGCTATTCAGGTCCCCAGCCTAGCGGCCTCCTCTCTAAATTGATTGCATGTACTTTAGGTACCCCACAGATTGGATCCTGAGGTACCCTTGTGAGTCCCTAGTATATGGTACACTATGTACCCAGGGCATAAGTACCCCAGAGGCCTACCAGGGGCTGAAGCATGTATTATGCCACCCCTGGAAAGCCACCCAAAATGACACCACAGGTCTGCTACTGCAGCCTGGGTAAGGTGGTGCATGCACCCCTTACTGTGATGTAGGTTACCTGCATCACTACATATATACACACATATAAACCTATAAGTCACTCCTATGGCAGGCCTAGTCAATCCTGAAGGCAGAGTGCTTGGTTCTTATGTGAGAGGGTGCCCCTGCATGAGCAGGGCCCCTCTAAAGCGTTCGGAGTCCCTTCTCTGATGCTGTTTGTTGTGCAGCCTGACCATATACTCTTAAGTGCATTATAACTCAACGGTAAATGCTAACTTTGGACTGGCTGCACGGAAACATGTCGTGTTTGGTGTCAAACACCTTGGAATCATACCCCCACACCAGTAACTGGTGTGGGAGTATGATACCACCCTTCTAGAGGGAGAGACATGACAGCACTGGTATACCCGATAGAAACTTAATAGAGCCCTGGCATCACAAAATGGATGCTGCAGCCACAGACACGGGTCTGGTCTCCTGCTGCTGACCGAAGCTCTGGCAGGCGAGGCCTGGACAATAGGTTTCC